>NC_133951.1:13074095-13716595 GCF_031877795.1 Strix aluco
AAAGGAATAGGTGTCTTCCTCTGTTAGCTGGAGGATCTCGGCAGCCTCTATAGCAAATGTGTTCCAGTATTTAAACCTTAGCAGGACAAATTCCTGGAGGGAGGAGGTGTTCTCTTTCATATTTCTGGCCAAATTCCAGTGGCCAAGGAGTTGTCTCTACCCTCCAGATACAACTCCAGGATGCACGTGTGCTACAGAAGCACACTGAGAACACCCCTTTCCTTGGTCCAACGTACAACAAATACAAATGAGTGTCCCATCCCCTGGGATGATGCCTCTGTTACAGTCGGTGGGACAGGTTTGCCCAAAGTGCTCTTGTTCCCATCTTATAAATGAGGAAAGTGGTGCAGGAAAGGCATCTGCCTCCTGCCTCAGCCAGTGGCTGGAGCTCAATAAGACCCAAAATGTTTATGACCCTAATTAGCTCACATAAACCTCCCAAGGAGAGGACCTTGGTGCTGCAATGTACAGCCCGTTATTTGGGAGCTAAAATCCTCATATATAGCCCACATCTGCTGTAGCAGAGGCTGACACCCCGCCCTTCGCAACAGTGCGTGGCGATAACCACTGAACGCTCACCCTTTCCCACTGCCTTAGATGTCAGCTCGGAAGCCAAAAATGCCCATTTGCAAGAAGCAGACTTGATCACGCTTTCTTTCTCTTTGTTTTATTTTGACATATGACCACTGTCTATGAGGTGACCTTCAGGCATTCTCCTTGACACCAAAACCTTGAGCCTCACACTCCACCCCCTGATAGCCGCTGCAATCATTGACAATAACAGCAGTGATCTCAGCTGGAAATATTTTGCACAGGTATCTATGACAGAGGTTTGATGGCAGAGGTGGATCAGACCCGTTCTCATTACCAGTAGTATTAGATTTTTAAGAACCGACCTGCTGCTAAATCTCATGGAAGGAATGCAGTGGAGGTAGGTTACCACGAACTGTAGAGTCATCTTCTACTTATGCACAGTATGTGTCCAAGTATGAAAGGCGTTTCTAAGCCTGCTGCCAGCGGTGGCCCTTTGCTAAATATCCAGCCACATTTATGACACCTCTGGCCTGTGGGAATTGCCTGTCTGAGACCTTAAAGTAAATTTTCTTCCAGCTATGATGCAAGTTTAGTGCCTGCCAGAAGAAAAAATAATATTTGGAAATTAAGGATCGAGGGAGGGAATCTTCAGCTGATATAAACCTTATTGACTTCAAGAGAACCACTCTGGTCTACACCAGCTCTGCTGGTGGCCCAGGGTTTAAATAAACTGCAAAGGGTAGCTTAAATTCATTTTTAAGGAGGAAAGGGCTGTTGGGAATGTTGTGCTCTTATATACATCCATTTTACACTGCTTTGGGGGTTCGATCCCATCTTTTTGCTTCAAAAACTAAGGACCAGCAATGTTGTATTTTGGGGAATAGCAACTCCCCAGCATTTCTGTGCAATCCCAAAAAACTGATAATACCCACTGTCTTTCTGCACCCTCACCCAAGTGGAGTCAGCCTGTTGTGGTTACCACCACTTTCCCTGAGCTTTATTCCCATTCTTTTCTGTAATATGAGGCTGGACCACAAGAAGCCATCATGCTGCAGGACAGAACAATTGGCGTGAGGGGAACTTCTCTGCATTCTCTAATGTGGCCTCCATGTTTGCCATGGACTGTCATGTGTGGTCACCCATGCTTGCTTAGTCAACCCTTGCAGAGGTTTGTGAGCCACTTTGAGAACTATGTGTTGAGTTGCCAGCAAAAGCACTGGATGGCTGATGAATCTGTGGCGAAGCTCGATACTGATGTGAAGCTTTCTGCTTTGTCTGACTTTCACTCATGCTGAGGACCAACACATCCTGTGGACTTCAAGTCAGCAGCTGATCTGGAAAGAAGAATGCAAATACTGAGGTTCCACTTGCTTGCTTTAATCTGCTTATTCCTGGAGCAAAATGGAAGGGGAGATTTACACAAAACTCCAGCAAAGCAATTGCAAAGAGGTCCCCAGCAGTAGCTGCCTGCTCCCTTCCCCCAAAGAAAAAATGTTTTACTCTGGAGTATGCTAAAGGCACAGCAAATGCAGATGTCAAACCTCCTTAACTTTCACTGGCTCCAAAGAAGGGTTTAATCAGTGAAATAAAGTGAGGAGTTGTGAGTTCCTTGCAGTAAACAAGTTAAACGTTATTAAACACACACGTGTCTCTTTAAGGAGATGAATTGATTGTGTGTGTTTATTTTTACAGCATTATTTAACTGAGTAAGAAAAAAAGACTCAGAGTTGATGCCAAGATGATATAGCTGAAACAAAGCCCAAGAAAAGATTTTTCCACTGTGCTCATTTTTTTCCCTAATAACTGTCTCCCATATCTCCCAATCTTAGGTCAACAAACACAGGTTGATTGACAAGTTAAAATGTTTAGCTTAGCCTGCAACTCATATAAACCAATTTAAAATTTCTAGTGCAGGAGGGAGATGTAAGAGAAACAAACAATATCCCTTCCTTCCTAGCCTCTCCCTTGAGTGTAATCTGGAAATGTTTTTATCGTGGGCATTGGCTGGTAGCAGGGGACACCCCCTTGTTCACAGTTCAGCAGGTGGGAGCTCCTCATCCCTCCTCATTCCACAAGGTCCTTGTGGGACGGCGAAGCGCTCACAGGCACAGGAGCTCAGGATGGAGCAGGATGATCTGAATATGTGGTATTTTTATCCTCACTAGGAGTTGTCTGCTATAATGTGGTCAGATAGCAACAGCTTTGGCAATCATATCCTAAATAACAGAACTGATATGATTTTGCATTGGGAATGCTTCTTCCACCCTAATGGTCTTGCAAGACTTTCATGGTATGGTTAAGTCTTTAAACAGTATTTTACAAGTGAGGAAATTCCAAAGGAGGAAATTGTGTTGATCAAAAGCAAAAGTGTTTGAAAGGGTGATAACTCCAGTCTCCCATTGTGAAGCAATGGGAAGAAAGTATGAACTGAAGCCAACTACTGGAAACTACTGCATTTTGGACATTTCTCTAAAATGAAGAACCAGACTTTCCTGAAGAAATTGTTTCTTCAATCTCAAATGTATGTAACCCTAGTGAAAGGAAACCTTCCTGTCCCTTACCCAAAGCAACATGGATCTTGGTGGCTGAGAAGGTGACCTGAGGCATGGGACGTGGCCTCCAGCAGGTCTCTGAATCACCCCGCTGCTTTCAGAAGACAGCTGCATGTCCTTAATCTCCCATTTTCAGTTTTTACCCCAGGGAGTCATAAATAAATCTAAGAAATTGGACCTGGCCCAACAATGATGGGAAATAGAGAACCCAGTAAGGATAGGGAAATAGAAGTGGGATTTCATTTTTTTATTTCCCCCTGCACTGAGCACTTGCCCATCTTTCAGCATCTCCTCCAGCCTGTGGCCTATTGGCTGCTCAGCGTAAAAGAACTTACTTTCTCTCTCCCCATTTTATTCTCCAAGGCCATTGATTTCAAACCCCTCAGCAGCATTTAAGCCAACAGAATCCCAGACAAAAAGTCTTTAAATGCCTTGGCATGACCTGCAATGGAAGCAACCCCCGGATCTGAGCCCCTGAAGAAAGAGTTGATGCAGAGCAGATACCATCTCATTCAAGCAGATACCATCTCATATCAAGATTATATCAGGAGTTCAGTGCACTGATTTTTAAATGGATGTCTTAAAGATTTCTTACAGTCTCACAGTGGTCACTTGAGCTGTCCACTAGCAGTGGGGCCCCCACAGCTCCCTCTTGAGCCCCAGCTGTGGTGGCTGCTCTGCTCAGGTAGCGTCCCCCCCGGGGCCAGCTGCACAATCCACCCATCTGAACCGATCCTCTGAGCTTTTCTGACCACCTGGATGGCAAAACCAACAGCCTCGTGTTTTGAAATAGCAGAGCAGTGAATTCCCAGCACCACCTCCGCGTCTCAGCCCACCGCTGAGGAGTGTGCTTGAGTTTAGCTTCTTTCCCCGTGACAGCTGTGCTTTAAAAGCAGATTCTAATCTCTGAATCAACTTCATCACTGGAGAGTTATTGCTCTGGACTCTGAGCATCTCCCTGTGCAATTACAATATTGAAGGGACCCATCTCTGCTTTTTTTCAACTTACGTGTACACCTACAAGTTTCTTGTGCTCCAACACAGAGATGTTAACCAACTCCACCTCCCTCACCAGAACCGGTTGCATATTCTGTGCCTGTTTTCTTATCTTCTGTAAATATTTAGCAGCAAAGTTGTGGGATTCTCAAGATGTTTAAAAGATAAATCTACGTCATAGTAGCCCTGTCTCACAACTACATTTGCTTAAATTATATAGTAAAACAAACAACCCTTCCAACTTAGCTGGATGGAAAACAATTGCTTGGCTTTGATGGTGTGAGTACAGATGCCTCTGCAGTTGACACCTTTGGTGATTGATGTTTTTTGATGCTATAGGTTTGTTTTGCTCCCTCACTGTTTGTTTTCCCACTGGGCTGACTTGGACAGGGAATGCCGTTCCTCCGCATGGAAGTACATATTTGGGCAGCCATGGACTTTGGGATCAAAGAGGCAAAACATGCGAACACAGCAGTTTGTCTGAGAGGTCGAATGCCCTAGAACTAACCAGGGAAGGCAGATGGAGGTCTCTCCTCCTTACAAATGTTGGTAAGGATGTCTCAGAGTTGAAAGAGTAATGCATTTTGGATCAAAGAACTCTGATGAGAAAACTAATTAAATTGGCTCAGGGTTTTTTTATCAATTAGTAAACCTCAGTACTGCCTGATGACTGGCACAGTCAGAGTTGGGACTGCCAACTTAAGCCAGAGACACTTTTCCTGTTAGACTTCCATGCTGCTCTTGCCAATATGAAAGGTGCAAACTGTGGGACTCTATGTCCTCAATCACCATCTTCTCAGAGATATTCTCGCAGTAACCCATTGTTAATCTCATGTTACCTGTCCTTCAGCTAGAGAAAAGTGGTTACATATCTTTGTGTGTTTGGGTCTTTCATTCTTTAGTTCCTCAAAACCCTTTATTATGGGTCTAGGTGAGGTGTGCAAGTGCCTCCAGACAGATGCTTTGCTTTGCTCCATGCTGCCATCTAACTTTTGAGCTCCCCATAGTGGAAGCTGTTCTGACAGCCTGGACTTTGGATGGCTTTGAAGCAAGGGAAGAGGGAACTACAGAACTGGAATTAACCAGCTGATACTCAGCCAACCACCCAAGGAACCGGTCACGTCTCTGGTGCTCATGTCAGTAAAATTTCCAGACCTTATGTAGGTTTTTCCTATTTTTTTTTTTCTAAAAGAATATTGTTCATTTGCTCTAGAGGAGTCTGCCCTGATAGAGGGGCCCCTAAAAAAGGTCCAAATGGGGGATGATCTGGGGATATATGTGGGAAGAAGGATTTACCGAGGTTTTTTGCCTCTCCTGTAGGCGTATTGGGTAAGGCAGG
This sequence comes from Strix aluco, assembly GCF_031877795.1. Taxonomy (NCBI): domain Eukaryota; kingdom Metazoa; phylum Chordata; class Aves; order Strigiformes; family Strigidae; genus Strix; species Strix aluco. The sequence goes on from NC_133951.1 coordinate 13,079,517, forward strand.
CATTGTGGTTTCTTCAGCCAAGCCAATGCAAGCAAGCGGTACACCGTGGGTCACTTCATGGTATGCAATGAATCAGGCTGGCAGTGGACTGAGGCATGGCTTGGACAGGTCCGAGCCTACACGTCCTGCCCGCTCCCGTCGCCGGCACTTTGGAGACCTTCACGCGTATGCACGCCCTTGCACCACACACACTGACAACCTTGTTTCTCTTGCCACAGCCTGGTCAGGATATACAAGTAATTGTTAAGATGTCACAGAAAACTGGTTTAAACTGAGATGTAGCTGCAGCTGTGTTATAAACACCGCTAAACAAAAGTGGACTGTCTCCTTCTGGGTGGATTTCCAGAGAAGGGCTTGCTTTTCATTTCCTTTGGATCTAACTTGTAGAGCTAACTTTTCCTTAACAAAGACCAGCTTTAAAATAAAGATGTATTACCATAGTATGGATGTTAAAACGAGAATAAAAATTACTGAACGTATTGACAGCTAGATTTGGGTATTTTTATTAAGATCTGTCTCTGCAGTAAAAATTATCATTGTTGCTTCTGCTGCAGTTGTAAAAAGTCTTTCAAGAACTTCCCCAGGTAGACTTCTTTTATATGATTTTTGTGTGTCTATAAATCAAAGATATTATTTGAGTAAAAGCTGCATAAAGCAGATCTGCCTGGTAAGGATGAAATATCTTTAAGGGGGAACGATTGGGGGTGGGGAGGGGAGCTAAGCATCAGGGATGAAGATGTCGGCACACCACAGTTTTTTGAGTTGTAGGAAATGAATTAGCAGTTGAAGAGTTATTGGTTGATGTTCAGTGTAGTTTTAATATCCTTAAGAGTGCTATTAAATTGCTTCACTGTGCATGACACTGCTGCTGAGCTGGAAACCAGCGCTTTCCTTGCCTCTCCGTGCCCAGTTGCTCGCTGTGAGCGAAGGGGAATGCCCTAGCAGTGTGGCAGGAGCATTGTTGTTGCTCTTTAATACATTTGGTTTGAGGTTTACATCCTGCGTAACAAACATCTTGTTTGTGGCCTGACAACAAGACTTGCTTAAAGCCATTTTCTTCTGCCAGCTGCTTTGTGGTCAGCTGGAGGGAACCCAGCCAGACAGCTACCCTGTAATCAGATCGCTTTCTAGTTAGGGCAACGAAGAAGATAGCGGTGGGCAGATCCCTTAAGCCGGTGTGTTTCAGAAAGCTCTTTGTTAAGCAACTGTCTTCTGCCTTCATTCCAAGACGGCTCCATCGCTGTTCATTTCCTCTCCCTATTAAGTGCTTATCTGTGGCTAGACACGAGCAGCTGGATAGAGACTGAGTGAAAATTGGAAAAGCTCGAGGCATTGCTCTTGTCTGAGGAAGCAGCAGCCAAAAGCCATTTGCCTGCAGAGCTGGAAAGTGGCCGGGGCCACTCTGTGCAGGTGCGTGTTACCCTCCTTGCAGCTGGGTGATGAACGGGATGGTCAAACAGACTGTTTATCCTCTGGCACGGGAGGGACTGACTAGCATGAAAATTAACACTCAGCCTACAGCTTTCACTCAAAGCCCCCAACTGTGGGCTGCCAGCGGGCAACCTCAGGCTTCGAGTGAAAAATGGAAGAGGAAACAGTCTTGTTTTTCTAACATTCAACATCAGCAATCAGCAAAAAATTAGGAGAATCATCAGCTACTGATGACTTTGTTTTGTTCCAAGTTCTTTCACTAATCTACATTATGGAAATACCCACTCTCAGCCCTAAAGAACATACCATCTAAATAAGCAAGAGATAAGGATTACTCCAAGGACTGGTGTTTTTATTAGGGCAACACAGGAGACAAGTTTCCTGATTCACACAAGCTCTTTTTATCTTTGCCCTGAGCGTCTTGTCTATGAATGAGATTCTACAAAAGACAAGACTCTCACACCATGATGCTCTTCAGAATTCACCTTGATTTTCAAGTTTTAAGGCACATGGGAAACCCACGAGGTGCATGGGGAAAATTCAGCCATTTCTTGAGCTCACCCAGGAGTTTCCAAATTGGATTAATCCCCTTATCTGATCCACACACTTTTTCTTGTGCTGGTAATGGAGCCACAGGGGCTCTCAGCTTTGGAGCTGCCAATCTTTTTTATGAAATAAAAGTGTTATTTTTAATATTTTGTTACTTTCTAAGTGAGTTGAATGAGATTAAGCAAAATTAGCACCTTCCAGTTGTGAACTCTAATTTCACTGCAATGATTGCTATTCCCCTTCAGGATTCATTCCTTTCCCAGGTCAAGAGTGCACAGTAGCACTCTGGAAGCAATGGATTAAAGTGCTGATAGGAGATATTTCTCCTTTCATCTTCTCAAGAATCTGTCTGATGACTATTTTGACCTGTTTAAATATTGGCTTCAATTTCCTTAGCACAGAGATTGTCCTGAATTTTACACAGTTATTGTGTTGAGTTTAATGGCATTAGTTGCTTGAGAAGTGTTAAATGCTTGCAAACATTTTCAGCCATGTCTTTACTTCTCTTAAACTGCGCTGAGGGGAATTTCAGGGGAATGGCAGTATAGATTAGAATCTTTGCAATGCAAGTACTCAGGATTCCAGGTTTATATGAATCTTTAGTCTTGAAGCTGCAGGATGAACAACCATCTCTGATACGTGCTATGCAATACTGAAAGCACAAAGTGATTAAGCAGAGCTTGAAAATAACTAAACCTCTGCAAGATAATTACATGGGGGTTGAAACTCCTGTTTTCAAATACAAAATAAAAACCGAGCTTGGGAAAGTATTGGTGATTTCCTTTCCCTGCCACAGATTGAGACTTAGATGGGGTACTTTGTTCCCACCGGGACAGAAAATAATATTCACCGGTATATTTGTTCAAAGAATGCTACTCTCAGCATTTTCAGAAATCAAATGCAATCCATCAGCTTAAAGGGAGACGGCGGCGTTATTTTGAATGTTTCATTATCAATTTGCACTGAAGGAAGTAGCCCCATGCTGTTATCTGCCCCTGTTTTCTTTTGATTCAAGGAGCCTGTTTGTGGATTAGTTTGTGTTGCATTTTTGGCTTGCCAGGATACTACCATGGCTTCAGAAAAGTTTTCTTATAAAAACTGCCCAGTTTCTATTATCCGTGTTTGGTGCAAGGCCAGTGGTTGTTAGACATCTGCTTGCTTAGGCTGCTCAGGGGAACAAGGTCAGCGCAGCTTGGGGAAGCTCGAGGGTGCCCAAACAGAGCTACGGATCAGCTGGTGCCATTTGTACAGCTTGAGTACGGCTCGAGTAGCCTGCCCAGTTAGTTTAATTATCATTCCAACTGGGACAGCCGTTGTGTATAAATCATGGGAATTATAGTCCTTGCAAAGGCAGAGACAAAACGTTGACAACAGTGAGCAAAACCAGCATTATTTCACCTACAGCACCAGGATCTACCCCTCCCCTCCTTCCCTAGCTTAGGCATGCCTGAAAACCAGAGATCTCTGTTCTGCAGTTATCCTGAGCAAGGACTTGTGTCCCCCTGAACACGGACATGATCGACCCCAGGCCCTTCGCTAAAGGAACAGCACGTAGCTGGGGAGTTTTAGTTTCACTCAGTCCATCACTAGAGAAAAACAAGCTACATACACTAAGGTTACTGTGTGGAACGTAAGGAAAGTCAAACTTTTTCCAGACACTGGAAAAGATTAAGCATACGTATGGTCCAGCATTTGTCACACAGCAGTCTAAATTGAGAATATGATAGAATATTAGCCTTGTTACTAGGGCTGATCCACTGCATGCAAGAAATAACCTGGAATAATCCAAACTTGCAACTGAGCTCATTAAAAATTGGTCTTCAGAGACTACAGTTTCTGAGAGACATTATCCATCAGTAATCAGAGTAGCATCTAAGCAACTAGTGGCCTTTGGTCTTCAATTCCAGCTTTTGTTTAATCCACCAAGTGTTTATGGCTGAGTCTGTTCACAGTCACACCATGCTGAAACATGCTGAGGCTGATGGAGTAACTCAGGATTAGTTCCCTTCCAGCTGAGATCAGATCCTGAACAAAAAATGATGCCTCCCCTCAGCCTTTGCTCTCTGCAACTCTCTTCCAAGCAGTTTCACCCACACAGTGCAGGTCTTTCTATTTTCTTCCAGTTTGCTTTACAATTTGTCTTTTCACTTAACTATATTTGATTTAGCCAGGAGCTTTCCCCACTGATCTCCCTCTTTCTGCTGCTACAAAGAGCATGACATAAAAGTATTTTGTTTGAGTCAATGCATTGGTTTTGGCAACAAGTGTCCAATTGGAATGTTCACCATCAAGGGAGAGAACTTGGGCAAGGAATTCTGATCAACAGGTAGTTCAAAAAAACTAGTAAGTACGAGAATTTGTTCTATCGCTATCAGAAGTATAATGTTCATGCTGGCTGCATGATTCTCTTTCCATCCACCTGGCAAGAAGCATTAAAGTTTCCCTCTAGGGCTGGCAAGGGACTCTTTTTCCATAGCATCGTTTGACCATGGAACAGTTGGCAGGGGGAATTTGAAGAGTGATGTGGCTGTATCCTTTCTTTCAGACAGTTAAACATGTCTTCTCCAGTGGCAACTTTGGCAGCGAGTCCCTGAAGATGGGAAGCTGCATGAGTGGCCTACCACAGTGCTAAATCTCAGGCTTCTTCAGGAAAGCGACAAATTCAAGGAATTCCTGTTTATATACTACACACGCATACAGATTTGTTCCTTTTTGATATATGGTTCAGTTTGCAAACAGCAAGATCTTGAACAAAATCAATGCAGACTGGCATTGGCAACGTCAGCTAATGGAATCGTAAACAGTAGAGTAGAAAAAGGTCCCGTGGGCCGTCCCGTCTGAGCTCTGCGCTTTCCAGAGCAGCTCGGTAATGCTCTGTGTAATCACTTTTTGCTGGATCTCTGCAGTGATGAATTCTTGTGCGTACCCTGGGGGATATTATCCTGTTACCCCAAACAGCTCTTACTATGACCATATGTTTTGTAATTCCCAGCCTTGGCCTGACTCTCTTTTCTGCTCTTTCCTGTCTCAGCATCATCTCAGATGACAAATGATTTGCTGTAGCTATTGCTATCCTGTAATTTATTTGTAGGAGTTAATGCTGTCTTCATCGACCATCTTTTCTTTAAATGATGCAAAATCACTGGCTCCAAAATATTTGTATCCTGACATATGTTAAATAAAACTTCCTAAGAGTTAAAAAAATTGCTATACTCAGATGACAAACCAAGTGTGAATTTGGTTGCTTACAACATAATTTACACAACCAATCTAATGAGGAGAACAATGAATATGCTGATTAACAGCACAATCGCCTGTTGCAAGTAATTGTTTTAATCATGAGAATATTCTGAGACCCCCAAACTGTAGGATTATTCAAATGCAAGAATCAGATTTCTGTCATGCCCATTGTTCAGCTGTGGTGAAATCCACCTCCGTGACTCACCTCTTACCGCTGATGTTTGCCATTTGTGCAGTGAAAACCGTTCTGTAGCCAGCAGAGCGGGGAAGTTCACTGTGCAAGGGGTTAACTACAAACCGATTAATGGAAAAGGCTGAACCTAAAAGGCAAACTAAATTAGACAAAGGGTGAAATGGCAAAGCCAAGGTGAAGTGGCAACACCCCGAGTTACCACATTGTCTTATTTTTCCTTTTCTTTCCTCTCATAGCCATTATTTCTTTATTGCACTAAGAATTTTTGCCTTTATTTGGGTTTTTTTGTGAGGCCCATAAACACATTTCAAAGACATATGAAAACAATAATAACAAAATTTTGTTCCAAGAAGTATTAACCATGCAGACCAGAAGCAGAAATAGTGCCCTGTGAATCAGGTGGTCACCACACACTGAGAATAGGAAGCAGCAAATGATCAAATTGTACAGATCACATGCAATCTGGAGATGTTTCTTCCAGTTTCTCAGTCAAACATCTATTAAAAAAAATGACTGTTGTAACAAAACCAGAATCAGTTATGAACAATTCACAGACACTAAAATAAAAAAAGAGCCTGAATTGTGAACAAATATTAATGGCAACAAATAAATCAACGAGCACCTAATTATTTATGTCTTCTCACTATAACAGCACATTAATCTGCCATAAAATAGGCATGGATGAATCACAGAATATTCAACTTTCCAAATGCATGTTGGATCCTTTATAGCTGGACCACAGATATGAAGAAGGAAAAAAAAAGAGATTACTGGAAATGGTGAAATAAATTGTCTCATGGTAGTTTGTTTACACATAAGGTTTTCAATAGCTATAATGGGGCAAGGGAAGGGTGGGAGAGAGCTGCTCTTATGTAAACTACAGAGCTAAGAGCAGTATTGTGTTGGGCTCACTCAGTAGCCCATGGAGAGAGACCAGCCTCTCTGGAGGGTCAACTAGCAGGAGTTCAGAGACAGCAACTTCACCTTTAGCCCAAGCATGGATGTGATTGCATCCCCCCTTCCCCTCCAAGTGGTTGAAACATCTTGCTACCCTCTTGAATTGGCAGTAGGAGGGTATTTTGGATCGAATACAAGGCTCATTCTTAAGGCTTCTGGCTCTGCCTCTGGTTTACTGTGGATTTGGGCAAACCACTGCATCTCTCTATGCCACCAGTCAGGCATGTAAAACACAATAATTACAGCACTTTCATCCTGTCCTGTGTCATCCTTGGTCACAATGAAAAACCACCAGGAAGGGGTTGAATTCTTGGGGATTAACACCTAGCATTGGATGGCCTCATCAGAAACAGCTGGTGCAAGCCTTGTTGAAGTTAAGCAGCAATAACCATTCCGATGTTTCCTATCCTAGAAAGCACGGGGCTGGTCCAGAGCTATGCAAGAGGCAGGAAGTAACTGGAGATGAGGGGGAAATATAATGGCAAAACTTTTCTAATACGATCCAGTGCTTCTCAAAATCCCTAAAGATGTGGTTCAAGTTTTACGCAAATGTTGTGAGATGCTTTTATTTTCTTTGAAAAGGAGTTTGCCAGCCCTCTGCAAGAACCGCTCGTGATGGAGACAATGACACATGAGGCGAAACAGAAGTGTGAATAGCTCCGTCGCCCTCAGGTTTGTACTTTCTGTTTCGCCTTTCTGTTCTCACCTAGGGAAAGATGAACATCTGCGATCACAGCGATCGCAGGACACTGCTGCTTTGCTGACTGGCAGGAAGTGCCAATATGAAGCGGGTGTAACCTTCTTCTCCAGCTTGCCCTCAGAAAGCACATGAAACACATCGGCCCTTGTTGCTTCCATAAGCTGAAAGGAGTTTGTGATTCCAACTCTACTCCGCTCACAGCACGACATGCCCTGGGTCAGCCCCAGCAATAATGTTTTTAAACAATATTAGGTTATTCTTGGCAATCGATGATGACATTTTCTACCAATCGGGATATGAGAAAAACTTCTAATAATAAGAAGTGATAGAATAACAGAACTGGAGACCAAAATATTCTCAGACGCAGAGCCTGGTTACACTGTGGGGGCAGAGGGAAGCTGAGACAAGTCCCGGCTATGATTTGTCTTAAGAGTTTAACCCAAACATACTGTTAATTCCACACTTGGGGAGTCCAAGTCTAATTACTCTGTACTCGAGATCCTCACAGTAGTAGGCAAGGTAAATGCTGCGTTCGTATTTTTCTCTGCTCCTATGTGTGATCAAACAATTAGGTACGTGACATAGAAATTGAAACAATTTGCAAATCTGATGCATGAATATCTTACCAAATTCTAAGTCTGGGTTACTTTTCTGTATCTATGCCTCCACATGGACTAGACTCACTTTTTCCTGGTGGGCCTAACATAATTTTTGAAGTGCGTGCTAACACAGAAATTCTTTTTCTTTTTTTTTCCCCCTCCTTCATACACTTCTGGACGTGCTTTGTGCAGTGCATGCAACAAGCCTGGTGATGATGGCGATTCTCTTGTATGCATATAGTGATAGTATAACCCCAAAAACACACTCAGCAAAACTGCGGAGAGATTGAAGGAAGTACTGCCAGGGGAGAACGACTGCCGAGATGCGCTTGTTCGGGGTTTGATGCATGCTTGCAGTGTGAGCATATCCCCAGTGGGTCTACATGCCATCACATCTGAAAGCTTAAGTCAGGCGCTGCTGCTGTCCCCGTGCAGGCTTGGTGACACTCCCGCAGAGAGACAAACACGTGCCACCCTTTATTTTGCTCAGCTTAAAAGAGGCAGAACGGGAGAAAGGGGTTAAAAGTGCAGGAGGCAGGAAGGCAAAAGCAATGGAAATCAAAGGGACCATTCCAAGTTCGAAGGGCATCATGCAAAGAAGTATCAAAAATACACAGTGGAGGTGAATATAGGGAACAGACAGGAAGATTGGACTTAAAGGGAAAGAGCTTCAATAGAAAGCAAAAAGACCATGACAAAAGAAACATGGGTGGTTGTATGCGTAAAGAGCTTCCAAACGAGGTCAGCCCTTAGGTCTAGCTCATCGAGGAACTTGGCCACAGCTCTGTGATGGTGAAAAAATACCAAATCTGAATGAGTCTGACAGCATGAAGTGCCCTGGCTTTCTCAGCCACGGGTGTCTTTCAGCATCAAGTTACTATCGCCATCATCTAGAGGAGTTAGAGGCAAAATGCAACAAGGCACTTTAAGGTGAAGGTCTTTCAGAGGCACTGATGTCTTTGCCCTTGTAAGACAGGGCTCTTCTCTGCACTGTGATTTCAATGGCTTTGTCTCACTCAGACTGTACAATAATAAGCTGCTCCTAAGGCACATCTTCAAAGAATAATTTCAGCAGCTCTTAGACAAATAACCAGACAAACTGGGACTGGGAAAAGGAACTATCTCAACATTTCCTGCTGTTACTGCTCTACCAGCTCGCATGGTTCAGTTCCACTGCAGTCCTTCCAGGATTATTTTTTATGATGCAAACAGTACCCGACCCTCCCAACAAAAGCATCGTCTGGTTCTTCAGAACCGTTTCCAGTGGTCTTGTTTTTCTAGGGTTTCACTTTTTTTGGTATTCATAAATATATAATATTCCATATCCCATCCTACTGAAATTATAACTCAATTCTATTCAGCTGCCCTCCATGAGTCCTTACTGGATGGGGTCTTACTCACCGTTGTATTCAAGGCCTTCTTCATACACATGGTATGGATGTCTCTGTGGGATTAAGAGCATCCTACAGCAGGAGCATGTTACCAGAACCAGCTTCTCTGCTAATACAAGAGATTGACTGAACAGTACCATGGGGATGAAATCCAGTTTAGCAATTGTTTCTGCTCTGCTCTTGCCCTCAGACACTCAGACTCTTTTATTTCGCTCTGATGCATACCAAGCTAGGCCTTTCTCTTCCCTGACACTCCTGTGAGTGCTTTACACACTTCCAGAGGCTGTCTTCAGGGAGTGTCCTTCAGGCCCTTCCATTACAGCTGGGCTGACAGCTCTCAAACACTCAGCATTTGTAGCATCATGTTAGGCTTAGTGCTACAGGAAAGGCTGAGGAAGGCCTTGTCAGTGCCCAACCACTGCGGTATGGACACAACACGCCACCGTTCCCTAAATTCCTCTTTTTCCATCTCTTAGGGCCCGATATGTTTTTTCCAGCCTTCTTCCCACCCTGGGACCAACTGATTGATAGTAGCAGTTGATCTTCATGCTCTCTCTCCCCCTCAGATGGCTGAGCAGCTGTCATTTCCAGAGAGCGAGCGAATGAACTCCTTTCTTTTTTCTGCCCATCCGTCAGCTCAAAAGTAACACTGAGAGCAAATGGAGTCTCCCAGCTGGTTTGATTTATTTGGTTTAATGTTCCACCATGACCCCTTGGCTTGGCCTGGCCTTTCATCCAAGCGCTGTAGGGGCCTGAGGCTACTTAACTTCCGTGATTAGATGAGTTCAGTGTATTTTGGCCTGTTTGGCCAAAATCCAAGCAATTCACTTAACTACTGTCTCCATTTTGAAGAGGTTGAACTAAGACAGGAGGAGAGACATCCCAAGAAATTCTGCACAGTCCAAAAGCACATGGTGAGTCTGATGGAGCCACTTCATTCCCGAGTTTGCAGAGATTTATGCTAAATTGACCTTCGTCCTCTCCTGGAAAGACAAAGCCCTTCAGCTGTGCCAGCCATTCTGAATTTGCCACTCGTGGAGGAGCAGAGCAGGTAGGTCTTCTTCCTCTTCCCATCTCTCATGGCCTTTTCCCCCTTGCAGTGGCTCTTGAATGTTTATTCAAAGAAAAACTCTCTTTTCCATGATGGCTGACATGGTGGTTGACATGCAACATGTCAGGCAGAGAAGAACTAGCCCCAGAAACAATAAAAAATTATCCACATTTTCAGATGGGTTGGCTTTCTTGCCCTGTGCCACCTCTCCCTTTCTACTCTCAACCTCTCTCTTGAGCAGAGTCCTAGTTCAAAAATTCATCAACCAGAAAAATGAGAGGAAGACGCTTTCCTCCGACGAAGGGACTGCCTTGGGCCAACCGCCCTGCCTCTGCCTTTCCATGTCAGAAATATCAGTTCACCCACATAAACTGGCCAGTTTTTTCCCTGCTGCTTGGGATCTGACAAGGACCCGACTGAACGAAGTGTTTTAATTTGGGTACAACAGTGGCCAAAAGTGGCATATGAAAGTATTAGGAAGTGGCACATGTAGCTCTGGTCTACACACAGTATCTTTTGTGCTGGTGTAATTATGTTGGCTAAGGCTGTGATATTTTACCCATATGGTTATAGCAGCATATCCTGTAGTGTGGACAGCATAAGGGTGCCTTATACCATCTAAGCTCATTCCCTTTTCTCATACAGGAATAAGCCATACAAATATAAGTGTTTTTATATTAGTAGAGCTTCACCCACATCAGGGAAATTATACAGTTTTAGCTATCCAAAGAAAAATAAACTCTTACATAGAAAATCCTTAAAGAGGTAGGTAGTGATAACCAAAATACTTCTTGACTGCCCAGGCTGACACAGCCAGATGGAGCTTAAAGACATTGAAGGAAGGAGTTTCCTAAAAAGTCCAGAAATTGCCTGTATATTTGGCATCCCAAAACAGTCAAGTCTGCCCTCTTTATGCCTGGGCCAGTGTGAAAGGATAAGTCAAGGCCCAGATTTGATACCCCAGGATTACAACAACAGGTTCTGACTGCACTTTGCAGTTTCAGTCCATCAGATGGTCCAAAAGAAGAATTATGAAAGCTTAAAAATAACTGGTATGGATAGAAATACATTGCTCCACTCTTTCTTCCCAGCAGCTCACCACAGTAGGTGCTCTCGGAAGGACCACTAAGGCTTTGCAGAGCACACTGACCCATTCCCATCCGTGAGCTGTCCTACAGGTGTCACCTACCAGCAACGACCATGTCCAGCCCCTGTCACCCATGTGCTTTTGAAGATTTTTGCACCTTCCCTGAAAAGATTAATAAAAGGCTTTGGGAGATCATCTCTTAGACCACATAAACCAGCACCTTCTTCCAGAAAAAGGAAATAGGGTGCAGCAAGTTAGACATGACCTGATCCCATGAACGTGGCACTGTAGCTTTTCCTATACATGGACAACTTCCACTTCAGAGTATTTGCATGTTCAAAGTTAAGCATGTGTGTGAGTGTTTGGGTAATGAGAGCCACATGGGGTGTGATTTAAATACCAGGAAAGAACATCAATAAGCTATTCAATATTTAATTACACCTACTCCATTTCACACTCCAGTGCTGATTTTGTAGGTCTCAAAAGTAAATGGTATTCTGTGTTTTAGACTTTCTGGATCCTCAAAGAATGCACTTTGTCCTTCTAAATACTATGTGAAGCTTTTCTGTCAAGAAGCATGAGTTCTGCATGTGTCTTTAGAACACTTCCAGACCCTATGTTAATGTATAATCTAGCTCCAATGACTCCCTGAGATATTTAGCACAATTGCAATGTAGTTAATAAAGGCAAATAAAATAATGTATTCAAGGAAATCTACTGAAACCAATGTGGGGCTTTTCAGGGGGAAATATCACCTTCCACAAAGCAAGGCCAGGTTAAAAAAGCTCAGAAACATTGCTACGGATGTTAGGAGGGAGCTGGAAGGGCTGTTTGTCATGCATATCCCTCTTTCTTTGTTTTGTTTTCTATCAGCTCATTTTTAAAACACCTTCCCTGTACATGAGCCCTCAGCACATGTGAGTTGGTTGTTTGGTCAGTCAGAAAAACGACCATGGTGGTTGGTCGTGGTGATGTGTTTGACTAATGGAGGTTACATTTCTCTACCTCTCCGCATCTTTGTCTTAGACAAGAAGGGGGAAAAAACTTCTGACTTCCAGACAGCCATGAAAACTAAATAAACATGAATGTAAATGAGAGGTTATTTGGAAGAGGGATTGTGGATGTTGGCAAGAAGAACAGCACAACTTATGACTTTTCTTTTTTTTCTTCTCCTCTCCCTCTCTCATTTTTTTTCCTCTTTTTTTCCCCTCTCTCTCTCTTTAAGGCCAGTGGAGATATTTTTTAAGGCAAGAGTTTATTTTTAGACCACATTGTTATGGCAAAATGGGGAAATGACCTTTTCATTTAGTCAGGAGGCATGTGATTGGCAAGTGAAAAGATATGGGACATGATCCATCCATGTCTTAGGTTCCACAGGGAGGTTCCTTGTCCCCACTGTCTTTGGTAATCTTCTAGATGGAGAGCCTACACCCTCCCACACTTTAAGGCTTGATATATAGACAGAATTAATGCCCATTCTTGTCTTTCACCATCCAACAGCTTTTGTAAAGGGAAACCATGAGCCAAATGTTTATATCGGGCAAAGGCTCAATCTGTAGCAATTCACAATTGAGAGTGGGATTAGAGCCTTCGCTACCAGGGCCAGGAGCCCTTGAAAATGCTTGTTCCAGCTGAGCTGCTTAATTTCACAGGTGAAATTAATGTTGTAGAACTACCTCCTCAAGGGGATAAAGGTGGTAGTTATTTACTTGATACCTAAATGCAGGTAAGCCAGTGCCTTGCAGGAAATGCTAGTGTGTATAAATAAAGCCCTGTGTAGCAGCTGTGGGTTTGCAGAGACTTTTGGAGAGAAATGTGGATTTTCTGTGCTCCTGTGGGACCAGGGCTCTGGGCACGTCCAGCCTGCTTCAAGGACTTACCATATAGCTACTAGAACGAGTCCTCAGTATTAGATCACAGTTGGTAAGTGGTGAGGAGGGGGGGTTTTTTGTGTGTTTCTGTTCTTTTCCCCTTAATCAGGCTCTTTCACACTTTGTCTTTGAAATAGCATCTGCAAGGATTTGAAGATGGAGTTATTCTCCTGTGATGGCTGTAGCTGCTGCTTCTAAACTGTTTATTTTCTTTTAATTTTGTACTTTAACCAACTTTAACTGGCTTTTCTTTCTCATTTTAACATCTGTGTACTTTCTGAACGTAATCTCCAAAAGGTTTAGTTCTAGCTTTTCTTGTAAATACACATATCCATATACCATCTGGCTCCTGCCCTGTCCCAACTTTCACGCAATTTGAGCATGGTGGGTGCGATAGCCCACTGCCTCGGGAGCTTCTGTGGTCTGGAAAAGGTCCCTGGATCCCTCTGGCAGGTGACCCATCGCATTTCATATCGAGTGCTTCTCTTGTCCCTTGTCTAAGACTCTTAAGTTGCATTTTCCCCTGCTGTTGCGCATGACTAGTATTTCATCCCTGGAAAGCCTTGGGATGTTGAGCCAAGTTTTTTTTATTTTTAAAAGTGTGTGCTTGTGTGTGCATAAGTGTGTGTACATGCATGTGCATAAGTCCCAGGATAGGTATACATCTATCATTTCCCAAGGCAGTAAAAAGATACTTGTCAGAGGAACTGATTTATTGCAGCAGTTAATGAGATTCTTGTCAGAACCTGGTTTACTGGTGTAAATGCAAATGTCAGGTCAGTATAAATCACAGGGGTAGGGGACAGAGAAAGAAATACTCCACTTCTCTGTAAGAGATAAACCAGCTTCATGGTTAAAGTGGTCTCCTCCTTGATCTGCCATCTGAGATAAGCTAATATACAGCACCATTAAGTGCCCTTTCCAGCATTAATTGCTGACTAACTGGAGGGGCAGGGCCCCAGCTGTGCAGATGTGAGAGGTTCATCCCCCCCCAGGATGTGGCATCTTCCAATCCCAGGACCCTCACCCTGCTGTGAACTCCCTCTACTCCCACAAAGCCAATGTCCCTGCTGTTCTCCTTTCTTACTTGCATCCTCCGAGTTGAGGGTATGTCTACATGTGGGTTTGCAGGCAGCTACGAGCGAGCTCCGAGGCAGATGCCGAGCAGCTCTGGAACAGAAGCTGCTGTGGGCATTACACAGCTCTGCAGCAAGGTTGGGCTCAGCATGGGCAAAGTCCTCCCTGCAAGCAGCTCAGTTTCTTGTGTGTTATGCCAAATGCAACAGTCCCTTGTGTCCAGCACAGACAGGCTGTGGCTGAGGACTTTCCCTCTGCTCCCAGGGCAGAGTCTGCCCCTGGGAAAAAGTGGGGACTGCTTGGGACACAGTCAGCAAACAGAGGTGAAGTTGCTGTTGTAATATGTCAGAAAACTGCCCTGATGTGCTTCCTTAGACTATCTGCTTGAGGTGGAAGCAGTCTTTCCATTTATGCTTTGCCTTGCTCCCTAGTGCTAAACCCTCACCTGCCTGACAGCAGAAAAAGCACCAAATCTCAGTGGCTGCTCCCCCTCCATTCCCACCCTTCCCAAAGAAATGGGGAGATGTGCACAAGCCTCAGCTCCATCCCCTCCCCAGGAGGACCCTGCAGAACTGTAACTGCTTTCCTGAGCTGCTGGAAGGGACTTTGCCCAGAGGGTCTCAGCACGGGCTGCCTTTCCCCATGCTCAGTTTGCTGTCTTGAAAGCATGTGGATTCCTCCCTCCCTCCCAAACCCCAGGGCTGGCCTGGCTGTGCTGTTCAGTCGCTTGTCTGCATCGCCTGCCAGGCTCCTGCTTGCTTTTCCTTTCTAGGAGGGCTGGGGAGAGGGTCAGGGAAGGCCAGATGGTACTTCTCTGCTTTTCTGCCTTAAAGCATGCAGCTTTTTTCCAAAATCAGTAGCATAGGCAGCTAGTAAAATCTATTAAAGATGCTGTTGGATGTAAAAGCTGGCTCGTTTTTGTCCAGAGCCATAAAAGCTCTTAAAAGAGATCCAAACCGGAAAAGACAGGCACCTAATAGTGAAAACAAGGAAGGGGGAATAAAACTGGCACAAGGGTCCTGAGTTTTTCCATGACTGATTTGAGCATTGCAAGCCGCTGGCACGGAAAAGCAACACCCGCATCACCACAATAGCAATAAATAAAACAAGGAGAGGAGAGCCTCAGCTCCGCTGTGGTCCAGCAGCCCCGGTCCCGAGGCCAGCCCCGGTATCAGGCGTCCTGGCACTGCCTCTTTAGCAACCAGAACAGCCAGCACAACAATCGAGCTGGGATTGGGAACGAGGAGCAGTAGTTAATTAAGCCTGCATCTTTTATTCTCTGGAGGCAATTCAGCCTGGTTTGAATAAGCTGGAGTGCCAGGACCTGGTGGGAATGTCTCTCCCGGTGCAGGAGAATCCAGTCTCATGGGCAGCTTTATTAGCATAACAATATTGCCCAGGATGCACTTGGCGTGATGTAATGCCAAGAGTGAGCGAGGGAAGATGAAGGTTTTTTTCCTTGCAGGAGCTGGGAGCATTTGCTGCTGACTGGGGCTGTGTTAGTGCATGAAATTTCTTTTCTTTCTCCCTCTCTCTCTCTCTCTCCTCTCATGGGATGTTTGCTAATTGAAGCAGTTCTGGAAAACAATAAGTTGTTAGATCCCCCTCCCCCACGGTCTCTTTTAAATTCACATTATTCTGACTTACTGGCAAAGCAGCAGCCTTTTCTGCTCCTTAGAAAGTGGCCTCTGATTATTTGCATTTCCATGTGGGACCAGTGGAGAAGGGGAGCACAATTTGTTGGGATGGGCAGGTGGAAGGAGAGGGCACCTCTGCTGCCCCTATCTCCTGTAACGGATGTTTCTGACAGCCAGGGTATCTGCATGGGGAACAAAAACCCCTCACTTCCCAATTCCTCCCCATTCCCCAGGTGGAAGCATTTGTCTGGGGATGGTTCTCCCTTCACTGCTGTTCTCTCCATTCTTCTTGGTGTCAAAGGCCTCCATCTGGGGAAATCTAAGTGTCTGGGGACTCCTGTATGACCAAAGTAAGGATTTCTCTTGCCTTGTATCTTAGTAGATAACACAAAGCACATGCTGGTTAGGTGGTTCTTGCATATACTGTCCCTGCACACGCTGTTCTGATTGCAAGTACTTGCTTGATCTGGTGAGCTGCACAGATCACCCACGCAGGAATGGAGCACAGCCGGCTCGGTTGGCATCAGTGTGCAATTGTGGAGTTAGAGCATTCTGTGTATTGAATGATTTGATTTGTTTAGTAAGGACTGGAAAAGCACCTATATTTTTTTTTCCTGGGTAAACTATCTACTGTAGCAAAGCAATGAGTTTCAGTCAGGCTCCTGCTGACAGTGCTGCCCCTCTCAGCCCCCCCGCCCCATCCTGCTAGTCCTGGTTCTTTCAGCGTGGCTCTAGAACAGGAGTGTCTCTGCCTGTGTGGAGCTGCTGGCCTAGTTCTTGTAGCTTCTGGACACTAGAGGCCTCTAGACACTCTGGTATGATTAGTGCTAGTTGTGGCACTCCTGTGTAATTAACATTCACTTGGAGCAAAAGAGCAGAACTGATGGCATTTGGCTGATTTTTTTTTTTCCCCTCACCCCTCCAAATGTTGTCCATTACAGTCAGTGCAATTTCTAATAAGGTACCCAGTGAGCAGGCAGGTTACAGGAGAATATGAGCTGGGGGAAGCTGGCTCAGCGGAGATTAGGCTTAATCTCTCTCTCAACCATCCACGCATGTACACACACACACAGAGGCAGCAGCTTCATCTGGGGGGTTGCTGTGTCTTTGGACACAAATCAAAAATGTGCTTTAAGAAAAAGTTATGAAACATGAAAATGAGCATTTTATATCCATGCTACAGCAAAAAAATTAAAACCTGGACTGGTCCACCCAGTGCTGTATTTCTGTCCTCTAACTCCACAAGCCCACACATCTTGAAGGCAAAGGACTGGAAGGACAGTGCTGCCTGGAGCAGAGTGGGGTAGATCCCCCACCAGTGGCTTTGCTTTCCATCCCAGCATTTCTCCTGGAGACTTCAGGCTGAATTCCCTATAGGCAGTGTGAAGAGATTTCCCTCCTTTGAACTCCCAGCTGTATTTTCTAGGCAGCTCTTCCTGCTGCTGCCTGTCTGGACTGGGGGATCTGCTCCAATGGGAAGCTTGCTGTCCCAGCACTCTCCGCTCCCTATTTATTTTTCTAGATTTCCCTTGTCTCTCCCCAAGCATCTGAGCACTCTGGCTGGGACACTTGCTTATGGAGCGTTTCTCCACAGGCTGAGGTTGCTGCTGGGAGCAATCTGTTAACCTTGATCAATCCAGATTGCCTGGCAGTGATTCCTGTATTACCTAACTTGCAAGAGGCAACATGTTTTCCAAAAGTTCTTGTCCTACTGAGATCCCAAATTTGGGTAGGACCTACCTGGGTAGTTTTCGTGCAGCAGCAGTTCTAGTTGCAGATGGATCTTTAAGATTCCATTCAATGTACTGTCCCAGAACAGCCTATTCTTGATGTGTTGGGAGTTACACAACTGGTGACAAAGACTGGGGCAACGTGGGAACCTCAGGGAACTTCAGACTGCCCTGGTTAAATGTGCCACGCTAGTGATACCCCAGCAAACAGCCGCTGAGTTGTGGTAAGCAGCTGAGTCTAAGGGGAACCAGCCTGGTAAATTGAGGCACTGATTAAGGACAAGAGTTAAATGGTGTTGAGGTGTCTAAAGATGCACCTGAAGAACATCCCTCAGCCCAGGCAGTGTGAGGACTGGTGGGGAGGGGTGAGCCCCTGTCTTGAGCAGAGCCTCTGCACACGGTGAGAGGCAAAGGGCAGAAGAACCCCCTCCTCCAGCAGCCCTGATCGAAACCACATTGCTGCTGCCTTTGGCCCCGGTGTCCAGAGAGGCTGTAAATGCTGGTTGCTGATAATCGCTGCAATTAGGGTGCAACATGCTCCCGCAGAAGGGGTGTTTCCAGTTGCTTTAGCAGATGATGGGGTGCAGTTTGGCTCCCAGCACCCCAGGGAGGTGTAGTGCCAAAGTTCTGAGCTGCTCCTAAAGACACTGCCCTGCTCCTTTAAGTAGTAGCCAGAAGCTTTCTAAATATTATCATCTTACCAAAAGAAGAGGGGGAGGAAAAAAAGAAAGTGTTTTGGCATGAGAACAATTTCTCCATTACCTCAATTAGTTCAAATGATCTGGAAAGGTTCTCTCTAGAGAAATCAAGCTAAATCTCAGCCAGCGAAGGGGCTGGTGGCTGGTTGGTTGCTGTAGGTGTTGATATGAGCATTAGTCAGCAGCGTAGATTGCAGTGAAGTCAGTCAATATTGCTGTCGCTGCTGTCTGGCTACAGTCATAAATTAATTAATTATATCACTGTGGTAATTGAAGGCCTTATTCTCTCTAGGATTCTGACTCTGGCACCTCCCTGCCTGTTTCTGAGGCTGTCCATCAATTCAGTGAGGTCTGGATTTTACTGAGATCATTATTTCCTGAAATACTGTGAAGTCTCTCCATAAAAAGGAAATCACTTTTTTACCCATCTTCAGCCTTTTCCTTATTGCCTGCAGAGGAGGGAGAGCAGCAAGTTCAGGAGAAGCAGAAGAACAAGGATAGGATTTCCAGTTCCAGCATTTTGGTGGCATCCCTTTGCAAACAGGAATTGAAAGTATCCTCAGAGTCCCTCAAATGGTGATGGGGTTCTATGGAGAGGCAGATTAATGGCTCTCAATGCTCCAAACCTTCTCTGTTCCTACAGTAGGGTTGAAACGAACCAATCATTATGATTGAGTAAGATTGAGATAATCAAATAGGCTGAAAAAATTCATGGGCTGGCTCCCGCCCTGGTGTAAATCAGTGTCCCTGCACTGGCTCTGGTGGAGCAATGCCAAATTCCACCAGCTGAGGGTCTGGATTGCATATTCTACCTATAAAAATGGTGTTTAGGATATCTTGGCAAAAGTAGGTATTTTTGCAACCCACTTCTAACTGGGCAGTGCTGTGTAGGGATGAAATCCAGTTACACTGGTGAAAAAACCCACACTAATCAGGCTAAAAAAATTACATCGTGAGCCTGTGGAGCAGAGCTTTTTTTGTAAGACGACTTTGTTACAAGGTACCTGCTAAAAGTTTAGATGCAGGGATCCACATTGAACCACAGTGAAGAAGAGGGAGGAGCATCCTTATTTCCAGCACTTGTTATTGATTGCGAGCTCCCAGCATGCGATGTTATGATTGGAAGTCTCTGCTCTGAAGGTAAGCAATAATGGAAAAAATTTTGGCTTTCCCCATAAAAATAAGACTTATTTCTGGTCTTCATGATTACTTATAATGATCCCAAGATCTGAATTCCAAGTTCAAGGCTCACAAAGGTGAAGACTACGGAGGAGCATCAGGTGTGCAAGCTCAGAGGGTTCATAGAATGGTTTGGGGTGGAAGGGACCATAAAGATTAACTAGTTCCAGTTCCTTGCCCTGGGCAAGGACACCTTCCACTAGCCCAGGTTGCCCAAAGCCGCGTCCAACCTGGCCTTGAACCCTTCCAGGGAGGGGGCAGCCACAGCTGCTCTGGGCAACCTGTGCCAGTGTCTCACCACCCTCACAGGGAAGAATTTCTCCCTTAGATCTAACCTAAAACCGTTACCCCTCATCCTATCCCCACACCCCCTGATCAAGAGTCCCTCCCCCCTTTCCTGTAGCCCCCTTTAAGTACTGGGAGGCTGCTCTAAGGTCTCCCCAGAGCCTTCTCTTCTCCAGCTGAACCCCCCCCAACTCTCTCAGCCTGTCCTCACAGGGGAGCTGCTCCAGCCCCTCATCATCTTCATGTCCTCCTCTGGCCCCACTCGAGCAGGTCCATGTCCTTCTGATGTTGGTGTCCCCAGATCTGGACCCAGCACTGCAGGGGGGTCTCACGAGAGAGGAGTAGAGGGGGAGGATCCCCTCCCTCAACCTGGTGGCCACACTGCTCTGGATGCAGCCTGTTGCATTGCTCTGGTGTGAAAAATATCACTTACACTGCATTTGTTTTCTCATAGAAGTTGGCATTTTTCAGCTTGCCTCTAAATGTGTAACACTGCTCAAGGTTGACATTACCAATTAATATAGCTGGTCATTTTTGAGTTTAAGAAAAAAAAAGGCAAGCCACTGCTTGCACTCACTAGTTGTGTGTGTGTAGAGGAATATGGCCCATGTGCAGATGCTCAGGAGCCTCATTTGAGGGACACATGGGACTGAGCACATCTGGGGCTGGATGTGAAGGCTTTCACGTGTCTCATAGACAAGTACGAAAAACTCTCCTGGATCCCCTCAAGGCAAAGCCCCACTTGGTCATGGGTGAACTAGTCTGGGAAAGGAGACCTGTCCTCTTCCCGTGCTTCCACACCCCAGTCCCTATTTTGCAGTGAGTCATGGCATGATTCAATGTTTTCAGAAAATAGACCTTCAAGGTGTGCAACACTGTAGGAAGCCCTAAGAGCTATGGAATATTTTTTTGTATGCCTATAAACCTCTCAATTAGTGCTGTAAAGGAGGAAAATGTTCTTATTCTGGACATCACCCAACGTGTAATGCATTTCTGCCACTGCAGCAAGAAACACTTTCAGCATTTGAGTGATTTAGGAGGCAAAGGAAGGGAAGGCACAGGGGTTTGTATCTGAACTCCAGTAAATTTTAACCAGCCATTTCTGTAGAAGATTTCCTACAGAAAGGAGAGGAAGAGATTTTTTTTTTGTAGCGTTCAGCAAAGCCTCACAAAACACTTCAGGATAGCAACTGTGTATTATTGACCTGCAGAGAAAAGAGGGAGGATAGACACAAGGTTTTGCATGATTTGGAAGCTGGTTTTAGGGGCTGTGTGAATGTGGCAGCTGGTCCCACCCGACCCCAATGGGGCCATCGCTCGCCTGTGTGCGCTTCTGGACCTATGCTGGGGGAATCAGTGGCCTCATTTAGTGCTCTTATTAAACTCTGGGTAATTGAGTAGGGCTTTCTGGCTGTGCCCAGCCGGATGGTTCCAGGCACAGCGAGCAGAAGGGAAGGGAGCATCCCACTGACACCAGCCTTTGAAGTCTCCCTTCCTCCCCCCCTCACCCAGATCCCTGCTCCTCTGCCTGGCTGTGACCTGAGGCCTTTCCCCCAGCTGGTTTTCAGCTCATTTTAACTGCTGGGTGAAGCAGGAGGGAGGCAAAGCTGGCAAGGATGACTCCAGGCCATAAGACACATTCCTCCAGGTTAGCTGGCGTTTCCAGGCCTTTCAGTGAAAAGCTTCAATTAACCAATAATCAGCCAAGCATGGCAAACCCAGAAGCAGTAAGTACTTCTTCTGGCTCCAGGGCTAAAGGCTAAAATTTGCTCAAGGAGCTAAATTAGTCATCTAATGGGGATTTCTGTCCATCTTTATCCTGCTCTGTGTCCTCACAAGAATGAGATCAGTGACAAATTTCCAGTTCTTCCCCCCACCATCACCTTTCCTTAACAACCCTGTCTAATTAGTGCTGTAATGCAGAAGGACCAAAGTCTGACCCTTTGTGCAAGAGTGGAATCTAGGCTTGAACTCTCTTCTTATCCAAACTGCTGCAGTCCCATGAATTTGAGCAAATTGCACTGATTTATACCAAGGAAAGGCTGATCTCTTCCCATCCTACTCCAGGTGGGACATACTAAGGGCAGCCCACCACAAAATCCTCTGTGTTTTCCCACTTTCAGGACATGGAAAGGGAGGGTGGCACTTGAGGGGCTGTCAAAGCCTGCTCTGGAAGATGTCTCATGGCAGAGTGTGAAAGTGAATGGGGAGAGCAAATAGTGTCCCGGGAGGAAACCCTCAGCACTGAACAGACATCTGCTCAACACGTGCTGAAAGGTTTCGGTAACCTCCAGTCTTGGTTGTCCTCAGCCCACCTTTCACTGTAGCAGTGCTCAACAGAAAAACTGCTTTCCTTGGATTTCTTTTGCTTTAAAGACAAAAGTGAAAACAAAGAGTGCCAACAACTAACCCCCTCAAAAAAAAAAAAAAGATAATTCTGCAGATGTTGGAGAGCAAGTATCTTCATATTGGAGAGGATGTTTCATTCCAGACTCAGTGAGACTGTGTGTATTTCTGAGAACTATCACAAGCAGAATGGGATTGTTTTTCCCTGCCCTGTGCAGCAGGTAGCCAGGAGGAGAGGATGCAGAGAGGGGCTGCAGGGGCCAGAGCTAAAATCCTCCACCCTCTTGGAGGCATGAAAAATGCTGAACTGTAAGATGGGAAGTGACCCTCAGAGGTCACCCAGCCCATTTCCCTTGCCCCAAGGTAAAATCAGTGATAACTAACCCATTCCTGATTAATTCTTGTTCAAAATGTCATGAATGTTGCTTGTGGGGTTTGAACCAGCAGATTTGCAGCACATCAGCTGTGCTGAGGATGGGGCATCCTCTGCTGCCAGCACAGCTGGGCTGTCCCTTGCCAGAGCCCTCACCCTGACAGTCAGAGCTTCCCTTATCTTTTATGGTTGAAACTGCATCAAAAGGAATTGAACTCAGGCAGAGTTTTTAAAATAGCCTTTGGCATCTTCAGGTTTTAGGAAAAGTGACTGCTGTATCTGTGTGAGCTGATCATCCTCCTTGCTGACTGTTTTTACTTCAAAAAAAAAAAGTTTTAACATTTCTTTTGGATTTTCAGCAATCAAAATACGTTGTCCAAAAGCTAGGAGGATTGAGGAAATTTAAAAAAAAAAATACAACAGTTTCTAGGAAAGGAAAGATGTAATAAAAGCATTAATGTGATCAAACCCCTAACTTTCCATTTAAAGATTAAATTAATGGGTCAGATTGGAAATAGCAATTCCCTACTTGCCATGCAAAAATACTTAACACACACTTTCACTCTAAAAACATTTAAAATTCTGTATTTAAGTATATAGAAATATAAGTAAATATAAACCAGTAAAAAGCAGAATTGCAGGGAGCGGTGGAAGTGCAATGCCTTTTCTTTAAGACACTATAGTCATTCTGGCAGTAAAATAACAGCCAAACAGTGGGGATGGGGGAGTTGTTCACACTTGGCGCTCTGTCCGCTGGAAAAGCGTTACCCTTTCCCTGCTACAGAGCCCTGGGCGAGCTGGCACAGAGGAGCAGCAGAAAGGACGTTGCATCCTGCCGGGATGGGGCTCTCAGCATCGACCCTGCCCTGGAGCACAGAGGTAAATTCCTCCCTGCTGATATTTAATTTGATTACTAAAATGGTTCTCTGTACCAGGCACTGGATTTGGGGACTGTCCCCATCTCTGGCACTGTGTGAGTGTGTGCCAAAGCCATCTGTCCTCGTGAGCTTTGTAACCGCAGATACCGGCTTTTACCACACCTTGCATGATGGACTTTAAATACTCCTGTCAGGCTGATAATAATAACAGAAGTAGTATTTGACTGAAGGGCAGAGGAGATGAACTAGATCCAAGGTGCTTCTCAGGGAGGTAGGTTGTGTATGATGTTACGCTTTAGAAGAGCTGAAAGCTGCCCCTGATGTCAGCAGTGTTCGTCTCTCTGGCTGAGCCAGATGTAGCCTTCCCGTGCACGTCGCTAATCTCAGCAAAGAGCAGTTTCCTCATCCTCTGAAAGTCCTTCTCAAGGTGAGGTTCATTCCTGCATCCCCCAGGTCTGCTCCCCCCATCCGAGGCCCGATGAGCCCCAGCTACCGGCCTTCCCCGGGGCAGCCTCTGCGGCAGCTCCACGAGCACGGCTTCTGAAGGGGACTTTCTTAGTATTATTATTTTGTGGTCAAAAGGTTGCATACACTATTTTTTTCTGATGCAGAGGCTTAGAAAGAGTGGAAAGCAAAATATTTTGATAATTATTCAGGCCAGCGGGTTACATAAAAGGTTCCATAGCCCTCTGCATCAAACCTTAACAGTTCAAACCACAAATTCTGTTTTTGCAGCCATAAAACATTCAGGGCAAAAAAAAAAAAAAATATTAAAAAAAAAATAAAATCCATTTTCCATTCGCTTGAAACTTATAAAATTTTATGTGGTGAAAAATGACAGTTTACTCCCAGAAGGAAACTGCCCAGAGAGGCTTGTTTCATAGGCACAGTGGGATCAAGGAATAGCCCTGGACTTGTGTCCTTAGTCGCATAAAATAAATGTTGAAAGATGTCACAGAGCAGCCGGCGAAAGCTGCAGCAGCGTGGGTTGTACCCAGTCTGGCTGGGAAGGGTTGTTACTGAGGGGAGGGCACACGGGGGTGCTGTGAGCCCCAGGGGCTTGCATGGTGCTCTCGGCTTTGATGAGGTGATCCGGGGGTCTGAAAACAAGGGATGAAATCCTGTCAGGTGTTCAGGACCTTCAGCTTCCTCAGCCCCTTTGATCTCCCAGGCTGCGATGCAGCACTCACCAGGCTGAAGGTGCACATGTGAGATGATCAGGGGGACGAGCCCTAGGAATGAGGGCATTGCCATGAGCATCCAAGCCTGTGTGCTGCTCCAAGCAAGGGCATCAGCGCTTAGAAAGAGCATCTCTGGCTCACAGGGTTGCCTGTAGCTCACATCACTGCCACAGTTTAATTCTCCCCTCACAGCAGTGCCCGAAGCAGAAACCTCAGTGGAGTTATTGAGGTTTTCCTGGGCTTTGCTGGGTTAAGAGTAAGCAAAATCAGACCCAAACATCACAGCTCAGGGTAAGATGCTGCAGTTTTGATGGAAAGCATCGGCACAAGAGCTCAGAAGCTCTAGGAATTCAGTCTGAATTCCTGGTTGCACAAAGTCTAACCCGTGTGGTCTGGGAGTCGAGTTCTCAAAGCACAGAGCTGATCGCCCTCTCCACTCCCAGCTAGCTCCAAATCCCAGAGCAGTGCAGCTCTGGGCATGATGGAAAGAGCTTTTGTCCTTCAGTCACAGCTAAAGCTGCAATTGCTGTAGGACACAGCCGGGCACCGAATGCCCTGAGCAGAGCGGCCGGGTCAGCGTCAGGGTGCCCGCACGGTGCTCTCAGCGTGCTCCCATGTCCTTTGGGTGCCTACCCCCTGCCATAGTGGAAATATATCTGCCACACTACCCTTACCAAAAAGAAGCTGCCTCAAAGCTATGCCCTGAGATATTCTTTAGTTCACTGGTTATTTTCCAGCTCTGTATGAAGGCGCAGGGTCCAATAGGTTCTGTGTTTCCTTTGCTGGAAGATTCAGCCTCCCAGAGCTGAAACCTCCCCAACCTCCAGCAAAGCCAATGCTCTTCCTAAATGACCCAACACTGCAAGTGCTCTGAAAATCACAGAAAATAGCAGGTGCAGTGCATGGGGCAGCCTCCGAGGCAGCCTGTCGCAGGGCTGCTCTGGCCCCTCGCACACCTCAACGTCCCAGGCATGGACAACACGCCACTGAAATGCTAAGCGAAGTTTGCAAGTAGTTGAATTCCTCACAAAAACCTGTATCATCAGGTTTCTGGTTGTTAAGTGACCATAAAGATATCTATACAAACAGTCCCAATTATGTAATTACTTTTGCTTTCTAAGTAAAAGATATCCTCAAAATTATTGAGAATAAGATGCACTTTCTTTATGGGTTTTCTACCCTGGAACATTAAAAAGTCATCTCATCTCCTGAAAATACAGGATGAAGAAATATGTTAAAAATTTCCCAATAGTCAGCCACAAAAACACAGACTATTACCAGCTAAAAAACAACATTATTCCCCCTGCGTGTTAGAATTTGACACTTCTGGGTACTGGCAACATTTTTCAAAAGAAAATTAAAAAATAGCTGCGTATAGATGAAAAAGGTCTTTTTACTTTTCCTTTTCCATTTGCAAAAAGAAAAAACAAAAACAAAAAACTCACTTTATATTCTTTTTACTTGAGAAACATTAAAAAGTCATCTAATCTCCTGAAACTAGCACTAATTAATGAGCAAGCATGCGATCTGGGAAGAGAAATAAAGCAGTAACCTGGACTTTCTGTAGTGCAATTCAAAGTCGTGACACATTTAAAGCCATAAATGCATTTTGCTTGATTCTGTAAGATTCATAATTAGAGCAACTTGAGAGGAAATCTATGCAGCAGTGAAACACGGGCCTTCTTTTTTTTTAAATACTTCAGCATTAGTGGTTTTCTTGGTGATGGGGATGCGTTAAACTGCATCTGGAAGCTCAAGCCCACCGTGTGGAGTCATACCACAATCTGCCTCTGTGGTCATTTCTGAAATATCCAGTCACTCCTGTACCAAAGCTTCTCAACCATTTTTTTTTTTTTTTGAGATTTTTTCAACCCAATGAGCCACCAGTATTTTTGAATACCAACTTTGTAGCTGGGAGATTAACTATTGGCATGACAGCATACTTTCTGAGACAAGCAGGCTTTAGTAAAGCCCCATCCAGCAGATAAGTAGCCAGTGAGCCAGGTTAGTCTGGTCTATTCTTATTGCCACACATCAGAAACCCATCCACGACTCAGACACACCAAGAGATATTATCCTGCTCAGAGCTGTGTCCTTCTTTACATTTAGTGACCTGTGTAGCCTGAAGGTCTCCCAGGAAGATGCTGAGCTTTGCAACAAATATCCATCCTGTTGCTGGTTCTCCTGTCCCCTTGCCACGGGGATGTGTGTGGTGCAGCCGAGGTTTCAGCACTGAGCTCTGCAAGGTCTCCTCAGCTTGCCGGCATTTCAGACACCCTCTTACTGTGAAATGCTTTGCACATGGGGACCAATGTCCTCAAAGAGGCTTTGCAGCTCATGGGGAAGTCACAAAAGCTATGTGGTGCCTCCCAACACCTGAACTGCTGAAAAAAATGCATGTTTTGCACCAACTGGAGCTCTGTACATGCTAATGGCATCGTCCCCAGGCATATTTATTGCTGCAGTCTCACAGAGCAGGCCTATAATGTGAGAAAGTGCATCCAGATCGATGTCTGCCAGGATGGGATGGAGTTTCCTAGCTGAGCAAAGACAGGAAAAGTTGTTCTCAGAAGCTGTCCAGTGAAAGTTTGAAGTCAGAAGGGAGTCCAGGAGAACGTCTATGCCGTGGACTGAATTGACCGATTGTGGTTGTGTAGCCTCAGCTGAAGGAGTTATTATTTCCATGTCTGGTAATAAATAGAATAATGGACAAAAAGCCTAACTCCCTGCATGAAGCCCAAGTAAATGAACTTGGTACAGTGGTTCACTGCAGGATTTGTGGTTTGGGACCTTCTTCCAAGCTGTGAATCAACACGCAAAGCAGATCCAGTGTCACTCGCATGGCTGTGAGGACTCACGGGTATCCCTGGTTCCTCTGTTCTGCCTCCACAAAATACCCTTCGCTGTCTCCCAGATGCCCGTAGGGTGGTCGTTACCCCAGGGTGGTCATCACCTCGGCCTCCTCCTCCATGTCCTCCGTAGGTGAGAACATACACAACGCGCGAGAGCTGGGCTCTACCGCCAGCTCATCCCTCCGGATTTTATTGTCATCTGATAAAGCTTCTCTGTTCTCTGTTTGTTTTAAACCCTTGTTGGAAAAACCTCTTTAATAGTAACTCAGCCTCTGACAACAAGCACTTAGAAGAGCTGTCCTCCCAGTCTAGAGCTGTCAGCCATAAGTCAGTGGCGGTACCATTAACATAATCCAGGTGTCTTCACTCTCATTTCCAGACACGAACCGCTGGGCAGCAGCTCTCCCTGCGGACAAGCTGCAAGACAAAGTAACTGCTTAAAGCAGCTGGATGGTGCTTCTTAAAAAAAAAAAAAATCTTCCTTCACAACATATCAAAAGAAAAAGCATTCCTCTGTCTCTGGTATTGCTGATCAGAGTCTTCTTCAGTCTTAAGACTATATTGGCATTCTTCTAGATGTGATGTGATATGATATGATATGATATGATATGATATGATATGATATGATATGATATGATATGATATGATATGATATGGAATGATATGGAATGATATGGAATGATATGGAATGCTATATAATATAGTATAATACAGTACAATATAACATAATGTAATATAATATATCATATAATATCAATGTTACTGGTGCTCTGTAATATTACTGTTACACTGAGGGATATTAACATAGAATTTGAACCATTTCCCTGCATCACAGCTTCTCCCAAAATAGAGTGTTCTTTTTGCTGTTGTGTTTTAATTCTCTCTGCCTTCAATATGTAGTTTGTCCCTCAAGAAACCAAGGTCATCTTCTGAGCCAGCCTTCATCACGCACAGATGTGGCTTCTCCAGCACCTTTACTGGTACTGGGCAGTCCGGTTTGCTCTCAGCTTAGGGCAAAATTTTCAGAATTCAGGTGAGTCAAGCTCACGTGGAGTCCAGCTTGTACCACACTAATGGGCTCAGGCTTTCAGGGATTTACACATGCGATTGCTCAAGATCAGGGGATATTTTCTAGAGTCCAAGACAGCAAAGCCCCCCAGGAAGCCACATCGAGAGCAGGGGTGTATGTGTGAGCACTGCTCACTTGTGCTTCTTGACTGAATTATTTTCTAGGAGTTAAAGAGTGATGTCCACGTGTCCTGCACATGAGTCAGGTACCCGTTTATCTGTGTTTTCAGCATCTCTTCCTTTTTATTACCCCCACCCCCCTCTTTTTTTTTAATGCTAAGAGCACTTAGGGCCCTGGTGCTTGCCTCTTTTGACATTTTTTTTTCCCCTTTGGGAAAACATGCAGTCCTTCCTCAGAAGAGATCTGAGCTGAGCACTGCCTTCCCCAGCTACTCCTCTTCCTCCAGTCCCAGTCTCCGGCTGCTTTCAGTTGCCACAAGGCAGGGAGGAGTTCAGGTTTGATGAGCAACTTTCAGTGGAAAACTTTGATTTGTTCCATTTGTTTGTTTAATCATTCCCTGTCAGAGGTGGTTGGGGTTTTTTGGAAGGGGAGCAAGCTGCTTGCTTTGAGTGATCAGCTCTATCATGTTTAGTTATTACATTTATCTCTAAATTCCCAATATATGTGCGTACTAATTGAGATTGCCAGCCTGATGAGCTTCTGAAATTTAATTGAGTGTATAGATAGTACTGAATCTCTGCAGAAATCAGACCAAACTAAGATTGAGACAGAGATCATGAGATCCTTCAGAAAATCTGTCCCTTCTCATTACCCAGTATAGGTTAATTTCCATTAGAGGTTACATGGGCTTTAAAATCATCTGCTTCATTATTGATGAGAAAATTGAATTATTTTAATCTGTGTATTATTTTAAGGCTTTGACAGGCAGTCAAACCACCGTGCTAATCCCTAATCCCTGGATAATCATCACCCAGCAATTTTAAAATGTGGTCTCAGAGAATTACAGGAGAGGCCAGGAATAAAGCAATCAGAGTGTGTACATCAGAGGACTTCCATTATTATTAGCATTACTAGCATCATTATTATTATTATTATTTAAAGTACACCTCTGGCATGTCTCACAAAAACCTCTTCCCCATCTGTTCCGCATAGAAACTTTCAGGAAAGAGGCAGAGTCAATCACCCAAAGCAGAACAATGTTGAGGGCAAGTTTAATAAAATAAAAATAATTTTTCCTTTAAAAAAATCACATCGTTTGCCACACATTTTAAAGCACAGAAAGTATTGCATAACTCCTAACCGCCGAGCGAGCTAGGAATACTGTATCCCTTTATTCTCTGAGTTTAATAGTTATAATTAGAACCTTTCCTATACGGTTTCTATATCTACATGTAATTCTAAAAAAATCCCTCTTGTCTTTCCCAATAAACTGAGGCATTGTTACACAGACTGAAGTGAAACAATTAAAGTGAGAAATGGAGACGCTGGGTTTTGAAGAGGGGTTTTTTTTTTCTTTTTTTTTCTTTTTTTTTTTGAGGCAGAAAAATTCTCCAACTTGAAGTGTTCTCACTTGGCATCAATTTTGTCTTAGCAGCAGTGCTGTCCACACTTGGGTAGCCTCTGGAGGCAAAGGGTGACTACAAAGAAAGTGAGATGGAGCTGGTTAGAGAGAGCAGTGAACACATGGAGCACACGCACAGACGGCAAAGCCTCGGTAAGTTGTTGTGTGTAATGAAAAAAGCGGAGAAATGACCCTCATCATGGCAAAATAAGACCTGATTTGGGGGGAAAAAAAATATGCCCAGCAGCCCAAGGGGAAACAGTCTCATGAGAGCCAGGCTATTGGAAAAGAGCAGGAGAAAGACCCGTGGCCTCTCATGGCCCTGAGACACCGCAGCAGCAGGCATGGGTAATGCAGCCTGATTTTACATCTCCCACTACGGGAGATGCCTGTTTAGCTTCGCGTAAAATACCTTTGGTAGTATCAAGTCTCCCTGGGATGATGCATCTCACCTTTCTCTCCCTTGCTTAAAATCACAGAGGATGGTAAAGGAAAAATTTATTCCTTGGACTTCTTCCTAAGCCAGAGAAACTCTTGTTATCAATGCCGATGTACAAGAGCGTGTTCTTCATTTCAGCCATAACTGCAGTGTAGCTGTATGGTCATACACACTCATCTATACATTAATATCTCCAAATTCTTTCTTTAGAATTCTTTTTTTTTTTTATTGCAGCGTATTTTTCTTCCCTCCTGCTCTGCATGTCGAAAGATGATTGATATGTGTAGAAGTGGGCCTTAAAAACACAAGCCATTGCCCGAGGTTCTTCCTATAATCAAAGCACATGCCCACCCATAGCTAATTAGACATTAGCCTAATGTCAACTGATTGATTTAGAGCAGTCCTACCACCCACCCGAAAAAGAACACGGAGCCTTTGACAGTGGCAACGAGGGGAGGTGGCACCTGAAGGAGGTGACACAAAACCTATTTGTGTATATTTATGTAAAGAAGATGCAAAGCAGTTTTTCCTCTTTAGTGTTTGTGTTAGACAAAAGGAACTGGCTAGCAGGAAAAAAGAGTTAAGGTCCATTCTGAACAAATTTAGGAGATTTAAGCTGTTGAAAAAGTTAAGTGTAGTGGAGTATGTCACCATAATAAAGCAAAGGTCTTGCCTCACCCTCAAGCACTGAGGTGAGACCTGGCTGTTTTGCTGGGTCCAGTCTTGCACTTTGCAGTAAGCTAGGAAAATACATTTGGCTACAATTTAGATACAATTTTTCAAAATCCTTTGCATTCTTTTCTTTTCCTTTATTTTTTCCCCCTAAACCCCACCAGCCTCCCCACTCTGGATTTATGGGTCAGGAACCCTCAAACTTGTCCTGATGGATTAAGCAGAGACAAGTTGTATCAAGTAAATTAAAAATGAAATAGTTACAGCTGTTGGAATAGTCTCAGGGCCAGAGGAGGTAAAAGACTTTCCACCCTCAAGGGGCCTGAAAGTAATCTGTGAAGCACCAACTGCTTAAATCAAGACAGCTTGAGTGAGTGCTGGCGTCCTGAGGGATGGAGAGAGCATCCAACACCATCGGCCGGAGCATGGTTTAAGGGAAAGCAAGGAGCAGCTCCCCTCCACACCCTGCCTTGCTCCAAGTGTCCCCAGGCCCCGGGTCCCATAGCCAGCAGGGGACACTGTCCTAGTGAAGAGGACATTTTGGGACAAGCAATCTCAGGGATTTAATTTCTGTTATTGGGAATCTCTGCCATATGTCATCGAACCGTGGGGGTTAAAGCTAGATGTTGTCCTGTGGTTTCCCAGGCACAAAGCAACCCTGGGAACCCCACAGAGCTGCAGACACACAGACTAAGGAGTAAGAAACCTACCTGTCGCCCTACCTAACATCCCCCAGACAAACAAAGCTATAAGGCTGATGTGGGTGAAGATACCTGAGGTCTCTGTTGTGCTCAGCCACATCTTCCTCTCTTTTGGCAAACGCTTTGCTCTTCAGATGACTTTTCCCTCCCCAGCTCTCTGCTTTTTATATTCTGTTTATATGCTGACTCTGCTACTGTCTTACTCTGCTTTTTGTGGGTTGTTTTTTGTTTTCAGAGGAGCATCGAGCTGAACAGGACAGTTCAATGAACCAGGGGCTGTAGCAGTTGCAATAATACAAGTGCCCAGTGCTAAATACCACGGCCCAGGGAAGGCAGCGTCTCATCTGTGGGCCTGGTCCTGTTTGATTCAGCTACCTGCAAAAGCACAGTCTCTCCCTATTGATAATAAATCAAACACAGACAAACACATTCATAATTCACCTTTTGTGAATTCAAAAGTTGTACAGAATGATCCTTTTTAGTCAAATAAAAGCACTCCAGAGTGCTTCACTGCAGCAGGCACTGGTGAGACTTCCCCCGGACACACGCATTTGTAGTGAAGATGTTTGGGCCAGTCCCAGAGTTAATGGAGCAGAAACGACATGGACGGCCGGGAATAACACGTGGAGGAATTTGTCATCCCAACTCATCCTCAAACAGTGCCCATGAGGTGTCTCTGCCGTGCACACAGTGATGAAGCACAATCTCCAGCAGCAAGTTCTGCCTCTGAATTAGTGCCTTCAAACAATGTTTAAGGTGGAATTTGTCTCTGCAGAGGAGAGGAGCAGCTGAATGTGGCCCACGATGCAATATTCCCCCTAACCCAGCAGCATCTGGGGGAGGAAGCAGAGGAGGACACATCTCCAGCAGCAGAATCTGTGCAACTTAACATTTCTTGGCTATAAACCTTTCAATAGCTGGAAGTAAATCCTTCGGCTTTCTACTAGAGCTCAGCCTCTGCAGCTGCAAATTTATTCGGCAGGCAGAGAATCGGGCCAAAAGAAGTAAATATGAGTGATGTGACTGATAGTGCTAGAACATTACACAAGCTCCCAGACGGCTGTGGCGGAGGGCAGTTCCCTGGCTGCTGACTCCCTGCTCAAGATCTACCAGAAGCTGGAGCCATCCTGGGATGCTGGGCAAGGGCAGGGGACCGGTGGCAGGAGGGAGAAGATGTTTCTGGAGGGGGGGGTCTGCAGAGCTCAGCTCTGGAGCAGCAGTTTTGGGATAAAAGGCTGCTCGTGTGCGCTGGAGAGCTGCAAGCAGGGGTGATGCCCTTCTCTGTTTCATTTATCATGCCTCACCCCGCCTTGTCTCACGTACATGAGTACAATAAGGCTGTTTGTGACTACTGGAGTTGGGCTGGAGGTTAGGGTTAGGGTTAGGGCTAGCGCTAGGGTTAGGCACTGGCAAAACCTCAGAGGTTCCTATTACTTGTGAGACTGTCAGAGCAAAGAGGCTTAAAAGTGTAAAGACCTCACCGCGCAGCAGATGAGCATTTTGCCACACGCGTTCCCCCGTAGCTGTCCCCAGTTACCACACGGTGCGTGAAACACCCGCTCCGGGACACGTCTCATGGTTTCACCGTGCTCAGGCAGCTCTGCTGCAGCGCCCAAAGCCGCGGAGGGGAGCAGACAATGGGGACGTGGGTTTGCCCGGAGGGACTTGGCAGCGGCTGCAGGTGCAAAGGGTGGGGAGCAATCCCGGGTCATGAATGCCAGCGTGGAAAATCACAGGGGTTACCCGGGTGAGGAAGCAGAGCGAGAGAGCTCTTCATCTGTCCTCTCCGGGCTCTCTTTGCGCAGCAGCCACTGCTTCCCCAGCACGTCGTGGGCTGGGCATTAAGGGGCTCTACATTGGTGCTGGTCTCTTCATTGGTGCTGGTCTCTTCTCACAGATAGAACAAGAGGGAACGGCTTTAAACACCAACGGGGAGGTTCAGACTGGACATTAGGAAAAAATGTTTCCCAGAAAGAGTGGTCAGAGAGTGGAATAGGCTGCCCAGGGAGGTGGTGGAGTCCCCATCCCTGGGTGTGTTTAAGGGTGGTTTGGATGAGCTGTTGGGGGATGTGGGTAGGGGAGAACTTTGTAGAGTCGGGCTGATGGTTGGACTCGATGATCCCAAGGGGCTTTTCCAACCTGAATTATTCTGTGATTCTGTGATTAGGAGAACACCCCTGTGAACCTGTTTCAAAGGCTGGGTGGAAACATGTATTTGCCTTTCCACGCAAAAACCACTGACTGATCTTTTTAAAGCCACTCTCCAGGACATCTGCTGCGGGAGGGAAGGTCCCTCAGCAGCATTAGGGACTGCTCACCAGCTCTGCTTGCAGGCATCTCTGCCCAGAAACCAAGTGAGCCACAACAAGGCTGTTTTTAGGAACTGTCAGAAGTTGCTGCCACTTTTAGTACTCAACACCTCCGAGAGCAAATTCCCCCTCCCGGCCTCCTGGTTCACCTCATCGCTCCACCCCGCATTGGAG
Organism: Strix aluco; assembly: GCF_031877795.1. NCBI lineage: Eukaryota > Metazoa > Chordata > Aves > Strigiformes > Strigidae > Strix > Strix aluco. The sequence goes on from NC_133951.1 coordinate 13,113,708, forward strand.
ACTGGTTTCCATTAACACTGTAAAGCTAATAAGTCTCCTGAAAGTGAAGTGACCTGGATCATGTGGAGCACGTGTGTGCATGTGTGTGCGTGTGTGTGTTGCTTGCTAGTGAAGACAAAATGCTAGGTTGGGCTCTTGTACTCACACACACTTAAAAGGGGAGAATATTTCTTCTTTTAACCCTTAGGATGCCCTGATGCATCTATATGATGCCAGAAGGGGCTCTTTCTCTTTAGTATTCCTTATTTTTTATATTAAATTGATGGGGTATCCTTTTGTCACAGCCTTCATCTCAAGAGGAAAAGGATAAACAGCTATTTTACAGAGTAGTGTAGGAGAGAAGGGATTGGCTGACTATTTGCAGCATTGCAGGAAAGCAAAATTATTTCTATATTTCAAATGCCATGATGTAAGCTGGGACAGAGGGATGCTCGTTTTCTTGCTGTGTAAAACTCCAGCGTTTGGAGTCACATGAATCTCAAATTTCACTTAAACCCAAGCTGCTTCTAATGCTCTTGTTACACAGATACCAGAAACTATGATCCGAAATACCTTCTAAAGTTTTAAAAACTAAAAACCAAACATGAAGGATTCTAATTTTCAATTAAACCTTTATTATTTTCATTCATTTAGCCAGTGTCTTTCTTCTGGAAAAACAATTTCTGGAAAGACTGTGCTGGTAATATTGAAAGTGCTGGACTGGTCCCGGACCCAAAGAAATACAAGAGCTTTCACAGGGGCTGGCTGTTCCCTCTAGAGCTGTGTCAGCTCAGGCTCCAGAAGGTGAGATACAGCCATGCCATGTTGCTTTATTGTATTCATCCATGCATTTGCACAGTATAGCTGCCCAGGTAAAAATCAATATAGTCTGATGATAGTCCAGTGATGTGTGTGCTGAGCTGGGTGAGGCGGATGCCAATATTTCCACTGGTGTTATTGTTGTTGCTATTATTACAGCTCCTATTGCATTAACACCTAAGTCCCCTGTCATAGAGTAAGAGCCTTCAGTGCTAACACAGATGTGAAAAATTGTGAGGACTGGCCCAAAGAATCTACAATCTGACTAATACTTTTCCTCCCCCTTACAAATTGATGTTGCTTAATACTTTTGGAATCTCGCAGCATTTCAGCCATGTGAGACTTTTATATCCTTTTTTTTGTACAGGGAACTTGTGGGCTTGGGGAGGGTTTGTTTGGTTTTGTTTTGGCTTTGCTTTGATTTTGAAATTTAAAGTAACTTCTTGCCACTATAGTGTAAAGGTGTTCCATCAACTTGCAAGCACGTTGACAACACACAGAGGCCAGCTTTCTCATTTGAAAAGGACACCTTATTTGCTTGGGGCCTTTTCTGCTGATTTTCAATGAGGCAAAGCTAACTTTGGATCCAGAAATAGGCCCAACATGCAGTCACTTTTTCAGAAAAAGAATGGGGGAGTGGAATCTATTCTGAATGCTGGGGCACCGAGATAATGCTGGGTTTTGAAACAAGCTTGCATGGATCTGCCTTTTTTTGGGCTGTGTGGAGCATCTAGATCTGGGCTTGAGTTACGTGCAGAGCCTACGCCATTGTCATCACCCCAGGAGGCAATGCCCCTGAAAGGGGACAGTGCCCATAACTGATGGAGTGTGGGGGTCCCTTGGCAAAGGCCGGCCTGTCCCTCTCCCAGCAAACCCCCAGATTATAGCTGCAGCACAATAAGTTGTTTTTTGCAGTAGGACGCCCGGCGATGCCACAGACGTTACTCACGGCTGCATCCTGGAGCCCAGACGAGAACATTCATTTCACACCGCAAACTTATTTTTTTCCCCCTCCGACGCTTTCTTTTATCGAGTTTCAATATAATAAACAAAGGGGACGATATTATTTCACTGGCAAAGACTCCAACTAATGCACAAACAGTTCTCAATACTGGCACACAGAGGGACTTTTTCACCATGTACTGGCCAGTCAGACCCATATCAGTCCTAATGGCACAGAGAAATGGAAACTCAGATCTTTCACCTTGAAGAATAGCTGCAATTCATACACTGCTCGTATTCCCCCATCCCCTTTTTTTCTTTTATTGCTAGCACAGCAAAATGAATCATCACAGTGCTATCAAAGAAAACTTTTCCAAGCTGTTGACGTACAGCAAAGGGACAGTTTCATATAACTCAGCATTTAATCATCTCAGACCATGGCCCTGTGCTTTGTGTGCACGCTTTGGTTCTCATACTGACTTCGAACAAGTTGCTTCATTCCTCCAGGCTTCTGCTGCCCTTTTAGATGGTCCATTTGGATATAAATTCTTCCATCTGAAAGTCATGAATTTAAGCTTTATTCTTGGCTTCCCAATAGACTACCTCTAAATTGGGACAAAGGGTCAGAAGCAGCCGAGTCCAGCCTCATCACTCTTCCTGTCCTGTTGGCTTTTGCTACAGGTGCCCTTAACCATGCTGGCCCCTAGGCTCCAACAGACCTTTGACTAGTTACGAATACAAGCCATATTTCATGTATTTGATAAGCTTATTCTAGAACTCTATTGTTAATGTAACGATAGAGCATCAGCAGTGGTTAAAGCAGGCAAGCACTTTATTTTTTTCAGAGTTAGCTTTTGAGCATTCCTTCCTGGAGCTGAAAAGATACTGAAGTTGTTAAAGAGAGCCTCTGTACGAGTGTTTTACAAACGCAAAGGTTTTGCAGGCACCAGAGAACCAGAAGTACCTGCCAACTTTCATAGCAATGACAAACTGGAGTCCCCATCCCACCAGTACACCCAGAGGGTATCACTGGGAGAGCACACTCATGGAGGGAAGCGTATGAAGTGCTGTCACTAATAACCAAGAAAACTCAGGGAAAAAAGCAAACCAAGTGCAATGCATCTGGGCTACTCTGCCAGGCAAATCTCTCTACCCAGAACAAGCCAAGATTCATTTTTGGCCAAAATTCCTGCACTAACACTAACCACTGCTTGATTAAGTGATTTTTCCTGAGATCGTGATGTAAGTCATTGTCAGAGAACAGGCTCGTGCAAGGCCGCAGCAGTCCCTGCTGAACGCTTGAACCGTTCAATGAGCCAACCCACCGCACAACCTGTCGGGCCTGTTACCTGCAGTCAGCTCCCCCGTTGGAAAAACATGCAATTTTCCAAAGGTAAGGGAGTCTTGGGTTACTAGGAACACAAATCATTACGAGTAAAACTGCATTCCCAATTTATTGTATTTGTTTTATTTATAATTTTATTACTTATTCCACATTTTCCATATTTTCCATGTGTTTCACATCATTCTTGTCCATTCAGGCCTTTACATGGAAACCTGGGCTCTTCTCCACTGCTTAATGTGTTGAAGGCTTTATAAACAGTCTTGTTTCATTGTTTGCTCTGCATGTTTCCACCCCAAGAGCATGCAACCAACGTTATGCCTGGTACAAGTCTGAGTGGTCTCTCACTGGGGAACAAGATGGGGCGAGAAGGGAAGAAAAACAACTATTAATGTGACAAGCTGGTGAAAATAAAAACCATCAAATTGTTCAACTGGAGTTCTAACAAAGAATGGTTTGAGACGCCTCTGATTTGGGCTGGGGTTTTTGCATGTGAGGGTTTTAAGTTGTCAAAGACGAAGATTTTTTCACGCACTGCAGTCAAGGCTGAAGACTGATCAACGTGCTGCATGTGCACACCCAGATTTCCCACCAAACCAAAAACCACAGTGCACTGAATGACAAGGAAACTCCTCCCAGTGCTGGTAGGTTCCTTCCCTGCTTTATGCTTCTGGAAGGTAATATCTGCACCTACAGTTAATTCACTATTTTCCCCGCTCCTGGATGCGTAGGCAAGAGTTTTCTTTCATGCTCAGCTCTGACCGCAATCTGTGAGCAAATCAGGAGTGTTCGGCAGCGCTGCTTTTAGCTGCGCTTTCAAGGTTTTGTGTCAACAGGAACATTAGGTCGAGTTGCAAACAGCCTTGGAAAATCTGGTGCAGCATCTCTAATGCTATTGACAGGGCCTGCTTCAATTCGGCATTGCCGGGCTAACAGTTGTCATTCAGCTCTTGAGCACATTTACACCATCTCATCTATTTTTCATCAGTCTTGCACCCTTCATGACACCCTTATCGATTCACGAGCACGTTCATTCTGCCGGATTCAGTGCAATCCCATGAGTACTGAGCCACACGTGAACCTGAAGAATCTCTCGGATAGCAAAAGGATGCTCAGTTCCTGCAAAAAAACTCAACAAGTTTATTCTAGATTCTATAGTTAAGGTGACTTTTTCATATCAGGAACTCAAAAGCCAATGTTATATTTGATGACAGAGGAGGGGCAAGGAGATTGGATTAAAACATCTGGCGAGGTAATTAGATTCACTAAAAAGTTTACACTCCAAACTGCCCCTACATAATTGATGGGACTATTGTGATGTGTCACTTCCACTTACTGGCGTTCCGCAGCCGCTCTCGCCTTGCTGCGCCCTGCGCTAACCTTCGCGCCTGACCTGCTGCAGTCCCCCTATTAAAGCTGCAATTATGGGGTGACTCTTAATAGCGAGGTCTTGCTTCAGAGTGGGGAAAAATGTTTCTGTAGCTCACATGCGACAATTAAAGATAATTTAAAATGTAAGTAATTGCACTGGGTTTCTGGAAACTACTGTAGAGGTCTTGTCCCAGGCATCTGACAGGCATGGTGGTGTATTTTGACAAGTTTTGTGCAGATTTCCATTAAATACCAACTAGCAGCTCTATTTTCTTTGGAGTCATTGGTCAGGAAATGGAGATTGTGAAAGGTCAGGCCTGGAAGATTTGGGAGGGGATGGAGGTGTTACTCGTGTTCTGATCCATGGGGATCTAGTTCCAACATAAATCCTTCAGTTGCTTCTTGTGTTCTTGCATTCTGCATAGTCTTTGAGCAGGAGAAAGGTAAGGACTGATCCACAGAGAAGAGCTTCTGTTGAGTTGTTCTCACCCCTGCAGAGATGCCAGGCAAGGTGGGGCCCACAAAACGTCCATCTGCTCTCTGTAAACCTAGAGAAACCTAGTGAGTCTGGGTTGAGAGATCTAGCAAACACCAAAATGTTGGGTTGGATCTCCATCCTGCCACAAGCTTGCACTAAACCTCTTAGTTTACAAAACTAGATTTGAAACTGCAACTACTCCAAGGCTTCTGCAAGGTCAGCGAAGTGTGAACATCATGCCGAACGCACCCAGATACTTTCAGAGGTTCAGCGGTCCCTGAAAAAGTTTTGTATCATGAAAACAGACTGTCATATGAGTTTGGATTCTGCCACATGGTCCTAGCGATAATAAGCCATCTGTGTGCATCGTGCTGCACACGACCTTTCCTCTCTCAATTTTGCCTCCATCACTTTTCTTCCAAGTCCTCTCCGATTTGACCTACATTTAAGTAACCCAAGAAATGCCAGCAGTGCACATCATAGCAGAGTTAAATATGTACTCGACTGCCAACATGCTAACGAGGAGTGAGTCCATCAACATCAGAGCGAAAATAAGCATGTGAAAATAGGACGAACCATAAAATGGAGAAGGACCCATCAGGAATATAGTCACTTTCTGCCACATTTGACTGATTTAGGCTCCTATCTCAGTTAGTGGGACTTTTGCTCCTGAATCATTTGGGGTAGGGTTTTAAAAGATGTTTGGTATCACAAGATGCAGAGAGAAAACTTGTACAACATTTGAAAACTGCACTTTTATTTCCTTTTCCGTAGGTGGATTTCTAAATTATGTGCAAAGGCCAGAGCTTATACTTCTGTATTATAGAGGTATTCAGCTTGTACCACTGCATAATAAAATTAAATATGTTTATAAGCAGTTGCAGGATGAGGATGTCTGAAAGCTTTACCCTTTGTATAACTTTATATAGGACAAAATATGTATAGGAAATAAAACCTAGGACAGACTTGCCTCATTACTGCTTTCAAGTGGCCGTCTTTGTGCCTGTAGTATTTCAGATACATTGGTAACACCATGGCAGCTCACCACAAAAAACAACATTGCGGGACTTCATAAAAAAAAAGAAAATGAAATTAAATTTAAAAAAAGAAATAAATTAAATGTGTCTCTGAGGCAAATGCAGTGAAATGCAAACTTAAACTGCACGACCACAAAAGAAATTGCATCAAACTTTAAAATAATTTGTCTTCCTTTCTGAAATGAAATTATCCCAAATAAGAGTAAGCCTGAGCTCCTGGTTTTTATATTTATTCCAGTGTGGTGTTTTTAATGCGGGACTCAAAGAGAAATTACCCTTGAAATGTAAAGAGAGCTGCAATTCTTATTTTATCATGATTCAAGTATCACTTACGCGATGGCCAGATCCTTATGGATGAGCCAGAATGACAGGAACTGGTTTTGGGGTTGGTTTTTGTAACCCAGAATCACTCCCTCTTTTTCTTTTTTTTTTAAATTAAAAAGTCATCGATGTGCTCAGACACAACACGACACATGCTACAGTGACCCAGACAGCGGGAAAAGGGTCTGCGCCCTCCGGAGAGCCGCGGCTGAGTGCGCCTGACAAATGCCACCGCGTGGCACCGAGCAGAGACAGGCGCTGCAAAAAGCATTCCTGGGCGATTTCCTGGTGCCTCTCCAAGCTGACAGAGGAGGTTTATATTAACATCACATGGCTGTCTTCAGCTGCATTTGTTAGCACAGCCCATTTGGAGATCTTGCCATGTTGGGCTGCACAGGGAACAGGAGGGAAAGGAAAAGAAAAAAAAAAAAAAGAAAAAGAAAAACAAGCAAAACATATCTTGGTTTCTAACACCAGCATCTTCATGGGTAACACTATCAAACCCAGGCTCCTCTGCCCTTGTCCATGCAAAACCTTTGTAGAACACTTGGAGGGCAGCTTTTTAGAATGTTTTTGAGCACATAACACATAGGAAAATAACAGACTATAGAAACTTGGCAATAGTTTGTCTCAAGTAGCCAAGCTGGGCATGGAAAAAAAAATTAGACAATAAAAGGTCATTTCTAGCCAAGTTTTAAGTGAGTATACAATACATACCTTTTTTTTCCCTGCTCTTTGCCTTAGTTATTGGCCAACTTGGCTAGGAGCTTATGGAAAACACTGAAGTGGAATTATTATAATTGGGGTTTTTTTTCTCTTTTTAACCAAGCAAAAGTTCTTGTGAGCAATAATTTAATTATGGCAAAAGAGTAACACAGACATGGTTTTTAAGGATGGTTCATCAAAAAAACCCCTCTTTTCTACACCATATTTTGAAGCAAGGCTAGTCCATGAGAGTCAGTGATCTAATACTACTGCTATTTATGATTTTTTAAATTATTTATTATAAAGTATGTCATAAAGTGGAAAATTACCGGTGCCGATCAAATTTCCAAGCAGGCCAATTTAGAACCGAGCGCCATAAGTCAATTAGGATAATAAACCTGCTGGAGTGAGGGGGGGACTTTCTTGGAATTAACATTTTCAGCCTGCTTCTGGCGTGCTGTTATGCGGGGATCAAACGGGAGACGTTTAACAAGTGGCTTCTGAAGCCACCCTTCCGGCTCGCCGTTTGTGTGGCAGCTCTCCTCTGCGATGGCTTCAGTCTGTTGCAACACGTTCCCACAGCCTCCTTCCTTGCCCCCAGGTATTTCAGGTGGATGGTTGATTAAGAGCAAGCTCCTTGCTGACGTAGGTTGCGTATTTAACATCCTGCTCTGTTTCATACCTACATGCACCTTGGGTTTTATTTTCTTTTTTTGGAAGGGCAGAGTTTAAAAAAATCAATTAAAAGGAAATATGGGAGGTTCTTTCCCATCTGAGAGCTTAACTGGAGGCATCCCCTTCACCTTTTGAAGGCTGTGGGCTTTCTGTCTGGAGCATCAGAGAACTTCTGAGATGTTTGACCTTGAAACATGGGTAATTCCAGCTTGCATAAGCCCAGGCATCTGTGTGGCCTGGACCAGGTACTTCAGAGAAAGTTGCATAAATGGCTCGTAGACAGCAGCCTCTGTGCACTGAAATATCCTGATGATGCTGGGAATTTTGATGCAAGGGCACTGACTCTGGATGTAAGATGACACAAGATCAGTTTTGAAAAGCTGATCTCCTACATGAGAGAGAAAAGGAGTCAGGCATGACAATAAAAGGGGGAAAAAAACAGATTTGAAGATGAAAAGCAAAACCAAGCAAGGCCTACAAGCCTGAGATCAATAGGAAGTTTATAAGCTGCAGGTTTGGGCTGCATTTAAATAAGAACAACGGTTTCCTCTCTGCCTTTTGTCAATTAAAGAAGGAAATTCCTTTTCAAATAGAGCTGATCTTACATTTTGTCATATTCTCTTGGAAATGTCCTTCCAAATTGAATGACTTTTTTTTTAATAAGTGAAGGTTCTGACAGATGCATTTACCTCTTTGCAATTTTTTTTTTGTCTTTTCACAAAATAAGAATCTAAAGTTAAAAAAAAATATATTCCGTTTCTCTTTATGCTACTGGGAAATGGGAGGAAGCTGCAGCAATGGAAAAAGCAAAATATCTTCAGTTTGGAGAGACTGATTTTTTTTAACAGAAAATATTCATGGCCAAACTAGTTGTGCGAAGAGAAGGGTATTTTCCGCCCCATAATATTTCATAGCAGAGCACTACAAGTTGCCTCCAAGCCCATGTTGGTTGCAACACATAACCAGTGAGCGAACAGGAATGGGTTGTGAGCGGGGAGCATCGCCCAGCTGGCTGTCACGACTGTTAAGGGCAAACCCACAGCCCATGAATTTGGCACCGGGCGCCACAGCGATGGAACAGCCAGCCCTCTGGGCAGACTTTGTTGCAAATGTTTACTGGTGCTATTGTGGGGGGGGGGGGTGGGTTCGCAGCCCAACAAGCCTTGTCAAGCTCAACATCTGTAAGGCGGGTGTGGCGATCTCTAATTATACCCCTTGGGAAGGACTTACATGACCTAACATATCTAGCACATAAGAAGTCCATTCCACACCGTTTAGATGGCATTTGTTAGCTGGCATGACTGGTTCTGCGCTGCAGAAGCAGGGAGTTGGATGGAAAGTAAACATGGTGAGTAACGCTGGAGTCACGTTGGATGCGGCATGTAGTAACTTGATTTGTGACAAACGCAGCGGGGAGACTGGCTGATGCGACTGGCTGCTGCAAGGAATCGTCTCTGGTGATGTACTGCTGATGCTTCACATTCATGAGTTCAGATGGAGAAACGTCTGCAGGTGAGACTATTATCTGTAGTGGTTCAAGAGCACTGGATGCACCTCTTTGAAGAGAGCCAGTGGGAAGGGTGTGGGATTGTGTTACACTGCTCCTCACTGCCTGCCCTGTCCCTGTCTCATCAGGCTGCATGTTTTTTGGCAAGGAGACTCTTTTGAATGAAGTTTGCTGACGACACCAAACTGAGTGGGGAAGTGGACACATCAGAAGGGAGAGGCACCCTGAAGGAAGACCTGGCTAGGCTGGAAGAGTGGGCTAACAAGAACCTTGTGAAGTTCAACAAGTGTAAGGTCTTGCACCTGGGAAAACATAATCCAGGAGTGTAGCAGAGTCTGGGATTCACCTGGCTGGGCAGCAGCTCTCTGGAAAGGGACCTGGGGGTCCCCGTGGAGAACGAGCTCGATATGAGTGACCAGCATGCTGCTGCAGCAAAGAAAGCCAACGGGGTGCTGGGCTGCATCAACAAGGGCATCACCAGCGGAGATAAAGAAGTCATTATCTCACTCTGCTCAGCGCTTGTCAGGCCACACCTGAAATGCTGTATTCAGGTTTGGTTCTCACTATACAAAAAAGCTGTGGACAGACTGGAGAAGGCCCAGAGAAGGGCCACAAAGGTGATCAAAGGACTGGGCAGCCACGTGAGGAAAGGCTGAGAGAATTCAGTTTGTTCAGCCTTGAGAAGAGAAGGCTTAGGGGAGACCTTATCACTGTGTTCCAGTCTTTAAAGGGTGGCTACAACGAAGATTGGAGACTCCCTTTTTACAAGGCGGGTAAAAGACGAGGGGTACAAATTAATGGGTACAAATTAATCCCAGGGAGATTCCAATTGGACACAAGAGGAAAATTTTTCACTTTGAGAACAATCAGCTACTGGAATAATCTCCCCAGGGAAGTGGTTGATTCCCCAACATTGAACACTTTTAAGATTCAGCTGGACAGGTGCTGGGCCATCTTGAGTAGACCAGGCTTTTGCCAGAAAGGTTGTGTCGGATGATCCTTGAGGTCCCTTCAACCTGGTATTCTATGGTTCTATGTTTTATTCAGCGTTTGTGCAGTGCCTCCCTTGCACCTTTCTCTTTGGCTCATGGGTTAGTTGTGCTCCAGCAGAGCTACAGAGAACTTAAACCACCCAACAGACGTGTGGGCATCACTGTGCTTCTCTCATCGCTGGGGAATCTGCCCAGTGTTACTGGAGAAAACTGGGGATGGGATGTGGCAGCCTGACACCCTCTCCTCAGTGACAGGACTGTGTATTCCCACACTGGTGTCTGCAGAAGTGCTATAAAATGAAAATTAAAAAAAAAAAAATCTATGCAGAAATGATGGAGAGAGGAATATGCTTTTTGCTTGCAAAATCCAGAGCTCATCCCACTGCTATATCATCAGTTCTATTCTTGGTCTCTGTTATCACCTTGTCTCTAGGCCAGACACCACCCACTCACCATCCTTTGGGCTGATGGGACACAAAGTCTCACCCAAGTGCGAGGCCCTCAGAGCATCAGCGGGACACCCCACCTGGCCAAAGAATCTGGAGGCTTCTAGCTTTTACGACTCATTGTCATCATCTCAAGCAACATTAGAAGGAAATTGCTTTAGGGCATTGTCATTGCTGTTTGAAAGTATTTGTTGACAAGGCATTGACTGTGCCATTTTTACGAACCTCAGGCTGGTTTAGATTTGAATGCAAGGTCACCAGCTTTAGCACATATGCATTGGCCAGCTGAGCTAAAAAATGAAGGTCTCAGCATCACCAGGAACTGTCAGTTGCTTAAAAGTTACTACACATCTTTTGCCAGTGACAAATGAAAAATAATAGACTTAGCTTAGTTAAGGACAAAATATAATTAAATGTCTGCATACCAACGTAATTACAATGAGGTAGGTGATTACATACCATTACTGATCTGGACCTAAACCTGTTAGCAGGAGATGATAGATTGCAAATAGATACACACACTTTTGCCAGTGAGTTACACAATCTTACACTCCTACAGCTACCAAGAACCTGCACATTTCCAGGTCTGTCTGGTGCTCACATGGTCTGATGGCATCACCAGGAGGGTGCTCATTTATTCCAGACAGTGAAAGTAGCATAGACTGGAAGTTTCCCACGCAGGAATGACTGACCCATGTGTCATCCGAAAGCCCTCCTCCACATACGTCATTGCAAGACTCATTACTAAATACTTACAAATGAATTTGCAGGCAGACATCACAGCTTTCGCTAAAAATGAGGCGTGCATTAGCAAGGATGATAACTGCTGGGCCATTTTCTCCCATCTTTTCATCATTAACAGCTCAGTTGTGAAGTCTCCACCTTCTTGACTCCAGAGATGAGCTTGGATTCAGTGTGAGAAAAGCAAGATAAAGTGAGAAGGGAAGTTCCCTTTTCCTTCTCCTCAATGAAGCCCACCAGTGATTTACAGCTAGCACCCTTCACGTCAAGAATTAGATGCCAACATGATCTTCTGCAATAACTTTTTGCCCTGGGCACTGAAGTCATCCGGTATTTATGAAAATGAAAAGTCTATGATGCTGGGTGAGCACAGGGTCAACTTTGTACAGGGGTAACTATCTGTAAGTATTTGACAACCCCAGCCTCCAGCATCCCAGTCATTAGGCAGATGGTGGCAAGGTCCATGGGGAGTCTAAAGTCTGGATGGAGGAAAGAGGCAAAGGGATAGACAGACAGACAGATGTCATTGTCGTAATGAAAGTTAGCTCTCCCGTCCTTTTCCAATTGGAGGCTATTTCATGCTGGTGAAAGTTAGGGATGGTGGCCTTTCCAGGATCAAGCTATCAATCTCAAAGAGCCAGGGCACTTAAAAAGCAATGAGAACATCCCTGTGTGGAAGGTGTCCTGCTGGAGAGAGGTCCCCAGGGCAGGCAGAGATGAGGTGGACAGCACTGGGCTCCCCACTGAGGGTGTTTCCCATTCCTTGCCTTACAGGCAGCCCCACTGCTCCAGGCTATTGACTCACCATGACAGCTCAGGATGCAGAACCTCATCATCCTCTTAGCAGAAAGCTATTTCTGTCTCCCAAATAAGCACAGGAGTAGCTCTGGGGAGGCAGAATGAAAAATTGCTGCATGGCTTCCCTAAAAGAAACGAATGCAAGGAGGTGATCGTCAGCCCTCTCTCACCATCTGATGGGGCTTAAGCCCAATTTTGTTCAAAATCTGTGGACAAATAGCAGTGCTCTAACCACAGGATAACATGCTCAGAAAGGCTGGCTGAGATCCTAGTGTGGCTGAAAGCAACTTGAGACCTGGCCAGCCCAAGAAGAGTATTTTGTTGTTGTTTTTAAAAAATTATATTCATTAAGACCAGGAGTCGGGCAAAGTTCCCCTCTTTTCATTCGGCCAATGTGCTCTTCTGCAATTGCTAATATTGAAAGAAGGAGATGGGGAGAAAAGAAACCTCGGAAAATAAAACTTATTTGGCACTGCTGATTAAAACCAGTTTGTGTTTCATTGTGAAAGGCTGTGTTTGCTCAAAGTTTATTCAGTTCTGGTCTCTTCCATCCACATAAGGTTTGTTTTAATGACTGTGGAGTTATATGAATCTATTAATTTTTTTTCCTGAAGGTTTCATAATAACAATGCCTGTTTTTTTCATATAGCACTTTACAGCCACGCGTCTGGAAATGCATTGCAAATGGGCAATTAGTGTCAGCCCTATTTTGAAGATGGAGAAACTCAAGCACAGTCCAAGCAAGACAGTTCCTAAATAGCAATGCCAAAACCAAGCGTTTAGCTTGATCTTGAAAAAATTGGAGCTAGAGCCTGAAAAATCTCACAAAGTCAGTTCAGCAAGGACAAATGCAAAGCATTTCATTCGGCAAGGAACAACGGAGTGGACACGCACAGGAAGGGGAGAGACTGACATGGGGAATGGTCGTTGATCACTGGGTGGCCCGTGTTGTAGTCAAGCAGGAGGCACCAGCCATCTGCCCTCACGAGAAAGGCAACCACTGGACCAGGAGGTATAAATAAACAGGATTATGGCATGCAAAGTGCTTAAGAGATGCACTCTCCTGCCACCAACCCTGGGATGCTGACTCCAGCTCAGGGTACTTATTGTCTTGTAGGAGTGCGGTGGCCTAGGACAGACAGACGAGGGGACAGTAGCAAGGACAGATTGACCCACACGGGTGCTTTAGCTGAAAGAAAAGAAGGAGGAAGAAGACTGTTTCAGTAATGACAGACTTCAAAGAGGCAACTGCAATCACTTACATCCCTAATCCAGGGCTGGGGGAACCCACTCCAATGAAGGGCTGATGGTCACAGGTTTAGAGGTTCCTATTTTTTGACAAGATCTTGTCTGGTTTTTCCCTCCACGTGTTTTAATGGGAAGATCTGGAAAGGTTAAAGCTCAGAGTAGAAAAACAGCAAGATAATATTATTTGAGGCAAATATAGGAAAAAGCTTTACTTGGGCTATGTGGGAGGCAAGAGAAAATGTTATATGCAGGGGAATATTAAATTATTAATATTATGCCTAGGTTGAGATTAATCAGATTCCAGGAGAGGCATATAATAACCACCTGCTGCCTCCTCAGATATGGATGTGTGGAGGCGTGCATTTAATGAGCAGACTCGCACGAAGAGGACCACAGCCTGCAGGGAAACAGGTCCTGGGGCAGGATACGCTGCCTTGCACCACAGGTCTGAATCCAGCCCACCAGGGAAGAGCAGCAGTTGCTCAACAGCTCCCTGTGCAGCGAGCCGAACTAGCACATACAGTCCCACCAGCAGTCACGGGGAGTGGGAGGGGGCCGAGCTGGGCTGCCCTCCCACCCTCCTGCGTGGATGGTGCAACTGCAAGCTTCCCTTCTTTTCTCCTCCAGGAGGAAAGGATGGTGGGGAGACCTCCTACCAAACCTGGGCACCACCAGAGATGCTGACACCAAACCTGCCCCCTTCCCTGATGCACTTGGCTGGAGGGCTTCTGCAAACGAGAGGCTGTGGTTGTGCCCAGCCACAGCTGCCGGTTTGCTGCCAGAAATATTGTGGAAATACATTCAGCCCTTGTCAGAGCTGCTGGATGAAACTCCACAGCCTCTGCAAAAGCTCAGAACAGTCTCACCCCAGGGCACTGCGCAGACTCCTGACCCCTCCATCAGGTCCAGCCCACGCTGGGCTGCAGCCTCCCGGGATGCCTGGCCCTGGGTGGTGCTCCTGAGCCACTGCTCACCGATGGGCCACCTGAGAGGAGCACCCACGAGCCACAGAGAAGTATTTGAGGTGGTGCCGGGCACGTGGGCTGGGTAATGGCAGACAGCCGGGAGGAGCCACCGGCAGGTAGGGGATGCGGGAGTGGGGTGAGATTAGAGCCAGCCGGAGAGCCACCATCGTATTTCACATTTCTGCTGATCCCCAGAAACCTGCCTATAGATCATCCTGCAGGAGTAACACGTGGATCTAATTCTCTAATGCCAGGCCTCGCTGCGCCGTTATCCACATAAATCCTGAAGCCCTGACACCAGCCTTTTCATCATTTAACTGGAGTTTGTAGGAAAGAGGGAGAGGAGGGAGCGTAGGCTTGGACAGAGAGATGGGTCTCAGCAGCAGGCATGGCTCCTCTTTCTTCATGGCCTTTATCCTCCTTAATAATCCTCTCTCTATTTCATATATCAGCTGATAACATGTGGGTCTTATTTCCCCCCCACTCTCCCCACATCTGAACTAGATGGCAGATAAAGCCATCCTGCGATCTGAAGCATGTTTGCAACTGCTCTTGATTAAAAAAAGAAAAAACCCTCTCGATGTAATGAATGCAAGGCTCGGGAGGGCTCCCCACGCCATGGCCAGTGCTCTGGGTGACTTCGGTTTCGAGCTTTATGGTGCATGTCCTTGGAGCCAATTCTCTCCTGCCTTCGAGGTTAGAGGTGAGTTTCTCACCTGGAGTTCACTGGCACAGGGAAAACCCTGCTTTTTAATTACTCTCCCAGCTTACTTCATCTACTTAAATCATTATTAAATGCATTAAATAATTTCAATGGCATTAGGAATAAATCCATGCATTTTGGGATAGGAGATTTTGAGAGGGGGAGAGTGCTTCATCCAAAATATTTTTTCTGTGTGAAAAATCAGGAGGTATTTTCTTTAAAGCCAGAGAATCTGCTGTTTTAAAATCAGAAGGGAGGGATTAATGAAGCAAAAATTCTCCCTTTGTTTTGAGGTGGGAATTAACAGAAGTTACTTGGGGTGCGGGGGTGGGATGCAGCAGAAGGAAAAACTGCCTGATCAAGTGAAGTAACAGAGAAAGTATCAACCGAACTGGGGACATTTTCACCATCAGATATTTCTGCCTGATATTTGTAATACAAAAATGTAAAAAGTCTGAAATGGACCCTTAAGACAATTTCTATTTCTTCAGAATTTCCATCCTACCCATTGTCAGTGTTGCTGTCAGGGAGTATTGCCCTCCCGGTTCACAACAAAGGAAAGTGCTAAAATCGCTTAATCTGAAATCTGTTGGAAACTTGGGGAGGGGGACAAAAGGAAGAGAGCAAGAGGACTCACATCTCCTGAGACCTGCACAAACACTTCACAGCAAGAGTTCCCAGCACTTCTAGGTGGCTCCCAGGTGCTGCGAGTCCTTGAAGTTTCTCCTTCCTAAAAAGACAGAGAAAGACAATAAACTCAGTGCACAGCTCAAGATCAGTTTTGTCCTGAAATCACCTCCCAGCACCATCAATAGCATTTTGCTTCACATATTCATTTATCTACCAATTCACTTGAGCAGAGAATAGTCTAAATTTCCAGCCTTCACTTTGCATTGCCACCCATTGGCTGTAAATCAGGGCCTCCACAGGTTTTCTGTGGTACAAGCTGCTTTGCTGCCCTCCGAGCTGTGGGCTGGAATCGAGGGGGAGGGTGCTGCCACCCAGCCCCATGCCAGGGCTCTGGGGCTCATCCCCATGCCTTGGGTAGGTGCCTGTCCTCTACCTGGAGGAGCAGCCCTTGCTAAGCCCTACAGTTTGGAACAATCTTGCACCAGGATAGGAAATCTCAGTTAATTCAATTAGAGATCAGGTCCTGCTCTTTGAAGCTGCCACACATTGCAGCTTATGAGAAGTGAAGAGCGAAGAAAAATTTAGAAAAATTACAAAAGAATAAAAGACACAGAGAGGGAAAGAGATGGTGAATGGCAAGAAGGGAGTTAATGAGAGCCAGAAACACAAGTTGGAAAAATGTTGATTTTATTTAGCATTAATTGCAGGAAAGAGCCTATAAAGTGCGGTAAAAAATTATTAAGTACCACTATGCAATGCCAGCTTTGTGCCAGCCGTGCCTTCGAAACAGGTGTATTATTCCTAGTTCCCTAGGTATAAATAAATAATTGCTTTTCCACATCTTTTTTATGATGGCATTTCATTATTTTTTACTGCCATATTGTTATGGCTCCAATTCCTCCAGAACAGATTTGGAGATCAGCCGGCGAGGGAACGCGTGTGCACGTGTGCGCACGGATGTGCACGTGGGTTGGCACGTGTGAGCCGCGGGAGCTGGGGAGGTGTCTCAGATCGCAGCATCCCAGGGGAGCAAGGCCTGGTCCCCCTGCCCACTGGTCGAAACAAGGTCTCACCTGTGGTCCAAGCTCTGACAACGATGTCCGGATGAATACAGAAAGGAAAATTATGGCCACTGTTACAAGACGATGTGCATCACCCCCCTCAGCAAACCCAGAGGGAACAGCTGTAACAAGCAGGTTGTCCAAATTACCTTTCTGGAGAGAGGGATTGCCCTGGGACAGGACGTTCTGGAGGATGTCACCCTGGTTCAAGCACTGGTACCATGTCAGCCCATTTATCTTGATGCCAGGGACACAGAGCTGGGGTTTCCCCGAGATATCTCATCCATCTATGACTCCTGTTTGCATCTACTGAGATCAGAAAAGGAAAATAAAACCTGTATTCCACTCCACACTTAATTTTCTGCTCATGATCTGCCCATATGCTCTTCCCAGCATCGTTACATGCAGACCCTGATATTGCCTGAGTTAAGAACAACGAGGGCAGATCACATTTTTTCCTGAGCAATGTTTATATCAGCATTTCTGGGCTTGTTTTATCGAGTCTCTCACTTCTCAGAGGAGACTCAGCAGGGAGATAAGCCCTGGATGCGTTTCCTAGCACTGTCTCTTGCTTCAGATGAGGCCACCAAAGACGTTCGGGGAAGCAATGATTCCCTGGTAATGCCTCAGTCCGAGCTCTGACCTGGAACCGTGGGCTCTGCAAATACGCATAAATCTTCAGCTCATGTCCAAATCACTGCAAGGTTCAGTGAAAATAGCAAAACTGCCAGTGAATCTAACCTAAGCTTTAATCCAGCTCTGGCATGATTTATGACCTCAGGTGGAAACCATGAAACACGATGGTTTCAGCCCCAAAGCAGAGGATGGTCGGCAACCCCAGCCCAGAGGTGGCTGCGTTTGGTGCTGAAGAACTGGGACAAGCAGAAGCACTGATGAAATCAAACAGCACAAACACATCCCAACAAAGTCTTCAAACCCTGTTTATCATGTGTTGAGTAAACGTAGCTGACACATAAATCAAACCAGTGTCCTGCTCAAGTCAGAGACAGGAAATTAAACAAACGGAAGAATAATAAAGGCGAGTAAGCAATAAAGTTATTTTTTTCTGATTGAAAAGTAGCAGTTCACTAGCTTCACCATTTGTGAACAGTGCTTCCCTAAATGCAGAATTCTGCAATACTGCTATGGTATTTCAGGACATTTATAATGGCTTTTTTAATATTTATTCCCCTATCAAAATATTATCATCAACAGTAGGAGACACAATTATTTTTTCCTACCTAAAAAAAAAGAGGAAAGAGAGAGGGCTTCAGTCTCAGTGACCCAATTTTCTAGGGAAGAATGGGTGTCACATCAGCGGGGAAAGATGCTTCTGTTGTTCTCTGCTGGCAGTTTCCCCCAGCAAGAAGCAGGAGTTATTATCTCACAGAACATTAATAAGGCCATTTCCTCTCCTTTCTCTGACCCTCGTTATCTGTCTACATATTAGCTTGGAAAAACTAACCACGATAACAATTAACATAAGATCTCAGGTGACATGACCAAGAAGACTTTTGACCGGTCTAGGTATCAACACTGCATATCACTACTAACCTCTGAATAATCATTCTCATTTAGCCCTTGAATTCTGAGTTTCTTTAAGAGTTTAGCTGAGAAATTGGTGGGTGGGGAGGGGACAGATAGGCAAGGGAGGGGAAAGTTGGATGAGGGAGGGGATTTCTGCATCATTACTGCATTGAAAGGCAGCCATGCAGAGCTGCTCAGCTCCAAGCTTGCAGTTTACAGCCCATGTTGACATGGGCTCATGGCTGTAACATCTGTATCCCATCCCGGTGCCAAGTTCATCATTTTTCCAATACTTGGCATCCCCCGCCATGTGCATGTAAATGTCCAAAGGGAAACACTGCATCATGGGTTTTGACCAAAAAGGTAATCCCGGGAGGTACGTTATAGCAACACCTGCAACACGCTGCGGCTTTTCCAGTCCAGACTACTGTTATTGTGGCACAGGGCTTCTACCACCACCCGCCCCGGGACCCGCAGACGGCCGTGAGCTCATCAGCCGCAACGCAGACGGTTTACAACACCCCGCAGGCTTTGGGGTCACGAGGCGATGAGAAATGGGTCACTCAGCCATCGACTTTGGGGGAGTGGGGAAGGTGATGCTGTGCGTGCCACAGCCCCGTGCAGCGCCCGGGCCTGGCTCAGAGTGGCAGGGGGCTGGTGGAAAGGGCATGTGCCATGTCGAGACAGAGATGCCAAAAGCAGTCGGGGTGCCAGCGAATGGGACAAACTGAATTTCTGCTTCCTGGTTGAACAGCACCCAGAATCACAAAATCTCTCTCGTTGCCACTTCCAGGTGTTTCAGTTACAGGTTACTTCAACTTCTTTATGCTGAAGGCAAGCGACCGCTGTCGTGATTGAAGCTGAAAAACCAAGTCTTTGTGGCTCTTCCCAATTCCCCCCCATCTCTGCCGGGTGCTGTGCAGAGGAAGCTGGAGCTGAACAGCCCTTTCTGGTGGCAGCGCTGTGAGTTTCCCCATTTCTGGGAGCATTACCAACGTACCTCATCTGTTCCGTGTCCCTCTCCTGGGTGTTCACAATAGGCCAGCTCGCTTCACTCCCACTCGGCAGCCTCCAGTGTATTTACCTGTCTCCTAATACTCGTGACCCAGCTGCTCCTGCCTTCAGAGGGGTTAGACTAGCTGGAGCTGCTCGGGAAAACGTCTCTGATGCTGAATAGGCTTAGTTCACTGTAGAAGTAAGAAATTAATCACTTTACCTTTATAACACATCAATTTCTTCAGGCAGACAAAACGTAAGGCAGTCTCCTGATTTTTCATAGCTGTTTCTCATCCCTGAGATAGCAAGTGTGACATAGACATCACAAAAATGCCACCTGACCCCAGCGCTCTCTGTTAAAGCCTAACACATCTGTCCTAGTCTATCAAGTTTTTTCTTGAGGTGGATGTTGGCAAAAACATAATCCAGAGGGCTCATTTGCTCCCTCTCTTTCAGTGCAAAACCGGGGAGATTCCCAGCTCTTCTCATAGGAAAAAGTAAGCCTGCAGTGAAAGGGTTTCTGCAGGACCTACCTTGTAAATGAAATGAGATTAGTAACAAAGTTTTTGCCTTTTTTTTTATTTCAGGTGAAAGAAAAAGTGTGACAAGGAACCAGGAGTCTGTCTGCCATGGAATATTCCTGCAGTACTTGGGGCTGTGGTTTATTTTACTAGTGGTGACTAGTTCAAGCCACATTTAGTCAATAAATATGAGATATGAGGTCACTCCGCCATTTAGCTGTTACCCTGTCTACATATTTCACAGCTGGGTAGTAACCTTTTAACTAGCGTCTACCTCGGTGGGGAGTCTCCATAAAAAAAGAGCCAGGATCCATTGGTCGTGGTGGGGGATCAAGGCATAGGAGCACCACGGAGATTTCTGAGCAGGCTGAGTGGGAGAAAGGGAAATCTCAGGGCTTCGCTTTTCACTTTCTTTCCCTGGTTTCCAGTGAGGTAGCACCCAGTTGAGGTGCAGGAGGCTCTGAGCTGGCCCTGCATCTCCACATAGATAATAGGCGATAAAGCAGCACATCCCATGTGCTGAGTTTTACAGCAAGTTTCCCCATCTTTCATACAGAAATGGGCCAAAAAGACAAATTTCCTCCAGTTTCCAGCTTTACAGAACAAACCTATCAGAGTCAAACATTTCCAAGGGGCTAGTTTCTCCTTTTATCCATGTCTTACAGGATTTAACTGAAATTCGACTTCTTTAAAAGGTTAATTCTCCATTTTCCAAGTCTGTAGCTTCTCCTCGCTGCCTTTGCTTTGTTTTGGGATGAGGAGGTCACTTTCCTGGTTTCTGAACTGGTAACTCAGGACTAAAGTCTGGTTAAGATGGAGAATCCCCAAGTCCAACGTTAAACCTTCACACCAGCACATGTTGCAACGAGAGCAAAGTTTCTGAGATGATGCCAAGTATAACTGCGATGAGAAGCTGCATCCCCAGCCCTGCCCTGATTTGAAACCTCCAAGGTTTCAAGTAAGGGGATCTTCTGTAATCCTACTTTGTGCCCATCGTGCTCCATCACTGGCATGGTCCTGCCAAGGGCTAAGCCCCAGAGACAGTGGTAGCAATGCACGAGAAAGCAGTGAGCATGAGAAGGGACCCAGGCCAAGTCACCTGGCCTGGCTCCAGCAAGGTATTTAGGTATCTAACAGAAATGAAACACATGAGTGGATATGGCGAGAAGTGGGCAGGGAAGAGAAAGCAAACCCGTGAGTGAAGGAGGCCACGTTAGGGAAGGCAGCTGTGGACCAAATCATGGAGCTGTGTTGCTTTACACCAGCTCTGCCCATCGTGCTGGTGTACGTGTGCTGGAGACAAACGGAGACCCAGAACCTCAGCTGGCCTCATCCTTCCCTGCAAACTCCTGTACCTGCAATGCAACCGCCAACAGCAAAGGCAGGGAGGGGGGGAGATGTGCCCGCCCTGCAGAGCAAGGTGCTAGAAAGCCCCTTCCAAGCATTGCACACAGTCTCCAAGAGGCGAGCCAGGAAAGCAGCAGCTCGGCGCTGCTGGCAGGGCCGCGGCGATGGCTGGGGTGAGCGCCCAGCTCCTGCCCTCCAGCACGCTGGGAATCCCAGCCTGGCTCTCCCTCCCCAACGTCACGGCCGGGGCTCGGCACCAGCAGACGCGGCTCCGGCGCCGGGAGACGAGGCCGGCTCCTCCCAGCTCAGCTGGAGCCTCCAAAATCAGAACTTCTTCTGTCAGCTGCCTTTTATAGGGCTATAAAACCACAAGTTCATGTACGAGTCTGTCAAACGTTGGCCAGCATCAGCCTCTGCCACCTTCATCACCACCTCCCTGGCTCCCGCACGCGCATGGTCCCTGCTCCCTCCATCTTCATCTCCAGAACCACCACCTGAGGACCAATGCCCTTCAGATGGGCAAGCGGACTTGGGAGGATGGACCTGCAGCAACGCCAGCTCAGGTGGACATGCCCAAGCAAAACAGGCTAGAGTGAGGCAAGAAACACCCTTTATTTGGAGCCTCCCCACCCTAATGATGCTTGGTGGCATAAGCAACCCCCACACCATCGGCACGGGGCTGCAGCTGAACACCCACCCACCCACCGCCGCAGTCCCCCAGCCCCTCGCAGCAGGTTGGGACCAGGCAGTCGTGCCACACGCTATTATCAGACACCACTAATAACGTGTACACTTGTAATGCTGGGCCCAGCGACAAGAATAACATGAAATAACACTGCACCCACCCACTGAGAACACCAAGTGTGTCACACTCTTCTGTGTCATGTGTTTAAAAATATCCTCACTGGCGGCCTTTTTTTTTTTCCCCTTTTCTTTTCATATTTATTTATATTTTTTGAACGCCTAACTTGGCCAGGTGGAAAAAGTTTGCATCAGAGCCGAAGCAGAGGATGGTGACGGGTGTCTGCTTGTTTTACGTTAAATGGGAGGAAAGGGGAAAAAAAAAAAAGTTTGCAATTACATGTTCTCTGCAGAGAGGTGTGGCCACTGGCACGGAGAGAGGTTTCAGCCTAAACCGCATAGACAGATGCTCAGGGAGGTGGCTTTCGTGGCCAGTGGAAATACACAAACAGGGGCAGCCTGCAGCTGAGATTTTATGGGAGCGAAGGGATTAGAAGCTAATTGAAAGGCTGAGGAAGAATTTGGTCCTCCTGAGGGCTTCCGCTTTGTGTTAGTCGCTTTGCCCAAAGCTGCAGAAGAAGTTGGCAGCCCTGGGTGACAGCGTTCGGGTCCCCGTCCAGGTCTGCGGGCGCTCGCTCCGGCTCAGGATCCCATTGCAGTGGGGCTGGCAGCTGCGGCCACCCCGAGCAGCAGGTCCCCATCAGAGGGTAAAGCTGCACGAGCCCAAAACCAGCAGCGCACCAAGGTCCATACCCTACATAAACACTTTTCCCACCCTCTCACTGGCTGCAATTTTTCTTTTTTCCCCAAGAAACAGGTGTTGAGGTTCTATTTAAATCATCGACACACACAGGTAGCTTTCAATCCAAAGCATCCACAAATGGAGGCATCTGGGAGCAAGGCATATTTGGAGAACAGGCAAAAGCAAACAAGTCAAATAATGGGTCAAATCACAGGCATAAGGGGAATTTTGTCAGCTGAGAATCAGAGCTTTAAGGCAAGGCTGAAGGAATTGGCAGGCTGAGAAACAATAGAAGTGCAGGAGAATGAAAAAAACAACTTTTTGGTAAAGTAAAGGCTGAATCCCTCTATGTTACCCTTGTCTGGCCTACCAGCCTTGCCAAAAGGACTTTAAATTAAGCCAAGGACAACTGCATTTTTAACAGGCACACCTTGACGCTGAAGACACGATGAGCCAGAGCTGTGGGAGCAATGCAGGTGTGTGCAGCTGGGGGAGGCTTCATTTCTTTCTCTTTGAAATTCCTGGTGCCCCTCTGGTGCAAACTGTTCCTTTCTAAACAGCATGGAGTGGCTTGTGTTTCTAGATGTACTTAATTGTCTTTTATAAACTTTCCCAGAATAAGTCACCTATTTTTTTGTCTTTTCCTTTTGCACAGGTTTGCAGATTCCCAGAAATTTTGGACTTTTCCTCCTTCCCAACCTCACAATCTCACACTTCAGCCATTTGGGCTTCACCCCGTGGCACAATCATTCCTGCAAACCCTGATCTCCCAGGTACAAGAATGTTCTTTCTACTGCTGATGCTGTTGATGCCCATCACAAGAAAACAGACTTGAAATTAATGGCTGAAACAGTCCCAGCTTCAAGTATTACATTATGCTATGTTAGGTTTTGAGGTTGGGTTGGGTTTTTTTAATCAGAAAAAAGCACAGCCACACAACAACCATCTGAAAGTACTTCAGTAATGCTGAAGGACTCATGTCACTACACGGGATGTGCCAAGCCACGGGAGGTATGATATGGCCTTAACTGCACTGCCAGTGGAAACCTGCTGGCAGAAACCTTGTCCCTGAACCCTCCGGAGCTGCGGCTGGAGCCTGGTTCCACCAGAACACTTAAATTCACAAACTTGACCTGACTCTTGATGCTTTTACGCCTTGTTGGGCAAGACAGAATTGGACAGTGTTGTTTCTGTCATCTCTTCAGCCTAATTTAATCGCACAGAAAAATGGGTTTTGAGCTATTTTTGATTCTTTTTCCAGGATGGGAAAAGGATAAAAAAATGCAATGGGAGGTCCCAAGCTTAAAATCTCTCCCCTGAATTTTTTTTCTCTTCTTGCTTTCTTCCACAATAGCAGGCTGAGACACCAAATCAAATTGCTGGCCTAACGCGTGGCTGCTGCAGGGTAGGAAAAAAACAATTGAGTGGTGCCTACAATTGCCATGTTGTGGCTTTGGGGAGGCTCAGCTGCCAAGCTAATTTGGTGCAGTTTCCTGTTTTTCTATAGCAGATAGAAGGAGAGAAGGGAGATGCAGCTAATCTGAGCTGCTCGAGCTTGTAGCTCTTGTGACCCTGGGCTGAAAAGCTCAGTGCAGCGTGCTCAGAGAGCCAGCTCAAACCCATGGTTAATACCAAGCCCAAAGCAGCTTGCCTACTGTGAGGCAACAGATACACAAACTACCAGCTGGTTCTGGCAACTGGAAGCCAAGGGATGGTTCGACTGCTTGGCATGGGCTTGGCCAGCTCAGGGCTTGCACAAGCCCCTTCCAGCTCCACATGGTCATCGCTGACCTCCCTCAGGTTTAGAAACCACTGAGTCTACAATGCTTAAGCCTGATACGCGAACGTCAACTTCATCATTATTCTCCAGGAACCATGGTGACATACATGTCAAAACACCTCAAAGTCTCTGCAAAACATGCACAAACCCAAGAGCACATGCACATAAACACATGTGCACACACTGCATATACATGCGACATACTTATATGCTCATATTAAAAATATAGAACATAGAGGTACATTGAATGCATTGTAAGGATAGCAATTTCCAGGGCACTACTATATTTTAATGAGCAAACTAATTGACAGTAACACTCACCTGGTGCTGTGCTGAGCCCTGCTCAGCTCCTCAGACCGGCACTGCAGGCTCGTACCAGAGTCAGAGACAATTCTCCAGCCAGTATTAAGCAGGGGCTTCTCACAGCTGCCCCCAAGATCTCTGAATCAAGGAAATGCCACTTATAAACAATGATCTTTAAGGTCTTTTCCAACCTAGACAATTCTGTGATTCTGTGATTCTTTTGGGGAACTTGCCTAAAGGGGCCTCACCCAGAAATATCTGCCCTACCTCCCTTCACCCAGCGCATCTGTGCAAATAAACACGAGCCCCTTCAAGCAGCAGCCGTCCCTGCCACATGAGGCACGGGCTCATGCCTAATCAGTAACAGTGAGAAGGCTGTGCATGCCACAGCCCCTTGTTTGAACATCTGCTGTCCCTAATAGGAATGGCAAAGTACAGCACACACCGATTCCTGACATGGAGGGCGATGGATGGATCTTAAAAATGCATTTCATCATCTCTACCGGGGAAGGATTTCACCACGGCCGGCTGGTCCCATCACTAGCACAACATTCACCGTCTCAGATTATGTGACACTGCAGCCAGGGACTTCAAAAAGGACAGGATTATTGTCTAATTGGATTTCTGGTCTCAATTAGGGTAGAAGGGAAACCAAATGCAAAGCTGACATGGAAAGCTTCAAACATCTGTAACAACAAGTGGCTAATTTACAACGTACCCACCTAGGAGCATGCAAGCAGGATGCAGACCTTCCTCCCGAGGTGAGCAAGGACTCACCTGCTCCCAAATGAGCCCACAGATGCTTCAGATCAATAAGGGCCAAATGTAATCAACCGTCACCTCCCTTCCCCACAGCATCACGGTGACGGGGATGGTACCCGGATGAGTGGGACCAGCAGGTGATCTCTGACTCCTTCCTCCTTCCAGACACGGGCTCGGCTGTGGGAGACAAGCAGGATTGAAGGGGGCAGCACCCCTGCAGCTCGTTGGAGAGACCTCAGGAAACTCAAATCGGTTTCACCTTGAAATCAAACAGAGATTAGGGCCTAACAAGCAGCTAAAGCAAAGTAATGGCCTGGGCCACATGTTGCAGATCAGATGCCATGTGAGGCTAATTATTGCAGCCCAAAGGTTAGAATGGCTGCTCAAGCATTTCCACATGGGCTTTGAGAGCCAGCCCTGGAAGCAGCAAAAAATAAATGAGTGAGTCAGTACAGAGGTACCAACAGCTGACAGCCAGTG
The DNA here is from genome assembly GCF_031877795.1 of Strix aluco. Taxonomy (NCBI): domain Eukaryota; kingdom Metazoa; phylum Chordata; class Aves; order Strigiformes; family Strigidae; genus Strix; species Strix aluco. Next base: position 13,139,667 of record NC_133951.1, read on the forward strand.
CTCCTGCTGTGCTGCAGGGAGAGGCAAAGCCCAAGCAGGGGGGACCTGAGGGACCCCCTGCAACTGATGGAGTTCCCGGTGTGTTTGTGCCATCCTGTGCCTTCCCCAGCATCGTCCATCAAAGGACCACAGAAACCTTCAGGCTAAAGCCAGGCTCATCCTGCTCCTTTGTATTGCTAAGGCAAAGCAGGGCTGGCAGCGACCGCGGCTGCTGCGTGCACAGACAACATATCCCCATCCCTCCTCCCTCCCCTCCTAGCGCAGGGGATGGGAGATTAGACTGGGACGTGTCCCAGATCACCCAGTTAACTGGCACTGGTGGCTGCTGACCAGAACGCCAGTGATGGCATCACCATCTGTCCCACCAGACAGCATCCGCGGAGCTGACAGGCAAAGGGCTTCCTTGCAGTTGCTAAAAACCAGTGGCAACCTATGGCTTTCAAAACCCGTGCTCCTGGGAAATGAACCCTGGGAAGAGCCACGCTTCATGCTCCGACTCTCCCTCTGCTGGCTGCTGGACCGTGGCCGCTGTGCACCCCTCGTTCCTGGGACCCCCGGGACCACCAAGCCGGGGGCAGAGCCGCCTTCCCGTGCGGCCACCACCGGCCACTGACCCATGTCAGCCCAAGGATGCGTCTGCTCCATTTGTCCAGGCTCTTCAAATGCAAAAGCATCCTTTGCATCCGCACAGCAATTTAAGGCAGCTCTCCCCTCCCTGCTCTCCAAAGGGCATCAGGCCCGGAGCCAGGGGACGAAATGCTTGTCCTTCCTGCGGGAAGAGGCTCCGAGAGCCTGGCACTCACTCTGCCCGCACTGCCTTCCCTCTGAGAGCAGGGGGTTTGCCCCTTCAGGGCTCCAGATTACATTGTTTAACTGTATCTTGCCAGCTGATATAAAATTCGGGTTTGCATGCATTTGCAGGGCACATTTACATACCCACAGGGCTAAATTCCACTTTGTGAACATGCCCTAGGTGCAGTAACCCAAGTGGCTCCACAGAATCCCGCTCCTACTCTGGCATCTCAAGACTAAGGGCCGTGCTCCCAGGGAGGGAGCAGAAATTACATTAACATCTGGGGTGACAAACTCCTCCATCACACCGCATGCTGTGCTGATGCAATGGAAAAATGCATAATACTATTTATTCTTTTTTTTTCCAAAAAAAAAAAGAGGCCTATTTCTCTCGGAGCCGTTCACCAGCATCCTCAGAGCCATCAGGCTGCGGTGCTGAGGCCGAGGAGCCGTGAGTGTGCCGGAGCTGGGGCCAGGGTTGATGGGCTCCGTGCTGCCGCAGCGGCGGGGAGCCCGGCCGTGGCACGCTGCACAACTGCATCTTATTTATGACACAGGTTCTAATGATCGGCTGCAGCCACGGAGGAACTCCCAGCAATTTCCACCCTCAGCAGACACAGGTTTTCAGCACCGGCTATTTTTGCTGCCCACAAGTATTTTCATTCAGCTGGTTCAAAATCAGGGCTGTAAATGTAGCAGGCTGGATGCTGAGTGGGTGCGAGCGGCTCTTGCTCCATCTAAGTCCAAGGGAGATGCTGCAATTCTCACCCACACAGCATGAGATTATTGCTTGGCCCCTTTCCAGAGGGGCTTCCAAGCTGGTTTTTCCTTTCTGCTGAGCAATCTGGAATTTGACTTTCCTCTGCTCTGCATTCACCTCAGCAGTAGATGTTGGGACTGAGGGTTCAGCACAACATTTTTAATGCTGTTGCTCAAGAAGGGCTGGAAGCAAGCTTTGGCTTTTGGAGTGCATCATCGGTAGGATTGGGAAATGAACCCCGGCGGTCACCACCACTCTCTCCTTTATCGAGGCAAAAAAACTTAAATGAGATCTCACGGAGATGGCACAAATAGCAAACCGAGTGGAAAGAACAAATGCTTAGGAGAAAAAATAAAACAAACCACAAGAGCTGCGAGCAAAGTGGTTATAGAAAATGGATGCAGTTTAAGTGTGTGATTCAGAGAGTCTTGTCTGAGTGTCAGAGGTTCAATACTATTGCCTCCAATTTAAATCATTTTTAAAAGAAGTGCAAAAGAAAGGTGATGAAAGGGCCCTAACGTTGTTCCCTGGTTGGAAAAACACAGCCCACTTGTGCACTGTGGTAAAGTTTTGCATTTTGGCTAGACATCGCGTGCAGGGCTGTGCTGGAGCCTTTGCTTATTTTTCAGAGTTGAAGTCACCGGTGATCCATGGAGGGAGAAAATGCTTTTGCCTTTGAGAAAGATGCTATAGGAGCAGCATCTCCCGGAGGAAGGGAGCACTCCTGGGGGGTGCGAGGGGACCATCGCACATGTGCACGCCTCCCGGTCCAACAAGGCATGGGAGAAGACCAGAGCTTGGACTGCCACCTCCTCCTGCTCGCTGGCTAAGGCCTGCCATACATCATAGGATGGTTTGGGTTGGAAAGGACCTTCAAACATCGTCTAGTCCAACCCACCCTGGGCAGGGACATCTTCCATTAGACCGGGTTGCTCAAAGCCCTGCCCAGCCTGACCTTGAACACTTCCAGTGATGGGGCAACCACAACTTCTCTGGGAAACCTCTTCCAGTGTCTCAGCATCCTCCTCGTAAAACATTTCTTCCTTATATCCCATCTAAATCAAATCATGACAGTTCTCTCTCCGCTCCCGCTTTGGAGCAGCACTCGAGGACATCAGAACTGCTCACAAGTGGGTAGTGGCAGGCAGAGGGTTCCCCCTCCAGCGCAGAGAGCTTGGCCATGCCACTGTGGGGACCGGAGCACAGGCATGCTGGGATGGGGATGCACAGCCACATGCCATAGCTCTCACAGCACCCTCAGTTTGCATAAAATCCCTTAGCGGCAAAGCTATCCCCATCCCTGGGCACTCAGCATCTGAGCAACCCTGATCTTCACCCCCAGAGGCACAGGCAGCAGGTTTTGACATACCCACCCTGGCTCCCGGCCTCGCCCGGGATTCCTGGTAGGGAAGGCTGAACCCTGCGTGTTTTCCAAGATAAATACTCTGGGCTTTAGGCAGTTTACTCTATGGAGGCCCTTTGCTGCGGCCCGTCTGCTCTGACCAGACGCTGGAAGTGCCACGGCACCGTGTGCCAGCCTGCCGGGAGCAAGCAGCGCATCACCCTTGGAAGCGTGGTCCTCGCCGGGGTCCGGGTCTGTGCCGCCACCCTCCCGGTGGGGAGATGATGGAGAGGCAGCCCGCGGCAGGATCTGGCCCGTGGCAGTGCAGTCACCGGGGCGAAGCCGGGGGGCGCCTCATCCAGCCCCCGCAGCCCTCAGCGGAGCCCGTTCTCCTGACAGCACAGTGCCACAGCGATGCTGAACCCCATCGCCCTCCAAAGAGGATGGAAAAGCCGGGCACAGGCATCCACAGACAACACCAGGGGGCTGGAAACAGCCTCTTCACTGATGGAAACTGCATTGCACTCACGTTTTAAAAAAAAAGAGGGTGGGGGGGATCAAATTTTCTTTTGCATTATTCATGCACCAAGCTGGGCTTGATAACCTCACCTGAGCACAGATCACTCCTGTCCCTGCACTGAATCTTAGATTTTAAGCTCAGCATGAGCTATTATTATCATCTATCTCCTTTGTAACCCAGGCCAGAGACTTTCGCTGCTGTACCAAAACAATAACTTCTGGTTAAGCCTGCCAAAAAAACTTCTACGTGGACATTGTCTCTGTATTCTAAAGAAGGGAAGAAATGCACAATAAACACCCTTTTATTACAGTAACCTTGTGGATTTGGGGTGTCCATGTGTGTGCATAGGCTTGTACTGAAAGATAAGTTTAACAATCGTGTGATTTCTTCTTTTTTTTTTTTTAACTCTCCTCCTGCTTATGCAGTGAGTTACTAATATCCTGATTGGAACCAGATTTGCATGAATTAGAAGTCGAAATTGGAGCAGCAACTGCTGTGCAGAGGATGTAAAGGGAATAAAATGAATGGGGTATTAACCTTCAACCACTGAATATTAATCAGTGTTTCACAAAAAAGAAAATACAGAGGCTGCCACACTAAATATTTTTAGCATTTATTGACGGGCTTGATTTCCTCTCTCTTTTAGACCTTTTGCTTCCAATCATGGACCATAAAAAATCACATAGAAGATGGGGAGGGCTAAAGAGGGAGAGGGGGTGAAGAAAAAAATAAAGATCATCCCTTTTCTTAAATGCTGGAAGATATTTGTAAGTTATGCAACACAGAAACCCATCTAACAAACAGAATACCTTATCCCACAACTGATCTGTTCAAAGGCTCATTTCTCCAAGTCCCAAACCAAACAGAAATCTACCCTGAAGTACAGCGAAGCCTTCGGAAATGAATGCACGATAAAGAAATAAACTTCTTAAAAGCTAAACTTCCCGTGTGCTGAAAGGTAAAATGCAGTTGAAAATCAGCCTAATAAAAGAATCAGCTCGTTAAATGAAGACTTTTCTTTTTTTTTTTTTTTTTGCCCAGTGAGCTCCAGTGCAGTTCATAAAATAGCTCCATGGAAAACAAAATATAAAAGCTTACCGAAATGCCCCTTGAAACGGTGACATCTCCATCACACTGGAAACGCTTTGGCCTGAGAGCAAGAGCCAGAGCACGGCTGGAGGCTGCATCCCCCAGGTCCGTGGGACTCAGCTCTTCAACAGGATATCGGCTACATTGGGGTGTTTATTGGTGCTAGCAGCAGTGGCCACGGTTCTCCTTGGGGAGTTACGGGCTGCTGGGGTGGGGTGGGCCCGGGGGGTGTGATCAGTGGCCAGGGGCAGCTGCCGGGGCCAAAGCCAGGAGCGGGGGCTCCTCAGGAGGTTGGGGTTCCTCAGGCGGAAAGCGAAGCCCCTCTCGCCCCCCTGGTGTGAAACAGCTGGCAGTGAAACCACGTCAAATTGTAGTGACCAAACCATGTCATCCCAATGTTTTCTCACAAACAACATCTAAAATAACGAAAAAAAAGCACTAGTGGAAAACTACAGAGCCTCTTCTTTTGCCATTTCTCCCCTGCAAAATTTGGCAAGGGGGGATTTCAAAGCCAGATGTCCCTTGAAATCTCTTTTCAGCAGAGACAATTCCCTCCCTTCCAAACACTGCTGCCCTTCTCCTCAATGCACCTTTGCAAAACAGAATTCATTTGTTTTCATTAACTTCTTATCAAGTTACCTGGATTTGTTTCAATACTCAGAATGTATTAGAGAGAGGGAGAGAGAGCGAGAGAAAACAGTGGTAGGTTTTCAGGAAATAGCAAGTTCTTTTTCACTGAGATAGAAATCATTTGGCAAGCCACAGTGAAATACTTCTAGGTTCCAGAAGAAAGCAAGGGGGGAAAAAGCAACCAGGGAAAGGGAATATGCTAATGAACTGCAGAGGAGACAAAAATAAAGCTGAAAAGAAAATGAAAACAAAAGAAAAAAATGAAACTCGATGTTGGTCATACATTCACATCCAGCTGATCCATAGAGGGACACTGCAGCATGTCTCTAAGTCACTAGATAAGGATCTACCCTCCTTTCTTGGGGAATGGTTAAGGATAGGTGGCGTTAAAGTCCCAAAAATAACCGGCATTTAGACCCTTTTTGCCAATAAAACCCTAGGCACCAGGTCAGCAAAAATTTTAGGGGCATGCTTCCCTTCTGCCTTAGTAAGACGAGAGCCCAGCAGGTATCTACGTCAGTGTAAATAGCAATAAACATGCCTAACTTTAGCACACACTTTAGCGCTTTCTTCTTAAATGGCAATAACTGTGTTGAAGTTGTGCTGGGCTCCTTCACTTGGTGCTCTAAAATCTCGTAACATACCAAAACCCACTGAGTTTGCTTTAATTCCCATCCTCCTGCAGCTGAGCGTTAGACGGACACAAGGAAGCATCAGGTCCAACTTAGGCGGAGATCAGCTGCCGCCAGTCCTGTTGGGCAGCTGGAATCAGGTAAATACCAAAGTTTTGCCCAGGGGAGGGCCAGGACAGCCCAGCATCTCCCCAGCCGCCTCCCAGCACTCCCAGGAAGGTGCTACGGAGTGACCTTGCACGTGCACACACACCTCGGCTGATGTGCTTTTTCCCACTCTCAGCACATCTAAGTAGCAAAGCCGAGTTATTCCATATTCTCCGGCCTTCGGTGCTCACTCAGCTTCTTTCCTGGGGAGGAAAGGGGGATTATTTTTTTTTTCTTTTTTCTTTCTTTGCATTTTCTTGGAAACGAGGCTGCATTCTAATTAGTTTGCATTTACAGGCTGCATAATGGAAACGCGATCCCTCCTCTAACCTTTATCATCTGTTTCTTATCTTCAGAGCTGCACAGTCCCCTTAACTCTTAGTGCACAGGGAGACATTTAAAAGCCCTTCTGCTCTGAGGAGAGCCGCAGTGGAATGGGAGGGAGGAAGAGGCAGCAGCCCCAACCCACACGTGTATCATGGGGAGAACAGGGACACGGCTCTCTCTCCTCCCACCCCCATTTCTGCTGGCACAGCATCCCCACGAGATGTACGGGAAGATGCTGCTGCATTCACATGGGCTGTACCACCAAGGGTACAAGGGCACCTCGTGCTTATCCTCTCTCAGCATCTCTCTATACCAACCGTCTAGGCAGCAGCAGGATGGTGCCCCAGAGGCCACAGGGGATGTTCCTGGATGGAGGAGTGATGAACAGAAGACACCATCTATCAGACATGCTTTGAATTAATCTCTGTTCTGCCCAGTCCTTTGCGCCAGAGGCTACAGCAGCACAAGGACCAGTGTGCAAACAAGCAAGAAAATGCAGCAGGAGGGAGCCCGCAAAGGTGCTCGGTCAAGTCGCTTTGCAGTTGCGAACGCTGCTCCGGCCGAAGCCGGCGGTAGCACTCCCAGAGCAGTTTGGCAAGTGATGAGCGTTTCTGCAGAGCTAAAAGTTTAATCGCTTGTTTAGATCTTAAATAAGCCTGAAAAAAACAACTTTCTGCAGCAAGTGTCTTCAGTTAGACGTTTGTATATATAGCCCCTTTGAGCCGCATGTTAATTGTAGGTTGCTATAAAAAAGTTTTTTCCCCTTGCACATTTTAAATCTGTCAGTTTTGATTTCCATCACATGCTACTAATGCGAAACGTCCTGGGGACTCTCTCGGCGTGGAGCAGGGCTCATCCCGTGCTGTTCCTCCTGCGCTGGGAGGGGAGGAACCTCCTTTGAAGTCCTCCTGGTGATTCATGTCCGAGTCCTTCCTGTCCCCTCCCCAGGAGAGGTTTCCCCGGGCTGACCTGACCTCCTCTCCTCTCCACCTCCGTGGCAGACGCAGGGAAGATCAAGTGACCTTCCCAGATCCCAGGTCAAGGAGGAAAGCCTTCCTGCCCTGCTGAGCCTTCGGCAGCGAGGGGACCCAGTTCTTCCAGTTTTACACCAGAACTGGATTGGATTTAAACATATGGGAAGCCAACCTGTTTCAGTCTTACAAATACTCTGAGTTTTCTTCATCTGGGAGGGATCTATTAGGATCTTTTTCAGCACTAAGTTCAGGGAGTTTCATCAGTGATTATGGTGGTGAGACAAAAGCCTTATTTGTTGGCATCCACAAATCTCCATGCTGCATCTTGCTTTGATAATAGAAGAGTGCCAGCTGGATTTTTCTTGTTTTACTGTTTCTCTTTCTTCTTTTTGTTTTTTTTAAACAGTCTGTATTGCTTTTTAACCATTATCCTGTGCACGTGGTTCAGCCTTTTACAAAAACAAAACAAAACAAAAAATCCCTAGGTGTGAGAAGATTAAAGATTTTGAGATCTGGACATTTTCAAATCAGAAACAGATGTTTAAAATAAATCAGGCTGGCGGACAGCCACCAGTTTTAAAAGCCAAAGAGCTGTTGCATTAAAAGGATCCCCCAAAAGCCTGAAGAGAACAAGAGCATCAGCAGTTCCCTCCACCCCACCAGCAAAGGCAGGGCCGGGACAACTCCACAGGGTTTGATCATGCATCTCCATGGTCTGTGCTGTCTCCTACCCACATGAATGTCACAACGGTTTTTTGACCAGCCCTAGTGATCTCTGTGCACACACACTCTGTCCAGCCATCCCTGAAACTTCAGCACGCCCAGTCTCCTCTGAGAAGATCTCAAAGCCCAACCTCTTTTCTGCATGTCCCAAATCTCCTCCCACCAAGATCTCCAGGGGAAATTGCAAGGACAGAAGCTCCAAAAGCCCCAGTCTCACCTGAATTCATCAGGCCAACAAGACAACCATGCTGCAAAGCACAAGGGAACGGCCAGAGCTGAAGAAGAGCATTGTTGGATCCAAGTGTCCTGGCTCAGCCAGCGAGGTGCAAATAGTCCGATAGTCCGGAGTAGATGGCTACAAGTGGCCTCTTCTACCCCTTCCCAGCTGCTTTCTGCCTGCAATATCCAAGGTGTGCATCAGGGCTTGGACTAGCTCATCTTCCAGCCAAGACCCAGATCATAAAAACACACATACTAACCAAACAAGATCTCAAGTCCAGTCCTTGATTTAGGTCAAATATGCACCATCTCACCAGCAACAACTGCTGTACAGTACCAGGAACCCTGAGATATCTTGAATTTTGCTGGCACGAGTGCTATGCAGAACCTAGCACGACTGAGATGCCTGCCCAAGAGGGTCCATCACAGCTGGGATGGAGCTGCAGACTGCCAGAGCACCCAAAATAACCCAGTTCCTTCCTACATGACAAGGTAGATGCATTTCCAACCAAGAGGAGAACATCCCAGAAAGAGCACGAGGCACTTTGCTCACCACCTCCCAATATTCTTACTCCTGGCATTTTCCTAGTTATTAGCAGGAGAACCATCTAGAGCAGGACTCTGGGTTTTGGAGACCTAATTGGTGAGGAAAAAAAAAGAATGAACATAATTACCTTGCCATGATGTTCAGAACCTGCTTTACATGGAATAATATTCTTCATCCTACAGTTGTTTATAGGGTCTTTAACTCTTCCCTTTTTATAGGGGGGTTTCTGAAATCAATTTTATTAGGGGAAAAAGATTTGAGTGTATTAGGCAAAGTGCCAGTAGCCATGGCAACCTCGGATTTTTCCATCTTCATTACAAGTTCAAGTAAAACCTTCATATAAAATCTAAATGAAAGGGTACATTATAAGTCCATTTTGAAATGTTTGCCTGGAAGTAAAACTTTGGACTGCATCCTTTTTTCTCCGCTGAACATTCTGGTTCTATGCGGAACACATTTTTCAAGTCAAATTTTTGTTTTCTTTCAAATTTTATTCCGTTTGCTCATACAGGGTGGGTCGTCTAGTGGTTAGAGCAAGGCATCAAGGCAACTGGTTTCCAGTCTCAGTCTGTTCCTGATCAGTCAGGGAGTGTTCCCAATTTTATCCAGGTGACTTGGGCAAATCCTGTCAGCTCTAAAAATCTTTTTTCTTTTTTTCTTCTTTACCAATATAACAATGGTGATAATTACTGTCCTGAGGTTGCACCAGGATTCAGTCTTTAGCCTTGAGAAAGAAGTCACTCCCCAGAAGAGTAGCTCATCTCTTCCACTGCATTTTCTCCTGGGTCTGGAAGCCAGACTGAAAGGTTAAGGAGAGGTAGTGGTTAGAGGATGGCATGAATTATCTGTTTTCTTTTCAAAGACTCAATTAGGAAATAGAAATTAGACTGCCTGGTGTAGATACTGACAAAATGTTGATCCAGGAGATACTCAATGTACTTAGACAATCCTTTGGTGCCATTTGAGTGGATTAATTCTTGCACTGTGTCATCTTAGAGTGCTCTGGTTTCATCCAGTCTTGGGAGGAGGCAAATTCTGTAGCTGTTTTTCATTTCTGGGCAGCATCTCACCTGGGGTCAGAAAGCCACAATCATTGCAAGGACTTCCTTCTCAAACAGTTCCCTCCGGTGTGCAGAGCTGAGCAGCTTCCCTAAGGCTGAATCAGAAGGAGAAATCTCCTCTCCAGCCTCTGTCCAGTCTATGCAATGCAGCTCACCCCTGGGGACCCTGTGGAGCACCTGGTACTTTGGTTTTCCCTGGGAAACATCTGGAGACCTTGTCCATGGCCTGTTCCCAAGGCTACAGAAACATGTGGGCTGATGCACTGTAAGGAAGGAGAATTTGTAGAAAAGCTCTGTACTAATCCCCTCGTATTTCAGCCCATCAATGGGCATCATTAATGGCCAGAGCTGGTTCGGGCTCAACCCCTGTACCGTGGCTGCAGTGCATTTTGTCTGTGCACAGGCTGAGGATGAGTCAAACTGGCATTTCAGTGCTTCATCCCGGCTCTGGGCTGGCTGCAAACCTGGCTGCAAATGCTGGAGGCACAACTCCCACCAGCTCATGCTAAAAACAGCACTTACCTTCTCAAAGGGGGTTTTATGGGAGCAGCCCCCTGCTCCACACATTACATCGGCTGCAGCATCTGCTCACGGTGGGGCAACTTTGACCCTAAAGGACCACCACGTGTGGCTTGGAAGGGCTGGAGCATGCTGGTGTGGGTGCCAGCAGTGCAGGCGAGGTGAGCAGGAGACGTGCCATGCTACGTGCCAAGAGCTGCACACATCAGACCGAGCAAAAGCGAGCCAGAGCAGCCCTCCCTTGGGCGCTCCTCGCCGGGCAGGGACAGGGCACAACCCAGCCTTTAGTGCTTTTCATCCTTTCTAATGATGCTGGAAAACATTTTCCACATCTGCCATTAGACTGAAAGGAGACCCTGCTCCTGTTGAATCTGATTTCCCTTCTGCTCTGTTACAGTTAAAACTACAACCTGCTGCCTCCTGGCCGTGCACGTTTCGGGAAGGGGAGGAGGGGGGTTACAAACAGCGCAGGGGCTTTTTCTTTTTTCGATACATCCTTCCTTCCGCTCTTCGCAATCAATTAGTGGGCAAAGACTTCCGAAAAGCTCTTTCCTCCCTAACCTTTCGCAGCCTGTTGCGATAATGACTCTAGAGAGCTCGACCTGGGCCTTTGCGTGGGGTTCGTTACCTTCCTGGGGCAGCGGAAGGTGACCTTCATCACTCCCTCCTCTTCCTTTCCTACCCCTGCAGCTCGGATGGTCTCAGGGAGGAGGAGGAGGGGTTGAAGCTGCCTCACTCCCAGCAGATAGAGTTTCTCTCCAGTGTCATTTTTGCAATCAAAAGTCAGAGGGTGGTTCAAGAGATAACATAGACCCTGGGAGGTGGAGGGGAGGCTGCCCTTAAAAATAATGATTATAATTATGCATACCTTGAAATCAAGACATCAAGAGATGGAGGGAAAAGGGGCTTTCTGGTTTTAATTTGTAATTTCTTTCTCCCTCTCTCACAAGGCATGCTGCTTTCCAGAAACCAAGCTCCAAGCTGCTGCAGCTTCCCCCCAAAACAAGCTTACAACTGAAGCAACTTACTTTGCCAGCAGTAGCGGGTTTTTTTCAGTCCCTCCGTGATGAAAACACACAGGTAGGATGTACTAGCAGAAGTTTTCCCTGGCACCTGCAGCTGCTTTCACAGCCCATCTGCCTGGGGATGGTGTATCATGGGCTTTTCAAGCAACACCTTGTACAAAAGCATCCCTGCTCCACAGGGCAGCTTTGTGCTGGCTCCCACGCAGGGCGGGAGGACGGGAAGGACCGTGGATGTGTCCTGGGACAAGCACATCCCACTCAGCATTTACACAAGTTCTTCCCCACAGCCCTGACAATTTTCCCCAGATCTGGCAAGTGCCTCTCCCAGTGCACCACCATCACAACCTTCCTCATCCTCCACTGCTCACAACATCCCGCTCCCCAGAGCCATGGTCCTGGCATGCCACAGGTGACACGACAGTGGTTTACTGACTCACGTTGCTGTCCCTAAAGAGGAAGCTTTCTGGCTATTTTTTCCTCCTGTCACCAGCAGGATAAATGAGGGAGCCAGCTCCACCGCACCACTGCTGCTCACAGAGCAGCTGCATGGGGGGAGATACAGCAAACGCAGATAAACAGCTGCTAAAACCCATGATTAGGACCATGCAACCACTAAACGCAACACTTTAAACACATATCATCCTGTAAAAGTCACAGCTGCAGTGATGCTGTTCCTTCTTCAAACACAAAGTGACCCTCTCAGGGGGAAAAAAAAAAGGGGGGGGGGCATTTTTTAAAGTTATTGCCAAACTTGGATAATGCAGGAGATGTTTTTCTCCCTGACCATCACCTGTCCCAGGAGGGTGTGAGCAGCCACCTGTACTTCAGCTCCTCCGTGGCTCAGCATCACCCTGTTTGCCCCCGAAGGACCCCGCACCCGTTTGCTGCCCACTGCAAAGGCGCTGCACATAATTACAACCGGCTCTCGCCCGCTGACGGCACGTAATCGAAACCATCACATCCCAACCCAGCTGAGAGCGACTGGAACCACTTTGAGGCGAGAAGCCTATTACTGAGTTATAAACCTCTCCCATCCTCCACAGGAGCCTTTCATAGGGCCAGCTAGAAAAATAATAACTCAAACCCATGTGGTGAGAGGGAGAGAATACGGTGTCTCCAGGTAACAAATATTTGCTTCTTTCGCTATTGTTCCAGCCATAAAATGGATTTATTAAAAAAATCCAGAATTTTATTTCACTTGAATTAAATGTGTATGTGGCCCCTTCCTCCCCACTGAGAGTTGCTTAATATTTTTTAAACTACGAAGTCACAGCTGAGCATGTATGATACAGAAGGCCAAGTTCTCGATGGCTAAAATAGCCCAGCTTCATTGGCATCAGTGGATTAGCATTGATTTACATTAAGTAAAGATGGAGCATATGGTGCGTATGTGCAGGCAGAGAGTCAGCATGAACAGGTCTTGGTGTGAGCAGATTTCCTCCTCCACCATCCACCAAAACGCGGAGGTCCCGGTGTCCCTCGGCGCCTGGATTGCATCTCTACTGCTCTTTCGTATCAGCTCTGCACAGTGAGGGCAAAAGGAAGAATCAAACTTTTGAACCACGACCATGAAATGAAGCCTTGTTTTCCTCACCATTTCTAGTCTCAAAAAAATTGCCCGATTTTTGTTCTTCTCACTTCCCCCCACCTCGGCCCAGAGGGGCTGGGGGAAGGTCCCAGCTGCTCTTTGTAAGTGGGAGCTGGGCAGAGCCGTGCCTGGGACACGGCAGCAATGCCACACTCCCAGCGGAGGAAGGCTACCCCCGAAACACGCTGCCTGCCTCCTTCGATTCCCAGAAAACACCCGAAATTTGCAAAATTCCACATTTTGCTTCCCCATTTACTCTGCTTGAAGCAGTTCCACCAGCCTCTCATCCCACTCGAGCAACACCCTTTGGAGGGACGGGATTCCATTTCACGTAATCAAGAAGATTAAAAACCAAAATTTTTAATCACAGCTAGTCATTAATAATCCCATGATGGATCCATGAGGGTCGTGGATCTGCCTGAGACTGAGATAACAGCTACTGCTTGGGAAAACTTTGCAACCTTAGGACAAAAAGTCTATCAGCACATGGTCTTTTAGGATCATTGCTTTTCTGCTTCTTCTCCCATGAAATCTCATCTCTGACCACTAGAAGCAGAAGAGAAAGTCAAGAGACAAGCAGAGGACACGGTTCCTACTGCTTTGCCCCCTCCTTCGCCCAAAATCTAATAAAGATGATTAAATTACATGTCTTTTCCTCCCATTGAAATCACCGCACACTGCTCAAATATTAGAGCTCAGGAAATAAGGCACGACAACTTCCCTCGTGAAACTTAAGAAGGCAGAGCAGGGGTCTGGAGCGACAGGCCTGCAAGACTGGGCTGCTCTAATTAAGAAATCACCCTGCTGAGCAGAACCTAATCTAAATAAAATAGAAAAAGGAACTTAGTTCAAAACGCTGCCTTGCGCTCGCCCCCCTTCCCGCCAGCCCACCTCCCCCCCATAAGGAACCCATCCAAGTCACAGGGAGTTTTTCTCTTCTGCTCTTTTTTGGAGGGTGAGGTAGGCTCACACAGAGCCCTGTGTGTGCTTGGGGTGGCCAACTTCCAAAGGAAAAATACACCAGCCATGTATGGCAAAAGGCTGCTATTTTTTTTTATTGGTGATTTTTTTTTTAAAATGATACTTGGCCTGCTGTTTGCTAAGGAGGGAAAAAAAAAAAAAAAACCTCTGATGATTACATTGTTGGTATGGCTGGTCAAAACTGGTTTGGGACAGAAATTTGGAGGTTAGGTTACACTTCCCCCTCCCCTGAAAAAGTTTCTGCCTTTCGTGGAAAAATGTTGAAAAAATGAATATCAAAACTAAAAAAACATTTTATTATAGAATTTAAAAACAAAATATTCTAGCCAAAAATCTCAGCTGATTCGATCATTCACCATCTCTTCTCAAAGAATTTCCTTACATTCCCTTTCACCCCAACAGATCAGATTCCCCAGAAGAAATAAATCTCCCATGAACCAATGCCCCCACCAGTGCCGAGGATCATCCCACCAGCCCCCCAGCCTGGACCAGCGACTCAACCATCATCTACTGCTTGTCCAGGTCTCCTCCAACCCCATTCTCCTCTTCTCCCCATCACCTCCTTCCCCAGCACCTGTGTTTTCTGTCCCCCTCTCCAATTTGGAGTAGGTGTCCCACCATGCGCTACAGCCGCTCGGTCCATCAGCTCCTCACATTCATGAATTTCATCAGCATGAAGTTACCACGTGAATCACTATTTAAAAGCTCAGGCACAGAAAGATTTATAGCAATAAACAGAGAAGCACAGACATTCCCGTGAATGTTTTGAAAAAGCACTTACCTGCTTAAAAGGGAAAGTGCTGCTACTTGAAGGTTTCCTGGCCAGACCTGAAAAGTAAATCAAACAAACACTATTTGCATTTATTCATAATTCCCAGCAGATTGTTGTTCTAGGAGCTTTTAACTTCAGCAGAGTTAATCTGACTCTTGCCAGCAGAGGATCGTGCTGGCTGAAGATGCTCTCCTAAAGACTTTAGGAACGGGACAAGACCAGAAGAGCAAAACCAAACACCCCAAGTCCATATTGTGCAGGTAGGCACCAGCTGAATTATCATGTGGATTGAGAAACCTGCACTAGAGGACAACTCCTTTCCCCCTCCACGTGACGTGATGTAATGCTCTCAAGCATCATAGATGCAAGCACACACAAGGGCTGCCATTGCCAGCACGTCATTTAACCTCTGAAAGAACCAGAGCTATGAAACGGAGAGGAAGGTAGAGCCCTGTGCTGCCCACCCAAGGGGGTTCACCACCTGCAAGACCACATCGGCAGTACCATGTCCAGTCCTGGTCCCCCCTTGTACAAGACGGACATGGACTTGCGTCCAGCAGAAGACACTGAGATGGTGGAGAGCTGAGAACAGGTGGAGAGAACTGGATTTGTTCAGCCTTAGAGAGGAAGAGAATGAATCTCATTACCATCTTCAATTGCCTAATTTGAGGGTACAGAGAAGATAGAGCCAGGCTGCTCTTGCACAGGACAAGAGATAATGGTCACAAGCAAGAACACGGGGCATTAGGAGAAACTTTTTTCACCACCAGGGTGGTCAGACACTGGAACAGGACCCAGAGAGGTTGTGGGATCTCCATCCTTGGAGATACTCAGACCTTGACAGGTCATGCACCGAGCAGCCCAATGCAGTTGGCCCCGCTTTCAGTGGGGTTGGACTGGAGACCTGCAGACGTTCTTTCCAGACAAAATTATCTGCAGTTCTGCATCTCTCTGCATACCCCCCGCAGTGCCCTCAAGTGTCCTGCCAGCCTGCACTTGCTCCCAAGCCTCTGAAGGGGTGCAGCGTGCCCCCAGACCCTCCCAGACGTATTACTCTCACAGTTTCCTTTCGAACAGTAAAACCATTTCTCCATAACTCAGCTAAAGCATTAACACTCCTGTTTCAGTTTCTTTTATGATAGCCTCAGGCTACTGCCAGCCAGGTTCCCCTCGCCACCCAACCCACTCCACAGCAACTGCAACTCTCTCACAGTGCTGCCTGTTCTCCAGCGCAAAAAAAAAAAAAAAAAAAAAAGTAAATAAATACACTACAGAACAACATTGGAGTGATTGGCAGAAAATGGCAACGAGCCAGCATAAGTCCTCAGGTCTGCACTGCGCCCACCCCACACGCCAGACGTGGGTCCAACCTGCTTCAGCCAGCAGAGCTGCTGGGGGTACAACAAGGCTGATCGGAAGGACATCAGGTCTTGGCTGGTTATCGATGGCATTTGTGCCTGTTCGTCATCCCTTGGGCTCTAAGGGGAAAAAATAGGGACTGGAGTGGAGTCTGGCGGATTTTTTCCCTTCCATGGTCTCTCCCATTTTCCACAGGGCTTTGCACCATCCCACAGCTGCTCCTTTGACTCAGTCTCTTCCCTGTAAAACAGAAAAAGGTTGTTTTAACTTTACTGAGCATTGTGAGAATGAAACCCACTCACAAAGTATCAGGTGAGGGATGGCCACTGTTGTATACAGGGAAAAGTAAACTCCTGCCAACGTCTGTTCCTCGCTGGGGACGTTGTCACCCCCCCTGCAACCACTCCCCTGAGCACAAGTGGAAGCTGCGTTATCCAGCGACACTGGTCTGAGATTGCATTTCTATTTCTCCCAGGTGTGACGCGCTAAGCAGCTGTGATGCATTGCACTCGGGAAATAGCACCAAACAGATAACGTATTCCTGCCCTGAAGAGCTGATGGCTTGAATAGATTTTAAGTATGGGAGTGTGATGACAGACGATTTCTCAGCTTAGTGCTGCATGTGATATTTTATCAGTGTCAGGGGCATCCTTTGCATCTGCTTCTTCCTCTTTTTTTTAATAAAACCAACAGAACACTTTCCCCTAACATCCACCAATGACAAACTCGTGGCAAGTTGTTTTTTCCCTCCACCTCTTATTCATTCACCATGAATTTCTGTTCACTTCAGTGCTCAGAACAGATCCCTGATACATAGCACAGTGCAGATCCAGTGTGATTCCCTGGGACACTCCAGTAACTGCAGTTTCATTGCCACCGCCTAAGTGCATACACCAACGCTGCACAGGCTCTGCCCTCCTTCCCTATCTCACCATGACTGGGAGTGCTCATAATCAGCATCATTCTTGTCAAATGGATGGGAAACTGAGGCAGGGAGACACATTAAGTAATTTGCCACAGGCAAAAATCAGAGCAGAAATGGAAAATGTTTCTTTTGATCCCGAGCCTCCATTTAACCCCCAGGCCAGGCTTTCCTGGGTGCCCATAGTCATCCCTCCATTCTGCTAATGAGGACGCACGTTTCCAACCACCTTAACCTCACTCCATTTTGCAGAAACAGATAGCACAATCAAGTGCAGCACTGAGAGGCATCATCACTGGGTAAATGCCAAGTAACACATATCAGAAGAAAAGAAAAAAATTTTCAAAATCTACAAGGAGATACTTTAAAATTCCTGATGTCCTAAATGTTCATGTCAACTTAAAATTTTCTTAGCCAAAAACATATGCACAGCCCAGAGCTACAATCACCATAAATTTTGTGCTGGATATGACATAAAAGCTTTGTGCTTGCACAGTGTATAGTACACTCTGCTGCCTACCTGTACATGGACAACACAGATCTCCGTTTTATGTTATTAATACAGTTACTTCTTTACTTGTATCTTTTGTGAATGCCTGCTAAACTTCAAGAATTGAGTCAAACACTTTAACAAAACAGAGCATGCCAGAGAGGAAAGCTCAGTGAACATGGGAAGGTGCAAAGTGACATTCAGCCGCTGTTGTTTCCCTCCCTGGACCACTGCAGCTCCGTTCCTCAGCCCTGCTCCAGGAGAAGACACGATCAGAGAGAGAATCCCACAGCAATGCTGCCAAGACCCTATGCAGCTATACAGTCTCCTTACCTTTGACAAAGTTAAACTCTCAGCAGCAAAAACCTTGATTTACGTCCCATTTCAGGTTGGGGAAAGAAGGTATTAAGAGTCTTCGCGTTGGCTGAACATAGTACAGCCAGGCCAGGAGCAGGGGGAGGGCACGTATGCTGTACACATACATATGCACACACACATACATATACATACCTACACATCTGAGGGTTTATGCGAAGCCATTCCAAAGCCATGCTCTTCATTTTTCTCCTCTCCATCTGTGGTGGGGATCCCAGAGCTTCTCTGCAGACCACAGATGTCCAACCTCCCCAGAGCAACACGCTACCATCACCTGAACCTCATGGTGCTACAGAAATCCTCACGCTCCCAGGTGAATTCATAGCCCAGAGCACGCTGCAGCGAGCTGGGCAAGCACACCAGGCAGGGGCACGGCCACGACTCGCACGCTCCTCGGCGAGCAAGCACCCGCACCGCTCACAGGGACCACGCAGCCCAGCTCAAAGGACAAGTTGCCCCAGAGCCCATGTTCAGGACCAGCTTCCCCCCCTGCCTCTGTGCTCAACTTTGCTTTCTGCGACGCCAGAGCTGCCCAGAGAGCAGGGACCACCGAGCCGCAGCCCCGGCATCCCACCACGCTGCAGCGGGGAACAGCAGCGAGCCGGCTGCTGCCGCCAGCGAGGAAAGGAGGCTGGAGAGTGCTCCAATCTCATCTTTCATACTGCTTTGTTTATAAGCTGTCGGCCCATTTCGGGAGGCAGTGGCAGCGAGCAGGCACACGCAGGGAATCGAGAAGATGATGGGTTTTAGCAAGAGACCAAGGACACCTTTTCTTAAGCTTCATTCATAGTGGCAGGCATGGTACAACAGCCTAGCAATTGTTCTCTGAAACGTCACTTTCCCATGGAGGCCACTGTGCTGACAAAAACCTCCCCTCACAGGCAGGCATGGGAGGGAGGACTCTATTATTTTTCTACGCATTATTTTTTTTAACCGTACTATCCTGCAAATATCTCCAGAGAAATTCCACCACACACAAGACAAGGTTTATTTTTTTCCCCCTCCCAGCTCTTCCTTCTCTCCCCCCTACGTTATCCCTTTCTCCCCTTCTCCCTCTCTCTTCCCTTCTTCTCGCGGCTGGAACAATTTGGCTCTGTTCACCCGCATTCCTGCGGGCCCGCTCCTCGGGCTGCCCGCGCCGGGCTCGCTCCGGGCACGGGGGACGCACAAGGTCTGCATTCAGACAGGGCAGGGCAGGAAAGTGAATCTAATGTACTCGGGGATTGTTGTGCCATCAACGTAATACCTGCACAGGGAAAACAAAGGCGCTTTAGAGAAGCGACTTCGGTGCCGTGACCCTTCCCCCAGCCCAGAGGAACCCGAGAGATAACAAGGGCTGAAAGAAAAGGCACAAACATAATTAAAACTATCCAAGCGATTTCTGGAGGTATTATAGATGATGATAGCCCAGAGGATAATAGTATTCCTGGTATTATTAACATCCACTGGCACGAAGGGACAAGCAGTTTGTTTGCTTTTTTTAAGCTCTTCAGTGTAATTATTTTGGAGCGGAGGGGAAAGGTCCCTTTTGGAAGGGAAAGGAGCTGGGAGCGGTGCCGAGCCCAGGCTTCGCAGTGCTTTCTGCACGCAGAGCTGTGGCGATGGGATGGGCATCTCCCAGGACACGGCCACCCCGTCCCCTTCCTCTGGACGGCTCCGACCCATGGGCTGCATGTGCCTGGGAGGCATCGAGGCTCCCCCATGCCAGCTCAGAAGTTCAAACCCATCCAGCACAGCTTGGCTCTCCATCCCATGAGCGCGTTGAGTGAAAAGCACGGTTAATTCCTCTGCTGTGGCTGGTTTCTTCTTGCCTGTGGTGTCATGCCTGCGGTGTCGTGCCTACTGACGCAACCCCGGCTGGGGCAGAGCGAGGTTGAACAAAGCTAAGCAGGTGCAAGGGATTAACGTCCCGGACGATCCTTTTGTTCACGTGAAACAATTTCAGGTTCTCGGCTAATGAAGTCCAGAACCAGGCTATTCATCTCTCTGTCCATAACAACAGTCTCTTAATCAGGCCAATTGATTCCCAAACCCAGGCTTGCAGCATGAGCAAGCATCCCCTCCAGCCCCACCTGCACATGTCATAGGATGGGATGTCCCCAAGCACCAGGTCACAGTGGCCGGGCAGATGCCAGCCCTCTCCTTCCCTTGGCTTCAGATGCTTTGCCAGCCCCACTCCCACCAGTATCACAGGCATGTTCTGTAGGGTTTAACTATTCACCTAAAGAAATACCACCAGTCAACGGGGGAAAGTGCCTGTCCAGCATCTCTGGCCCATCATACAGGCTCAAGAAAGCCAGGTCCACGTGCCGTGACCAAGCAGACCTCAGCTCTCACAAGCTGGGAGTTGGACTTGATGATCCTCATGGGTCCTTTCCAATTTGAGATACTCTATGATTCTAATTTGGGGTTTTTCCCCGTCACTGCTGCCAATACTCCACATCACTTTCAGACTGGATTTGTTGGTCCCGCAGTGCAAAGCAGCAGGTTGGGAATTCAGGTAGGAAAAGCACCAGTGAGATCAAGCAGAAAAGGCTCCTCGGGGCTGGGTCAAATGGGTTGTTTTGGGAGGGTGGCTCAAAGCCAACCAACCACAACCGGTCAAGGTGAGAAAATGGTGTCAGGAGCATCAGGAAGTGGAATTTTCCTGAGAAATCACAGAGATGTTTGCAAAGATTCTTTCACCCTGGTCTGTTGCTAGATAGAGCCAAATTCCATTCTATTCCCACTGCATGATATAATTAATAGTAATACAAGCTCTGCCATTATGCAAGAAAAGTGGGGGCTCTTTCTGTTCCAGTTTCATCTCGTCTTAATCATTGTTTTCTTGCATCGGAGTTAACCCTGTTTCCTCACTCTGCACTCAGTGTAACCTCATTAAGCAAAAGCATAAAGTCTGTGTTATTTATTTATTCCACATGATAAAACCAGGATATTACTCACTGTAATAACACGGGTTAATTTTCAGTGAAGTCTCTCTTGGCAAACTTTTAATACAATGAATAGCACCCCTATCAGATCCGAGATAAAAGCCTGTCATATCGTAACCTCATTTCAGTCTTTGGACCAGTAACGGTACACTTCAAGGTGCTGTAATTATGTTCCACTGATTTTTTTCTTAATTGTTACTCATAAAAACCAAAGCATAAAATTAAATTAGTTCAGTGTTATTTAGCACAAGCTTTGTCCAAAGCCAAGCGTCCGCGTCCAGCCGGGAATGGCTGTGTTAAACTCCATTTCTAATGCACCCCTCTCCTGGTCCTTGAGTTTGAAATTAGGTGGACAGCAGTTGGGGTGAGTGGGATAAATATTGTCGCCCATCCCATTCTAAATATTGTCACCCAGCCTGTGCGGGAGGGTGCAAGCAGCCCTTGGGGCAGCCCTTGGCCCCCTCAAAGCTGCACCCAGAGTGGTGCCTCAACACTCCCCTTCTACGGACAGGAGGAAAATGGGGGAGCAAACCTGACAGTTGTTAATTCGAGCCATTTCTAGTAAAACCAAAAGAGGAAGAAGCCATTACAATTTAGGGGGAAAAAATACAAGATAGTCACAAACTAGAGGCACCATTTTGACCCACTTCAGCTGAAGTCTTGTTGCAATATTAGACCCCAAAAAGGAGGCTTTCCTCCCACCCGAGGCTGCTTTAGTCCCAGCAGAGCCCAGCACTGCTTCTGGGGCAAACACAAGCATTATGGGCAATGCAGTTAACAGTTTCTGAAAAGCTGGATCAGCCTCACTGACCTCAGATCACTTCTCCCGGCTTTATATTCTACCACCGTAAGCAAGTAGAGAAATGGCCACACGATTTGAGGGCAACGGGGTTATTTTAAAATTAGAAGAGGCTTCGAACAAACTATTCCATGGATTTATTTTGTAAGTTTACCTTTTTCTTTTTGAATATCAAGGACAGCAACACAGTAAAAATCTATGCAAGAGATGGCATGAAGCATGCTATTAAACCAGGGAAGCCTTCGCGAGGTGTCAGAGCCATGATAAGTCCTGTTTAAACTTTACCCAGAGCTAAACACCAAGTGTCAACATGAGCCGCTGCCCAAGCTCTCTGATCAGGCCAGGCAAACATCCAATCAGAAGTATAAATCAAAGCCAAGACACATCCAAGTGAGACTGGAGTGTTTAACTCTACAATTCCCATCTGACCAGGACTTTCCCAGCAGGTTACCCACAGCCAGGTCTCTCCCCAGACATTTATTTATATAAGAAACCCATCTGTATACATTATTTTTGTATTTATTTTCCCCTGGTAGGCACAGACACAAAGCAAATGCTCCGCAGGGTACACGGTGTACCAGCCCTGCAGCATCCGCGGGGACTGCTGGTAGATGTTGTATTTGCTTTTCCTCCTGCCCCATCTCCCCACCACCAACCCTGCTGGCCCCGGGAATCTGTCAGCCGGCCCAAAATTACAAATAACAGGAGGGAAAAACCACACTCCTGATCTGATCAAGTGGGAAAGGAGAGGGAGGGTCACACGTTAGCTTGGGGGGTCATCGGGCTCCCTTCACGTCAACCTTCCTCCCCCTAAACCAGGGACTATATTCCCCATGTGAAGGGGCACAGCAGGGAGGTTCTCTCCTTTCGGGAACTCTTTAAAAAACCCCAAATGCCACTTTCTTAAACCTCCATCACAGCCCACTGTTACCTACAAGACCAAGGACGACATGACATTTTGGCTGCCAACAGCATATGCCTTTGGGAGCTGTTGGCCACAAAAGTCACACCGTTTGCTTCCAGGAGTGGATTTTGCAGTTTCCCCTGCCCGTTCTGGTGCCGGGAGAAGAGGGACCCGCTCCCACAGCCACCCACACTGTCACCCCACAGCCTCCCAGCCCACTGCCCTGCTCCGGCGCGTACCCGTGTGTCAGCATCCACACACCTTAACACATGAACGTGTTTCAGGCTGGCAGTCTGTCCGCTGAGCTCTCTAAGCTTCAGATTAGGCCTTCGAGTGATGTAACTCATAATTAAAAACCCATGTCAATATCCTGAGAACTTTTTTTTTCCAGATTGGGCAAAAGAAAGGTTAAAAAACACCATCTGTCATGGTGATTTTTTTTCATATTTCTCTGTCCTTTCCCTCGTTAAAGGGAAGCGG
This sequence comes from Strix aluco, assembly GCF_031877795.1. Classification (NCBI taxonomy): domain Eukaryota; kingdom Metazoa; phylum Chordata; class Aves; order Strigiformes; family Strigidae; genus Strix; species Strix aluco. The sequence goes on from NC_133951.1 coordinate 13,162,574, forward strand.
GGAAGGAAGAATGTTCATTTGAAGCTTGCAACATGTTTTATTAATTGATGGCAAATAATCCTAAGATAAAGTGCACAATAAATTTTTTAATGAGAACATATGGCGGGGAAAATTGATAGGACTGAGCCTTTGAAGATTTCCTTGTGAGCACAGTTACAAAAGGAGCAGGCAGACTCAGAGGGGAGCCTAAATATTCCTCAAAGGGAGACCAAGGCAAGGGGCAGGCGGGGGGATCGCTGCCATCGCCAGCCAAGTACCAAGTGCTCCAGCTAGACATGGTCCCCAAAGCAATGCCCCAAAACCCAATGGTTCACAGACGGTCTAAACTCAAAAGTGTTAAAGCTCTCTAAATTCACCTGTGACTTTGATCCACACCAGGTGCCTTGGTGCCACTGGCTCTGGAGATGCTCCTCGGCATCAATGGGTTAGGAACAGGCTTAAGCTAAACTGAAATAAGCTGTTCATAAAGAGCAAGTGGCTCAGGAGTTTATGCGCATTTGGCCACCTGAATTAAACAAGAGTGAGTTTGCACAGGGATGGAGATTTGCTTTGGTCTGCTGTAGAGCTAACAGACCCCATCCTGGAATGACTTTGGTAAAATCAGGAGGAAAAAATCTTGTGTTTTCACATTGCTTCCTGCTAAACCCCATGGATGAGCTTTTGCTCCTCCATAACCTGTTCTATGCAAAGCCATGCTGTGTGGAGACGATGCACCAAGGACATGGGACCCCTGAACCGTGCCCTGTGCCCACAGCATCCCCTGCCCCTCCTCGCTTCCCTCGCTGTAAAACTGTCACTAAACAGCAGCTACTTGGGCTCCGTGCTAAGGAAGGCAGCAAAGCCCAAGCCAAAGGGAAATGCCCAAAAGCACATCAGGAACTGTCTACCATGAAGTGTTTTTTCTTAATAATGCAATCCATTTATTTTAGATTTCTTAGCAGCACCCAGTTGTGCTGCAGACACATTCACAAAAACCAGGAACGTGACGGGGAGGACGGTATTTAAAGCAACATCTCTGACAAAAATAAATAAATAAAAATCACCTCCCAAGAGCAAGCTGATGCCCATGCAGCCATATCCACATTAAACACAGGATTCCTCCAGGGATGAAGAGACTTAGGAGCACAGGACCCCAGCTGATTTTTAGAGGGCTTATGCTCACTTCGGCACCTCCAAATATCCCATTCTAATACACGTCCGTAAACAGTTACACCCTCCAAACCAAACACACCCCGGCCCTTAATCCACCACTCCCAGAGGAGCCTGAGAAAACAGCCAAGTCTTGCAGGGTATGATGAGAATTAGCTCATGTAGCCAAGTGCTCCCCACCACCCACCAGCACATTTCGGCACTCGTGAACCAGTTCTACATCAACAAAGCCCGACCCCTGCCCTGGCAGTGTCTGTCTGCTGGGGATAATACCTTCAAAATACATAAGATTCACTGCACATGTTTTGGGAAGGAATTTTGCCTTGTATCCTGCAGCGAGACACAGCTCTGGGTGATTCAACACGTGTAGCATCCCCTCAAGCCCCATCATGGGGTGCAGATGCCCAAACAGCCCCAGGGATTTGGGCTCAGACTGGTGCTGCAGGGCTGGAGACCACGCAAACCAAGTTCTACAAGCAAGCAATGTCCCCAAACATCATCAAACAGTCACTTTAAAATACAACTAAATCCCCCATTAAATGGAAATGAAGAAATAATGAAATGAAAAAGGCATCTGGCTTTCATGTTGTTCATGATCAGTCAGGAAAGTGGCTCTCCTCCACTGAAATTTAACTTTCAGGTAGGAAAAGTCACGATTCACATGGTTCCAGGAGCTGGAGCTTTAAAGAAAATAGCCTCAGAGTGGAGAGCCCGGTGCTTTTCCAGTCTGCCGATATTTCTTGGCCCCGTTCGATTCAGTCATGAGACCTGGCCAGGGCACCTCGGGTCAGGAGCTGGAAGTGCCAATTTGCATCTGTAACCCATTAACCACAGGCAGATACGGATATTGAAAGAACTTTGATTTAAAAACATATAGCCCCAAAATAAGATGCCTTGCACCTGGACTTCACAGCTTTTTACCATTCATTTGGGACTCCTGCCTAATACTTTTAAGACCCTGATGAGATGGACAAACAGTTCTGGACCAGGAACACACCAGAGGCTTATAAATAAAGATATTTTTCAGTAGCACACGATAGAGAGTGCTTCCATTTTCAAGCGACCAGCAATATAGCCCTTCAGGGGAGCAGTGAAAACCAGATCTTTTGAAGATATGACCTGAAAACAGCCATCAGCCCCCACCCACACTGCTGCTCCTGCAAGATCCTGCCCTGAGCAGCATGGGAGGACCCCCAGCTTCCCAGTCCCGGCTGATCCTGGTGGCCCGAGCCAGCAGAATTTCTCTCATTCTTCACGTGGACTTTCACCGCTCAAATCAAACACGGGGGCAGAGCTGCTGAGCAGCGTGGGCAGGTGGCAGCAATGCTGGGGGGAGGATGGGCAGGCCTGGCCAACCCTGCTGACTTTCCCACGCTTTCCATGATCCCTTTTTATCAGTTTTGTGACCAGAGATGTCAAGGACTTTCTAACAGTGCCAAAGGTGCCTCTCTGGTCTCGTGGGGTGCCACTGGAGAGATTTTGCCTTCCTATGGGGGAGTTCCTCCTTGACACAGCAGCCAGATCCAGGGCAGCTCTGGGACCTGACACATGGGAACACCTCAGTGCCACCCTCAGGAACAAAATACTCCAAAAGATTCCCAGAGCCAGCAGCCCCCCCTTATCATCTAACCCACCAGCACCAACTCCTGCAAAACAGCCCCAGGGCAAAGAAAAAAATGTCCCCCAAAAAGGAGGGGGTGAGCAGCAGTAATAGGAAGGGAAGCAGCAAACAAAAGTTGGTTGGACACTAAAACAGGCTCAGGATGCCATTGGGACCCCGGGGTGGTGGCAGTACAGCCCCAGGAAGAACCTGCTTTAGGGAAAGGCTTTTGGAGAGGCTGGGATCACTATCGGTTCGTTTAACACAATATCCCGGGTTCAGCAGAAACACCTCCCTAAGCCACCAGCTCCAGCAACTGGCCCTGGATCGCACTCCATTCTCCTCATCCTCCTCTGCACACGCAGCCTCTTCCCGTAGCCCTGCTCATTTCTAGCAGGATTTCCAGCTTTCTGTGGCAGGTTTTGAAGGAAAAGATGTTTCATCATGTCGCAAGTCAAAACTAAACACCTGGCAGGGGCAGGAGGACGGTGAGGGCTTAAGGGGAGGGTGCTTCTTGAAGGAACAGGGTGTTATGTGCCTGGAGAACTGTATGCCCACTGCTGCCCTTCCTCCCCGCCAGTTCCCTGCTCTTTACCAAAAGGCACAGATCAACCTGTACATGCACAATATTCACTGTTGTTCATGCACCTACTTCCAAAAGCCTGCTCTTTATCCCTGCCAGTTAAAAAAGTCCTGGGACACGGGCAGGATAGGGAGGACAGAAAGAAATATTTTTCCCATTGCAGCTCCTAAAATTAAGATACACAGAAAACAAAGGCAAAACCAAAAAAGGTAAGAAACACCATAAAAGTATTTGCAACATTTATCTTAAACGTCATTGGAGCAAAAGGCAATCAGCAGTGAACTGGGGTCTTGCCTATCACTCTTAAAAATCATCCAGTTCCGTTAACACAGTAAAAGCAACGTGCAAGTATGTGTATATATATTTTTTTTAAACATATATATATATAATTTTTCCCACAGAACTTTGGACTAAGTGGAAAGTTGGGCCAGGAATCCTATGAGAAGAGAACAGGATTTCCCAGGAGATTTCCATCACTTCCTCCCTACCCCCAGGCCGGAAAGCTGGTGCTGTGAGAATCGTCCTTCTCTGGGTAATTTGGCCCATCCTCTTCCAGTGCCGAACAACCTGGGGCCAAACTGATGGGAAACATCAGATTATCTCTGTTTTTTTAATTAAAAACAAAAAAAAAAATTATGTAAATATCGTTCACGATTTGGATAAAAGTTCAGACTTGAGAAGCCATTTTCAAACTGGGACTCTGCGATCAGATGTGGGCGATAAAGCTATCAGAGCCTGAGGTTGTTCCAGAAGGACGCTGCTTTGCAGTGGGACCCACAAGCTGAAATTTCAAGCCACCGATGCAACACAGACTGGGTGCTCTTTAGAAAATGGGGCTTCAGTTATTTGGAGCATGTCTTGTTACTATCCATTCAACAATGAGGCATCCAACTTTGGCATTAAAAAAATCCATCAAAGGGGGAAAGAGTAGGATCAGCAGGATACAGGTTTTCAAGAAAAACCCTTTCTTCACTCCTCAGGATCCAGAATTCAGGCCATTCCACCCTCAGTGTGCTCCTTGGGACAGATATACTATATAAAGTGGAGCTTCTCTACTAAAAAAAAATATTTTCATTGTTTTTTAAGTTGGACTAAAGATACTTTGCCTTACTGGCTGGCATACCAAAGAAGAAATCATAAATCTTACCCAATTTTAAGGAACGGGGGTTTTGTAAAGAAAATCAGAATGCAACATGCAGCCCTGTCATACTTGGTTACTGTCCCCATCAGCAGCCTGTCCAAAGGGAGCCCCAGGAGGCCAACAATTCGCCCTATGCCAAAGAAAAATTAATTTGTGACTTCAGAACTTCAGGCAGACTGGGAAATATGACAGATTTAATTTTTTGCAGACCTACAATAACGAATCACTTTCCCTTCACAGTCACAGACAAAAACCTGCAGAAAATGCTTTGCCCATCTGCTCCTTCCCCACAGAGCAATGCAGTATCTGTAATTCTTTTTTTCTGTCTAGAGACTAGATGGCATGTCCTTGGGAATCTCATTGCATCATTATGTGCATGAAGCAGTACGGGCAACAGCACCAAAAAATTCCAGTTTCTAAAGAGACAGAAAATAAGGATTAGCTACCAGCTGAAAAACAAACTGAAAACGAGACGTTTGGATGTCCCTCACTTCCAAACATCCAGCCCTACTACATAAATAAAACCCACCAAAACTATCCAACCTTGCACCACAGCCAAGGTTTCCCCAGATTTGTTGTCTCTACTACTCTTTCTGCTCTGATTACCACCAAATGCCATACTCATTTCTTTATGGTAGCTTTTTTGGACCTCGCTGTTCCCAAGCAGACACCAAATTCAGCCACAGAGTCCCATCACTCACCTAAGGGATTTTCTCTCTACAAGTCCTTCCAATCAAGAAAATACAAATCTTAAAGGAAAAAGATAAGGAAGGATCTCAGGAGCTGGACTGGGGCTTTTTCTGACTTCAAAACCTGGAGGTCTCACCTTTGTGAGGAAAGAGCAATGCCCACACCCAAGTCGGCACACAAAACCAGCCCTGTGTGCTCAGCAGCCATAACTCACCCACATTTCGGACAGTAATTAGCACTGTGTGTCCCCCCCCATCCCTGCCCACACTCAAGGAGGTCTCAGGTCGGCAGGGAGGAGGTGGGAAGGGAAAGGAGGGGTGTTTAGAGTGAATTTCAGACTTTCGCATCCCCTCTCCAGATGTGCCGGGTAAGCGGCCGGGAGTGGAATCTGACTCCGGAGGAAGGGATTTAAGACATGATTTAGCAGTTTACCTCCAACGTTTGTCCTGAATTTTTTACGGAGCGGTTCGAAGTCAAGCTGAGAAGTTTCTCAAGCCCTTGTCCAAGCCGGCGGGGCGGCCGCGCCGGTGCCAACCCTCACCCCGTACCTCCCCACAGATTCTAGGAACTTTACCCGAGCGAGGGAGGAATTTTTCTGCAACCTCCCTACCTCGCCCTGTGCTTTTTGGCTGGGGCTGCGTAATACCGTTTGGCCTGACCTGGCAGCCAAGTGCCAAGGTATATATGTACGTACCGATCAAAATGAATGGAGCTGCTGAATTAAGTGTTGGAGCAAAACCCTGCAGGACAATAAAATCCATTGATGGTGGAGTGGAGTCCAAGTCTCCATTGCTCTGAGCCAGAGCTCCCACAGCAGAGCCCTCTTGGTCTGAGCCATCCCTGCTGTGGGATGGTCACCAGCCTCCCGGCTGGATTCCTCCTGGGGAAAAGCCACTTCTCTCTGGAAACACGATGGGCAGACCTCTGCTGCCAGCTCAGTGCGGGTTTAAGTCTTCTTTCGGGGCCCCTACCACCAAGCTTGTAGCCCTCTCAAGGGCTGCCCAAACCCACACTCATTGGAGGAGGGAGCCCACATGCAGACAATGTCCTCCCGCTCATTCAGTCCACATAAACTGAGACTAGGCATGGTTAAGCATGCATTGGTCTAAGCCGAGTCCAGCTCATGCCCTGGAAGCTTGCGTGACTCGAAGCAATGGTGGCTGCATGTCCCTTCGCCTCAGCAGTTCTGTCCAATGCTTTCCTTTTGCCATCCAAAGCAAAGAGTGGAAGCAGCTTCCAGCTGCCATGCTGAGTTTGGGAGTGAGAAATCTCACTGCAGCTCATAAATGGAGCTAATTCGATACGGACAGCCATTGACAAGGGATACATATTTAAAAAAAAAAAAAAAAAAAAAGGATGTCATTTTTACAGTTGCTCTCTGGCTCTTTTCTGACCATAACCACACTTTAAACACTAGTTTATGATGCAAACAGCCAACAACCTACTGCTGGAAGCTTGTGGAACGAGCTACCCACTTCGCAGAGATAGCAACAGCCCAGGTAGACATGGGCAAGCCAGCTCGCTTGAAGGCTGAGCCAGGACAAGACGACTTGCTTGGCTCTGGGATGCAAACCACCGCTCTGAGCCATTGATGCTGGCCATCTGCATGTGAAAAAGCAAACATATAAATAAAAATTACTGTGAATGGCAGAAAACGATGCTGGAGAACATTCCCACTGGTTTGGCTTCTCCTTAGCCCTGGAAGCAGAGCTGTGCCGCAGCCAACGCTCGGCCAGAGCCAGCCTGCAATCACTCGCCCACCTCCACGCCCGGGCGTGCAGGCTGGGCTGCAAACCCTCTCCCACCCACGCTTGTTGGAACAAGGGAGAGGCTGTACGCTTGTAGCTTTGAAAAATTATTAATAAAAATGCCAATTGGTTGGTCAGAGCTTTTTTTCTTTAAAAAAAATCTGGTTTTGAATGACACAAACCCTCCTGTATTGCAAAAAGTCATCTACCACAGGTCAGTTTTACAAACAGCAGAGTTTGCTTTCTGCAGAGGACTGATCCATGGTCTGCCTGGGCTTTGGGTGAGGACGGAGGTCAGAGAACTCACTGGGCTGCCTCTGGGATGGACTGCTGCATGACCCAAAGGGCTCGTTTCAGCTCTCTCCCACGGTAGCTTGTTTCTGCCGTTGAAGGCAGGGGAGATTCATGCTCAGTGGCTGCACAGTTGCCACCAAACTGGTTCCTGGGGGCTGCTGGCAGGGACACCCCAGTACACATGGGGAGTCCGAAGTGCAGCAAACAGGCCAGGGCAGATTCTGCACCGCGTTCCCCCCTCGCACATGGCCACTCTCCAGCAGCTCTTGAACACGTAACACCCTCACTCTATTTGCTGGATCCTAAAAAAAACCAAGATGAGCCAAGAAGTGTGCGGGATGCCCAACCTGAAAGCTGCCACACAAAAAAAATGCAACCTCAGCCTCTCTTATTTTTACTTTTTTTTCTAAAGGACAGTTATGTAGTTTCCCTCTGTGTGTCTGTGGATCTGTCATTCTGATAACTTCAGAAGTTATTTAGATAAACCAAGCCTTTGGCCAGTTTCAAGCCTGTTCGGGAAAGGATGGACCTCCTAAAGGATGGCAGAAGATAGCCAGGGAGAGGAAGGGAAGCCTGTGGATGTGGTGACTGAGAAATGACTGCCCTGTGGACACACACCACATAGATGCATTGGACATAAGAGAATTTACCCAGAGAAAGCTTTTGTGAATGCCCCAGTAATGGGAAAAGCTTTCACCCATCTGTCCTGCTAACAGAGTAAGTTTCTCACAACTCCACCCCACCTTTGGAACAAGATTTATAGGATGGTAGCAATTTATTTCTAGCCCTCTTGAGCCAGATGTGCAATAGGTGCACACCAGCACCGGAGCAGAGTCTCACGCTGCACCCAGCTCTTCCGAAAAACCCAGCCATAACCTCTCACACTCACTGTTTACCACATTCCTGCAGCCTGTGCCGATGCCACTGCAAAGGCCGGGACCCTCCAGCAGGCAAAGCATGTGAAAATGGCCATAAAGACTGATGAGGTCACACCGTGCCGTTCACACGGACTCACCAGCCCCTACAGTTTTCTCCACCACAGCAAACCCCGCCAGTGCAAGCAAAGCCTACTGATCACCCTGCGGTTACCGGCAGATCTCATTAATGCAATTCACCCTCCTGAAGATCATAATTAAATTTAAAAAAAAAAAGAGAGAGAGAGACAGGTGGCACACCCTTAAATAGAGAGGTTTTCATAATGGTTAAACATTGGCCTGGAGCCAGACCGCAGCTCTGAAAGCTCAGGGGCAGGAGGAAGGGACTTGGGATCTGAACTCCAAATTTCACAACTGGTCCCATGCATGCACAGGGACTAGCCCAAACCCCCACATTCAGGAGGTTGAAGTCAGATCTCGATCTGAATTTGGTGGCTTGGGCCAGTTTCAAGAAACACAAATTACCTCTACTTATTATTATTAATAATAATAAAGTGTTATTTTATGCAGGAGCTTTGAGGTTCATTGTGATATGCAGACAAGCGGTTAGACCAGGGGCGAAACGCGCAGCTGGTGGGAGCAGGTGGGATTTGCATTGTCTCCAGCGGCTCCCAGCGCCGGGGCCGAACTCTGCCTGAACTCCAGGATGGGAACAGGCCACATGCAGATCTCAGCACCACCTCAGCTCCCCACCAGCCCCCGGCTTGGGCATTCACCTCCAATCCCCCCTCCCGGCTGCACAAAAGCAGCAGCTCAAGCCTCCCACACCTTCACCGTGAGCACCACCCGCCGGGCTTGTCTCCTGCCATGGCCACAAGCCCAGGACTGGCTCTTGGTCTTCTGCCAGAGAAGAAATTTCACCAGTCAGAAGCAGGGCAAGGTCAGACACCAAATCAGTTTGGTGCAACCCACACGAGCTCAAGTCTGCATACAGTAATCTTGTTGGGCTTTGGGGCAACGCTTTGTGAATATGGCTGTCTAGTTGTTCTTTTTGTACTGCCCTGTTCTGGGAGTTTGTTTAGTAAAAGAAGAACCAAAATTGCAAAATAAAGATGTTGCTTCAACCTGCAAAAGAAGGAGGGAGGGCTGGAGCCTGGAGAGGACCCCCTGGATCATCTCTTTCCAACCTGACTTCCAACAGATTTCCAAGAGCTGAGAAATGCCCAGATGATTAAAGGTCCATTAAATATTTTATTTAATGCTTTTTTCCTGAGCTGCTGGACATCTTCACACCAAACGAAACCGAGCCAGCAAAACCCTCTGTGCTCCCTAGAAAAGCACCCAGATTAGCAGCATTTCTGCTGATGCCAACTGCTCTACGAGCTCCCACCAGCTCAGAACCTGACCCCAACCCCTCAGGGGACAGTTTTGCTTCTTTCCTTGCAACGCAGAGGATCTTTGCCATGCACAGCCAGGTTGGTGTCTCCAGACTGGCCTCCTTCAGGCTAAGACCACTGGAAGAGCTGATTATGTTCCTCAGTCGTGTTTGCAAACGAGTGCTCATTTCCCACTGGCCGGGCAATCGTGGGCATTTTGTCCCTTTAAATCCTTGGTTTTGGCCAACGATACCAAACACCAAGCAGCCCTCACTGCAGACGCTCAACATCATCAGATTCAAGGAGTAGGTAATTAACATTGAAAGGTGTGATTGCAGCCAAGCAGGCTGGCTAATCAGCTACTGATTGTGCTCTGATGTCCTAGATCATTTAGAAATATAATCTGGAGGTGGTGGGAGGGACAGGGGAGCACTAACTGGAATTACTGTGGAAATGCAGTATCCCTTTCCATGTCTAAACACTCCACAATTATGGCAGTGACTCGGTTACCTCCTTATTCATCAGGCCAAGTTCCCAAGCTAAGGAACATGGAGGTATTTTTTCCTCCAGCATTTTTCTGCACCCGGTCAAATGCAGCTCTGCAATACTGCAATGCTTTCCAGGGTACTGCATTCGCAGTTGGATCGGGAAAAAAAACCAACTTCGGGGTCAGTTTGGTATCTCTGCCTCCCTTAAATCATAAAACACAAACGCCCATTTCCTATTCCCGCACTGCTGTAACACAGACCCATCCCACCCGCACACACACAGCCAGGCTGAGGCTGTTCAGAGGAGGACACACTATGGTTTGGAGATTTCTGTATCACAGATTACCGACTCTGTGGATCTTGTAAGGCCATTAAAGTGATGGATTACTGTGACTACGTCCAGACGTTCCACAACAAAACAGTTTCTTTAAAATTCTGTACAAACCAAACCCCATGCTTCATGTATAGGGTATTTCATAAGTGGTAGATGGGCTATATTAATAGTTGGGGTCCTGCTTTGATGAGCTGGAGACCACAAGGAAACCTCTGGTTGATTTGGCCTCAGGGAACTATCATTGGCTTACTGAAACTCAGAGCCCCAAAGTGCCTATAGCTGGGACCTCAGCAGAGTAGGGAGCTCTCAAGAATGACTTACTACACAGCTGAAACCTACCACCGCACCCCTCCATCACTCTGCTCTTCCTTATCCCTCACAACATCTTTCCACTAAACAAGCCACCCCGTGGCACAGCAAGGGCATGTAGCAAAGCACTGCAAATCTCCTTGGCCAAGCTCTTTGTTTGCATGCCAGAAAAACGCGGTGGAAAGCTGATACTGTGCTGAGAATTTCATCCTCTCTTTTCTGCAGACCTGTGAGCCCATCACCAGTCACGGTGTGCCAGGACAGAAAACACTCCCCAAGCCAGAGCCACAGGGTGTTGTCCCACCTTGTGCAAAGGAGATTAGAAACCAGGATCCTACACTACAAACAACGACGCTTTCCTTCTCCTAGCTTTCAGCAGATCATCGCTCTCCCTCCCCTTTTTAATTAATTGAAACAATCCCTCTACAAAAATGTTTCTGGTTTTCCAACCCATGAGGGTTTCCACATCTTCCCCCGCCGCTGTCAGAGGGGAGGGCAGCCCTGGGATGTCAGCGCGGTGGGAAAGCACACAGACCTGGGAATCATCTTCGGCGAGCCTGTGTCCCGCGCAACGGCTGTTTGTTTTGGATGCGAAGCCTGGTGCGTTGGGTTAGATGTTAGTCAAACTGACCTTTCCTGTTTTCTGAGTCAACGGTCCTAGATCAGGCAAGTCAGGCACAAGATGTTGAAAATTAATCAGCATCTGGGGCTGACAGGGAACTGCTTGATTGGAGAATTGGCATGTGGTAGGAGCAAACAGCCACATTTTCTCAGCTGAAGCGAGGATCCCTAACGCTCTGCTAAAAAGCCTGCCTGGGGCCACCATGAACCACTGCAGAAGGAAGCTCCCATAAAACACTGAGCAATCACAACCCCACCACGGAGTCATCTGAAAGCACTCAGCATCCTGCATGGTCAGACTCCACGTGCTGATTGCCTGGACTGAGCCTGCACAGGAGGGAACCACCGATTTCCCTGGGAGACCAGCACCAGGCAGGGAGTTAACGAGTCACAGCATTAGCTTCGTTAGCCCAATCCACCAGATTCCCCTAAAACAGCCCAGTACTTTCTGCTATTTGCCTTAAGAGCCTTACCCAGGCAGAGAGGTCTCCTCTCGCACATGGACATGCTCCACAGTCACCTGGTTGTACTCCTGGCTTTTTCTTTCACAAACGCTGCCAGACCAGTAAGACTGGATTTGATTTTCTTTGGGGGATTTTTTTTTTTCTTTTCTTATCCCAAAATATATCCCTGCTACCCCAGTAACACAGAAAAAATGTGGGCGTTATCTGTGTAGTTTCAGGTAATCTTGGAGACCTCAGTTTTGCCACCTTCTCGGGGACTGTTGTTCAGACTGTCTCAGAGAAACAGAATTCTTGGAAGTTATTTGGTCTGAACACCAAACCTGCACCATTAGACCCCAAAAGATAAAGGACCTGATTCTAGACCCAAAGGTCAGTCTTTGAGCCAACTTAGGGCAAATGTTAAGGTGACAGACAAGCAAATAACTAAATAAAAAGCCCATGAGGAGTTGTATGGGAGCCTGTCTTCCTACAGATAGTCCTCAGCATCTGCAGATTCTCTGAGGTCTCACACTGCTGTTCTTTTTCTCAGCAGTGTTTTACTGTATCTTCACAAATTACCAAAAAACCTGATCTCCTCTCCATCCTCTTTGTCGAATTTGGCTGAAATCAGAGCAGGAGTTCAAAAGGGGGATGCATGGCACTGATGAGGGAGGAGCAGACACACATATACATACTCACACTCTGGTTTGAGTTCAGGCACACAAAAGGGATGCTAAGAAGCCTCGCTAATAAGCGATTGGAAAAAAAAAAAAAGTGAAACCAACTGTTTTATAAAGAGCAAACATTCCCCACTGCCAGGCCCCGGGGCCGGTGGTGCGAGGACGGTCCCATCCCGGGTAGAGCTGATCCAAAATCCTCCTTTGTTTCTCAGCTTGGCTCTTCAAGTTTTCTTTGCCTTTTTTTTTCCTTTTCTTTTTTTCTTTTCTTGATTTTTTTTTTTTTTTTGTAAGGTAACAATACCTCCTTTCAGGCACTGCCAAAGTCCTACTCAAGCCCACTCAGATAAGAGCTGGCAGGAAAGGTAACTGCCATCAATATTTTGGTGAATGTTAACTACCTGAGGACAGACTGGGTAGGGGATCACAACAGTCGGTTGCGAGCACCTGGGCTATGTTTAAAAACACCACATTAAAAGTCATCTCCCTCCCCGGATCCCCCTGAATTCCCAGTAAAGTCTCTCCAGCGTAAGTGGCTGTAAAAGACAGCGCTTAGCAAGTCGGGACTAAGTCGACAGTCATGCTCCACACGAAGGTACGTTTTCATGATGCTTCTTTTGCGGCCGTTTCATTTACTCCACTAAAATATTATTCTTCAGCCAGAGTTTATTTTGGATAAGTGCGGCAAGTAGAATTTGTAGCCCTAAATTCTCAAGTGCAGGTTTCAGAATTAAATGTTTTAAAAAATAAAATAAAATAAAATAAAATTGGGGATGTCTTTTTTTGCTGGGGTTTCCCAGAGAGTTGCGGGCTATCGCTCCCTCACCCGGGCTATGGGAAAGCAGCGTTTTGTCTGTCTTTTCTGAAGGCAGCACCTGTTTTCATCCTTTTCTTCAAAGTCAAAAATCGTTTTGTATGTTATGAGTAGGAACCCAGGATTACGATAAAGAGTGGTTTCAGACTGACAGCAAATTAAACTGCAAGCCAAGGTATATATACACCATTCGGAGACATATTTATAATAGGTTTTTTCCTAAAACCAGAAAATATAATGATATTCTGTCATGGAGTCTGAGACTTGCTGTGTTATTATTAAGACATAGCAAACATTTCTAGGTAAAAAACCAGGAGCTGGATGGTGTTATTCTCAGAATAAGCTTTTCCCACTTAGCAGCAGGATGACTTTTTTTCTCATGTTCGTGCAAAAAAAGTATGATTTTTGCCAAGTTAAATGGCCAGTGCATATTTCTAATCTGTCACAGATAGGAGAGGCAGGTAGACAGGCAGACGCAGAAAAACCAGTACTGCCTGCCCTCCTGACTTCTGTTTTTCTATCATGCTCTGCTTTGCTATATTAATTTTAACGCGATGAGTGTTACACTATTTTTTCTTTTAACCATAAGCACGCTGTTCCTGCAACAGCTGTTCCTTCTTTTTTGGTACATAAATAAAGCAAATGAAGACAGAAAGAAAATGGAATACATGATACGCCCTTGCAAAGTTTCACTATTAAATAAATAAATTTTAAAAAGGCAATTCTGTTTACGGAGTAAATAGCGATTTAGAAAGAAATTAAAAGAGCATCTCTGGCTCAGCTGCCCAGCGCCGGAGCGGCTGCTGGGCTGTCCTGCCCCTTGGAGCCTCCAGGTTGGGACGGGTCCGTACGGAGACCTGGACCTCGGTCCAGCCTCAGGGCAGGTATTTAAAAACAGCCTTTAATTTCAGCGCCTTTTGAACAGGGCTCACAGTCCTTACCCGGCTCCTTTAGCCCCCCACCCTGGGAAACTCCCTTAATTATCAGCATAGGGCAAAAAGGGGGAAAAATGGGTGAAGTAACAATGAACACCTCAGGGATGCTGGTCTGCTAGGAGCATCACACCAGCCCCGAGTCTCCAGGTGCCCAGCAATGCCATCCAGCCACCACCATCAAAAACGGGCACCGTAAAAATGCCTCGAAATGCTTTTCCCACAGGAAAAGGAGCCTGGGAGCTGCTCGGTGCCACATCCCTTGCTTCCTGGGACAGAGCACCCCCAGCATCCATGGGGAGCAGGAAAACCACGTCCCACACTCAGCAGCATCCTTGGGGTTAGGAAAATGCTGAGTGCTCGCTCCCGGTCACATCCTGCCCCTAACTGATGGAGAGACACAGCCGTGTCCAACAGCGGAGAGACCAGCGCAAAAAAGGGCCCAAATTTAAGCAGAGCGAACCTGGACCGTGGCGGTTTCAGCATCCCCCCCAGTGGGTGCTCATCGAGGGGAGGAAGGGGCTCACACAAAACCAGACCCTGAGAAGCGAGGGAACTGGGTGGCCCCGAGCACACCCTTTGCTTTCCCTGCTCCCAGCAGCCCCGAGGAAGAAACACAACGCAAAACGCAAAAAACTTTTTATCTAAATTCTTAGACGTGTCTTAAGATTTATGTTCTATGTAAAATAAAATATTTATATAGCACTCGGGCACATAGCTATGCACTTGGCATAAAAGAGGAACAGCAAGACAGAGATATACGTATTTTCAGTATATATGAGCGCATGCATACGTGAGTCTGTGTTTAGATATATATATATAACTAAAACAAATCCCTGTTTATTACTCAGTAGAGAAAACTGCAGTTTTTTTACATAAATAATCCCAGTGTAAATAAACTCCCCACCCTGAGCAAACTAAATGTGATCCCGTAGCAGATTTCTCTATTTTTCAAATAAATCATCGTTCCACCCGAACATGGACCTGGCAGCTAGAATTTCCAAATCACTCAGGAGCAGCGGTGGGATAGGAGCTGGAAACAACCCAAACAAACAATTTTACAAGTTCCAGAAGTCGAACGCTCCCCCCACCCCCGTATCCACCATCCCCTTTTTTTTAAAATTTCTTTTTTTAATTTGAAGAGCAGGAGGGGTGGGCGCTGCCGCGTTCGTTGGCCCATAGGAAACCGGTGACCCAGGGACATCTGCAAGCCATTAGGACACAGACTTCAGGTAGCTCCCAGAAACACGTGCTGTCCACATTACACCCTCCAAGTATATTTCCACAACTTTACTTCTCCAAATAAACAGTCGGGCTCTCCCTGCATTAGCAAGGAGCTGCACAAACAGGTAGAGAGAATGGCAGTTTTATTCCCCCTTCCAATTCTGATGGATTTCTTGTAAGCTGTTGCTGGGCTGTGTAATTTGAACTATTGCTTAGAAAACATAATAGGGCTGGTTTAAAATTACGGCCATTTATTTATCTGTATGTGACTATGAAACATCATGTACGATTTGCACAGCATGTTCGCTCGCTTCCGCGCTCTACCCGCGCTGCCGCTTATGGGTGCGTGCTCTACGAGACAAATGGGTCAAAATAAAACTTAAAAAAATATATATATATTAACCAGAATCTACCAGAGCCTATAATTAGGCTGAGAGATTTTTTTTAAAAAAATTATAAGCAGGTTTTATACCTTCTAAAGCAATTCTACATCTCTTTAACCTCGCTGAGAGCACGAGCCTTCGTGATGCCACGCGCATCCCTGCACGAGCGTGGGGACACGAGCGGTGGCGGCTGATGCCAGAGTGAATGCAGGCAGCGATACCGACGGCCAGGTACCCATCTGTTTATAAGAAAAAAGGGGAAAAAATAGGTAGGAGGTGATGCTGACCACTCGTGGCCAGCATTCGCTCTAGGGCATTTTTCCTTTTCTGGAGAGCTCAGTATTGTTATGAATGAAAACTACATCTTTTGTCCTCATTACCAGAGCTTTACTTTTAGCTTTGATCAGTTTACCCTGAGTGATTCGAACCAGATTGATTTATCTTAGCATCTGATGGAGAACCACTTCCAGCTCTGGCTGACATCCGCTCCAAGGGGACACCGGGGGATGCTGTGCTGGCAAACAGGGCAAATCCACAGCTGACAGCAGAGCAGCAGACACCTCTGATCAGGCCAAAAGTAGCCACACAAGTTAAAGGAGCACCTTGGGGGAAAAAAATAATAATAACAATAATAATAATTCTCCTCTTTTTTCCTCCTAGGAGAAAAACCCAGCACTTTTGGGAGGGTATTTCCATTCCACTTTAACTGAGCCTGATAAATTTTCCATTTACCCAAGTTTGCAGAGCTTCGAGCCAAACACTGTGAGCAAATAAATAAATAAATAACCCAAAAATGTATCGCTTTAATCTCCAGAAAAGAGCATTTGTGAAGTACAAGGTTGTGCGCAGTGGTTTCCAGCTGTGGGAGAAGGAGCAGAAAAGAACGGCGAGGTTATGTCTATTTGCTATGGCGGAGCCTGCGTCGGAGCCAGGGAGTGTTAAAACTCAGCTCGGAGCTCTGGGATCCAAAATGTGAGTGAGAATAAATCCGTCCCTGGATTTTCCTGTGGGGGAGCAGCTCAGCAAACTCGGGAGCTGCCGATCAGCACCGGTATTTCTTACTAGTGAAGTTAAAAATCCCCATCCTTCCCTCTCCTTTTCTCAGATTCTTATATTTGTAGCATTTTAAAAACTCTTTTCCAGGGGGAAAAAGCCTTTCTCTGATCCAAAAGACCAGAATGCCTTTACCACCATCTCTGAGACTCAGCCTAATCCTCATCATCCCTGGCAGGATCTGGCCCCGGCAGCTTCGTGTTCCCAGGATTATTTTTTAAGTGGTAAATCTCGACGCTATTTAAAGTGATGCTATTTCACCAGCCACAATGAGTGTGCACTTATTTAATAGCTAAAACAGACAGACACAGTCAAATTAACGCTGCCATCCAGCTCAGCCCTTGAAAATAATTAGAATCGTTTTACTGCAATAATCAGAATCATTTTACTGCAGGGCTGAGATTACTCTTCTGAAACTTCTGAACTTCTTTCACTTTATTCTATATAGCGAGTCCACCAAGATGGTACTTCTAGACATGAATTATAATGCCGTAAAAGCAAATATCTTTCAGGCACTTGCCTGGGAGTCTTCAGGCTCCCTGTTACCTTACACGCCGAAAAAGGGGGAAAAAAGTGCCCGTCCTCCAGCTTTCTCACCCATTCCCAGAGCGACGCTTGCCAAGCTTAAATCAACACACTGTGTTGTCTCCAGCTCAAGACATAGCAGCTTTTGAGGGTGCTATATTATCATGACAGGCAGAGAAATACATAGATTTTTAAAAATTAATACAATGACATATACAATACCCAGGAATTCTTAGCTAAATTTACAAAATGAATGACAATTCTGCCCCCAGTACATCACCAGTCAGCTACTGCTCTTCCTCCTTTTTTTTTTAAACTGTACAACGACCTTCTGATAAGGACGTGTCAGAACGTGCCTGAGAAACGCTCGGGCTTTTGAAAAATAGATAGATATAGTACAAAAGGGGACACGACCACAGCTCTGCGCAAGGCAGAGGCGGTCGTGGCACGATGTGTCCATCAGCCCCGGCACGAGGTCACCTCCGGACCGGCTCAAATCCATCGCGGCATCAAGGGCCACCTCGGAAGGGGCTCAACGCTGACCTCGTGTCCCAGGACGGTGGCCGGTCCCACGGCTCTTGGGCAGGTCACCCTATAAACCAATACACAAGCTCCCGTTCCTGCATCAGTA
This sequence comes from Strix aluco, assembly GCF_031877795.1. NCBI lineage: Eukaryota > Metazoa > Chordata > Aves > Strigiformes > Strigidae > Strix > Strix aluco. The sequence continues at coordinate 13,180,464 of NC_133951.1, forward strand.
ACGCTTCTGAGATGGGAAAGAAATACGTGTCGCTTAACACAGCAGCACCCAAATCGGAGAGATGTAGGATGCCTGCCCTGGAGACTCTACCACGACTGAAAAAAGGTGATGGAGAAAAATTAACTAAAACGTTAACATCTTGTGCTGCACATGAAAACATTCGGCAGCGACCAAGGGGACGGGTGACCCTTCCCAGCTCGCAGCCCTTGTTCGTTAGGAAAAACCCCGAGAGTGCAAAGGCTGTTCAGCTGCTGGAATTATTTTGTGCTTGGTGGGATGCAGCACAACTCTTACTTTTAGTAAAATGTCATTGTTTAGGAGGGAGTGATTTTTATAGGTGGGAGCGATAATTACTCTGCAATTAACTGCGCTGCACCACCCCCAGGACCTGCCTGCCGAAAGCCGCCATCCAAAAACACCGGGGCCAACGGTCCCGGATAAATTCAAAGGCATGATCGTATCTGGCATTCACGTTTTGTGCCATCGATCAATGATCGATACAGTTTTGATACCAAAATTAAGAGATCTGCTGCGGGAACACCTTTTTTTTAGTGAATTTTACTCTAACCCAAATCCTGCCGTTTTGCCCCCATTTCGCACCACAGCAAACAGGAGCAGGGGAAGTGTTCCTCGGGATGGGGAGGCAGCGGCAGCTTCTCCTTGGGTTTCTCGCCGACTGGGGGGAGATCGATTTGTGCCAGAGCACGGAGGCGCCGCTGGCCCGGCGTGAGGTCAGAGGGGACGGGGTGACGTCACAGCCTCCCCAGTGAAGCCAGCGCCCGTCAAACACCCATCCCTTGGCCGGGGGGGGTCGGACCGCCTGCAGCAGGGAGGAGAGGCACGCAGGCGTTAGGAAAGAGCAAACTTCATCAGGCTCAAAGGGGGAGCTGGATCAAACGCCCCCCAGCTCCCACAAAACATCAGTAAAATGCAACTTATTTCAGCACGACAGTTCTAACCCGCATCAATATTGTATTTGTAAGGTCAGAGAGAAAAACCTCCCAAAACACCCCATGCAGGGGCTATTCCCTTTGCTACCAAACCTCTCATCTCCTTCACTCGCTGCTCAGAGGCTTGGAAAGCTCATTTCCTAAAAATTGATGATTTGCTTTAGCACAAGGCAGAAAAAAAACATCAGCCGAGGGCTATAATCCACGCACTTCTTGCTAAAAATCTTCCCTGATGGCTGAGCTTGCCACTTACGACAAAACAATGTTAATTCTTTAAAAAGAAAAGAAAACTTCCATTCTGACGGAAAAGCAGCAACAGCTTGTCGCTTTAAAGGGAACTTCTAAGCTTGCAAAATGACTGTGATTAATCAACTTGCCCATATAGTCTAAATAGTCCATCGAACGGGAATTAAAAATAATAAATCAGAAATTATAAAATTACATGCGATAACATAACTGGAAAGTTCTTTTCCATTTCTCTTTTGTTTATTGTTCAAACTTGTCAAACCACTTTCTTTTGTTAAAACAGATTCTTTTGTAATGAAAAGGCAGAGTCCCTTTCAGCAGATGGACTTTCAGAATGAAAAATGTTCTAATTATTACACTTTTCATTAAATCAATTATCCTCCCAAATTGTTTTTGTGTTTATCTCTGCCAATCAGCAGTAAAGCCACGGAACAATCTGTTGTCACCATATTTTTCTCCTCCAGGTACATTTGTTCAGATTTTTGCTACAGCAGCTCCAGCTGAGATAAGAACAATCTACTGCCGGAGTTTTCTTTGATGTTCCTATAACAAATACATATATTAAAAGAGATTTGTTGAGCTAAATTCCACTCATGCACTAGCCTAGAGCTGAAATTGCCAAGGGAAAACATTTCAAAATTATCTCCTTTAGCATTTGCTGTAAGTTTACCTCTTTCACTGAAAATGACACAAAATCCAGCGTATCTTCTCTCGCACTACTGCATATTTAGCGAAGCAAGGATACAGAATGCTGTGAAAACCATCTTTGCTGTTGCAAGCATAAGAAACCCCAAATGCTCCTGAAGAAAAATCACCCTCTGCTCTCAGTCCCCTTGTTCTTTCAGACAAAGGCTCTGGAAATAGGACAGACACTTACCTTTAAACTCACCCAAACAAAACTACTTTCCAAAAGTTTGCAAGCAAAAAAAAAAAAAAAAAAAAAAAAAATCTCTCAGGGAAAGATAGCAAAAGACAAGCAGGGTCTACCAGGGAGATTGCTTTCAAATGCATTTATTCAGAGCTCCTTCCCCCGCTACCTTTTTTTTTTTTTTTTCTTAAAAAACTTTTTTTCACGTGCCATTTCCAATACCTTTAAAATGCACTTATGAACGTAACGGTGACAATCGCGATACGGGATCCGCACCAGGGTACGGCCGCTGCCCCGAGGACTGTCCAACAGGACAAAGGCTGCAAACCAAAGCACCAAATTAAAGCAGCTTCCATAAAACACCAACTTTTAACGCTCGAGTTGAAATGAAAAATTATGTGCTGCGCATTTTGTAAAGGGAGAACTGGTGGAAGGTCTCTCCCCCCCGAAACACGCGCGGGGAGCCGAGGGCGCAGGGGAGGGACGCGGGGGAAGGGGGGCAGCTGCCTTCACGCTCCTTGCGCTGAAATTCGCTTCTCACCAAAGCCCCCCCCTCTAAACCTTCCAAGATGAGATCTGCTCTATCACCTATCTAGGTAACGACCTCTCTCCTGCCAGCATCCCCGATACTTAATTCTTCTGGGCACGGAAAAGCACTTTGCTAATAAAAACGCACAAACTGGATGATTCACTATAAAGAGAAATATTTGCCTTTATCTAGAGATAACCCTGAAAAACTCCCAGCGCTTATTTGCTTTTTTGCTGTTTGGTTTGATGATGGCAACAGTTGGTCAACTCAGGAAAACTTTTTTTTGCGGGGCGGGGGGGGGGGGGAAGCCCCCTCCTTTCCCCCCGCAGAGCTCCAGCGCGGGCTCCATCACCCCGCGGGGCAGCGCGGCCGGGGCCACCGGGCTGGAGAATGATGATATAAAGAGAAATAAAAAAAGCGGGGGGGGGGGGGGGTATGGGGCGGGGGGGGTTATACAGCGGGAGGGGGGCGGGCGCGGGGGGAGCGCGCGCACACACATACACACAAAATTTAAAAAAAAAATCAAGTGGGTTTGGGGCATTGAGGTGTCCCGCACCCCCCGCGCACTGTCCCGGCAGGGGCGGCGCCGCGGAGGGGCGCGGAGAGGCGCGGACCAACACCCCCCCCCCCCCCCGCCCCGCCCCCGCCGCGCCGTTCCTGGGCCTTTGGCGCCCCCTCGGGACGACGCCGCGCACCGCGCGCTCCCGGCCGCCGCCGCTCCGCGCCCGCGGAGGGGAGAGGGGACAGGGGACGAGGGGGAGCCGCCCGCGGGGCGTCGTGTCCCCCCCCCCCGCCGCCTCCATCGCTCATTCCGGGAAACCACAGAACCCTCGCGGCGGGCGGAGCGGCGCCAAGAAGCGCGGAGTCCTCCGCCACCGCCACTCCGCACCCGCGCAAGGCGGCTCGGCGCCTCCGCGCATCCCCCCCACCCCCCCCACAGCCGCCCCCTTCTCCTCCTCCCGCCCCCTGCGCGGCCGCTGCGCGGCGGCGTTTGCGCGCTCGGCGGCCCCGCCCCTCGGCGGCGGCGCAGCCAATAGCGTGCGCGCCAGCCCCCGGGGGCCGCCCGCCCATTGGCCGAGCGCTCCCGGGCCGAAATCGCCGCGCAGAGTATTTATTCCCGCGCCGCGGCGCGGGGCGCAGAGCCGCGCTGGAGACCGGCGGGGCGCGATCGGCCCCACGCCGCCCACCCACGGCCACCCCGGCCCCGCGCTGCCCACCGGCCTCCCGCCACTCCGGGGTTTTGGGGGTTTTCTCTCTTTTTTTTTTTTTTGCGGGGGGGGAAAGGTTTTTTCCGCCCGTCCTTTCTCTCCTGCAACTTGCAAAAGTTTCTTTCCCCACCCCCCGGCCCCCCCCCTTTTTTTTTTTTTTGACTTAGAGGGGTAGAGAAAATAATAACAATAAAAAAAACCAACTTTTGCGAACTTTTTCTAGCTTTCTCCCTCCTCTCCCCAGCCGGGCTTCACGCTGGTGGAGACCGTCTCTCCTAGTTTTACTTTTTAACCCTTCCCTGCCCCTTAGCCACCTGGTTTTTATTATTTTTTAAATTTTTTTCACCCCGTTTCCCCCCTCTGCCACTTTCTCGCATGAATCTCCTAGACCCCTTCATGAAAATGACAGAAGAACAGGACAAATGTATCTCCGACGCCCCCAGCCCCACCATGTCGGATGACTCCGCCGGGTCCCCCTGCCCCTCCGGATCCGGCTCGGACACGGAGAACACCAGACCCCAAGAAAACACCTTCCCCAAGGGTGACCCCGACCTGAAGAAGGAGAGCGACGAGGACAAGTTCCCGGTGTGCATCCGAGAGGCGGTGAGCCAAGTGCTCAAGGGCTACGACTGGACGCTGGTGCCCATGCCGGTGCGCGTGAACGGCTCCAGCAAGAACAAGCCCCATGTGAAGAGACCCATGAACGCCTTCATGGTGTGGGCACAGGCGGCCCGCAGGAAACTGGCCGACCAGTACCCGCATCTGCACAACGCCGAGCTCAGCAAAACGCTGGGCAAACTCTGGAGGTGGGTGCGGGGACCGGGCCGGGTCAGCCTGGGGCGGGGGGGGGGGGGTTGCTGCCGCCTGCAAAGTTTGCTCTAAGCCTGTACCAGCAGTCAGAGGAGGTGGAAGAAGAGGGAGAGGATGGTTTCAAGCGCGGAAAACTCGCTGAAAACTTTTGCATGCGCTGGCAAACTTGTTTGGCGTAGGAGAAGCCAGAATAGTAGGGGAAAAGTAGAGAAAGTAATTCCCTGTGGCCGCTTTTTGGTCTTGCAAGTGATTTTTGTTGGGTTTGGGTGTTTTGGTTTGTTTGTTTTTTTTTTTTTTTCCCCCCTTGAGTAATGCCCCGGGTGGAAGCTGGCCCCGACGGGCAGGAGGGGGCTGGCAGAGCCCCCACCCAGCCGGGCCTGCCTCGGCGTTTGTTTGTTTGTGCTCTTGTCCAGAGGAAATGATGGTTTTCTGGATTGCATCAGCTTGGCCCGGGAGGAGAAGCGATGTGGGGCGAGGGGGGGGGCGCGCTCAGGGCGAGCGCCGGGGGGCTGTGCCAAGCCCCGGGTGGGTGGGTGGATGGGGGGGGTGCGATGAGTGGCGCATGGCTGGGTGCCCTCCGACTTCCAAAATAAGGCAGGGAGGGGAGAAAAACAGAAGGCAAGTGAGTCACCTGGCCGCCTCTTACTCTGTGACTGCAGAAAAGGGGGGGGTGGGGGGGGAAATCCTAAATTTGCGGCTGTTCTTGCGGCTGGAGGAGAAAGCAGTGAGCAAACCCAGCCCTGGCAGGCAGCGACGGGGACGTCACCTCAAGCACCCCCGGGACGGGACGTGTGCCCTTGCAGGGGTGGCTGGCGGGGGGGACACAAGGGCCAGACCCTGCCACCACCCTCGTACCTCTTGTTCCACCGCCAAAGCAACGGGGGGGGGGGCAAGACGGGGGTGACAACCAGCATGTGCCCCAGACAGGGGGTTCAGCATTGTGGGGGGGCTTTGCATTGCCATTCGGGGGGATCCAGGGGAGAGGTTGGAGGTGGTGGTGATGCTGTAGTGGGGGGACACATTAATGCCCCCTGTGAGCTGCAGCCCCTCACCCCCCCATGTCCCCCCCTAGGCTGCTGAACGAGAGCGAGAAGCGTCCCTTCGTGGAGGAGGCCGAGCGGCTGCGGGTGCAGCACAAGAAGGACCATCCTGACTACAAGTACCAGCCTCGGCGGAGAAAGTCGGTGAAGAACGGGCAGTCGGAGCAGGAGGAGGGCTCCGAGCAAACCCACATCTCCCCCAACGCCATCTTCAAGGCGCTGCAGGCGGACTCCCCGCAGTCATCCTCCAGCATCAGCGAGGTGCACTCCCCCGGAGAGCACTCGGGTAGGTCTCCGCCACCCCACGAGGTGTTACAGAGGGGGTTAAGTCACAGCTACCTAAGAAAAGTTGCATCCCGAACCAGGCTGAAATTGGGATTGGGGAAGGGGCGAAGGGAAGGGAGACCCAGAAACGCAACGAGAAGGGGCTGGTGGCACCAGGAGAGAGGAGGGGGCAGAGCTGCCCACCAGCCTTACCCGTAGCACGGGCACACACACACTCACCCGCGTGTGCCAGCCTCTGTGGCGCTCCACCCCCCCGCCCATGAGAAATGCAAACCCATGCTTCTTAAAAAAAAAAAAAAATAACCCAAAGATGGCCCCGCTCTTGCGGCTGCTGTCTGAAGGCTCGGTAATTTTACCCGGCGTGATAGATCGACGCTGATAGGGCTCGTGTCTGTGTTCCTCACACCTGGAGATGTTTGTGTTACCCTACGCAACCGCTTGCAAAAGCAACGCGCTGTTACCCGGCCGCCCCGCGGGTTAACAATTAACAGTGTTATCGGGGAGCCGCGGCGGCGACACCCCCTTCATGCCCGTGCCCTTTCCTTTCCTCCGCAGGGCAATCGCAGGGCCCCCCCACGCCCCCCACCACCCCCAAGACGGACGCGCAGCCAGGCAAGCAGGACCTGAAGCGGGAGGGCCGCCCTCTGCAAGAAGGCGGCCGGCAGCCGCCCCACATCGACTTCCGAGACGTGGACATCGGCGAGCTCAGCAGCGACGTCATCTCCAACATCGAGACCTTCGACGTCAACGAGTTCGATCAGTACCTCCCTCCCAACGGCCACCCGGGGGTCCCGGCCACCCACGGGCAGCCCGGCCAGGTCACCTACACCGGCAGCTACGGCATCAGCAGCACGTCGGGCTCGCAGCCCGGGGCCGGCCACGTCTGGCTGTCGAAGCAGCAGCCGCAGCCGCCGCCGCAGCCCCAGCCGCAGCCGCAGCACGGGCTGCCGGCGCTGAGCGGCGAGCAGGGCCAGGCGCAGCAGAGGACGCACATCAAGACGGAGCAGCTCAGCCCCAGCCACTACAGCGAGCAGCAGCAGCACTCCCCGCAGCAGATCAACTACAGCTCCTTCAACCTCCAGCACTACAGCTCCTCCTACCCCACCATCACCCGCTCCCAGTACGACTACACCGACCACCAGAACTCCAGCTCCTACTACAGCCACGCCGCCGGGCAGAGCAGCAGCCTCTACTCCACCTTCACCTACATGAACCCCACGCAGCGCCCCATGTACACCCCCATTGCAGACACTTCTGGGGTCCCCTCCATCCCCCAGACCCACAGCCCGCAGCACTGGGAACAGCCTGTCTACACACAGCTCACCAGACCCTAAAGCCATTTAATAACAAGAAAAAATTCAAAAAGAAAATAAAAAGAAATTTAAAAAAAAAATATCAAAAAAGCATGGAAGAAGCAACAGGAAGAACAGAGAACTTCTCAGACTTTTTCCTTCTTTGAAATTAAAGTAATAATTAAAAAAAAGACACTAAAGTTAAAGCTGGCGGGGGAGGAGAGAGCACCTCGAGCCTTCTGCACTACAGCATCCTCCAGGAAGTGGCCAGACCGCTCCGAGAACCGGCAAAACTCGGTACAGACTTTCCAAGGACTGGACTTTAACTCTGCTTCCAGGGCGCAGCGTGGAGATGAGATTTCTAACCAACCAGCTCAGCTGTCTGTTCTCTGGACTTTTGTAATGATTTTTTTTTTTAGCAGTAATTAAAAAAAATGAAAAAAAAAAAGGGGGGGAAAAAAAAGAGAAAACTCAGAGTCCTCTGTGAGGAATATTCTCTATTTTAAATATTTTTTAGTATGTACTGTGTATGATTCGTTACCAATTTGAGGGGATTTATACATATTTTTTAGAGATTTTTTTAAATGCTCTTATTTTTCCAACAGCTAAAAAATGACACTTAGTGGAGCAGTCCTAGGTTTTCTTGCAGTCAGAGGTATTTTTGTATAGATAAGTGTCTTTTTTTTTCTCTAAAAATAAAAAGCAAAACGGCGTGCTTTTAACTCGGAACAAAGCTCTGTTAAATGGCCAGCGTCAGGCTGAGCGATGGTCAGCTCTGCTCTGCAGCACGGGGACGACCATGGGAGAGGCTTTATTTTTCTAACTAATAGCAAAACCAGCCAGGAGGAGGTTTTAACTTTATTTTTTAATAACCTTGAGCCTTAAGAAAGAAAAACAGATTTAAAAAAAAAAACCCACACAGCAAAAAGTGCTGTTGAGAAGCCTTAAAAGCAGCCCTGTGATAATCACTTGTCCCCAGCTCTGCCTGTCCCTGGGGCTGGGGGGGGCTGAGCTCGACGCCCTCCAGCCACCCCCAATCAACCCCCCGTCCACCCCAGGCCTGATGCAAAACCTGTCCAGGGGCTCCTCTCTGCTTGCGGGACATCACAGATACTTTAAATTATTTATTTTGTGAGAAGAGCAGTTTTTAATCACAATTTTCTTTTTTTTTTTAATCTCCCTTCTATTTTAAGTCCTTTCAAAAGCGATTGCATTTGTTGGAGCATTATTTGGAAGGTAACCGTGCCTGTTAAATTATGGTCTAAACTGTAACCAGTCCTTTATTTATCTCTTTAATTCTTTTTTATTATTATTATTATTATTCTTTTTGGAATCTGTGTCCTGGGTTTGTACAAACTTGTGCTCTTCCTTTTTCTTTTGTCTTAAGGATAAACTGGAAAAAAAAAAATTTGTACAAACTGACGATTGCAAATGTAGCGTATCACTGAATCATTTGCCTTGTTTTCTGCCTCAGCATTCTGGGACACACGAGCTCGTGCAAGGACGAGACCCAACGCCCCGGCCGTGCCGCGGGGGCGGCACCGTTTTAGCCTTCCACCCCCAAAACTGGCTTGAGGTGGGGACACTGACTTTGGTGAAGCTGTGGCTGAACAGTTAAGGATTGCTTTTTAAAAAAGACAGCAAACTTTTTTTTTTATTTAAAAAAAATGATATATTTGTTAACATTTTTTTTTTAGGGATTCAGTAGAAGAAAAAAAATCTTAAAGCACTCTTATAATATGGCATCTTTCTATTTCTGTATAAAAGCAGATCTTTTTAAAGTATTTCTGTAACTTAAAAGACCTGTCATTTAAATCATATTTTGTCTTTAGGTAAGTTTGGTTTGGTTTGTTTGCAAGATCCTTCTCTTTGTGAAACTTACCTTTTTTTTTTGTATATTATTGTTTGCAATAAATATACAGTGTATTAAAAGTTAAACACCCCACTGGTGTCTGTTTTATTAACAGCCTTCAAGCAAAGCCAGGGCCACACTGAAGCCCCAGGATGGTTGTGGGCTTCACTGGTGGGGTTTGGGGTGTCCCCCCTCTTTTATCAGCCCAGCCATCAGATTGACACCAGCGTGAGGGGAGCCTCGGTGGGATTCCCTTTGCAGGGGAGCAGCAGGACTTGGAGACAGACAAACAGCCAGGGTGACAATTCAGGGTGTGAACTCCAAAGGTGACAACGGAGCCCCAGCCCTCCTCAAGCCCCACTGGCTCTGACCGCTGTCACCACGTCGGGAGGATGCTGAGCACGAGCCAGGGGCAGAGGAGCTGCCAAGGGGGTTTGGGCTTTCAGGTCATTCTTACAAAACTGCTGAAATTTTCCCCAAAAAAAGCTGAATTTCCCTGAACAGCTAAGCAGGACATATATCATCCTCAAAGATCAATGTCTCCACTCGTCCCTGAGCCCTGCTCTCCCACAGCCCCAGTGATGCAGCACAGGCACCCCAGCAAGGAAGGGCCCCCCTGGCTGGGTCAGGCGTTGCTTTTCCTATCAAACCCATCCCAGAGAAATCCCTGCGCCAAGCTCGAGTGGTCTGTAACCCCACTGCTCCTTGGGAGCAGCTCACAGTGCTCCGGGCAATCCAGCTTTGCCACCTCACCCCGCCTGAACCTGCAGCACTGCTTGTCATAGCCCTGCCCTGGGGCACAGCTGTGCTGAGCTTCGCCAGGCCTCAGCCCCGCTGGTTTCCAACACAGAGAAGCATGCACCCACTGCTGGCATCATTGCAGAGGTCTCTAGTGACAGCACGAGTCTGTGCGGGTCCCCTCCCAGGGCACAGTTATTCACACGTAAAAAATCCTGCAAAAGTGTCATAACTTGTCCCAGACTTAGCGTGGGAGGCGCAGGTAGAGCGCAGCAGCCCCACGCCATGACCTGAGCACGTTGTGGGACACCCCGGGGTGCCCCCGCAGGGCACAGGCTATGTTAATAAACCCTATCAGATCGATCTGATCAAACATGACTTTGCCAACAGTTTATTCTCTCCAGACTCTTTCCCTGGCCGAGAAGCCTCTGACCCCAGCAGAGCCCTGCTCCCCGCAGCAGCCGGGCTCACCGCGGGCGCCTCGGGGCAGAGCACAAAGAGCTCACGACTGCAATGCGAAGCCTCCGTGCCGTTGTAAAATATTTACTCTCACTACAAGTAACACTTAAGCCAATTAACTGAAAGGGATTCATTTACTTTGTGCATTAGTTAGGGTCAGTGTCACTATTTACCTGTGCACCCAGCCACCGCGGCTGGTGGGAACGCTTTGGTCCCAGCCATTTTTCCGCAGCACGTGGCGGGTTTCCCCTGCCCCGATCGGACTTTGCCCGCTGCAAGTTTTGGCTTTGCTGCTCCTTTGGAAAGAAGAACAAACAGAGCTACCGGCGTTATGGCGAGGAAGCGCCCAGGAGCCCCGGCAAAGAGCTTGGCAGGCCCATCGCCGGCACGGCACTGCCGAGAGCGGCGGCCGGCAGCAGACAAACAATTCAATAAAATGTCTTTCTGATGCTCGTGTGGGTGGGTTGGGCTGTCACCCAGCAACAAGCTGGAAAACGTCCCAAAACCAGGACAGCCTTTGCCTGCCTGCCTGCCTCTCCGGGGGTCTGGGCTGGGAGGGACCCTTCGCATCCCCCCCAGTTTGCACTGGGCTCAGCGAGAACCGGAGGGTGGGAGAGGGGCAGAGCCAGGACGATCCCGAGCAGAGAGGGCTGGGGTGAGCCCCAGCACAGCCCCGGCTGCTCGGGCTCTGCGGTGGCATTTCTGTCCCGACAGCCCGTGCTCAGCTCCCCTCTCTCTCCCCCTCCACCTTCTAGCCGGAAGCATCCCAGGGATATTTTTCTCACAAGAAACCAAAAGAGCAAAGCTCATGACCCAACCCTGGACCTATAATTTCTGCACTGTTTACTTATGGTGTGGGCTTTAATGCTCTTGGCCTCCATTCGGGAAAGCCAAGCTGGACGCGGGTCCCTGGGCAGCTCCGAGCTTCCTGCCCACCCACCGCCGGGGCTCTGCCCTGCTCCGAGGGGCCGAGGGGACACCGAGCGAGAGGGAAAAAAATGCTGGAAAAGCTGCAGAGCTTCAGGGCACTTTGTGCTAGAAAGCAGAGCAGGAGGGGTGGGGGGAAAAAAAAAAAAAAAAGAATATTAATTCAAGGGAACTCTTACAATGCTGCAGGGCAGGTTTGAGCCGCAGCAGATAAGAGTGGGCGCAGGGACAGATGTGCACCAGGGCTGCTGCGATGCTGCGCGGCGGGTCGGGGAGCGCCAGCAGCGCCGCAGCAGGGCAGGGCAGGGTGGGGGGCACCGGCAGAGCCCCCCCAGCTCCTGCAGAAAGCCGTAGGGTTGAGACGGCGGTGGGCAGAGCGAGGCCGAGCCGTGCGGCTGGCTGCTTCCCCTTGTGCGGTGCCGTGTTTTGGCTTAGCGCAGAGTTTGCTTTCCGTTCAGAAAAAAAATAAGCAATTTTAAAAACAAAAAAAAAAAGGGGGGGGGGAGACTGTTTCAAAGCAGCACTGGGGAACCCCATGGCACAACCCCCTCTTCTCTACCCAGGTCCCTGTAATGCCCCGTTGTGCCGGGCTCTACGCCCGGCCAGCTCCAGCCACACACAGCTCAGCGTGCCGGCCGCCTGCAGCGGTGTCAGCTGCTCAGAAATGCAGCTTCAATTTGCATTTCCTCAGCCAGCTGTTCATGTTGACATCGTATTAAAGCCGGGGCTTTCTCCAGGAGAGGAGGCAAGCTCACAGCCAGCTGTGTGCCGGGATCCTGGGATCGGCGGCGGCTCCTGCCCAGCTGCCGCGTTCGGGACATGTAACAGCGATATATCACAGCAGAGCCGGGCTCGCTGCGAGTCAACTGAGATTTGCTCGGGTTTCTCTTTTCCTTTTTCAGGGCCCGGTTCCAGGAGTCAGGTGGTTAAATGAGATGGAGATTTATATGTCAAAGAGAAAAGAGCAAACTGGGTTTCCCCCACCAGCATCTCAGCAGCTGGGACTCCGTGGCCCCCGGCTGGGAATTGCTGCCCCCCCAGGAGAGGTGTTTTATGAAGGGGGGACAAACACACGCCCCCCTTTCCCTGCTGACACCAGCAAAATTTGACTAACATGCTTGGCCTCGATACTGCTAAACCCATCTGGAAAAGGTGGGGAGAGAGGAGAGCTTAGAGACACAAGGCACAAACGGGTCCAAGGAATCAGAGAAGCTACTGAAAAAAAAAACCCTTGAACATCTCACGTCTAGCAGAAGCCTCCTGCCTTCCAGGCTGCCTCGTGCCATCAGAAGGGCAGTGGCTGGGGACGTGGGGGCAGCCGCAGCGCAGGCGGGATCAGAGCAGCTCACCGCTCGGCAAGCGGGTGCCGAGGATGCACCGTGCCATGCTGCGGGTCCCCGTGGCACTGCTGCCCCCCCACCACCCCCAGCCAGGCTGCTCCCCCTCGCCCAGGGCCTGCACCCACACGCTTTGGGTTTGCGGCGCCAGCTCCAACGGCAGGATGAGGCCAGAGCAAGCGGTTGCACAGCACCCGGGACCACGCTAACAGTGTGCGAGGGAGGGGGGGAAAAGGCTCCCGCAGACCCCTCCTGCTCCCCCCAGCAATCCCTGACCTGGAGGGGAAGGCAAAGCCACCTCCACAGCAGAATTAACCCCTCTGGAGCAGGAATGGGTCATTATCAAGCGGCCATTCACAGCTCAAGCAGCAAAGCCCAGTGTCACCCGCCCATCCCGCAGACCCCAAAATTCCCAGGAACGGGCCACAGACACCACAGCCGCTCACATCGGTGTGGGCACAGACATGCCGTAAGTGCTACTGTAATATAAATAATTGATCCTAAGGTGCCTCGGGGGCCGTAAAGACCTCGATTGTTAGCTCCTTGGGTCAGAGCCCACCTCTTTACTACGTGTTTGTACAAGGACTACTCTAATGGGGCACTGAGCCGCAATTGGGGTCCTGAAGTGCTATTGTAATACAAATACTAATCATGCAATAGCCGTTATACAAGCAGCCCCTGCTCAGGGCTGCGCTCCGAAGGCTCATAAACTGGGCAAGACTCTATTGAAGTCAACAGGAGCTTGGCCCACGCGCAGGGAGCTGGATCAGAGCTGCTCAGCCAACCCTGCGGCTGTGAAATTCCAGTTTAATTCTGCGTGTGTGTGTGTGTGTGAGCTTCTGTGTGTGTGTACATGCGTGCACGTAGAGGCTGAGGCCATCAATGGCGACTAGCTTGAGCTTTGAGACGCGTTGTTTGTAGAGCTGGGGTGAGGAGGGGAGCTATTTCTTCATTAAAACAGAGTCATGTTTATAAGAGGCTCAATAAAAATCGTTTGAAATAAGAAATAACAGCAACTATATGAAGGGAAGGGAAACAAGCCTCCAAATTCACATTTCTAATTAATTACCTGCCTGGGAGCTGCTCTCAGTTTTCAGTGACTAAAACATTTTACAGGGAGAAAGTCTGAGAGCTCGGTCTGTGCAGCTTACGAGCACTGTAACCGCAGCGCTCCAGGAGCGGAGACGCAATAACACAGCTCTTCAGCCCGACAGAGAGACGTAACCGGGTCCAGGGGCTGCCCAAGCCAGACAGATGCAGCTATTCAGCCTGGAAATAAGTAAAATTTTAACAAGGTTGTAGCTCCGACTTGAGGAAACCCACAGGCTGAATAACGTGTGGCCATCCTGAGACAGCCACGTGCAGAAAACACCCACGCGGAGCCGGAGCTGCAGAGGTGCCAGCGTGAGCAACCAGCACCGTGGCAACCTGGCCCCATCCCTGCCCTGCAGCAGGTCAGCTCCAACCCCTGGATCTGGCATCACCTCCATCCTCCTCCTGAAAAATCCCATCGGGATCTGCACCTCGCAGAGTCCAGATCCACGGTCTAATTTCCCAGCGTTTCAGGGGACTGTTTTAGTCCCCAGCCTGGAGTTTCCTTCAATACAAAGTGAAGTTTCTCACTAGTGGAAAGGATTTAACCCTCAGTGCTCGAGGTGACAGCTCGGATGTGGTCCTCCAGCTCCACACAGGTAAGACAGCGTTTCTGCCCAGCAGCCCTCCCAGGTCCCCTTCACGCCCCGTGATGCATCAGAGGGAAAGGGGGAAAAAAACCTGAAAGCTTTACATTTGATTTTCCTTCCCCCAACGTGGGGATTAATTACACACGTTGTCTGGGCACAAACCAACTATCACCAAGCAAAGTCTCACTCCATAAATTTTAAACTGCTAATAATAAGGCTGGACAGGAGTTTTAAAGCTTCAGTAGACAGTTTACAATTAACCTACTCCTGTCAGCTGGAAAATCACCTTACAATGTGATTCCAGTTCACGTCTGACTCACTTTGAGTTAGAAACTGCTTTTGAAACCCAGTAAATGTATCATGCAGAGCCAGGAGGAAGGCCCGAGGGGCAGAGTTTCAGCCCAGACCTGACCTGAATTTCTCCCAACGTTGGGGTAGAGTTTCACCAGGCAACCCGCAGGGCTGCCAGCCCAGCCTGTGGGAGCTGGAAACCCACCTCCCCAAGTTTTGAAGCTCTTTGGGCTCATCCCAGTCAAGTTTTTATCATCTGCTCCAAGGAGACAAAAACCTGGCTCAGCGCACCATTGATTTACCAGTTGCAAGGCAGGTGAGGGAGAGGAAGATGTGACTTCTGAAGCCCCAAGCTACCAGAGGTGCACAGGGGATGATAACCCAATGCCATCGTGCCATGGAGCAGGGTATGTGCCACCACACCAGCCCTGTTGCCTCCTGACTCTCCATGGGCTTCTTCCAAGCTGTCCAGACTGGGAGGTGAAATCCATGAGTTGGAGCCACCATCCACCCCAGTGGTCACCCCCCACCTGAGCCAAGCAAACCAGGTACACATGGACATCCCTACGGTGCGATGGCGTTGTGACTCATCGCCTATAACTCAGTTGTGTCTGATACCCTCTTCTCCCAGCTCACTTGCAACTTTTTAAAGATAAAAAGCATACTATGAAGAAAGTACAGACTTTCTTTGGTGAACAGCACATGCATTTAGGGCAGCTTTGGCATCCAAAACAGCCTACTTGAAGCCCACAACCTCACAGACCGAGACTTTGGTCCCTTGTCTTTGGCCACAGCCACAAGGTGAAGCTTCAAAAAAAGGTCCCATCTGAAATATCTTTAAACAAACCCAATAGTGAATTGCATTGGTGAGGAGTAAGTTGTGGGGGGAGTGGGGAGACACCCAGTCATTTTCTGTGATTAAAAGGCAAATTTTATTCCTCTAGAAACTTGGAAGCAAATGTGGCGTTGCTATGGTTTCACACCCACTGGCTGGAAATGACAATATTAGCAGGGTGACCTGGTAATTAGAAACTGTGCCCCCAGGTCAGACTGCGGAGAAAATAAAGAGAGATTACGGAGTCCTAAAGACACAGCATAATGCTGCGGGCTCCTGGGCTCCCTACCTTTTATAACCGGCCCATTTAAATGCAGATTATGACTTTCCACCTGGGGCTGCTAATCTGTCTCACAGCCAGATCAAACAATAAGGCATCTCTCCGCACTGTGGGGCCAGGGTGCTTTCGAGCTGGGTCTGTCATCAGGTCTGTCAGTCTGTCTATCCCCCTTTTCTCAGGGTAAAACCCAGAGTTTTTCATTCGCAGATGATTATTTTTCCACCCTGGATGTTTACGTCCTCCTCTCCCTCCCCCAAACCCCAACGATTTGGAGCAAACCAGGCTCAGATTTTCCTCTCGGTGATGCAATGTAAAACAAGGGGGAGCAATCAAGCTCATTAGCATTGGGCTGGCATACACTCAATTTAGAGGGGGAAGGATTATGCACTGGTGCTGAGATAGCAGGAGGGTGATTTCAAGGAAGCAGGTGGCTCCTCTCAGCCCAGCATCCCTATGATGGCACAAGGAAGACTCGGGGGCCCACAGTCCCTCCCAGCCCAGCAGATCCTACTGGTCTCAACTGGGTAGGTGCCTGTCATCCCTGCAGGAGCTCCCTGCCCCTGTACCTGGGCAATCCCATCACTCCTAGCCCTTTCCTGGTGAGATGTCTCATGGGAACAAGCAGAATCAGTGTCATCAACATCATTTGGAGACCACAGTTCATGCTGAAGGACGGGGAAGACAAACCCCATGTGTCTGAAATAGGCTGGGATAGCAGGGGAAAGGCTCCAGGCCCAGCACTTGTTCTGGTCCCCAGCTTGCCTCAGCCATGGGCTCGATGAGCCCTTTGGCATGCAGAAACACCCGAAGAGTCCTATCCTGGTAGAGTTCATCCCTGCCACTCTCAGCAGAAGGTTTCTTAGCCCAGCGTCTGATCAGGAAAAAAAGCAGCCAAGGTGTTTTCAGCTGTGTTTTCTTTGGTGGCAGCTGCTGGTGGTGGCTGGGTGGGGACTGTCCTCCCCCAGGACTTGCACGGTACACAAGGAGGTTAGAAAGAAACAACGCAGAAGTAATCTCTCTAAGCTGGACATTAAAAATACATCCCCCGTTTTAACGCCAACAGAGCGGGTAACGCCAGTATCATTAAACCCAGACGACTGCATCAACACCAACAGAGAGTGAAAGGTTTAAGCTCCTTAGACTCTTGCACCTGGCTCTTTAATGCTCTTCATTTTCACTAAGTGAGAGAGCATTTCAGTGAGGGGTAATAACAACCCTGCACACTTAGCAGCCTCCATCCATGCGCCTGACACATATTTTCTGGCAGCCCAGAGCAGGTGTCAGGTGCGTGGTCATCAGGCACCTTCTGCAGCTCTGCAGAGAGCGCCAGGAATTTTGTCTGCTTTTCTGAAGGTGCCAAACCTAAGGCCTGAAGACCCGGTTTGTCCTACCACAAGTCTGTGACAGACCCTGGTGTAACATGTGGGGTTTCTAGGTCCCACTCCCCCATCTTGGATGGAATCCCAAGCTCAGACAGATCCATGCATAACCAGTTTCAAACATTCCCCACTCCAGAGCCACCTCAACCTTCTCAAAGTAGGAAAGAAAAAGGGAACATGATGCCCAGAAGACTCAGGAGGACACAGGGGAGGATGCTGTCTTCCTCCCATATACCATTCTTTGCAAAATGCTCTTAGCAAACTTAGGAAGGAAAAGCCAACAGGGCATCCTGGAAAACAGCCCAACTGCCCTTGGAAAGATCATCCTTTGAATGCAGCTGTGGGCAAAAACCTTCACTCCCAGCTGCCTTTTCTTCAGCAGTAAAATAGCGATTGCTTCTTGTAGCTGTGCTAGAGTAATAAAGCGAGGAGGACAAGTGAGTGCTGGAGCGCAGGGCACTGGGAACACAAGAAAAGCAAGACTAGATCCCTCAAGCCTTCCCACGCACACCTCTGGCATCCGGGCAAATCTGAGCTCTTTCATGCCTCAGTTTCTCCCCACTTGCCCATCCAAGATCTAGCTGCGCTGCCCTGCAAGAACAACTCTCATTTGACACTTGGAAATGAGAGAGAGACAATTTTGCCAAGATCATTGCAGCTATCAGCACTGCAGAAGCTATTTTGGTCCCCTTAGTCCTGCGGGCAGCAGGAGCTGCTGAGGCCCAGCACAGACATGTCTCACCACTGAGAAAAGACCCCAATAAAAAGCCAAAACTGAGCCTTATTAGCTTCGTACTTGCCTTCCTCAACCCCTCTGCTGCCTCCCGTCCCCTTTCCTCGCCCCCATTCCTCCTCCCTTCCCAAACTGTCATGGTTTATTTTGTTTGGGTGGATTTTCTTTTTCTTTTCTCCCCCCGCCCCTCGCAAACAGATAGTTTTCCCATGGAGATCCAGCCTGCTCTATGCCTATTAGCATCCTTGTGCATAATTAGAGCCCAAGGCATTGTCATGCAAAGCAGCCTCAAATGACAACACTTCAGCCTGGACGACGACGCAGAAATGCTGCGAGGAAGTTTCTCACACTGGTTTTAGCCAAGGCAAACTGGACTGTGCACGGGTTTGAGATTTTAATTAATCGATGGGTGCTGGGATCCCTTTGCAGCCTCACCACTGCCGAGGAGAGACCCCCAGCCACCCATGGGCTCCCCTGCACCAGTCCAACCGTGGACTTCACATTTCTGTGTAATACTTTCAGCTCATTAAAATAAATTAAAAACCCCACCCCAAGCAGCCACAGAATCATTTCCCACCAGCCACAAGGGACGACAGGGCTCCATCAGTGTCTCTGTTGCAGTAACGTGTCTCTGATGGGCTCTGTCCTCACTGCTCTCCCTAACAGCCAAAAAGACTCAAAAACCTTTTTCTGCTCCCAGGTCAATGTCTTCGGAGGCTTTATTCTGACTCCTGATCTGCCTTGCTCTAGCTGCATGCTGGCATCCCTCTGGAGAGTTCATGCAGCGTAATGATGGCTGGGGGAAAGGTGGGTGAGCTGGCCCAGGACAACTCACTGGAGAAGATCGGCTCGATGCTGAGCCCTGCTCAGCCAAACCCACCCTCCCCCAAAACCTTCCCCTTCTCAGCTGCCACCTCCCCTATTCCTTGGGCAGCAGATGGGAGCTGGTGGGTACACGTAAAAGGCACAAGGACAGAGGAGCCACATTTTCCCCAAGAGCTAAAAAATGCTGTAAATTAGGAGGAGCAGATTTTCAAATACCTGCAGCAGAGCCAGGGGAAAACATCCCTATCTGCCTACCCCCCTGAGAACAGCCACATTCACCACGTGACAGAGCAAAAGATCAGCTCATAAAGGGAGGATAAAGGTAAAATTATAAGTAGGCTTTAAGAAATACCCAAGACCTGTTTTCAGAAGAGATTTAACTTCCTATTGGGCAAAGTCCCATTCCCTTGCAGCAGGGTCTGCACGCCATGTGCAGCAGTCACTTTTGCAAAGAGTTTAAGAGCCTCCAGTTGGAGCATTTTCCTCCAAGGGAGAATGTTTAGAAGCGTTTTATCACACACACACCCCCCAAAATGTTCACTGCAAAAACGTGCCACGTCTGCTCCCTCCTGCCCCACACCTGGGTGGAAAGGGTTGCTTTCCAGCACTTTGCAGGCAAACCCAAGCTGCCTGTGGCCGTTGAGTTTTTAACTTTCACCACCTCCAGGTTTGCTTTTGGCTGGAGGAGACTTTGCCCTGCGGCCAAGCAGCATCGGGACCCCCTTGGACCATGGAGCCAAGAGCTCTGCTCCACGCTGCCTGCAAGGAGCTCGGCCCGGGCACAGGCAGCGAGGCAGATGGTAGCCCAGCCTGGGCAATGCCACCCTCCAGCTAGCCAGGTAGCCCTCATGCACTACCTGCCCAGGAGAGCACTCTGCTTTGCTGAGCTCTGCCCTTACCCCCTGTGCTGCTGCGCCTCGTCGGCAAAGGCACAGGCAACCTCGCTCTGCCTGCACCAAGCAGCACCTGCATCCTTCCTGCCTCCCCCAGCACAGTTTTGGCAGGTTCCTTGTGCGTATCTGTTCCAAAATGCAGCTGCCCCTCCTCGAACACAGCAGCAAGGGCAGGCAAGCGGCCTCTCTCCTGCCAGCTCACTGCTTGGGGTTCCAAGATCGACACCCACCAAAGCAGCAGAGGCCAGAGGGGCTCCTCCAGACCCCTCAAACAGAACAAAGCCAACCCAAAATCCTGCCCTGAAGCATCAGTAATTCATCCTGGAGCGCTGCCGTACCTCCAGCGAGCACAGCAGCTCACAGCGGGGCTGGGGGCGGGGGGACAGCGCTGCAGCAGGAGGCAGAGAGGAATCCCAGACTGGGTTTCCATCCCCTTCCCTGAGATCTAATAAAAAGCCCCCAAAAGGTGAAGAAGCGGCCGAGTTCAGAGCGGTTCTGGGCAGCACAGTCAGGTAATTGGAATGTGTCGAAACAACCTGGGATGCTTTTGGAAAGGTCAGAGATTCACACACCTGGCAGGTCTAATCCTTCCTCAAAGCAGCACCCTGCAAGCACTCCCCCCCACCCACCCCCCCCCACACACCAGCTCCTCTGCTCCTCCACCAGCTGACACGGATTTTGGCACCAAGGTTTCAATGTCTTTTCATATCCCTGGACACGCTTTGCCAACGTTTTCTGTAACAGTAACAAGAATGCTTTTGATACAGAAATTTCAGAGAAAACCTGTGGGAAACAGGGGCTGCGGGGAAGGACCACATCTGCTTTGAACCACTTCTGGTTATTATTTTTGCCATTCTTCGCCCTCCCTCACGCTAATCCCTGCTCAGCAAAGGACAGGGTTGCAAGCATCGTGCATATACACCACAGGAGGCTTCCCGCCCCACAGTAGACAGGACCTTGCTCTACCTGAGCATCCCAGAGCCTTCCTCACGATGCCGATGACCCTTCAGACCGCAGGCATCACCCTGACTCAGGCTCCCGCTGCAGCAGGTTGACTCACAGCGGTTGTGGTCTCAGGGGAGGTATTTGGGACATTTCTGAGGTGCCCTGGGTTTAACTGTTAACCTCCAAGCTCTGCTCTGGTTTCACCCTGGGAATTCACCCTCCCTCAAAGCAGAGCCCGAAGCAGCAGCATTTAAAATGTGGCTGGAGAAGGGAGCAGGGGTGAGTCAGCGGGCGGAGGACGGGGATGTCTCCTGACCACATCCCCCGAGGATGCCAACACCCCACATCTCCAGCTGGCCAACCCCACAGACCCACGCTAGTCACAAAACTAGTGATTTCAGCCAAAAATACAGCTGAGGGCCACCCTGTACATCAGTGGGTTGTTAAAGGATCTGGTATTCATTAACAGTCCCGCTGGGCTGTGTGTGCCCATGTAAGCTCCCCCCACATGACCCTTCCCTGAAGGGAAATAGAAGGAAAAAACTGCAGTGGAGGAGCTGAGGGTGGTACAAACACCCGTGTGTCGCTCCTTGTGTCCTCCCCTGCTCCCACTCACCCTAAAACAATGAGATCTTGGCTGAGGGGAGACTGTGACCAGCCTAATACCGATTGACTGGTGATCGCCACGGCTGATGCCGGAGCTGCACAGGCATGGGACATGGTGGTAGAGCAGAAGAGGGGAGATCGCTTCAGCCGCAGGACACCAAAAACAAATAAAAAATGAGCTGGATCTGCTCCAAAGGTGGCAACATTTTGTTCCACTATCTCCAGGGGCTTTGTGCTCCGCTCACCGCACGCAGGCACCCACCAAAACACCCACCACGCCGGCAGGCCACAGGAAACCCCCACCTCCACGGATGCTGGGGGCCGTAGAGGTCAGGCATGGCTCCTGGCTGGAGCTCCCCGGCGTGTTTGCTTTGCCTGCCCCCAGACCCTGCCGCAGCAAGGCAGGCAGAGCCCGCAGCTGGAGCTGACCCAGCCCGTGACCCATAGCCAGCCCGGCCGAGCTCCTGATTGCAACCTTCTGGAGGGGGCAGCAGGTTTAATGTGCTCCTCCAGGATGGGGAACACGCCAAGAGGAGCTGCCAACAGCGCTTCCCCTCCGGGTTGGGATGGTTTGGGTGACAAAAGCCTCCTGCAAAGCAGCAGAGCAGAGGGCAGCAGGGCAGGGGGTGTCCGGGTGCAAATCCCAGAGTGTTTTCTAGGTGTGAAAAGGTCCGGGCAGGGGGACAAGGGAATTGCCAACAGCTGGGGAAAAGGCACAGAGCAACGATGGAGCAGGACAAGGCCACACTGGAGACTCAGATCACACCTCTCCAGGGCAAGCCGGCAGCAGAGCAAACCCAGGTTTGCTGCCTGTAGCTGCTCCCCCAGATCCCCTTCACCAGAGCATTTCTGCAGGGGAGGCGATGGCCAGGGAAGGGTCCGGGAAGGGTCTCCTGTTCACCGGGATGCTTTTCCAGTTCCCTGACAGGAGAAGAGATCGCTGATCCCTTTCACAACTCTTGTTATTTTAGCAGCTCTTTGCCAGCAAGATCTCTGTTTTACTTCCTGCAGGGTTTCTTGCCTGGGAAATGATTCTGCAGCTGGACAAGAGCTGACTGGGGTAGATCACACATGGTCATCCCACTGCAGGACAGAAGGAGGTTGGAAGATAGAGTAGAAGAACGCAAATTGCCATATCCCCCTAGTCAGCTGCTCTCTTCTCCATTCATTTTGGAAAGTGAAAAAATAACCCAGAGAAATTAAATATTCCCTAAAGTTAGACCTCCAGCACACTTTAACTTTCAGCAGTTCAGAAAATGACAACTCTTTGTTTAGACTTTCTCCTAATTCATATTTTAGACGTGCCTCTCATAATCCATACTCAATCCATCTTCCTTCTTATTTGTTTTCTCTTTCCCCCTCCTTTTTTTCTTTTAACCTGTTTAATCCTTTTAAGTTCAAGGATTTGAAAAGTAAATACTATAAAAGATGAAAGGTGCGTTGGAGGAAATCAACTTTGATAAGAGGCTTTTATGGCTTGTAAACCTTATTCCGGCCCTTTGGCTTGAAAGGCAACACTAATTTTAAGAGCCTTATGCAAGCCTCATGTTGAGCTTAAAAAAAAAAAACTTGTACCAGCCTAGAAATGATGGGCACCTGGCTAAGGGTCTTCTCATCACAGCGTGCTGAAGGCCTGCTGAAAGTTGGACAACCAACAACAGGACAACTCTAGGGTTTTAATTTGTTTGCAAGAATCCAATCAACACTAAAAGCAACTTTTTAGAGGAGAAAAAATCCCTAAATATTAGGATTAGTAGACAACCCTGAATAAATTGCCTCTGTGATACTCTCCTTAACTGCAAGGCTGCAGCAACAAAGCACTGCACCTCCAACCCCCCGCCCCTGCAGAGCAAGGCAGCCAGCGAGCAGCACACCTCCAGCAGCTCCACCCTGCCCGGGTGGAAGCAGCACTGAAAGCGTTAAACAGCCCCAGCTCCACTTCATGGACAGGCTTCAGCTTCCCCCATTGCCAGGACCCGGGTGCAGTTAGGTCAGGGCTTGGCAGAGCTGCTCCCGCTCGGGGAGGAAACACGGAGAGCGCGGATTGCGCAAGAGGAGTGTTTGGAGACGGAGATGTGTTGTTTGACAGTGTAAACACACGACTGCATCAGTTGTTTGAACACAGGCCACAAGACTCGAAGGGGAACGTCTGAGCGGATGGACCCGAGCTCAGGACAACACCTCGGAGCGGTGGATGTCCCGTCCCAGGTGCCCAGCGCTGGGGTTGGGGCTGAAGAGCCACCACCCTCTCCTCCAGCAAGCCCTTGGGGTTGGTAGCACCAGCAGTGCCCTCATACCCCCATTTATGATGGGAGGCTGCAAAGTGGAGTCACTTCCACATGGTCCCTGGAGGTGACCAGCCACCACTCAAGGCAAACACCCAGCGTCAGACCGGGCTTTTACAATTCCTCCCTTCTCCTTTGACAAGCGAGACAGCTTGCTCCTGGCTGCGAATCTCTCCAAAATGGGTTGCTGGGGGGCTGAATAATTACGCTGGGAGTGAGCGGCTGCAATCATCATTACCTATAATGCTGCTTATACAGAGACAGGCTCGGTGCTAATTAGCATCATGTGGGAGGCTCATGCAAAGCATTATTATGAGGGAAATTAGCCGCAATCCAGAAGAGGAATATCTACCAGGAGACCGAGGCTGGTTCCTCTGGACACTGCTCTTCCTAGAGGGACCCAGAGGTTCAGCAGTGTCCGAGTGCCACGCCGCTGGAGAGAGACCAGCCCATTGGGTGAGGGGAGAGGAACTCGCTGAACATCAGATTATCATCTTTCAGATACAGGGCTGGACACTCTTTTCAGTGGCATTACAGGTTTGAATTATTTTAGTGACGTTTTCACAGATTCCCATGGTCTCTAGAGTGGGCCAGGAGAAGGTTATACCCATCACCCCACACCACACATGGTGGTGTGTGCTCTTGGCCACATGCTAGGACAGATTGGCACCTTCCCCATGCTATCTGTGTGCCTTGCATACTGGGTCCCATCCCAGCTTAAGGCTTTGAGCTTAATATAAAAATATAATAAAATCCCCTCCTGCAAACAAATGCTGTTTCCACATATCCCCAGAGCTTCAGAGTTTGTTGATCTGCTCCTCTAAAGTTTTAGCCTGAATTTGCGTCAAGAACTACCACAAAAGAAGGAAAATAATAAAAACTCTGCTCAGCCACCATACAGTTTTTCCAACAAGCTTTGGGTCAGGTCCTGCATGTGCTTTTGGGACTGCCTGGTGCAAGAAAGCATGAAGAAAATACAATAATTTTTCAGCCAAGCCCAGTGCAGAGCTAAGACCTCAAGTCCTCGCTGTGGCAGCTTGGCTGCGGTGCCAAGGAAAGGACAGTGCGACGAGCTCCAAGCCCCCAGCAGAGGGAACGGCTTGATGGACCCAAACTAGTGGGATCGTGGGAGTTTTGCACGTAGCCTCCGCTGCTGATGGGTGCTGCTAATGAGCAGCACATTTAGCACGAGCAGGCAGAAATCTGGGCTCTCCTCTGCAGGGTAGTGGAGGCACAAGTGGGAAGCAACAAACAATTTAACGTAAATATTTTCCAGTCTAAATAAGCAAAATGGATAAAGAGTGTGAGAAAATGTGACAGGCGGAGAACGCAGACTTAAGACAGCTTAAGGGATTTACCCCAGCTGCCGAGTGGGGACTGAAAGCCGGATTTCTGGATCCCAGATCAGTTTGATCCTGGACCCCTTCGCGTGCCGCTGCCCCGGCCGTCAGGAACCACTCCTATGAGAAGGCAAATCCGACTACAATTCTAATCGACCCCCTCGCAAGCACCAAACCAGGTTTCATTACAAACACTACACAGGGGCACTGCAAACTCTCTGCTCACCCCCCAGGGAGGAACCGGGACTCCGGCAGCTGAAGGTGTTGTGATCCTGGAAGAAATGCTGCTGGGACACACAAGCCCGTTCCTCAGAAACAGACTTTCAGAGCTCCACCTTACCCATGGGGCTCTTACATTTATTCCCCTCATTATTTTTTTTTTTTTTACTGAAAAGCAAAAATGTTTGTAAACACTGTAATCAAGCAGCCTTCACAAATGAAAAATGCTTCCAGCAGATCTAAACAGCAGAAACTGTTTTCACTACCAGCCTAATATCTCCTGCAGATCTGCAAACCCACGAAGCATCTTGTTAGTATGCTGGACCAAAGAAACACAGCAGGCTTGAAATTACAACACTGAAATCAGCTCAGCTTTTTTCCATTATCCAGGCTGAAAAAATGCCAGTAAATAATAACAATAATGAAAATAATCAGGGGAAAATGGCTAAGGACTTTTTCATAACCATGTGTAGCAGAGTTATCTTGGGAAAGACTTTCCATCTCAACCCAGATGTCAGGTGTTACACCAAGAATCCTTACCAGACACAGGCTCAGTTTTCAAGGTCTTTTTTTGAGTGAAGCAGCAATAGAGTTATTGTTTCATATCAGTGCTAAGAAATACCCAATCTTTGGCTAATTTTCACCTGGGAAGCACTTTAGGTGGGTCAGTAGCTGAAGCTCAAAGCCATGCTCAGGCAGGAGAGGAGGAGGAGGAGACAAGCACAAGCTGTCCCTGTGCCGTCTCCAGCACGATGACTGGGATGGGATGCAGACACTTTGCTGCCACTCACCACATCCCTCTTCCAGCCAGGTGCAGAAACCCCAGGAGCCATCAGGCTGCACGAAGATGAGGTGGGAGAAAAGCAGCCTCTGGTCATGGAATACAAACCCCTTAGTATTAAAGAATACTATGGCCAATACGATGTCTTTGCACCTCAAGTGTCATCCTACGGGGACTCGAGCCTGCTCCACAATAGTCCCCTTCTCCCAGCTCAGCAACACCAGCGGCCAACTGATGTTACACAGGAGAAGGGGAGGCAAACCTAGCAGCTGTTTTAAGCAGCCCCACACTGCAAATGCAATTTGCTAACAGTCATTACAACGTGCCTGCAACATTTGGCCACCAGACTTGCTCCTTATTTGTTTTTAGAGGACGAACGATTGCTCAACAGCTGTTGTGTAGGCCTGGTTAGCCAAAAAAAAAAATAATAATACCCTACCCTAAGCGCATCTCCAGGGAGACCAAGTGGTTTTTCCACTTATTTATACACCACCAGTAGCACCAAGGGATTCTTACCAAGATCAGGCCCTCGGCATACAAACCCCACATGGAGGGAGAGGAGCCACCCAAGGCCACGGGAACGCAAACTGCTGGGCAAGGAGTGAGGAGGAGGAAGGACTGTCCTCCCCAGGCTGGGAGGTGCTGCACAGAGTAGCTAAAGAAGTCACCTGGTGCCATAATGGGTGGCCATGGCTCAGCTGAACCTAAATTTCCAAGGTCTGATTGCCCAAAGGAGGAGAAAGCACTTCCCCAGCTCAAAGGGCTGTTTCCAATAAAAACGAGCATTCAGGAGGAGTGGCTGCCTGCACCTCCCCAGCTGCGGTCACACTTCCCGGACCCATCTACTCAACGGTGCAGGAGGCCATTGGGGCCAAACCAAGGAATGAGGTAAGGAGCCCAACAGCCCAGGAATAGCAGCACAGGCACTTGGACCACATGTGCATCCTGCACGAGTCCTTGGCTAAAACCGGCCCTGTAGTTCAAGAGCTGGTTTGACTCATTTGAGACCTGGAAGGGACCCAGCAGTAGGGAAACGAACACACAATTTGTGTGAAGGGACAGGCAAAGCTCCTTTGAACTTCAAAAGCCCTTAAAATGTTCTGTTTCAAATACTGGGGAGAAGATCTTAATTATAACGATTTTTCTTATACTTGAAGCAGTTGACATGCCCTTCCTACTTACAAATTAAGTTGGAGAAACACAGCTGCCTACATACATGTCTTCCAAGGGTCTTCATGCCCTACAGCCCCACCATGCCAACACTGGTCCCAGGAGCCATTTCACCCAACAGATTAAGACCTTTTCAGATAGGAAAAGTATCAGAAATGAGTCTCTGGATTCAGAGTTTTCCATTGTGGCAAGAGAGGACGGCATGACAACAAGCATCCCCACTCTTCTGCAAGAGCATCGTGTCACGGTAACGTCATGGTTGGCACCTTAGTCAGTAAACCAAATAATGGAGTGAATACCTCCAGAACAAGCTCTCAAATGGCTCTACCCTGGGTTTGGGGAACAGACCCACATCCTCTGCAGATCAGATGCAGAGACACTTGAAACACACTCGCAAGCACTTCCACTAACAGAGTCATGCCTAAGACCTTCCTTCCTCTGCTCCTCCCTGGGTCATCTGTCAAGAAAGGCTGGAGATGCCTCACCTGGCAGGGAAGCCTCTCCACAGGTCACGGCACGCAGCCCCGGCTCATCCGTTAGGACTTGGGCACATTTACACATCTGGCCCCGTTTCTTCCCCAAAGCCATCGCAGTCGCACAGACACCCCGCAGCGAGCCAGCCCCACGCTCCTACGCTCACTCTGAAGACAGCATGCGCCAAAGTACCTCGTATCAGCATTAATCCGCATGTAATGGCAAAAAAATGTACAAAAAACTTCAAAGATTTTATGAAGGAAATAACGAGGCTTTTCTCCTAAATTAAAATCCTTTTCTTCCCTTTTCCAACACAGCAGGACTTACACTATCCCCAAGTCTGATAAATAAAAAGAGCTTTCATGTCAAAAAGGCTATGTATTTATGCAGGTATCTCAAGCAACCTTTAAAATGTTCTTCTAATTAGCAGAAGTTTCCAAAGCCTGAAGTTACACCCAAGCTTTCTTCACGTAGGTGCACTGTTGCCAAATTAGCAGAGGTAACACCATGCTGATTTTTTACAGTACATCCTAGAGGTGAGTCTCTGTAAGTCTACACGGGCTCCCAGCAGGACGTAATGCAGACTATGGCTTCAAGTGGAGAGAAAGACAGGGATGAGGAGAAAGCAACCCCATATTGTAGCAATCTTCTCTTCCCAGTCATTAATTGCATCCTGCTGGCACAGTCCTCTCAAAGTCTGGTCCTAAAACATGTCAAACACACTTCCCTCCTCCAAACACTTGTTAAAGAGGCTTTAACTGCTTCACTCCTGAGTCCCAGAGAAGTCTGCTGAGTTGGAGAAAAGAAGCTGGAGAAAAGGTCCAGGGGAGCAGCACTCAGAGGTCACCAGCCAGCGTGAACCTCAAGTGCCTAACTTCCTTCTTTTGCAAAATAAAAAAAAAAAAATGGGGAGGGGCAGGGGGCAGATGCCTTTGCTGGGATGAACACTGGTGGGAACCCACTCCTGCTTCTCAGCTTTGGGAGGATATGGTCCCGGTTGGGGGTCGCCTAAGATGAAAGAGCGTTTGACATTTTCAGACCAAAGGGTCCTATTTTTATTTTATTTTTGAGGGCCACATGCAGTCAAATGCCTTTAATGGTGCTAGAAACAGATGGGCCACCGTTTTCTTTGCTCATACAGGGCGCCAGACATAAAAATACCATTGAAAAATGAGGAATAAAAGCTTTCCCTTTTTGATTTACCGTTTCTGCTCCTTTCTGGCTCCTGAAGACTGGCACTGAACAAGGAGAGCGTCTGGAGCGGTCAGCAACCGCCTAAGCCCAAGGTGTCTCCAAGGGAACAATGACGCCACAGAGGAGTCAGGAGATTGGAAATCAAGATGACAAACTGGGTTCAATTCCCAGTTTTAAGACATTTGCAATGTCCAGACTCCCCGGACCAGACTTATCCCAGGCCCGTGTTGCTTCAGCCTAGCTGCCTCACTTTCCCTGAATCATCGGTGGAGAGGTCAGCACAGCTGAGGGGTGTGGAGGTCCCAATCCCAGCAGGTTTCTCCACATCCTGTGCTTTTCTCCTCAGAGGTCTCCAGGGGAGCTGAAACGGCCGAGACAGCCACTTACAAGAACAGCTTTTTTAACAAGAATACCTCCAGCCACCCCTGTTAAAAGGGATGACTTAACCCTGCTCAGTATTCAAGACTGTTGAGCAAAAACAGAAGCAGCAACAGGTCAGTGTTGTTCTGAACAGGAATCAAACTCTGCCAGCTCTTCAAATAAAGGAATATTTCTCATTTTCAATAAGAAACCAAATGAAAATTTTCAAACCTTTCCAGATTTTTGATTTTTCAGTTCTTGGGATTATTTTTTCCTGTTTTCCTTTACTGAAGCAACAGAAGGAAAAAAAGAATGAAGAAGTAAATGGGAAACCACAAGGAAGGGGGAAGGATGGAGGATAAACCATTTTCACAGTTGAAAATCAGAAAATTCAAATCCAAAGTTTTCTCCACAAAAAATAATTAGTTAGGTTCCAGGAAAGAAAGGATCAAGCTTTGGTTGAAAAATTCCAACCAGATCAAAATAACCTGCAAGCCTTTCACTCAGAGATGGTCCCCAAGGTCCACGTCCCGCAGTCACGCACCCGAGCTGCAGCTCTACGGGAGGGTGACCCAAAAAGCTCCATCTCCACGTGGACGAGGCACATTATCGTGTTTGGAAACGCGCAAGACCTCTCCTCTCTCTCCCCTCCTTCCTCCCAGAGCATTGTATTACTACCATTTCTGCACGAAGCGTGCAGCCAAAGCAAACACAGATTCCTGGAGCCGGCTCTCGGGAGAGCAGCTGCACAAAGCTGGCAGCCCACGTCCTTCAGGACCCCCTCTTTGCCGTCATCCCTGCAGGCCACGTGCACAGAAGGTTCTCCTGGCAGTGTCTGTGTGCTCCAGAGCTGGGCTCTCATTTGCACATAAACCCATCAGCCGGGCTTGTGCTCCCACAGCTGGAAATGCAAATCCAGCTCCTCCAGCATCAAGCCCCCACAGCCTCCCTCCGCCCCAGCTGCAACCCCCCACACAGCATCAATGGAAATATTAGTTCTTGTAATGCAGGGTAGCTTAAGCATCAATCTGTTGTGAGCTCCCCAAACCCAAATATTACCTCCTCCTTCACTTTGCATCCAAAGGTTCTCTGCAATGGGCAAAACCCAGCTGCCCCAAAGATAAATATATTTCAGGATAATACGCATAAAAGTCATCCTCAGACCTCTGACCAAGCCAGCCATTGCCCATCGTTTCTCCAGTAGAAGCCACTTGTCCAGCTCTCCCAAACAGACATCACAGCCCGTTTGCTTCCATCAGGCAAGGGCCCATCCTGAGCTGGGACTATGGTCACACAGAGCTTCAACTTCCCCTGAATCAGTCCATACCGAGAACCCTTTCTGTGAGCCTGCTAAGGACACACAGCAAAATTCCCAGGCAGAATAAAAACCAAGATGAAAACCAAAAAAAAAAAATGCTCACGTGCAGTTGGGATCGGGAAGCCTCGGATGCAGACAGCTCTTTGGGGTTATAGTCTTTGCCCTCAGCCTGCCTGTACATCCTTACAGACAGGCAGACCTGGTACAGCTCTCAGAGGGTGGTCAAAGACAGACATGCAGTGACTGCTGGAAAGGCTCCTGATGTCCCCCAAGGACAATATCCTGATGCCTGTCCCAGGAGAACACAACCACCCGGTACACACAGTCCCAGCAAGCTGCACTGGGAGCTGCTGCCCCTCTGCCTGCAACAAGGGAGCTGGGGGACCTGGGAGCACACAGACCCTGCCTGTGGGAACACATTGCTGAGCTAGAATAAAAAATAACCTGGCCCTCAAAAGAGAAGAAAAATATTGAGGAAAAACTAATGAAAAATAGCTAAAAAAAAATCCCACCAAAATGCATTTTTATCAACAGCTCCAGGGCTTCGCACAAGGAGGCACTTTCAGGCTCCAGGCTGGCAGTACCAGCCCTGCGGTATGGGATCCTCTGCCCTGGGATCCACAGGATCTACAGCATCCTCTGCCCTGGGGCTGGGCAGCCACTGCTTGGCCTGCAGAGACGTCCTGCGTGCACATAATTCTCCTCTGTCTGCATGATTAAGACAATTACAGATGGATGTTTTTTCCATTTTCTTTGCAAAAGCAATTTTCAAAACAAACCATTTTAAATTTTTCACCCTGGAAGGGAAGAAGGAGGCTGGCTAGAAGCTGAGGCAGAGAGGCTCAGCTGGGTATGAGGAAGCCACATTAGCTGAGAGAAACCAGCCCCTTCTTCCCGACACTTTTTCTACCGTTGTGGGAAACCAACTGATTTTCATCCCAAAAGCAAGGCGTAAC
Source organism: Strix aluco (assembly GCF_031877795.1). Classification (NCBI taxonomy): domain Eukaryota; kingdom Metazoa; phylum Chordata; class Aves; order Strigiformes; family Strigidae; genus Strix; species Strix aluco. The sequence goes on from NC_133951.1 coordinate 13,211,571, forward strand.
CAAGCATTTCCAGTTTCCAGCCCTGCTCTGACAGCACCTGTACAAAACAGTCGTAACAAGCACTCCCTTCCCGGGAACAGAAATAGATTTTGGTCCAAGAGCTATTTTTATTCCCTCCAAAAATATTTTGACAAAAACCATTTGCATCATCTCTGACACTTCCTCTCGCAGACAAGGTATTGCGAGAATGGATCCACCCATGGTTTGAGGAGGAATTTGAGAAACAGCCATCTTTGGCAGAAACAGAAAGCCCAAAGGAATGGAGAGACATCACGGCAATGGGGCAGGCATCACCCAGGGCTTTTCGAGATCCTGAAAAGCAGCGATGAGCCCAGGCAGCCCGCACCAGGGCTGGCAGCAGTGGGATGGGAGTAGCTTGGCTCGGGTAGAAAGCAAGTTTCCCAGTACTGCACCTGGTGGAAAACAGGGCTGAGAAAGAAGAGTTGCCTGCTAGAAATTTCAGCCTGGGTTGCCAGGCTGGCACTGCTCACCATCAGCGTTGTTCCATTTATTAAAATAAAAAAAAAAACCACAGCCCATATAAATCCTATTTCCTCCCTTCTGAACTTAATCATAGCCAAACTCCATTTTCCCTTCTCCCATTGCACACTCACACTGCTGCAGTGCCCCCAGCCCCACGACACCCCTCTGCACTCAGATCCCCTGAACCAGCCACTGAGGGCCAAATACACGCAACAGATGAGTCTCCAATCCACAGGGGTCCCCAAACTTTCCAAAACATTAAGGAAAAAGGCCCCAAGGCATATTTGCAATATGCCAGAGGACAAAGCGGTGGGGAGGAGAGGGTCCTTCCACCCTGAGCAACGAGAGGACACCCTGAAGTATGTGACTAATACAACACACGTGGTGTAACCTGACGATCTGGTTACCTTTGAGATACCCTGGAGACACCAATGCACTTAATGACAAGTCACACCTTTCAGCTCAACTTTCTACTTTCAGAGCTGTTCCCATTCAGCGATGACTTAGATACCAAGGAGTGCCGGAGCTTGGTTTTCTCCTGCCCCACACCTTGCTCACCCCAGACCAAAAGGGAGATGAAACTCCCCCCAGGGCAGAGCGGTTACGTGCTCTTTCTCCTTCCACCACGGCGAGTAGAGGTTGAAGGGAACAGCTCCCTCTGCCCTCCCCTGTGAGAAATAAATGCCGAGCAGATGCTGCTCCGCAGCACGGCTGGGAAGCACTTCCATCCCCGTCCCTTTAGGGAAAGCCCAAGTCTGAAGAAATACAGTTGCTTGGGACCCTTTCTTTTGAGTCCTTCCCTTACTTGCTCTGCTGCTTTGTGCAGTTACAACATGAAAGAGAAAATACACATTTTCCGCAGAAGTTCCTGGACCTTTGTGCCCTTCCCTGCCACAGGAACCTCACCAACTCCACGGATGAGCGGCTGCCCCATGGTGCTCTCTCAAAACACTGCCTGGTTTTCACCAGGAGGTAGCATGGTGTTGGTGGATGGTGAGGTTAGAGGGATAGAGGGATCACTGAAAATCTCACAAGCCTCTCCCCAATCTTCAGCTGACCTTACCTTAGCCTCCCACTCTTCCCCGCATATCTTCTCCTCCGTCAACAGCACTAGCATCAATTTTCCAGGCCAGAACCTGCTCTCCTGGCCACATTTCAGCTGGATCCAACCACCACAAAGGGCCCGTTCAAGCAGCAGCTTCCTGCCAGGCTCAGAGATGGCAAAGTCTGGGTGGGCGACTGGCACAACACCCAGAAAAAGCCACCAAAAAGCAACCCAGGGATCCATGGTAGCATCGTACAGCCATCCCCCACGACTCCCCCAGCCCGCACAGCCAAGTGAGCTGAACCACACGGTGGTTTGGAGACATGGACCGATGACCACCGGGGAGTAAGAAAAGAAACCTGCCAAATACCACGCGCTGGAAAAGCTCAGCAGTTTCAGTTGCCTCGACTGACGCTTTGCCAAGGACACCCTCTTTTCCCTTCCCTCTGCGGTATTTCACGCTAAGCTCCAGGTCTGGAAGCCAAACTGGAACCGCCTCAGCTTGCCTGGTTTGGGGTTGACTGCTCAAGTTTTCCCAACTGCCTCGCAGCTATGCTGAACAACTTCCCTGAATTCCCGTAAATGTTTTGGCCAGCCTGGTCTGAATTAAGGGTTTACAGAAAAACCTGAGTGTGGGTGCTGAGGCTTGGAGTTGGCCTCAGCTCTACTTTGAGCTAGTCCTGGTGGCTCTTGAAGTTGGAAGACTAAAAAGAAAAAAAAAAGGGAGCTGATGGAGCCAAGCAGGGAGAGATGAATCATTCCACTTTGGGTAAGTTGGGATGATAGGGCAGAGAAAAAAAAAAATTAATATAGCTTAGTACGAGGTCACATCTTCAGCCAAAAACTGACATATGCTAACAGAGGCATACCAAAATCCATAATACATCAAATCCCTTTCAGCAACACACTTGGGGGAAATATGAATGGCTCAGAAGCTGAGGTCTGGATGAGGTGTTAATCCACCTTCAGCCTGAAGCCTACCGCAGCCTCACCTGGGAAGCCAGACCCCCCCTGGGGGCACTGCGGCTCCCAAGCCAAGTCAGGGTCAGGGGTACCCTGGGGTGGGCTCATCCTGCAGGTAACTCACCTCCCTTCGGATGAGGAGAGACCCGGGGAGAACCAACCCCATCCCACAGCTGTGCACGAGCGTGACAGGGGGTGAACATCACCGTGGAAGATGATGGGGGGGACATGGGACGGCCCTGCCAGCACAAGGAGAAGGGCTGACACCCCCTCCACCCCCCCGCCCTTGGCAGGGATACAGCCACACTGCAGCGAGCCAAATTCATCCCTGACCTAAATTCTCGTCTAATCAAAGCAAGGATCTTTGCCTGCCCAGTGCATGTCCCGCAGCGTGCCAGGAGCCGTCCCATCTCGGCCATACCTGGGATGCTCCTGGCAGGCACAGCTGCAGCTCCAGCCTTTCCCTTTCCCCTTCCCTCCGCAGGCAGACCCTCCGTTTTTCCCCGCAGCAGGAGACCACAGCCCATTAGACAAGGCCTGATTGCTCCTCCTCACCTCCCCCATGACACAATTGAGTGCGCATACAAGGCAGAACAAAACAGTGACAATTGGTGACAAATGGACTGCACAGCATCCCGTGGCCCCGTCGCCAGGGAGACCCTGGCCAAGCATGGGCGGCCTCGATTCGGGGACAGCAGAGGGGACACAGGTGCTGGGAAACCAGTATGGACCCATCTGCTAATTGCACCCGCCAGAGCTGACGAGGGAAGAGCCGCCGTGGGCTCACCCGGCGCAGGAGAGAGGACTGCAACCCATCAGGCCCAGCCAGCTCTGCCTCTCCCGGGTCATCCCCCTTTAATAAGGGTAATTTTCCAGACGTATTTTCCCAGGTCAGAGTAGTGGTTTGACAACAAACAGAAAGGGGAAAAGGGTTTAACCGTTGCTAGCACTGGCCTAGAAAGCATCACCAAGCACATTTCCAATGCTGAATAACACAGCTCTGTGCCGGACATTGTATCACGAGCCCCGCTTTGCCAGGGAAGAAACCGAGGCCAAGAGAGGGAGAATGACGCTTGCTCTCAAGCTCTTTGCTGGCAGAGCCAGAAACCTCTTCCGGGAACATCTTGGAGTGACTCAATGCCTTTTACTTTCAATACAAGTGATGTAAATGCCCCACAGCCAGCGCGGAAGCATTTCACGCTCACCCAGGGCCGCAGACGTTCTCCAACACTCAAAGCATCAACAAAACTGGACGTGCAGTTTCTGAAATTCAGCCTCCCTCCTCCAAGGCAGCAGCAAACATTGACCTGGGTTGGGCTTGTTTGAGTTGTTTCCCAATGAATACCTGCAGCAGACACCCAAAATAACCACACAACAGCGACAGCCCCTGGAAAGTGACTTTGCTTCTTCCCCCCCTGCCTCCAACAGAACTGTATGTCTGCAGCTTTATTCTCTCCAGTCGCCCTTCGCTGCAGTCACTCAGGAGAGGTGCCACAGGTGAAGCCAAGCATCCTTGCACAGGCTACGTGCATTTTGGCTACTCTTCCCACCACCTCCCCGTCCCGCTGTGCCGTGCAGGTGGGCAAGAAAGAGTTAAGGCTGCAGCTGCCAGCCCCTGTGCGGAGTTATGCTCAAACTGTTCCCACTGCTGCATGAAGTCAGCTGTCATTAGGGAACAAAGGCGCCCCGGAGCAGCTCGAGTTGTGTCACACTCGGGAGGCGAGGAGACTGCTCCCTGATTAGGATTTCTAAATCAGTCCCATCGAGGCCCAGAGAATAAAGCCGCAGAACAATGAGCGGGGGCACATTCACACAAGCAGCAGCCCCCTCCGTCCCCCACTGCCCTCCCCACCCCCTCGCACGCTTCTCCTCCCGCCCGAGCCCTGCAACACTTCACCTCTACATCCCGCTGAGGACCACAGCATCCCCGGTCCCGGAGGCGGTGGGCACATCCCTGCTGCTCCAGGGCATGGCTCTGCATCCCTGCTCACCCTCCAGCTGGGGCATCTTTTAAGTCACCAGGTTGGAGCATCTCCTCAGCAGTGACCTCTTGCCCCAGGAGCTATCAGCCCCAGGCTTCGTGTTGCCCACCTTGGGGCAATGCAGCGAGGCCACTGGAGGAGGCAACCCCAGGCAGTGCTGCTTTCTGGCATCCCTCCTGAGCAGCTGCCCCGGCTGGTGGCCAGACCACCATCCCCACCAGCCTTCCCTCGACCACTGACCGTGGTAGTGGTGGCCACCGTGGCCATCTGCCTCATGCCCTGAGGCACACCGTGCCCCAGCGCTGTCAGCCGGGCTCAGCCAGGACCGGCAGAACGGCTGCTGCAAAGAGATTGATTTTTCTTTAGAAATAAGATGCTTTCCACACTTATAGCAAACTTATGCACACATACAGCAAACCTCACCTGCAGCAAGACCGAACTACCTGCAAGGAGAGGTCACCTCATTCAGCCCTGGGCTGTTGCACCACTGTCCCTTCGTTACAGGGGTGCTAACAACTTGCTGGACCGCCCCCCACACTGACCTAGAGCATCACCCGTGCCCTCAGCCCTGTGCTTGCTCCACAGAGTTTTTTCTTTTCCTACTAAGCAAGACTTTGTGCACACAGAAACTGATCGGAGGCTGCAGACCCGGTTGCTAAACTCATCTCAACCGAGGCAGACTTCCTCCATGAGCATGCAAGTTCTCACGCCATGGGCGGGAGATGTTGGTTTGGCTGGTGGGGTCTGTAAAAACTCTTTTCTTGGAAAAAACAGGAATTCCAGCATGAAATGACGCAGCACGAGTCAAAAAAACCTGAGGGGAAACCAATACAGTTGTGAATTTGGGACATGAAAAACACTGAGGCAGGAATTAAATGGTAGTAAATGCTATTCTTGGCTCCAAATCTGACTTTGCTCATGACATTGGCTTTGTCGATTAAGAGCTCTCTGCCTCAGTTCTTCCCATGCAGAAGGAGGAGGTGACCCTCTAAGAGGTTACTTCCCACAAACACAAATCCTTAACATCAGGATTCCCACAAGTAATGACAAACACGATGGGACTGTCCTCCCATCGTGCTCGGCTTGTCCAGAGCTGAGACCGGCTGGGGCACCCAGAGGGTCCCCACCAAGGTGGCACTGGGGGCCAGGCCACATTCCTGGTCCTGTGGAAGCCCACGCCTGCCCGTTGGCCATGCCATCAACCCAGACCCTTCCTTGGAGAGGTCCCATCATCTTCCCGCAAAGACCCTTCCGTTGCACAGAGCCAAAGCGACAGCTCCTTTATCCCCCCCAGCCCCAGCTTCGGATTTGGGAAAACACAGGGGGATGGGAGACGGGAAAAGGGTCGAGAATTTACTGTGCTCCCCTGCCCCAAGGTTGGATCTTCAAAACTGCAGCGAAAGGCCGGCGGGCAGCGGGAGGCTGGCAGCCAGCAGGTGCAATGAATAAATATCCCGGCAGAAATCAATATGGAGAGAGGGGGAAGGGAAGGAATATAGATATCGGGCATCCCGCCCCCCGCCTCCAGCCCCCGGCAGGACACGCACGCAGACACACACACACTAATCCGGTGGATTTGGCCGTCATATGACATGCCCGGTCCGTCCGAGGGAGGGGATTTAAGGCACGCCTCTCCTTTCACGCCAGGAAAGGATTTTCATCTCTCAAGAGCACAATGAGGGGGGAAGGAAGGAGGAAAAAAAAAAAATAGAAAAAAAAAGCCAATCAAGCCGGGATCAGCTGTGGGCTGGGCTGCTGCAGGTCTGCTTGTCCCAGAGGGGGGTGCGGGGAGACATATTGGGCCGTGTGGGAAACCCACAGTCTCAGCTTCTCACACATTGTTCTCCACCCCGGCTCCCCCCAGCCCCCAGCCAAAGCCGTTAATGCCACAAAAGATACTTTGCCCATTGTGCCGGGGACAGCTGAGAGGATAGAGTTAGCCTTACACAGCTTTCCTGCCTCCCTCTCCCGCTGGAGAGGGGAAGAGGGGACACAGCAATCAAAATGGAGAGTTTGATGCTCACCATACAAAAGAATTAAATCCACTTAGGCCCCTTTCTCGCTAATCTCGGACTGTGGGGGGTTAAATATGGTTACATTTTCATTAGGTACTAATAGCAAAAGGGCAGCTAATGGTAGCACAGACCGCCCCATTGTCATGCAGATGGCTCCGAAAAGGGCTACCCAGCATCGCAGCATCGCTGCAGCACGATGGCATGCTCAGAGTGGGAAATTGTGTCACTCGGCATTGTCGGGGCTGAATTCCATCAATGGGAAAAGTCATGTTTCCTCCACCAAAAGGAAACAAGTTAAAACACCCGGGGAGGGGAGGAGGTGGCGGGGAGGCACCTGGGCTCTGCAGGGACCCTCCTGCAAAGCATGACCACTCCAGCACGGAGCAATGCCCGGGGTGAGGGGCTGCTGGGTTTAGGTGGTCACTCGCCATGCAGTGAACTTGGTGGCCATAAGCCATTAGATCTGAAATACCAGTGGCTCCCCGCTGCCTGGGAGGATGCCCTGTCCCCCCTCATTTGGGACTCGGGGTGCATGGGGCAGGTCCCCAGCTGCACACCCATCCACCAGGCACTGGCTGTGAATTTGGACAAGGTGATGGGAAACCAAAGAGCCATTTTCACCCTTTATCTTTTTAAGTGCTTTGTTTGCAGCCAGCTCAGCCTCACTGGGGCTTTCTCTGCCCCCAGTTCCACTGAGCTGGAAACTGCAGATTCAAAAGGGTCTGGAGCGGGGGAAGTGTCCTGCGGGTCTGAGTTACTGCCTGCATGACCCAGCTGCCCACGCAGCCGCTCGGGCTGCCTATGATCACCGCCACGATGGCAGCTCTCCCCTTTCATCCCCTCCAGCGCTGTGCCTAGTAACTTGCCCAGTAGATAGAGCTATTCTTCTCCCTTCATCCCCCTCCTGTCACAGGTTGCATCAAAGGACCAGTCTCAGATCAGCACTTGTGCAGGCAGGATGCTCGGCTCTGGTGCACACACGTGCTGGGGGTGTTTCCAGAGCAAGTAGCTCTCCCATCAAAGGGGAGGCACTGTGGTCAGTGCGATGGGTGACATCCCTCTGGAAGCCCCATGCCAGCACCCACAGGGTTACAGTCTTCCAAACCTTGGCCTTGCTAAAAGACCAACCCAGACCATCTCTCACAGCTTCAGGCACTTAGCAATGGTGCCTCAGCTGAAGGAGCATCATCCCTCAGAGATCAGCAGCTCCAGGTGGATCTCAGGCTGCTCAGGACAGCACTGCCTTGGAAGTGCTCGCCAGCAAAAAGGAAAACAACTCATTTGGGTGCCTCAGCTAAATGCTCACACTAAGAAAAAGAAGGGGGGACCCATGCTGCCCTTGTACAGAATCCCAGCCTATTTAGAGCTGGCTCACTAACACGATATGAACAGAAAATACCTGCCAGGGTATATTTTATAGGGTGAGAGCACTCTGGGATGCTTTTCCTTGGGGCCTTAGAAGAGAGACCCACAATGCAGACAAGTCAGTGAAACTACGTCCTTTCCCCCAAACCAACTGGCACGAAGGTAAAAATCCATCACTTGGGAACACGCAGCAGCTGCAGAAAAAGCCAAGTTAAACAAGAACAAGGTCAGCATCAAGATGGTGCAGCCAGTAACTGTAAAGAGGAGGAAATTGGTCATACAGGCAAGAGTACAGGCACCTACAGCCCCAGCCCCTCGCCAGCCAGCGCAGCATCCCAGGGAACTCAGCAGGAGCCCCAGAGACCTGACTTCTCATCCCAGTTCTCCCACAGAGCAGCACTGTGACCATGAGTGTGTCCCTTCACTTCCCTGTGCCTCTTTCTCCTCCCCATCTGCACAGACCATGTGGTCCTTGGGGCCAGCACCATCATCTTCTCTTGGTTTGCAAAATGCATCTTGGGGAAGGGGCTGGAGGACCCTCAGCCTGTCTGCCAGGAGCTCAAAACCCCACTCAGAGGAACAACCGGGGAAGGGCACAATTCAGTTAACAGAGAATTATTTCACCCACCCCATACAGGGCCATAAGAAGCCACTTGCCTGATTTGACTCGCTTTGCACAGTGCCTGCCCTGTCACAAGCTCACATAGACCAAGGACAGACAAATTATCCATCTGCATAACACTCAAGTGCAAATTTCCTAACAAACTCCAACACCACGTCTATCTCGCCTGACTGCCAGAGACCAAATTTGAGCCAAATTTCCTGCAAGCGTTGCTGAGTTTTGCAAGCTTCAAGTCCTCGGAGAGTCGCATTTTCATGCTTCTCTCTGTAACCTTGAGAGTCAGAGCTTGAGTTTCTATGAAAGCTGAGATTCTTGATGCTCTGGAGCCAAAGCTTTCAGGGAGAAAGCAGAAAATGAGAGCAGGGGAACCCATGAAGATTGGCTTTCTGCAGTATGACACATCACACTTAGATTCTCCAATGTCCAGCAGGCTTGAGCTGAAATAAGCTTGTACCCTTCCCTTCTGCAAGAGGTTGAATAGGACCTTCTCTTCTACCTTCATCTTTCTACGCACAACTTGCTGGAATTTGATGTACTTTATACCTCTGACACACCAGCAAATTTTGTTGACACTAACCAGAAAGACTTAGTTCTTGACAGTGACACAGATGGATGGACAGACAGCACATCTCAAAGCCCGCTTCCCCAGGAAAGCCCTCTATGGAATAGCGTATTGTGCAACAACCATGATAACATCTTGACAGCTTGCACCGATATTTTTCTGGTTTTGGGGAGAGCTGCGGTGTTGCAATCCAGGCTCAGGGTTAAGAGCTGGAGTTCTGGAAAGCTCATCTCTACGAGAGTGTCATGGAGAGGCGTCACGTCCGACGGGTGCCCGGGTGGCTGGAGGGGCAGGAGCCTCCGCCGAGAGCGAAGCCGTGCAGCTCCGCTGGACCCGCTCCAGTGGCTTACGCAGCTGATGATCTGTTCTGGCCTAAAATGTTTATTGTTTCCCAGCAAAGTTGTACTAGAAGCACAACAAAATATAATACAACGACACTCAAAGGTTAACATGTGTTATTTTTCACTATTGCACCTCAGGACTTTCCAGCACTAACATTAGCCAGGGTGACTTGTTTGCTTCCTTCAACCTGATAGACCAAAAAAGGGAGGGGGCAGAAATCAAATCTCACCAGCAACGGGAACCACTTTCAAGGGGAAGCTGCTTTCGGAAACCCAGCCACGTCCAAAAATTACAACCGGTCTCGGCAATTACCAGAAGTAAAACATTAAAAAGCATGAGACAAAGTGCATTTGCATGCTAAAAGCTCCCTTCAGTGGGGCTGAGAGGCTGTATCCAACAACAAAGCAGAGAACTTCCCTCTCCAAAAATACGTTAACCCCAGTGTCACATCCCTCTCCCAGTTTGCACCCCAAAGACCACGGGGTGCAGAGCTGGTAACAGGCACAGCCACAGCACCCCTGCACCAGATGTCTTGGACACAGACTCAGATGGATGTCTAAATTTGCTGGAGAAGCAAAGCTGGAAGGGTTAATCCATGCTCAGTCATCCCCATCGAAGCACAGCCCCTGGGGCTTCGCAGGGAGGGGGTGCCGGGAGGCTTTCTTGAACAGATTTGCTGGAAAGCGGTATTCCTTCAAACCCAGCCTAGTTCCGCAATTGCTGTTGCAAAAACAGGTTTGAGTTTGATCCAGAGGCCGCAGGTGGGCAAGTTACCTGAAGGCCATGAGGAGGAAACTCCTACATCCGCTCCAAAAACGCAAACCTTCAGCTGGCCAAGGAGGGAGGGGAGCGGGAGAGCCTCCTCCGGGGTAGGGTTTCACCTGAAAACACAGATTCATGCTCAAAACATGAGCCGACGAGAAGCTCTGAGCCAAAGCCCTGGGCTAAGCACTGGGAGAGGCAAAGTGAAAACCCCAGTTAGAGCTTTCTAAACCTCTAACGAGGAGTGGTTAGAGAGCAGGGGTCTCCTCCTTGGGGACTGCCTGCAGAAATCAGGAGTCCATCCCACCACCATTTCCCCATCTCAATCTCCTCCATCAGCTCTCCATGGGTCCTTGATACTGTAATCCTGCCCTGAACTGCCCTGCCTGTGCTCCTCCTCTTCTCCATTCCTCTCCCCCACAAGCAGGGACACCCATGGGTTTATAACTGGGAAGCCAACCAGTCTCAACGGCGCTGTAGGGATGAGGTATCTCGCTGATAAAACCACCAGGCCATCTCTCGCACAGGACTTGAGTCTATGCCTAGAGTTCACAGAGGGTAAAACAGCCCTCCAGAGACCTCCCAAAACATCCTGAGCTCTGAGAGCACCTAAAGAAGTAACCAATTCGTAGGGCATCTAAGAGCAAATAGGGGATATAAAAATAAGGGGCACATCCAGGGCTTGTTACGCACAAATCCTACCCAATTTCTATTTCAGTCAGTGGGGAAGACTTGTAAATGACAGGCTGCAGGAGAAATGAAGCTCTTTGTACTTGAGAAGGTAATCAGGTATGGGACAGCGATCCTGGATATCCAACCTTCTAGTTTTAGGTATTGCAGAGCAACAGTCAAGATGAAACGCGTGAAATCACCCAACAGCCCATTTCAAAAAGGTATCAAATCTCAGGTTTCATGGCAGAAGTGGCAAAGGATTCATTTTTGAGTTAAGTCAAATAGTCATGCTACCAACCTCCACTCCAGGACACCACACCAGTAGGGTGATGCCTCCTCACGCACTCCTCTCCCTCCCAAGGCCCAGCCACAGGATAACACACGAAACAACGCTCCCCAAAACAGACCACCTCTTAAAATAATGTGTGCAGAAAACTCTTAGCACGGAGGGATTCCTTCCTATTTCTATGTCTAGAACCTGACTTCAGCTGCAAAATTATTTTCTGTTAGAGAAGTGGTGGACAGGAGCAAGCTGGGAATGAAGAGGGGAGACAACCCTCCAGAGACTGGCTTGGAAGACAACATGACTACGAGCTGTGGAGTCTTCTGGCGTTGGAATGGGCAGGAATGACAAAGCAATATGTAACACCACACAAACACACACATATATATATTTTTATCAAGCCAGGGCATTTCTGGATTCAGTGGAAAAAAGGCCTTTCCTAGAGGAAAGCTCATTAGAAGTCCTCACCAGTCCAGTACCTTTCCCCTCAACAACAACAACAAAAAAAAAAGCAGGGCATGTTCTTTTGAAGGTTGTTTTCTTTCATCCCTCCTCCACCCCCCGTTGATCTCCTCTTCGGCATTTGTGGCTGGCCCGTTACCTCCGGCTGAGAGAGCAGGCTGCAAGCCAGGAGAGCCCGCTCCAGCAGCGCTCCTGCCAGGGCCCCCGGCCACATCCCGCGGCAGCCAGGCCCTCCTCCCCTCGCCTCCGTCCTGCCTTGCCCCAGCCCTGGTCCATCACCTCGGGGACATCTGGAGCCCCTGCCAGGAGAGAGGGCCTGGGAAATCCAGTCCACCCCAATTAGAGCTCGAGTCTACTGCATGGCAACAGGGAGCAGTGCTGCTGGGATGGCTTTCCCCCCCCCGGGTAAGGCTTGACAGGAATGGAGGTTTCTGCCCAGGGAACAAAAAGGAGAAGGGTTGGGGGAGTCTAGGTGGCTCTTTTGTTGTTGTTGGGGTTTTTTGTTTTTCTCTTTCTTTCAGACAGTTGGTCCCCTACAAGGCACATGGTGCTCCACCACAACGTAAACTCTCTCTGACCCTCATGGATGAGAAATGAGCTGGGCTGGATGCTTAACACAGTTATTGTTGAAATCTCTGTCAACACAGAGGTACAGAGAGTCTTTCCTGCTTTCTGGGATGAATTTTTGCTGGGCATCAACATGGAGATGTTGGAGGCAGATTCACCAGATATGTGATGGTGTCTACAAAGCCTCTTCCACCCCAGTTAGCCCTGCCAACAGTTGTGCCTTGATCCAGTTCACGTCCAGCCCTGAAGCAGCCGTTCCCCAGCTCCAGGTGACCGCATCCAGCCCTGCTCAGCCCCAGGAATCAGAGGCCACCAGGGCTGATGAGTGAAATAACGCCTTATCCTCGCGAGGGCTTGCCACTTAAAAGTCCCAGCACCAGCCCAGAGAGGGCATCCTTCATTTATATCACAGGAACACCAGCAAGGCACAGCCAGGCTGGGGATCTCAGAGGAGGCTCTGAAAAATGCACAGGAACCGATTCTGCTCTGCTCAGCCTTTCCTACCTTCTCTGCGTGAGAGCAGGAGCGGGCAAAGCTCCTGCTCCAAACTCAGCGTGTCGTCCATGTGTTTTACTGCTTTGAATGATGGAGCAAGGCGGAAAGCAGCTCAGAGCCAGGACAAGAGAGAATGACAATCCCTTCCCCCAGAGCGCTTATAAACCCAGGAGACAAGATGTAACATGAGGAGGAAACAAGGCTGGAGGCCGGAGGGGATACCATAAAAATAGGATGTTTTAGAACATATTTGCTGTGGGCATAAATCACCGCCCATCTCTGCACTGATCTCAAAAGCACAGAGCAAGTCCTCTCCCAAACAAAACCCACCTCCCCACGGCTTGTACCAGAGCAGCACAGCAAAACCCCTCTCTGGTGTAAATGAGATGGGCAAAAAGGGTGTCCGAGCCCTGCGTACCAGACGGGGCTGAAGGCAAAGGGACTTGACCATGCCAAGGGTTCAGTGGCAGAGCCAGGGACGGACTCCTGCTCTCCCAAAGCTTTGATGAAGAGACCCTTCCTCTCCTCTGCCCACTGCTACCTGCTGAGGAGGGTAGAATCTTCCTTACACTAACAAGGCTTAAATAAATCCAACTGCTCCCCACAAAGCTCATTCGTCACCTCTCCTTCCTCACTTTTCATCCCACCTTCCCCACTCCACCCACAAATCTGTGATGGCAAAGAAGGGATTTTTTTTTTCTTTTTCCCCTCCAAGAAGGAAAGAGAGGAAGGGTTGGGGGGAAGGGGCATCTTATTTCAAATAAACAAACAAAATTTATTGCCGGACACATCCCTAAACCCTCAGCCCAGGCCGGCAAACTGCAGCTGCGATGTAATAAGCACATAAATAAAGTTTACAGCTAAACTGGCCTGACCCAGTATTGCCCCGAGGTGCAGAAGCAGTATCTTGTCATTAGTATGCAGAACACATCGCCTTAATGTCTGCTCATTTGTTCTCAGCCCACTCGGCTCTATAAATCTCCACAAAAGGGCAAGGCAGGGCTGCGGGGGAGAAGGGGGAGCGGGGCCGGCAGGGCCAGGGGGATGGGAATCGCCTACTGTCCCGCTTCCAGCCGGCCGGAGAGCACAGGCAATACGGGCTTCACACGGATTTATTCCTTCCTTCCTTCCATCCAAGCAGGGACCACCAGAGCCCATTTGAGGAAAAGGATGGGCAGCTGGGAAGTGCCTGCACTTGCCCGCCAGAGCGGAGGGGAATGGAATAGAACTGGTATTTCTGTGTCAGCACAGGTCCAAGCGCTACCTGCAAGGCAGGACACCCCACTGGCTGCTTCCAGCTGCGGCAGGCTCAGCACAGACTCAGAGCTGAGATGGACACAAACACACGCAGCTTGTAAAAAAAAAAATAAATTCAACAACATTTCCCTTTTTGTACATTGCTTTAAACCATCATCCACTCTTCTAGACCTTCCCTTCCTGCCCTGCAATCAGCATCTGCCGACATCCCGCACAGCACGGTGTGCCCCCTCCCCAAAACACATCTGGCAACCCCATCCTTAACAGCCCCTCGTTGCAGCTCTACCAAAGCACTGCCCCAACCCCTGGGCTACACGCAGGGCAGCTGGCACGGGCCACAAGAGGATGGCACATTTTGGGGAACGATAGCATCAGGATCATGACCAACAGCATCTCCCTTTCCTCCAGCACCCTGCCTCAAAGGCAGATGTGATCTCCCTCCCACGCTGCAGCCTTGCAGGTTGTGGGGAGATGAGAACAAGCTCTCTGATTTACTGTCTCGCATAATCCCGCAAGAAAGTAGCTGTATCGCTTCCATGCTTTGCACTGCACAAAACTATTTTCTGTATGGGGAAATATTAGCCACTCTTCTCTGTCATCAATCTTGTTGGGCTCTCCCCCACATGTCTGAAGAAAGCAAAACACGATTTATTGTCTGACAACAAAAAAAAAAAAAGAAGAATGAGGCAAAGCAGCCACACAGCAGATCAAACATCTGGGGAGCGGAAAAGGAGGTACCTTGCATGGAAGGTGCCAAGGGGAAAAGTGTTGTCTTTGGAGTATTCCGATGGCTCAAGAATTGGAATTCAATTTGGTACAAAATTCAGGAAAATGAGGCAGTGCCCCCATGTAAATCTCTGATGGAAACGGCAATTTCCCCTCCATAGCACGTGGCAGAGGCAGCCAACGACAGCTCAAGAGATGAGAAAGCTTCAGGCTTTGAGTTGGCACAGCTGAGCCCTACTAAAACACCAAATTCCTCAACTGCAGTAGGGTCTCTGCCTTCTTCTGCAAAAAGCACTCGTTACTGCACCCCGAGAAAATACAGTGCTTGGGTCATCACAGGATGGCTTTGGACACCCCAGTGCAAAGAGTCACAGATCTCCTGAGGTAACACAACATAAATGAACAGCTACGCACCTCAGCACTTGCAGCAGCTTTCAGGGGTTTTAAAGCAGAAAAACTTTTTAGTATTACCAAAGTATTGTAGTATTACACCCAAAAAATCCAGAACATCTGGGACCTCAAGTACTTCCTCATGGGCAATATCTGGGTAAGTTCTGGGGACCTCAGCAGAGCAGAGAAAAATCCAAATGTAGAACCAGTTCCTACCAACAGAGCCCCATCACACAGCGGGGCTGGAGCACAGTGATGGGCTTCAAGCCGCCTCTCCCAGGGCACTGCCCGGCCAACATCCATCAGGGAGAAGAACGGAGGCAGAGAGCTCTTTCTTTTAAGTCTGGCTTATGGGAACAGGAGTGACTTGGAGGGACAGGAGGTGCCAGCTGTGGGATGAGGACAGGCAGGATGGATGGGCCGCAGGGAGAAGAGCTCCTCACTCAGCTCCCAGCCAGGTTTCCAGACTTGTTCTGGAAGGGAGAAACAGGAGAAGCTGAGGGCATCAATCCTTCCCCTGCAGACAATAGGAAACCTCCTGCTGACTTCCAGGAGACACTGCTATGAAGGCTTTGTGCTCTCTCCTGCTAAAGAGCAGGAAACGAAGGTGTGGGATCCACTCTCCACATGGGAATGACCCACCACAGTCCTGATTGAAAAACACACCCCAAACTGAAAACCAATTATCTACTTAAAAGAAAGAAAAGGTACTTCCCTTCCCAGCTGGCCCTTCAGCCAGGGATTGGCATCGGGGAAGGTAGGCATGATGTTGTGAAATAGAAAAGCAGCTTAAGAGACACCAGAGCAGAGGCTGGGCGGGCTCAAACACTGACCTGTCCCACCTCGGCTGGCACATCTCTTTGCCAGTCCTGTGCAATCGGGAGATTATCTCACAGACGAGCAGACTTCCTGGTCAGAAAGGTGAGACCAGCAACCAGCTGAACTACTGATTCCCTCCAAGCTCAGTGCCTGATCACTTCCAGTCCCTCCCAGTGCAAGTGTCATCTGTGCGTTAAAGACACTTTTAAGTAAGATGGACAGGCCTCCCGAGGTTACTGCATCCCTGGTGAATGATTAAGCACAGCAGCCCACTATTTATTCAAAAGGCAAGATCTGAGTTCAGACCATGCACTTGGTCTCATGCACACTTTGTCGAGCAGCCACTGCTTGGGAAGCCCTGGGCTTTGCAAAGAACTGGCAGAGAAGCTGCTCCAGGTTGCAGTGCTCCCTCAAGCCATCACGGAATCATGGAATTGTTGAGGTCAGAAGAGACCTTTAAGATCATCAAGTCCAACCGTTAACCCAATGCTGCCAAGTCCACCACTAAACCATGTCCCTAAGTGCCGCAGCTACGTGTCTTTTAAATACCTCCAGGGATGGCAACTCCACCACTTCCCTGGGCAGCCTGTTCCAAGGCTTGGCAACCCTTTCAGTGAAGAAATTTTCCTAATACCCAATCTAAACATCCCCTGGTGCAACTCGAGGCCATTTTCTCTTGTCCTATCACTTGTTACTTGGGAGAAGAGACCGACACACATACCTTGCTACAACCTCCTTCCCAGTAGCTGGAGAGAGCAATAAAGTCTTCCCTCAGCCTCCTTTTTTTGAGGCTTAACAAGCCCAATTCCCTCAACCACTCCTCAGAGGACTTTTGCCCTGCTCATAGGACCCTTCACCAGCTTCACTGTCCTTCTTTGGACACACTCCAGCACCTCAATGTCTTTCTTATAGTGAGGGCCCCAAACTGAACCCAGTATTCGCGGCGTGGCCCCACCAGTGTCGAGTACAGAGGGATGATCACTGCCCTATTCCTCCTGGCCACACTATTTCTGACACAAAATCATGGTCTTCAAACCCCAAAAGCAGCCCATCCACATCACATTCCTAAGCCTTCTCCCCAGTGTTCGGGGTCTTCTGCTATTTGGAGGTCTCGAAGCAAAGGTGTCAGGGTAGTTCAGGAGATGTCACATCTCTCTCTAGTTTTTGCCAGCCTGAGCAAACTCAGATGAGTTATTGAAGGTACAGAAAAAGGCAAAAACCACACGTTCCCTGATACTTTTATGCATGCAGGTACCTAGAAAACCTGAACTTTAGAAATCATAATTTTCCTACTATGCACCAAGAAAGTCAAAGCTATGTGCTCTTTCAGATTCCAAATACTTAATTTTTCCTTTTTAAATAATGAAGTTTGCAGACACACTAAATTCACACATTTTGAAATTCTTTCAGCGTTTGAACATACACAAGATGTGGTGCTTCAGCAGCACACAGGCACCTCAGCTCTGCAACCGCTTCCGAAATGAGATGGAAATAAGACATGCCCTGGAATAGGAGATTTAAGGGCAGAAACTGAACTGAAGAATAAGATTTGAACTGCAACTCGAACCTATAGATGATTTGGCAAATTTAAACCCAGGTGTTGTAATGCTGTTACCTGGCTACCTTGCATGCATAGGGTGCCTTAGATTTCCTTTTTAAGCAGCTGCATCAACAAATCACATCAGTTCCCACAGCCTTCACAGCAGATTAGCAACGAAGAGCTTGAATCCAGCACAGCATTTACACCATGCTGTTCTGGATCAGGGTGGAGGGGTAAAGCCTGAGAACATTTCTGATGTCAGAAGCAATCAGGAGATGCTAGAAGGTTCCACAGACACACAAAAAGTTGTGATGAAACTACTAGATATTTTGCATCTCATTACACTGGAGGACTTCATAACCTTGCATCCAAGTGGTGTTAAACACACTCTGGTACGTGAACAAGATTATATTTAAAAATAGCAAGATCCACTGAATCTCCACTGGTGGCAAGGCAGGTGACCTCTCTTACCTTAGGTGGGAAACCAGCACATCCGGCCTCTGATGCATCTCTCAGATATGCCAACTTGTTAGGTGATAACTGACATGCAATAAATCTGGTTTTTAACTCAGTTAATTACCAGTATTGCGTTCATGAGTAATACGATAGCATTTAAGGTGTGGCAGATTTTCCATTACAGAGCCCTGGTTGCATGACTTCCATGAGAAGTGTTTTCTGCTGGATGCAGCTTTGACAGAAGTCAGCCACGCTCCAGCCTAAACCTTCTAACCCCAAACCACCCCTCCAAACCATAACAGCCTTCAGCCCTCCGCAGAGGGGCTCCTTCTGCAGGGTAACACCCCGAGTCGCCTCGATATATGCACCACCAGCACTGCTGTAATTGACCTTGGACTGATTTCCTACCTCTCCAAGCCTTCCCTTTCTACAGCACTACGGCACTTGCATCAACAGCATTGGCAATATCAGATGGATTGGAGGGTACTATGCCTAAAAAAATAAGGAAGGAAATAATGCAACCCAGCCAAAAGACGTAAGAAAAATGAAGTTCGAGGAACTGTGCACTCAGGTTCCCGGCTGGAAATTGCTCTGAAAGCATGGTTCAATTCAGTGTAGCAGCAAACTGGAAGTTTTGGTAAAGGGAAAAACAGCCCCAACAGGAGGAAATTCTTTAGGAGAGAGGACAAAGCGGCTTATGAGAGCACCTCTCTGATACAACAGCAAACTCAAAACATAACCTCTGTAATCCAGACCGCACAAAACATGTTGCATTTTCAGCAGAGCAGAACCCATTGAAACAAACTCATTTCTGATCTGAAGAGGCTGATTTTCCAAAATACCCTTTTGCAGAGGCAGGTAGGTTCAGTGGAACCTGCATCAAGACTCAGTACACAGTTGTTTTTTCTCGACAACAAGCTAGAGGACAAAAGCCCCTATGTCCAAAAACATGCATGAAGGATTTTGCACAAACATACATGCACAGCACAAGGTAAAACGTGGAAGCCCCATGGCCACAGCCCTTGCCCCAGATCTGGAAGCCTGGGCTCAGCTCCCCGATCCAACGCAAGGTCAAGGGGAAGGAAACACGGGCAGACCAGCCCTGGTCTCACAAGAGCAGCAGCTGCCTGGGACTCCAGGTGTGAACCAGACAGGGTCAGAGTAAAGCTCTGAACTGCTGTCCCAGAGGAGCCAGCAAAGCTCAGCCACTCAAAATATCAAAAACCTCATTTTCAGCCCAATGTGGAAACATTTCAGAGTTGTTGGGAGCTCCACGGGTAGGAGCACAACATAGTCAGCAGCTCTTTATGGAGCTGCAGTGCTTTACTCACCACATTTGAGCCCTTCACCTTTGGGACAACTCAGTGCAGCCATTGCCACACAGATTTAGTCTGAGGTGCCTGAAACCACACCCCTACTCTCCTACAAAGAGAAGCCCAATGCATTGCTACTCGTGCACCCAGCCCCAAGCTCTTCCTTGCTACTCCTGCTTTCCAGCTGACACCTTTCAGCCAGAAAAAGACAGAAGATGGAGGGGAAGAAAAAAAAAAAAAATCCCTGCAGATTCTCATCTTCCTTCTCTAGTCTCCTCAAGTCATTGTTTTGCAGTACAAGTATTTCAGCTCTCACTGTACCAGGGAACAGGATTAGACAGGTCACTGTGGAATCAGATTACAGACTTTTACCTTTTTAACTTTTCTTCTCAGCACGTAGGCTGGCGAACTGACACCCAGCGAGGGAGCAAGCAAGGGACAGGCATGGGTGGAGATGGCAGCAAAACGTCAGTGATTCAGAGAGATTTGCCAAGTCATTGGAAGTTCTCACGATTCCAGGACCTAAAACAAAGAACCAGATGGGTAAAAATTAAAGGGTACAGAAGGGAAGAATTTTACCCAACTCATGCAGGCAACAAAGGGAGTAAAAATATCAAAAAGTGTCCTGATAGAATTTTGTCTTAAAGGGCTTAATTTTCCTTGCAGCTCAGAATTCCCCTCTCAGCTCCGGGCCATGGCTGCCTGCAAGGCTCCGGCAGAGCCAGGAACCCCTCAGTACCCTGCAGCGTGTGGCCAGTTTGTGAGGATACAGAGTCCTGGTGTTTGGAAAGATCTGGGACCTTACAGGAGACTATTGTGGCCACAGACTCCAAATGATTAGATGAGTCTTGTGTTCTCAGTGGTGCAAATTTCCTTTTAACGTGGTGTTCCCTCAACTAGGGAGTATGTCTGTCCTGTCTCAGGCTCTCTTCGAATTTCTGCACGTGTCAGCATCCTGCAATGCCTGCACCGAGCCCAACAACTAGGGCTGAACAACATATACGGGAAGACAGTCCCAGGCTTGACTGGGAGACGTCAGGAGATGGAGGAGATGAAGAGCCCATTCCAAAGGATGATCATTCTGGTAAAAGCATGTGTTGAACTTGTCACGTCTGTTTATAATTTAGAGCTATTAATGCTCATTATGATCTTTTGTGATAGCACTAGACAGCTTGCGTTCACTTTCTCTATTGCAAACTGAAAACAATGCTGCCTGTTCCCATGCCCCCTGCACAGGAGCTTCCTACAAAACAGGTAATAATATGCTTGAAGCATCTTAAGTATTATTATTCAAAACACCTATTTAAACTGAACCTTTTCATTGCAGTTAGCACTACCCCTGGTGATATGGACTGTTAAACAGTATTCAGCTTTGAGTGTAACAACATATTTTTTCCCCATGAGATACAGAAGTTACTGAATTTATCATAATTAGCCTCAAAACACAAGGAACATAGAGAGATGAAATAACTTGCCACAGTTTTACAAGACAGCCAATGCAGGGAACAACACGAACTCCTTTTCCAAAGAAACAGACCAGTGCCCTAATCAATGAACCATTTTTCTACTGTTAATGCCTCAAATGACAGAGGAAAAAAATAATTACCAAATAAATTATTTAACCAGCTTGGCTTTTTTTTCTTGTTCACTAGTTACCTTCACATTTATTAACCTGGTTACCCACCAACTTGTTATTCCAACTCACAGGAATCCCCAGGCGTTAACAAGACAGCCATTTCTAGCACAGCACAGTGCCCTGCCTGAAGTCACCCACACTGCCAGATGACACACGGGTCACTAGCGGGACCTAAAAGGCAATTTGCATCTCATATGACATCTGTATTCTGGAGCAGGCAGCACAACTTGCCCATGAGTCCTGCAGAGCCAAGCACTAAGAAGTCTCCAGCCAGTAATGGACTCAAAGGCCGGCAAGGATGAGGTGTGAAGCAACATCCATGAAATGCCCAAGACTTATGAGTTCAAACCACAAGAAATTCTAGAAGATGACCAAAAACTACCTCTAGCAAATCCCAAACAGCCAAGATGCAAAATTAAATAATCCTATTTCTCTGCTGCAGGGTGTTGCTCCTGAGTAACATTACAGCATCCAGGGTGTGCCTTGCCTCCCAGCGTTATGTCCGTCTTGCAGGGGCTACAAACTCAAGGGGAAACGCTGCTGGCTCACCAATCACAGGCTGCAGATTTCCCTCAAATAACATCAACCTCTAAGGTCAATTCAGGGTCTAATCCCCAGCGGCACGTTGTATGATTTTATTTGTCTCAAAACTTCCAAAGAAGGCTCCGACATATGAGTTCAGCTCTGAGTCATCTCCATTTGACCAACTCAACTAGTTTTTCCCAGTCAGAGTGATAATGAAGACAAACTGATGTGAGCTGCATACCAAAAAAACAGAGCCACTAAGCTTATTCCCCCACTGAGGGAACCACGAGCTAAAAAGCACATTTCTTTAATAGCATTCTTGCAGTACGTTCAATAGACGCACACTGAGTTTGCAATGGTTTCATTGCATTCAAACAGGAGAATCCTACAGTATTAATTTCCAGAGCTATACAGTCATTTCAAGTCATGTGGTTATTTTATGAGTCTTTCCTACACAGCCCAGCTTCCACAAGTTAACCACAGGCTTCCTCCTTCTCACCCCTCCAGTGACACCCATGAACAGACAGAAACAAGAGAAAGCAACAATTTTGGTCAGAGACTGCAGTCCCAGATGAACCCTCCAAAACAGAGGACATCAGCAACTGGACATCCAACGACTGGAGCCACCTGTGGCAAGTCCTGCTGCTGGGGACACCCTGGGGCCAAGTCAGGGCCCTCCAACAGCCTTTGCCTGCATCCAGGGCTCTGCCCAGCTCGGACAATTCAGCATATCCCAAAATGGCCCAGAACATCTTTGTTAATAAAGTTCCTGAGATAAAGACTAACGCAATGCTTTTCACAGGCTTCTGCCGGGTAATTACAAGCCGATCACTTCTGAGTTAATTACATACAGCTAAAGACGTTATTAGGTGTAAATGGAAAAAAACATTGTACTGGAAACAAGTTCCCTCTGCCCTTAGCTGGCTTATAGCTAAATATTTCCAGAGAAGAGGAAAGGTGGGAAGTCTTCATTTACCCAGTGAGTTTGCTGTTGTGCAACACTTCTACCTTTGGAAGAGGGAGCTGGGATCAAACACATCTCGCAGGCAAAGTACCACCTGCACCAGGAGACCTTTGAGACTCCATGTTTGCATTTGCGCTCTCGCCGTGACATTACGGGCAGGCAGGGCTTGGAGAAGTCAGCAGAGATGAGCTGAGGGCTCTTGGAAGTAAACTCATAGTCCTACAGCATGCCAGCCCTGGGGAGCAGAGCATCATTTTCTCTAGAGCTTCACAAATTAGGCACTGGGGTGTCCCAGATGGTCACCTAAAGGCACTCAGTGGCAAAAGCTGATTTTCTCTTAATGGTAACATGGAAGGGTTGACCCAGTGCTGAGGGATCTGGAGGAGTTGGGAACTGTTGGTGTGAGGTTAATGGTTGGACTGGAGGATCTTCAAGGTCTTTTCCAGCTGAGGTGATTCTGCACTATGCACAGGGAGCTATTAAGCAGTAACAAGTCTTGGCCACTATTAATTTTAACTTCATTTTCAACTGATAAGCAAAGATAAAGAGGCCTCATCGTATGAATCCTACATGCAGCTCACCACTTTGTTTTGTGAGGGGGCATGGGGTGGGGACCACCTGTATCCCTGCAAATTTCTGAAGACAGAAAGTTTCCAAACAACATGTTTGGTACGTGCACCCAAGAAGCCCACACAAGGGCATGAAGAACATCATTTCCTTCCCCCCTGCCAATCGCTGCTCTGTTATTTTAAGGAGATAATTTTAGAAAAGAAAACGCGAGAAGCAGAAGAAACTCTGTCAAGCTGCAACGATTAATAAATGCCAAACAGATGCACACCATCCTCCGCGGGATGATGTATGCGACAGGCCAGGGCAAACCCCAGCGAATGCATTTCCGAGCTCAGCGCCTAAGGGCTGGAACAGGTAGCAACAGAGAGGGGGGAAAAAAAAATACACAATTATAAAAAGCAACTGTCGGAGAAAACACTGAAAACAAGGAGGCGAGAAAAGTGACAGTGCACTTAAACAGCGGAGGTGGTGAAAGTAGCTGGCGACAAGGAGATGCTGTCAGGAGGCTGGGAAGGGCTGCGCGCCGTACGCAGCCCCGTTCCTGGAGAACGGCACCCCGGCTAACGGTCCATCACACGGTCGCTGCACCCTGCCGTGGGTACCGGGGGTGATTTGGGCCCCAGGATGGACCCGTAGCCTCCCTGGGAGATGGGTTTCCAATAGCTGCCATGGCCAGGAGGGTCTGGCTCAGCAGTGAAGGCTGGGAGCTCACACTGTGAGTTCCTGTGCATGGATCAGCAGCTCACGCTGCTGCTTCAGAAAGCTGTTTGCTCTCATTAAAACTCTAAGGGATGGAGAATTTACTCTCCCCCTCCACACAAGCCAATCCAACATTTAATTAAACCCCAAATAAAAAAACCCCACACACTTTATTTTCCAGTGTGAAATTGGCCGATGGCTGCTTTCAGCCCTGGGTGTCTGTTTCCTGGCGTTGGGAGTGTTCGTGTATCAAACACCTTCTTGCAAAGGTGCATCACCTCATCATCTCTTACCACTCACCCCGTTTAGGTGCTGCTTCTATACTGAGTCAATCCTTAAAATATTTGCCATCAATATGTCAGGTATGTAAATTAGCATTTAAATTCTGTTGCCTTGTACCCAATTAAAGACTTAATCTCCAGCTGTGCAGCCAAGACAACGCTGCCAAGGAGGAGCCGTTCCCAGACTACAGCTCACGGTTGGTCCCTGCTATAGAAAAAGTCACCTTGTTACAATAATTCCTACTGAAAATCAGAGTTACACCCTGCGTGCAGCCATAGGGAGATCCCAACTTTCTGCTTTTCGATCCAGCCCTGAAGGATGGCAGCCTCAGCTGAGGTCCATCCATCATCATCACTGCAGCGATGAAGGTTTGCCCCAGCCGTGGCCAGGGCTCTCCCTCCAGCAGCTCCCCTCTCCAGCCAGGGCAGGGCTCCTACAGCAGCTCAGGTGCATTTTTGCCGTTGACTACCCACCCGCCAGCCAGGCTGGAGGAATGCAGCGTAGTCAGTCCTGTTTGCTCATGGAAAGGTCTGGCTTTGCTGTCGAATGCAGAACTGAAACCATTTTCAAGGCACTTGCTGACCCTCCACACCCATTCTGCAGTACAGGAGGCCAATAATTATTTACCCAGCAATATATTAAATAAAGAAACCAAAAAAAAAGCTTTTAGGACAAGCAGAACTACTTATCATTTCCTTCAATCTAGGGTTGGGTTTTTGAGAGTCATTCGCCTACAGGTGATTGACAGCAGTGTTTTATGATGAAACACTGTTTGCAAAAACATCTTGCCTAAAAATGGTTCCACCAGAGCTAATAAATTCCATCAGCTAATCTGACGTTGCCACCCACAAAATGTATTGCTCATGGATACAGATGCACAAGCCCCAAGATGCAGTATCAGAGGTGGGGCGGGGAGAACCCATTTAACTGATATTCTCCAAAATTCTGCATCTTTGCAACGAGGAAAACCAAACACCGATTTGAATGCGAACTGCCCCTTGCGAGTCAGGCATCTCGCCGTGAATTGCAAGGCACAAGCACGCACTCTTTGGGCCATTCTCAGTCTCGAGCACCCTCGCATGCCCTGGCACAAGCCCTCGGGGTGCCCGGTGGCGCTGGGCGCGCTCTCTTCCATGAGCTGGTTGCAGCGAGCAAACGCTGCGCACGAGACAAGACCAAACATGTTTCCTCTTTGCGACGCGTTAGGACGCCGAAAATCACTTCTTTGGAGAATGCCTTTATTCAAACTGCCCAAGACAACAATAACGCAAATGCACAGAAGGGTTTACTCATTTCCCAAGTGGAGAAGTAACATGAAACATGTTTTGCAACCTGTGCTGGCAAGAGAGAGGCAATATTCCCGTTCTGCACAAGGGGAAACAGGGATACAGAGAGATGAAGCGATCAGCCCAGGGTTCTGAAAACCACCAGTAGCAAAGCAGAAATTGGGAGTCTCTGCATTCCACTGCACTGCTAAAGTCCAGCACAGCATCATATTTTTAAGACAGAAGCCTAAGAATGTTTCAAAACTTCAATTAGCTTCAGAAAGCAGCACACAAGGACATCCTTGAAGTTAATGATCCCATCGGCACGCTTAAAGTTTAGGGAGACCGTTTGAGAATTCTCAAATAACAGCAGGTCAGTAAAACACCCTCTCTAGTCCAACGGAAGTGACCCATAAGCTCAGTCTTACTACACCCAACATTTACTAGGTTTGACATTGTCCTCTTTAAAAAGCCCCATGAATATTCAGAAAGCCCTCATCAAAAATGAGCATACAAGCAGAGAAATAGATGCAACCCCTTCACCCCCGTTCCCAAGCACTGTCAGCTCCTTGGAGAGGAGCATCTCTCACCAGGCAGGAGAGTCACCCCCTCCAGCTACTGCTTTGCTGCCCTCCGGACTCAGAGGAGAGAGCTGGGAGCCTACAACCCATCCTAAAATTAAAGGTCCAAGGCTGGTGCGTTGACTTACGCAATTAGATCAGCCTCTGCATTTCTAGATGACTAAATTAGTTGTGACAAGTTTGGCCTGAATTACGTTCAAGTAGCCTCACGCAGAAGGCTTTCCAGATGCTGCTGCATTAACCTGGGTGACACACTCGGTAAATCCAAGGGCCACCCATTCTCCTCACAAAGCCCTTGGGCTGTTGGCATCAGGCAGCCTCAGCCAGGTCCACCGAGCTCGCACCCTGGCTTGGGGTCAGCTCACGCGTGCTGCGCTCTGTCCCGGCGAGACTCCTGGGCACAGATCTGCAACGGGGTTTGGAACAGACTTAAGTCCAAAAAAGAGGGGGGAAAAAAAAAAAAAAAAAAAAAAGAGCCACACAAGGTAGAGATTTTCAAAAGCACGAGGCAGGGAAGGTAATTAAACCAGCTCGGGTGTTCCCTGCACCTCGGGCTAGTGTCAGGGATAAGAAGCCCACATGCGCACAAGCAGGAAAAGGCAATAGCCCATAATATGCACGCCGGTGCTTCTCAGAGGCTTTTACCTAAGCGTTGCCAGGGTGATGTGTACATAAGTCTGTCCTTGCTCTGAACCGCAATCACCAGCTTGACAGAAAACACCCAACTGGGATCGGTGGACAGGTAATTGTCGGAGGAGCAGGAGGCGGCGTTTTGTTGGGGTTGTAACCTGAGAGATCCCGCGGGCTGCGGGGAGCCCCCAGAGCACCCAACAGCTCCCCTCTCCCCCGTCCCGTGGGGGGTGCCAAATCCAGGGGAAGGGAGAGCCTGGGGGACAGGCGGGCTGACACCCCCCGGCTTTGCACAGACCCAAACCCATCCACGCTCGGGAGGAGGAGCACATGGGAACGTGCAAGCGCAGGGGAGAAATCTGTTTGTTTTCTTTTAAAAGGCGACTTTCTTAAAACATGATTAACAAGATCAAACAGCAAACTCTTTTAGGAGGTGAGGAATCTCCCCAGAAGCTCCCCCCAGGCATTACCAGCAGGGATCTTAACAGCAAGTGAGAGGAGGGATGGAGCGCTCTGCTGGAAGAGCCGTTTATGGGTTGCAGTTACTCCCACAGAGAACAAGCCCCCACCAGCTGCTAAAGGAGCAACGGACCCTTTCACTTGAAGGAGATGAATCTGGGGCAAGGCTCAAAAGAGCCTCGAGGACCACAGCCAGGTTCAGAAGATGCTCAGCAGCATTAACCCAGCCTGTGTAGTTCTTCACGCTGAGCTCCCTGGACTGCTGCACAAGTGTTCTTGCACCTCAGCAAGGACAAGGAGCCTAAAGCAACAGGCTTGGAAAGCCAAGGCAGAACCAGACCAGTACTACGCCTAATGCAAAAACACCCTCAGTAGCTTTCTTACAGAAAATTACACTTCCAGGATTCAGCTCCCGTAGCCCTTTACAGAAGGCCTGTGGGTAACCTCCTCCTCAGTGCTCTGCATCCCTGGAGGGAAACCTGTAAACATGCAAAAATCAAAGGCCACCGAAAACTGTTCCTGGCTTTACATGCAAGTCCCAACAGTTGTGAACACTTGGGTCGTGCTGCTGCTTTGGCTTAATACAGGAGAGGAAGCTCCATGCAGTCAGCGGAGGACGGGGCACGGGGCGAGTCCCCTGCAGCTGGGGTTTGTCTGTGTCATATCCCGCTGTGCTGGTTCACTCCATCAGCCTGGGCAGCCCACGAGGACGAGGGCTCCAGCAGCACCCTGATGGCAGTGAACTCACAAGTCTCAGCTTCCCAACACAACATCCCCAGAGCAAGACCCTCAAGGGATTCACATCACTTTGAGAAACCCAGGAAACACCAGAAGACGTTACTAGACCAAACACAGCCGGATACATCTACCCAC
Organism: Strix aluco; assembly: GCF_031877795.1. Lineage (NCBI taxonomy): Eukaryota > Metazoa > Chordata > Aves > Strigiformes > Strigidae > Strix > Strix aluco. Next base: position 13,239,176 of record NC_133951.1, read on the forward strand.
ACCAAACCTCTGAGCTGTGCCCCCCCACCCTGTTTCAAAATCCCCTTGACAACCTCCCAGATGATCCTGGCTGCCGGAAGCACATTGAGGGACCCAGCAAGGGCAGCTTCACAACTCCAGGATTTTCTGAAGCAGTTTTGTTGAAACTGGCAACCTAATTAGCAAAAAAAAAAATCCTCCGGTATAATTTAGGAAGAAACATTATTTCCAAGTTAATGAGAAAAATATTTTAATTACAGTATTTAACAAGTTATGACTATGCCAAAATGTTCTCTTGGGAAAGCTGCACATATTTTCCCTGAACTTCAAGTAAGGGAGAGCGGAAGAGGGAAAAGAGAAAGCACAGGAGGAAAACCACAGAAAGGAAGACAAGCAGCAAGGCAAGGCTTTTGTAAAAGCAACAGCCAACTTTTCAAGCCCCTGGTCAGCCATTAGCTGATGTGAAATGAAGATAGCCCAAGGTAACAGTGCTTCAGCTAAGGAACACAAACCCCTTGATACTGATAATTTGCAGCCCCAGAGATCCAGGGATGCTGGCGCAGGGGGGCTCTGTGTGCAGTTGCTGCCCGTCACTGTCCCCCTCCAGGTCCCTCCCGTGGACCTGGGCAAAGAGCAGCTTTTCTCCGTGCTCTCAGGATGCCGTCGCAGCCTGCAAGCACGTGGGTGCCACGTTAACTGCTCAGCCATTGGCAAAACCGAGGGGTAGGAAGCTTTGTCCTTTGAAGGCAGCTGATGGGGGTGATATTTGTTTTCTCTGCATGGCTCAACAGAAATATAAATTTCCTCATCAAAGCTGCAGACAGCAGTAAGTGGTGGTTCCTGCCGACTCAAGTTTCTTTCCTGGTGAGGTTCTTCTAAAGCAGCCAGGTCTCTCTCCCTTTTGGGGACACTTTGGGCTTGTGCAGTGACTAAGTCCCGCTGCCACCAGACAACACCATAAAAATAGCATCAGTTTCAGGTATGTAGTTTGATACGCAAAATTGCCATATCTGGCAGATGATTCATTGATCCACATGATCTTATGACAGGTTCTCAGGTCTTTATTATTCCTGAATCACATCTGCTCATAAATACCAGAGGGTTTTTCACACCTAGTATTATTACAGTGAACAGCCAAAGGAGGACTCATTTCAGCTGCCTTAGAAAAATATTTCCTCCTCTTTTCAGCTTTTACAGGATTACAGGAAGGAACCAGCAGCAGAGGCTCCCCAACAAACAAATCATTACATCTGTTGGGACTTATGGTTTCAGCTACTCTTGAAGCAATTAAAAGGTTAAATAATGGGAGAAAGAAAAAGAACTAAAATAAAAACAGACTCATTGTTTACTTCCCTGTGTTGGTTTTTAGATGATATCGAGCTTCTAACCAGGAACTCAAACAGCAGGGACTCACTTTGGCAAAACATATCCTTCCTCCCTACTGCAGGCATTTGGGTAGTAGCTCCCGCAAGCTTGTGACCCCCATTCCCTAGAATAAGAGAGACTGGGATTTTCCAGTCATGCAGAGATGCCAAACAACCCCCTCAGGCTGGCAGATCCCAGGACTTACCAACAAGACTTGGAAAATTGTTGGCTGTTGGCTCACTCAGCGAGCAGAGACAATTCCTTTTTCTCCTTGTGAACCCAAAACCATTAGAGCTTGAATAAAATTGGAGCTGGGGTCAGAACGAGGGGGGACAGATGCAGGACCGCCTCCAGAGGGGCATTTGGAGCCCCAGGTTTTCAATACATTTGATCAGAATTGTTGCAGAAAACGTGAAAGTCAACTTTTCAGCAAATAAAGTATTCCCTCAGCCCTTACTTAATGGTAAAGACCTAGTAACAGCCTATAAAAATTTCTACCTCCATTTCTTTGCAGGAAGCAATAGAGTGATTTCCCCACCGCCTGGGGAAATAACAACAGCGAGCCACGGTAGGAAACAGAGTACCGTGGGTCACGTCGACCCAACACGGCAAGTCCATCCATGAGCAGGGCCGGCCGCGCGCCCGTGCTCACACAAACCTCTTCCAAGACCTGAACCTCTGACCTCCCAACCAGGAGACCCACCTTGAGCAATTTGCCACACCGCAACCTGTCAAGATGATTAATGCCATCGACACGCAGGGTTAGCGTTGGCTGCACGCTAAGCCACCTGTGTCATCTGTCAGTCCTCAAGAAGACACTGTTAACCACAGCTTCAAATTTCCTGAAACTGGAGATAATTGTTGGTTTTGGCCTGGCTCTGAAACGTGCCCAGTGCGCCAGGCTCAAAGGCTCCTTGGGAATGCGTGATTTAATAGGAGACAAAAAAATCCTGACTCCACAAAACTCCAGGCTGGAAGGAGGCTTCGATATACTTCAACAAGCTGCATTATTGCTTTTTAATGTCCCTCCTAAACCACCTCTCCCTCCTGCTTCAAATGCCTGCTGCCATTAGACCAAAGCACCCGTCGAGAACTGGGAGCTGCGATCGAAGGTGAAGCCATTGCTGCTGTGAGCAAAGTCACGCATCGCCCTGTGTGACTTTTTCCAGCCCTCACCCATGCCCGGCAAACACTTGAGTTTTGGGAACCAGCATGCACATGCAGGGAAAACCTCAGGAACAGGGGCAGGGTACAGCTTCAACACCGCTTAACACCCATTTGGCAAAACCTCCCTATAAAACCTCCCAAGCAGAATCCAGGTGCCCAAAGGATGGGGTCTGGGTTGCTCAAGTTTGTTTGGTTTTTCCCCCCCCCCCCCCCCAAACAGAGGGAAAGCAGAGACGGAAAAAGCTTTTGCTTTTTTAAGAAACCCCAAGGCCTCCAGCAATCGTGTGGTCAGCTCCACAGCGGATATACATGGAGACAAGATGCCTAATGCAGGTGGGTGCACAAGAGAGCTCAAAGCTGCAGCGTAAAACACGTCTCAGAGCTGGGTCTGCTTCAAGCAGGGTGGATTAAAGCACAGCTCTGGCCTATTTATTTATTTATTTTGTATTTCCCAGGGAGCACGGCCCTGTTTTGCAGGCTGGGTAAGCACCCTTCCTGGGAAGCTGGACCCATGTGGGCTGGGGTGAAGCAAGCACGGCATTTCCCAGAAGAAAACAGGTCATCCCACTGCATCTCACAGAGCTTTCCCCACGGGACTTTGGCCACTTCCACCCCTTCTTAGCAAAATGGGGACACGAAGCCTCCCTCTTACTGCTGGCCACACAGCCGCCGCCTCGGAGATGTTCCTCGCTTCACTACGTGCCGCATCCAAAGAAGATATTTAGATGGCACTTTCCCTGGACAGGTCGCACACACCCAGCAAGGTCAGCAGCACAGCTCCAACCCAGCACTGTGGGATGGATGCTGTCTGTGCCACCACTAGCAACACCGTTTGCTGATCCAGCCCCCGGGAGGGCAGCACAGGGACATTGGCATGTCCCTTCTCCAGGGCCAGGCTCTAGGGACAGCCCGGAGCTCCGTGTAAAAGCCCCAGAGCGTGAAGGAGTTAAAGCAGCCTCATTGCTGAGGGATTTCTCCATAATCTGTACACATGTCATGGGGATCAGGACTGTGGGTGGTAGTGCTAGTCTGTGGCAGTCGTTCAGGCCCATGGCCCAGCACCTGACTCGTTCAGAAAGCCCTCTTATCCAAGCAGTTTTCAAATTTAATTAAGAGGGACCTATGACAGGCTTAACGCTGCTGCTGTGCCAGCCCGAAACTCTCTCAGGAGTTTTGCACAAAGGCAGGAGGGAGCGGTGACACAGCCGAGGGATCGCTTGGCTGGCACGGGGAACCTCAGAAGGGTTTTGCAGAGTTTCACCCAAACCACAAAGCAACAGCAGGGAGGGGGGGGGAAAAAAAGAACAGAAAAAAAAAGTGAGGGTGATCTGAGAGCAAGGGGTCAGATTCTTTTCTGCAGAGGTAATAGTGGAACCAGAAGGAAATGCAGGTTAATAAAAAACGGGCTCTGTTAGTTAAAGTTTGCCAGCCTGAGAGCGCAGAGTATCTGTTGCACCCTGGGACGCAGCCCCCGTGTCGGGCCGGGTCTCACCCTGCGCACGGCCGGCGAGGAGGGTGCTGTGGGAGGAGAGCGAGGCAAAGGGGCTGGCAGCACCGGCTCCGCGGGGCAGGGAGGCTGGGCAGGGGACAGGCAGCATATGCAGTGCCCTTCCGATGGGAAAACTGGTGGTGATCACAGCTGGGGTGCATCAGTCCTCAAGGGCTGCGTTCATCCCTCCTCACCTTGGAGGTGCACCCATCCTGGCTGCCATTCGGGTAAGAGGCAACCACTGGGCACGTCAACAGGCACCAATTTTAATGTGTCTTTAGGACTATTTGTCCCAGGAAAGTTAGCTCCATTCAGGGCAGGGATCATCAGTTTGACAGCGTAATGGTGAGAACATCAGAGCACCGGTCCAGGAGGAAGATCCCCAGCTAATACAAACAGGGTAAATTGAGACTCATTTCCTAAAATTAGTCCTAGGCCAAGATCCCACGTGGAAGTTATGTCATTAACTGCTAATACAATTACCTGGATGACAGTAGCTATATGTCCTGACTTGAAATCTGAAGTCTTGGTTTGAGGTTGGGATTGAAGGGTTTGGGTTCTCCCCCCCCCCCCCCCTCTATTTCTGGCTACTTGGCAAATTCACCCAGAGCAGGAAATTAGGAAGAGAAACAGTCTCAGTGTCAATACTTCGCTGAGTCTATTTACCATGGGCTATTTGCACTAGATAATTGCTCAGAAGTGTCTCACCTCCTCCACTCTTCAAGAGCCAAATGATGTCATGGAAGTGGCATCCAGAGCAGGAGCCAATATGAACCAACGTAACCTGGGCCCAGCAGGAAATCGCTTGGGAGCGCCTACAGACCCAAACACAACTCCCCTTCTCCCCCCAGGGCTGCCCACCGCCAGCACGGGGGCACAGAGGGGGAGCACATCCCCTCGCACACCTCAAACACCCCAGCCTGGAAAGAAGCCCAGGGCTGAAGTGCCACCATATGAGCATCTGAGCCAGTCCAGAGCTCACAAACATGACAGGTAACTTTGTGAGTTTGGGCCTTTGCCTCCAAACGAGCCCAACTACAGTAATTAAACAGCAAGATTGCCAAATTTGCAAACTAGTCACGGCTCCGGCTGAGCTCTGTCTCCCTTTAATTCCTCTTAGCCAGCGACAGCCATGGGAGCCATCAGTATCCAACAGCCTCTGTAAAAGGTAAAATTGCCAGATCCCTCCTGGCCAAGTCCCAGCCTTTTGCTCCGGGTGGGATTGTCAAACCCTGCCTGTCTGTAATGAAATTTTCTCCGCACCACGCACAACTGGAAAGGGTTATGCTGCAACAGCAGTAAGACCCCCCCAGATGCCCTTGTGAGGCTCCTCACTCCATCCCTGTCCCCCGCCCCGAGGACCACCAAGAGCATCCTCACAGCCCGGGGCACTCGGCAGCGAGCAGAGCCAAAATGCAACACAGGTAGCAGCAGGTTTCCAACACTCATAGCCCTGCCTTGCATCTTAACCCACCCCTCCAATTTCTGAGCACAAAGTCCCAGCTGAACCCACTGATTCAGGCACATGAACGAGCACCACGACACAGCAGCACGTGAGCGGGGGGCAGCAGCAGGGGTCTGATCCACAGGCAGGTAAGTACCCAGTGGCCACCTCCAAACTATGGCAGAGCCATAGCATCTCACCCAGGGCTACCCAGCTCAATTTGCTTTTACTCTCACAGGAGGCAGCCACAGAAACAAAAAACCATGCTCCTCGCTGCTGGGAGCAGCCGAGGGGGATGAACCGAAGGTACCCAAGTGCAGGCAGCAACGTGGGTCTGCTGGGGTGGCTTCTGCCGTAGCTGGTCCCACACCCATTGAGGTCACCCACGCGGGCTCCCACCCGGCCTTCTGCATTCCTGCGCCCCGGGAGCCACTTCGATACAGCCAGACACAGGCTCTGGCACCACGCTCCCGGCAGCGAGCCCTGCCTGCGCCACGAAATCCGTTAATCGGGGCGAGCAGCGGGGAACCGGGACAGAGCGTAACCGCCCGTCGCTCAACAACCGCGGCTGCTGCCCACCCACAGCATGCACAAACCCCAGGGGAGCCCCGTGGGGTGCCAGCCTCTCTCAACAGCACCCCCAGACCCGAGCCCGGACCCGGTGGGGGCTCCAGATCGACACCTCCAGCCCCCGTGGCAAGTGGCCACCCCCGGCGCGGGGAGGGAGAGGGGGACGGCGGCAGGAATGCTAATACACCCCGCACATGTCCAAACACGTTTCCTCCGGGCGCTTTCGGGGCCAGGGAGCTGCTGCCCAGCTGGGGAAATTTGGATGAGGATCATTCTTGGGAAGAGCTCCCAAATCCCACCTCAATCCCCCAATCCGTGAGCACAGACACTGAGCAGCCAGAGGAGGGGGTGGTCGGGGCCCTCCTCGGAGGGGACCCCCACAGGGGAGGGGACCCCCATGAACTGAGGACAACTCACAAGCTGCCATTCCCCCCAGCTCCTTTCTGCTCTCTGTGGGCATGCTCTAAAATGCACGCACAGGGACCGCAGGGACAGGCCTGCATGATCTTTCCTTGGCAGACCTCAAAGAGAAACATCTCACCATTTCATCCCACTATTTAAAAAAAGTAAAAGCAAAGAGGGAGGTGGGGGGGGGCGTATCAGATGATTAAATATCCACAGCAGCTGAGAGAAAGAGGAGGACAGGAACACAGGAACCAAGGAAAAAAAAAATCTGCTTTTTATTATTAAACTATTATCTCAAATTTCTAATAAGCAGGTTGAAGTTTAAATTACAAGATCTCTAACAAAGTCAGGATCCAAACAGTTCAGGAGCCTTCAGATAACAATCGCCTTTCCCCAGATCGGTTTCAAGTCATTTCTTTGCAGAGACAAAGCTCCCATTCAGAGCAGGGCAGAGGGACCTCAGGGGTTTTATTACCCTCAGCATTGCAGCCCCGAAAACGCAGCAGCAGGGAGAGAAATGGGTCCTGCTTTCCCAGTGATGCCGAGGGCAGCGCACCTGCGGCGGCGTGGCACGGCCACCGGCACCGCTGGAGAACGGAGGCTCCCCAGCCCTGGGAAGCACAACCTGAGCTCGACACAGCCTTGCAAGTCTCCCAGATTTAGGGAAGAAAAAAAAAAAAAGAGGGGAGAGGGGACAGCTGAGTGCAGGGGGCATGCTGTCAGACCTGGTCTGCCCAGGGTGAAAACTGCTGGAGAAACCAGCTCCGGTCCCCAAAGCGGCGACCAAGGTTGGATGCTGTGAAGGACGATGCCAGAGCCAAATGACGTGCCACAGCTTGTTCGAGACGGGATTAAACCTTGAAGCATACCTTCTACTGGTAATCTGGCAGGAAGGATATACCCAACCTCCGATAAATAAACGCTCTGCTGAAATTTAAGGGGAAGAGACACTTGATAGTCATTTGGGAAGGTGAAACTAGGCTGGGAGAGCAAACCCTTTGCTGGGTGATAAGCAGAGAACTCATGGAGCAAAGAGCAGCGCAGTCTCCAGCACCACAGATCATTCCTCACACCAGACACTAGATCCAGCACCCTTGGTGCCTACTGCAGAATTATCCTAAACTGGAAAAGCCAGAATTAAACAACTCCCCTCAGGGCAGGGGTTCCCAAATGGGTTGAAGGTCCTGCAGATCACTGTCTGGTTTCTTCTAGCTCCTGTGTCACAGGACCTCTGAGATCTGTGCGCATGGCTGATACGGAGGTACAAGATGCCTCACAAATTCTGACACCCCAACCCCACTCCCACCTGTGCATTTGGATATGCCAAATGTTTTCAAATCAGGCACATTGGAAATGTCACCACAGGAGCCTTCAGGAGCTCTTTGCCCAGGTCCCACCAGCCACTGGCAAGGTCTCTGCCCCACCTGCCTTCAGCCTGCACCCCCCAGGAGGTGCCACTGCCTGAAGAGGCAACAGCACTTGGACTAATTGGGATTAATTAAGCAGGTGCAGTAGCACACTGCACCATGCTACAACGACCAGCTTGTCAGGAGCAGGCTGGGGGTCCCTGACACCAAGACAGAGGCTCAGGGCTTGCATCGCCCAGGGACCAGCTGGCCAGCACAGCGCTTGCAGGAGACAAGCAAAGCCACACCACCCACCTCATCCTCTGCACGGGGAGGAAGGATTTGCCTGAAGATGTCACCCCTGCCATCCCTCCCCTTGTCCCCAGCCTGCTCCCGGCGGAGGGGGAGGAATCTCCCCCACACACTGCTTTTCCCCATGGGTCTTCCTCTCTCCCAGCTCCCCCGCTTCTCCCCCTCGCTCGGTATTGAGGCTGATAATTACCGCTGAATAGCCTTCCAGATTCCCATGCTCGTCAGCCTGCCCTCCCCTCCCACCCGCCTCCACCAGCCCCGAGCGGGGAAGGAAGGATTAGCCACCGCTGACCGCAAAGTGGCCTGAGCTGGGGGCCACGGGCAGGCAGGGCCTTCGCCCCGGCTCGGCACGAGCAGGTTTGCTCCGGAGGATGAAGCACAGCCCTGGATCAAGCTCGGACGCTGCAGGCATAGCCCTGTCAAAGCCAACAGGCATTTTTCCCCATCCTCCCTGTGTATGTTTTGGCCCACCTGCCTGGCAGCCAGCGGAGGTGCCAGTAAGGCAAAGGGAAGAATTGCCCCACACAGGAATTTTCACCTTCTTACGCCTACAGACACCAGGTACCAGTATAAATCAGTGCACACCCACTAGCCCAAGAACTTCTGCTGCTTGACACCAGCAGAGGGTTGGATGCAGGAAGCCAGGCTGGGGATGGTGCTGGAGACCTTTCTGCCGAGCATGGGGATGCCGAGACACAGCCCCCCCATCCTACATCCTCTCACGCACAAGCCATCGTGCGCTAAAGGCTCACGGCATCACTAACCACTCCCCTGTTTCCGAGCAGAGTTGAGACAGTGATTCCACTCGTGTTACGCAGCAAAGACACAACAAAGCTGAGAGCAAACCAACATCTCCTAAACCCCCTCCTCTGCTGGAGCCAGAATTTCCTCCTCCACGTTTGGCCCCTTTGGTGAGGAGCAGGTCCTGGGCAACACCTGGAAATGATGGTCCCACGTGCAGCCCAGCACTGCTCAGCCTCCAAGAGCTGTCTATCCCATCCGTCCCACTTCAGTGCAGATTGTGCCAGGGGCACACACAAAAAAAAAAAAGGGTAAATGCCCTGAATTGGCACAGGGATGTGCTGTGCACAGGTGCTTGCACCGGTCATGGCCAAGAGGCAAGAGCAGCTCTAGCAATCAGCCCAGGAAGGGGGAGGAAGGCGATTTAATTCCTGCTCTGCCAACAACCTATATATCACCCCAAAAAGCTTCCCCCGCACCTTCCTGTCCCAGCCTCCCTTCACAGTTCCTCTAATTAATTCAGGAGAAAATTAATTACAGTGGGATTTTCAGAAGCACGGCATCTAATGATCGACTCCCTCTGCTCTAAACCAGATAATCTCAGGCTCCTATTTGAGCTGCCAAACCTGGCTCTCCCACCTCCCCCTTCCCACCCCAGCACAATACCACCCTCTAAATTAGGCAGGGAAAGAGTCGCTTGGCAAAAGCGAATCAGAGCACTAAGGTCAGACCCTGAAAAACAACAAAACTGCCTAAAGAAACCCCAGCGTTAATCCCGTCATGCTTCCGCCAAAGATTCCCCTTTTCAAGTGTTTTCTTCCTGGTAAACAAAGTTCTCTCCATTGGGCTGTGAATTTCAGGACATGGTTGCTTAGTAATACCGGGCTGAAAACCAGGAGGTTTGTCCTCCCCCTTTGCCCTCCCTGGTCCTTGGAGGATAGCACAGGGTTTATTAAAAAAAAATTAGGCTATTGAAATCCAGAGGCAGGACAGAGCTCATTTACACCGCAATGACTCCTGCCTCAAGCGGAGTTTCACTCCCGATAATTTGGATTTGGGTGCAGTGGAGATGTTCTCCCCATCCCTCCCCAGGCTCTGCCCATCTCCCCTTGTTCTTGGGGATGCTCCCGAAAGCTCATGATGCTGAGCACCCAAAACCCTGGTTCCTCATCCCCTACTGAAGCAAGGGCTGCCCCAGGGTACCGCTCCGGACCCAGCCAACGGGTCACCCTGGGGCTGGAGGCAGCTTCACCCCCACGCGCACCTCCCTGCCCGGCTGCAGGAGCGATGCCTGCACGAAATCCCTGGGCTCTCTCTGCCCTCACTGCCCATATTTCCACGACCTCTGCTTTCCCTGGGGTCAGTTGCACCATCTTGACATGGTCCACACCCACGCTGGCGCCCAGCGGTTACCCTTCCCCTGAAAGCCACGTGCTCCAAACCCTGCCAGCCACGGAACAACAACAGGGCTCAACTCTTCCCCTTCCCATGAAGCAGCTCCTCCTCTGAGCATCCTCCACATTGCATCGGGGAGGACGAGCTTGGCTGGGAGACGAAAGAAGCGCACAAGATGGAAGTGCCAGAGCCATCCCCCTGCGACCCCGAGCATCCTCCACATTCATTACAAGAAAGCCACAAAATACAGGCAAGAGGGTCACCAAGGGCACTGCACGACGGTGCACAGCCCCAGCAACCCTCGGTGAATACAGGTTTGCACAAGCCTTGCTTTCCCAGTGGTACAAACAGCGAGTAAAACACTCCCTCTGCCTGCCCCACTTAAATCTCAGGGACAGTTTCAGCAGCGCTCAGAGCCCGGGAGGACACATCGATGCTCTTGGCCCCGGTACCATGAACAAGAGGCCCCTCCATGCCACAGGCTCCCAGCAGCGCCCGCAAGGAGAGGGCTAGCACAGGCGCCACGTCCGAGACGGTTCCTGGCAGCCTGCTTGTAGGCAAACAATAATCCTCAGCTTGGCCTTAAACAGGTCAGGAGCCTTTCAGTCCACGGTCTGGCACAGCCTCTGCTTCCAAAGCCCAGATCCCACTGACTTCAATAGGAGTGAGGCGCCTACGTACATCTGGCCTCGACTTCACAGCATCCTCCGAGTCGCCCAGTCTGAGCGGCTCCGGTGATGCTCCTGGCTCGCCTGGAGACCTCACATCTGCTTTCACTTACACCCGAGCCCTGCGACCAGCATCCCGGGCGCCCGCCGCCACCCACCCGCTCTGCCGAGCCCCCGCGTTGCTGCTTCTTGGCAGGGACCAGCCGGAGCTTGGCAAAGGGACGGGAAGCTGTTCAGCTGCATCACCCCCCCCTCCTCGGGGAGCTCAGGGGAGCCTTTCGGCTAAAGGTTTGCTCCGACTCCTGACCGGCTATGTCAGTCACGCTCAGCCATTATATAATAAATGAAAAATGTTATTTGCCTGGGTGGCAGAAGAGGGTACTGCCAGCAGCCAGGGCTCGCAAGAAGCAAAGCTGCAGCCTCAGCTTCCCGCTAAAAGACCACACCAGCAGCAAAGGTACATTTTTTTCTCCCCCCATCTATTAGCTAACAGGTGGCTGCCTCATAGCACAGACAAGAGTTTTAGGAGATCAAAGCAGGCTTTCACTTATTTCAGCCTCTTAAAACTCCATTTAAAAATTTGACTATGTGTTACTTTGCCCAGGGTAAGGAGACATCTTTCTCTCCAAAGCCAGCCGGCACTCTGCTCCTTTACAAAGGTGTTCAAAGCATCCTCTGCACTGACCTTCCTCCCTCCGTGGGTCCCACTGGCAACGCAGCGGGTGGCTGGAGCAGAAATGGGAGCTGCAAGGCAGAGCAGAAGCCTGAGCAGGACGTTTGCATTTCATCCTACTCTGACTCGACGAGCTGCACCAGCGCTCGGCTGGAAATCAGCTGAGGAAACGGTGAACAAAGTTTTAGGTTGAAAAGAGACCGGTGGATGTATACAAAGCTACCATTAAAGTCACTTGAAATTTTGGGAGGTGGGGTTTTTTTTATCTAAATAAAAAGGACAAAGCAACCCTAACTCTTGCAAAACTCAGCTTTGCACCAAAACTGCTTCTAAAACCAGATTTGAGTACAAAAGATAATAAGACGACAAACCTTTTTTAGATTATATTAGGAAAAAAAACTCTCTTCCCTGAGCAAATGAGTATTAACAACGCTTCCACAGCAGTCCCTGCAACTGGGGGCAGGATGGGGACCCCCCACCCCTCTCTGCTGCCTGTGTATACGTAAAACCTCTCTCCTGCTACGAGAAACAAGCAGCAATTGCAATCAGGAGATGGAAACACAGCCAGAGCAGGCACAGGGAGGTGCCCCGGGTTAAGCAGTTGGTGTCAGAGGCGCAGCCCTTTTCGGAGCACACTGAGGTGCCCCAGCACGTGGGCAAAATTGGAGTTCAGTGGCACCAGCTTCACAGCCAGCACCAGCGACGTGTTTTATCTCTGCACATGCAAACAGCCCCTCCGCAGCCCGTGGGGCTCCCTACAACCAGCCTCTCCAGAGATGCTCCAAAACTAAGAAATGAACCCTGACAGCAAAGTGTGGAGCCACAGACGTAAGAGGGAGGAAGATAAAGCCCCGATTGTGCATCCTTCCCCCGGCTGCAGCAGCGCTGGGTCGCCTGCGTCATCCTCCAGACAGCAGCACCCACAAGGCCGAGGTCTATTTTCTGTTTGTTTTCCCAATTTCTCAGCAGCAAACTAGGCCAGTTGGAAAGAAAAGGAGTAAAAAACAGAGGGGAGGAGAAGAGGGGGGGGAAATTAACTCTTTGCCATCGAGTTGTCCATCTTCATGAGATTTTAATCCTGCCACAGCAAGGTCAAAGTTGAACGCTGGGGTAATGGGCTTTGTTTTGTCCTTGGCAATAGCGTGCAGCCGGCAGCAGACATAGCGGGACGGTGACCGTGGGCAGGAGCGCAGCCCCCGCTCCCGGAGCGCCGCTTCGGATGACCAGCTGCTTTCAACTCCCTTTTCAAACAGACACGTCCAACCACCTCACCCTTGAAACCTCTGGTCTACATTTTCTGTTTTAAAATGTTTCTTTTGTAATGTTTTAAAGTTTCTTTTTCACTTTCTCCTTCCAGCCAGACAGCAGCCAGGTCCTTAACAAGTATTATTTCTGGGCTGGTGAAAGATTAAGTCTTGCTAAATGAGACAAAGGCAGCTTTTTTTGACTCCCTAAAGACACCGAGCATGGGAAAGGCTGCTTCCCCCTAATCCAACCAAAGGCTGCCTAAGGTGTCCAGATGAGCATCCCTCCCACGCCACACCGGGTGTCAAGGCATGGAGACTTTATTTTAATTAAGTAAACTCGCTTAAGTGTCATAATTCATCACACACAAGTTATTCCACCCTGTGTTACACAGTGACATAGATGTTTATCTTCTGCGTGCGTGGATGCGTGGCCGCGGGCACATCCCGTTTCCATGGCAACGCCCCATCCCGGCGGGGCAGAAAAGAAAGGGATGGGTGGGAAATCAAGCCGGGGCAGCGATGACATCGTCAGAGGAGCAGCCAATGGGCAGCAGAGGTGGTGATGTCATGGGCTCGCCCCCAGCCCCCTGGAGCGTGGAGGGGGGACAGTGGGGTGACCCCGGAGATACCCCCGGTCCGAGGTGTCACCCACTCGGGACCCAGCAGAAAGGGGGTGAACATGGGGGGACAGTGGCAGAGGACAGGCTGGGGGGGGAAGAACCCCCCCCAAACCACCCTGTTGTCCCCCACTCGCTCAGCAGAAGGGTCCTGCTGCAAGCAAGCTTCAGCATCTTGAGATTTTGCGGGGGGTTAATGCTAAATTCTTATTTTTACTGTTTGAGATTTTACCCTGAGCTGGGATTGAGCTGCCCCGGTCAGTCCTCCAGGGCCACACGAAAAGCCACCACGGCTCCCACACCCCAGCACATCCACAGGCTGCAGCTTTGTAAAAGCATCACACGGGGACACAGTGAGAGCAGCCTGGGCAGGGTCTGCACCGAGGCCTGGGGGCTCGGGTCCACTGCTGGCCAAGCCACAGCCAAAAAAAATAAATAGATCCAAGGGGTGAAAAAGGAGGGGTGGGTGGGCAGAACTGGTGTTTCCAGTCAGCATGGATGGCAGTGCTTGGCACGCACCAGGAGGGAGGTCAGCATGGGAGCAGCGTCGGGAGAGCGCTGGACCGCGCAGCTCGATCACATCTGAGCACAGGCAGTGTCCCCTCTCGGGTCCCCCACCCACCACAGAACAGCATGACTCAACGGGTGACTCACCCATCTCAAACCCAGCCAGTGATGAAGCACTTCATTCACTCAAGATTTTGATTAACCCAAGCTCCTAAAAACCCATGCAGTGAGAGGCACTGTACCATGCTCAGGACCCCACTGTGTCCCCCCAGCCTGGGAGCACCCCCCCGCAGCCCCGGGTGGCCCTGGCACAGTGCCGGCAGCAGCCGGGTGCATCTGAGTCACAGCCCACACTTGCTCAGGCTCACCTGCTCAAACACTCGGGCACGTCATTCCCCACGAGACGCTGTTGCCAAAACCGTGGCTCAGCCGCTCCCAAAAGACAGGAGGAAAACCCGGCCGGGTGCTGAGGATGGGTGCAGGGGGGCCAAGTCACACCAACCAGCCCCTTCACCCACCCTCGGGGGACAGAAAGGTGACACTTGGAGCCATCTCCCACATGGCATCCCGATGGCAAGGCAGGAAAAGCTGCCGGGGTGCTCAGAGGAGAGACGCTGAGGGGAGAGACCCAGAGCCAAACCCAGCGTCATCTCCCAGAAAGCCGCAGTAATCGGTGCGCTCAAGCAGCACAGGAATTTTATCACCTTAAGCCAACTCTGGGCAGGTTTCTCCTCGTTAGCCCCACTGTTTATCAAGCACCCGGGCAGGCCAGCCATGCCTGGCCAGCAAAGCGCAGGCGACTCCACTCTCCTCTGGTTCACGGGGGGGTTTGGGTGATGGGTTTTTGTCCACCCTGGCTGTGAGCTGCCAGCAGCGCCCGGCTGAAACACGGCTGTCCCGCAGCTAAACCTGCTCCCTCGCTTCCTCTTCAAGGGGTTTTAACCACATTTCCCCAAGCTCTACAATTCCCAGACTAGTGGCCACCACAGATCAGTAAAGTACCAGATGCCCAACACTAAGAAACAGTCCCAAGTTGGGCACTTACTGTTGGCAGCAAGCAGAGAGGGGAAAAACCTGTTTAGAGCTGAGAACACAGATTTGGGAGCCAGGCAACCAACACCCCGAGCTGCAGAGCCCTCACCATCTCCCTGCTGCAGCTGCACAGGCCAGGTAACACGCTGCGAGCAATGCGGCACCGGGCTCTCCCCGTCAGCCAGGACGCGAGGCACAGTTCCTGCAGCTTGGTGTATTTGTTTAACATCCTGCAGCCGTGAGAAACACCAGGAGGTCTCTTCAGGGAATATCTTGCAATCCCTGTCATAGCCCACTGCTTTGTGGCCTAGGGATGGTCACCCAAGGGCTGGCTCCAGCCCCGGAGGATTGGGGCCTGGGAACACCCTGTGTCTTCTCCAGCACATCTCCCCTCCTGATCCTTCACAGATGGTTTTGCTGCAATTGCCAATTAGCAAGAGGGAGACTGGGGCTTGTTAGCAAGTTGGATTACAGGGGGATTAAGGATGATAACACTTCTGATACCATGGCTGTTCAGCAGCCCAGTGTCACAAGGTCAGCCATAAAAAACTGGAATATCACCATGGACCTTATGATAACCTAACATACCTGGTTCTCTGCCAAGAAGAGGTATGAGCATCTCAACAGAAAAGGCCAGAGCACCTCCACAATATTATGACCTGCTCAATAAGGTTTGCCAAGAGCAGCCCATGGATGAACTGCAGGGAAGAGGAGAGCTCTGCGAGCCAGTGCATTTGCACACAAAACCCCTGCACCTCTCCAAAGCACCGACAGCCAGCCTGGGTGCTCCTCCACAATCCAGCCACACACACAGGTTTGCTGTCCACACAGCAGGCGGGACCAGACTCAGGGGAAGCTACAGACCTTCCCCAAACAAATATCAGCACAGGAGGAATTCTCAAGATGCATCCAGCCCCTCTCTCTGCTCCAAGGCTGGGCCAGACCCTCCACTTCTGCTCCATCCTGCACAGAGCAGCTTTCTCTATCTGCCCTTGAACAACAAGCCACAAAAATCATTGTCAGAAGACAGCTCGTTCTGAAGACAAGGCATTCCTCACTGTTCCTCCACAGAGTGCCCCAGCACATGGACTCCCTCCAGTTAAAACTGGAGCCCAGCGCAGAGCTCCGAGTGCCAGCCACCAGCAGGTCCTCCCCTTGGCTCTCACCCTCTCCTGCCATTCAGAAAAGCCTGGGGAGGAAGAGGATTTGTCAGCTCCAGTCGGCCCGTTCCTGTCCAACGGGTTTGCTCTCCTGTCCCACATTGTTACTGTTCCCATGCAACCCCCCGTAGGCATATTGGGGCACGTCCGGAAACGATTACGATCAGCTACAATAATGTTCGAGCAGCTCCAGAGCCCAGCCAATGCAGAAAAACACCCCGTTCCTTCATTTTATGAATGAGTAAACCCTTATGCTTTCTATAAATGTCAAGATAAATTACCTATGGGCATTCCCCTCTCAGCACAAACAACCACTTTACTGCTGCAGCTTTTTAATGGAGACATCAACCCGAATTACTTTCTTTTCCTGCGGAGGTGGGGGGATATCAAAGGAGGGGTCAATGATCATGCCCAGAGCACCAAAGGTTTAACATTCCCCACCCCACCTGCAAGCCTCCTGAAGGCAAAAAGCCTTCACAGCCACTCACAGAGCTGCCTTGTTGGGGTCACAGGTGGCAGCATCGAGGGTCTCCAGCTTTAGCAGTGCCCTTCAGGAGGAGGAAGGGCAGGCTGGAGAGCAGCAAAAAAGCCAAGTCCCCCTGGGGGAGGACAACCAGTGGCTTCATCACCCCATGGCTCCACACTCAAGAGGAGAACTCCTCTTCAGATAGCTCCAGGAGGACAACCTGTGACCACGAGCAGGGCTACAGCAGGGGCTCAGCAGACCCTGCCCAGCCTCCAGCACCGCAGACACAGAGCCATGACGTGCAGGTGCCCCTCACCACCAGCCTCTCCTGGGTCCACCATCTCACTGGCCACGGGTCTAGGACTGGGGAGGGAAACCACAGGTTTAAGCTTTGGGAGAACCCTTAGGGCTGTCACCACCTTTCTCACCACAGGAACCAGGCCTCTCAGCATCCCACGAGAAGCCACCGTGTCCCAGCAAAGAGCCACTGGAACCGAGAGGGACAGACTGTCCTCCCCATAGCACCCCGAGGGATGCCACATCATTCCCCACTGCTGTTTTCCTTCTCCTCCCCTTGGAGCTCAGGTCTGTTTTCCAAAACACATTTGGAAGAGAAGCAGCTCCCTTTCCCAAACATGATTCACCTTCTTTCAGCATTGATAAGGCATGTCTAAAAATATACAGAGATAATGATCTCTGAGACACAGGTGTTGGCCTTTCTGGCACAGCAAAAGAAGAACAGGGAAATAACCAAATGTTGTGCTTGACAACGTGAGCCCACAGTTTTGATTTAGGATCTGGGTATGGAAAGACAGTCACAGACACACCAGTGCTCTCTGCCCAGGGGCTGCCTGCAGCAGGCGGCTTGTAGCCAACGGGACAGAACAAAGCTGGCCAGGCGTGTCTCAAAGCCCTGCACCGCTCAGACCTGGGGGTGAGGAAGAGCTAGGACACATTTCTGTGAGGCTGCTGTGTGCTGGTGTCCCCACAAAAATGCCCTGGGTCTCGTGGCATGAGTCCCCATGTCACCAGCACAGCAGCAGCTCTGCTGTAGGGGCGAACATTTAGCAGCGACACTGGCTCTGCTGGGATGACAGATGCCGTTTACCATGCACGGCCCCGACGGGAGGGCAGCGAGGCAAGGCCGAGGCTTTGCAAGCTGCCAGATAGCCCAGCTGTGCCCTGCAGAGCCCAGGACCAAGGCAAAACTCAGAGCACATCCTTTCAGCCAGGGTTCCCAGGGTTGGCAACTGCAGAGCAGCAGCCGCATCTCCAGATGGATCCCACTGACACAATCGCAGCTGGGGGAAGCAGCATGGGGAGGGGGGGGAAACACCAACAAACCCCCTCCAACTCCACGGGCTTCCTTCAGGCCCTGACTTGTCAGGCAGGCTTGCTTTGGTACTGTAGCTTATCCAAACATCTTCATCTCTTTCATAAATTCAATCCCCCCTTATCAGCCATCAGGAGGAAATGCAGGAGCTTTAGGGACTGAAGTGTGGGGAAGAGCCCAGCTTTGATTAACCCACTTACTCCCCGGAGGTCACTCACAGTTCAATCATTGTGGATTCACATGTTCTCAATCACGTACTTGGAAGTCAGGCTGGAGGTGAGAGTTTTCTTTGCATTAACAAGAGAGCAGGGGTAGGGAGGGGAGGGTCTGCAAATATTAATTTCAGAACTGCCAGTTCCCATGACTAATAGAAGGTTGTCGAAAACTAGCAGCTCTTCTTAAAGCCTCAGCTCCTGGAGCCATGGGAATAAACAATAACCTCAACTTCAGGATTTGTTTTTAAGAAAATGACATTTCTGTAGAGACAGGCTGCCAGGACATTTTTTTCTGGGTGACTGGAACGCACCCCAAAGGGCTGACATTTGAAGGTAAATCAAAAACTGCAGGAAATCTCCTTTAGAAAGAAATTGTATTGTTTTTATATGCCCACTGCATCTATATTAAAGCACGTGGAGTTGGAGAACTTTGTGGGGAAGCTGCGTTTGCTCCCGCAGCCAAGCGAGCACTCACTGAGCACATGTAGCGACATTATTTGCAAAGGGCACATTTTCAGTAAGAAGCTCCCAAGGTTGACTTCCTACATCAGAGCTAACATTTACTCCCCGGTGTGCAGAAAACCACCACGGGATTTATGTCATTCACCAGGTGAGGTTTCAAAGTGCAAACCTCAGTTCACAACCTGGGTAATTATTTATGTTTTGGCAGGTCTCAACACGGGGCAACATGGAGACACCCGCTGAAGAGACACAGGGAGAAAGTCTTCCGAATGGGAAAAAAAACAACCCTAATTTTTGCTAAGACCACCTGGCAGAGCAGCCAGCCCCCTCCTACTGCAGCTCCCGGGGACAAGGCACAGCAAATAGTCCATATTTAACAGCGCATTAACAGGCAGCAGCACTGGCGTGTGGAGCGCGGGGAGGCACATTTCCCACACCCAGACATCCTGGCAGGACTCACCTCAACATGCGGCCTTCCAGGATGCGGCCAGAGAGACAATGCAACTTGCCCAAGGTCAAACAGGAGCCTGGGGCAGTGGAAATGTCGATGCTGGTATTTTCTTTGTCACAGCACATAACCGCAGGGCCTCCCTCGGGCAGCTTTGCCCTCAGCAGCAGCTGCTCCTATTTGCACACCCCCGGCATTAGCTGCGGGCAAAACCCCTGCTCCAGATCTGGGGCCACGTGGCTTTGTGGAGTGTGGTGGGGCCCTCCCCACCGCTCGGTCACCACAGTGGCCATCGCATGTCCCACCGCTCTGATCCAGGACATGGACATGAAGCATTTCCCCACCAGCACCTGCATCATGCTCCAAAAGCCCCATCCACCCACCAGCATCCTCTTCCCTGCAGTTGTTTATGGCTACTTGACTTGATCCAGCCCTAGGTTATGGGAGGCAGGGACACCACAGCAGGGTTTCTGTCCTCTGAATTACTTAGGTGCTTCTCTCTTTCCCAGAAAGAGCTGATCTCGCATGTCCACCACCCTCAGCACTTGGAAGTTCACTTTTCCACACTGATGCGCAGAGGAGGAAGAGGCAGGTTTTCCCCAAAAGCGTTCCAGTCAGCTCCAGATATTGAAGAGACTGACATTCCCTCCAAAACCAGAACAGAAAGCACCTTGCCAGGAGCACAACTACGCAAGGTGCTCCCTGGCCCAGCTCACTGCAGCACACAGAACCCTGCAGCTGGGGATGGAGCTGCTTGCAAAGGGATGATGAGGGGAAGGAGAAGGGAGCCCATAGTTACTGCCATCAAAAGAGCACAGACCAACATGCATCTGCTTATCTCAGGCATAGCAGGGAAAGGCTGTTTTGAGGTTTTTCTCCTGCTACTTCTCAGTTTTCCAATGCTCCACCAGAATGCCACCAAGCCCAAAGCCATGTTTTCTGCTCCAGAACCTCTGGACTGAAGTCAACAGTCAAAAAGCTGATGCAGGATGTCCCAAAATACAAGTTTAAACTGCCCAGCAGGAAGCAGAGGCAGGAAAAACTGCTTGGCCTGCCAGCAAACGCTCCCCAGTTCAACCCAAGAACCTGCTAGTATGAAGCTCCAGAAAAAGCAGCTGTGAAGGGAGGAGGAAGGACCCCACTTTCAGATTAACTAAGCACACCTTCCTTGGGCACATCAACTCCACAGCAAGGTCTAAAGCAAGGAGGAGCTGAGCCCTCTCTGTCAGGCCTGGCCAGGCTTGTTAGTAAACCCAGTGCTGGGTGGAAACACAGCTGGGAGAATAATTAAGCAGCAGGATGCAGATGAAACCAGCCTGCTCATTTCTACAAACAGCTCTCTAATAGACCACAGAAAGATTTCCTGGGGGAACAGGGAGCAAACACATCACCTGAGGCACCTCAAACTGTATGGAAGAAGGGTACCTCAGAGAACAGCAGAGTTGGGCTGGATTAGATGGCCAGATAGGTCTTTTCCCAGATTTAATCTTTTTAATTCATTGTCATTCCCACAATAATGTTCTGTGTTTTTAATTAAGTAAACCGCAATATCATTTCAAGGAGACACATGAACAAAGGGCTGGCTTGCTCTCAGCAGAGCTGACGTGTGTTTCCAGCTCCCAGTTGGATGGTGATGCTGGAGACACAAATTGCTGAAAATCTGGCAGGTAGCTTTTCCAAGGGGGCTTTTCCTCACCGCCTATGTACTCCAGTCTACAAGCTCCTCCAAATCAGCCTCGGGAAGCTGAGAGCAATCCATTCGATGGAGGCCACCAGCATCACCTCATGTTACTGGAGCGAGCCCCAAGACAAGCGAGCTCTGTTGCCAGGCAGAGGACAACATACACAAGACAAGAGGGCCACTGGAAGACTCTGACCCACATCATCTCTAAATCCTGAGATGGGCAACCCAAAAGCACCGGTGGCAATTACCACCATCCCCCCTTCCATCCTGCTCCCATACAGACAGCAGCAGGGAAGAACTGCACATACTGGTTTCCTTGCCTGTCTGGGGCTTCCCATCACCAGCTGATTCCTGGGGTAGGTTTTTTTCTTGTAAACTCCTGGAACAGGAGGTGCTTCAGCAACTTTTGCTAATAAGGTTTCACATCAGTTTTTGCACGGTAAGAGCCTGAAAAGCAGCCGCATCTCTCTACTAGGTGACCCCAGCAGTAGTAGTAGTAGAGGAAAGGAGGTGAAGAATGCCACAAGCTGCCACGGAAAAGCAGAAGAAAAAACACAACTGAGGTTGATTCAGCCTACTGCGAGCTAACACATACTCCATTATCAAAAGCCCACGGGATCCACAGGGGCTTGGAGCAACGAGGTCTTCTGATTCACAGCTCCATCCAGAGCTACTGGCTACTGAAATTGCTCTGCTCTGCATATTTTTCCTGGTTCTGCCATGGCCTGTCCAGCCTGGTGCTTTATTTTTCCTACAGAGGGGAAAAGACACCCCCCTGCCCCCCCACCCCACCCCAGCACTGATAGCCAAGTCTTTTTTACTCTTATTATAGACTCTACATTGCAAATACTGCTCAGCAGAACCATCTGATGGTTTTCCCAGCACTATGATCTATGGAAAGAGGAAACAAGGGACATTAAGACCCAACCGTACTCTTTCAGCAAGTATCTATGTGCTGACCCAACACTTCCCTGCCTACATGACCCAAGTACAAATCCCATCAGCTTTCCCAAAAGACAGGAGACAACGGCTTCCTTCCCTCTAAAAATCCAGACCACAACCAGAAGAAAGAGGGGCTGAAGGGAATGGTAAAAAGAAATCTTTACTTGATGCACCTTCCCAAATAGTTTGCCTTAAAAGCAACACTCCAAGCCAGTGAGCTCTGCACCATGTTTAAGGTTCTTTTCAGGTTGGTGAATTGGTTTTTTGTAAAATGACTCTTGCTTTATTTTAAAAAAAAAAGCAAACAATTAGCCACAGAACTATAAGGCAGGCAACTGCAGGTCAAAGCGATGCTCCCTGGGCAACCAGGGTGGGAACCACCGAGAGCGTCAGCATCAACACAGCAATGAGGGAAACCAAGCAGCCCTCTGGGCTCCTCTGTCAGCCAGGAGCCATGGGGGGGACCGTGCACCCCCGCCCGGGGATTCAGCAGCACCTTCACCTTGTACACACACCACAGCAACAGCCCGATGGACACCAAAAGGTCCCGTCCCCCAGCCTGGCCGGTTGCACCCTGCTATTGCTTTCCCAAAGAACCAGCCAACCTTCACACTTCTCATCCCCAACCCCTTCCTCCATCCTATCAGAGGGGCATCCAGTTTTCAAAACCCCTGTTTTTCTTTAAAAAGGAGGTGGGGGGGGAAAGTCCAGAAACATTTCTTCATTCTTCAGGAATGATTAATTATCTGCCTTGGCAGAGTGTAAAATACCTCACTAGTGCTGTAGGCTGGGCTGAGTTATTGAGTGAGAGCGCTCTGAAAGCTCCCCCCGCCTCTAGATTACCCAGCGAGGGCTGCAAGCTGAAATTAAAGCGCATGCTGCCGAAAGGTAAGAGGCACAACACCCCTTTTGTAGGTAAAAGGGTTTGGGGACTTGCACTGTAACAAGGGGCCAGTTTCTTAAAATAAAAGCAGTTCTTAATAATCCACAATTAAAGCACATGGTGGCTGTGTCAGCAGAAACACCTTGCTTGAAACTGGGTCAGGTCCCACGTACGTGTCCCCAGGCACGGAGCAGCTTTCCAGATCCAACCTGCACCCCAGGGATGCTCCAGCACCAGCTGCCATCCCACCAAGAGGGGAGGATATTTCCCACCTTCTGCCACTCAAGGGGAGGAGTGGGATGAGGGTGCTACCCCTCAGGAGGGCATTAAAATGAGTATTTTTAAAGCAGAAATGTAAAATCTCAGTGGTGCGGGACGTCAGGCTTGCACTGGGTCATGGCACTTGCTCCGCCGCAGCACTTGCCAAACAAGATGTGGCTCAACTCAAAAAAAATGATGAGAAATCTGGTCTCTCACTTTTCCTTCCCTGAAATCACTTGTTGAGACCCCGGCAGCGCTGCCCACTGCCCTCACCCCAGCACTGCTCAAACTGCCACAGCAGGACTCACACAAATAGGTGGGTATTTTATTTCTTCCTTCCACAGAAACACTCCCAGACCTCCCGACTGCACAGAAAACAACGCTGCTCAAATTTAAGCTTAAAACCCAGAAGCTAAACAAAAAGAACCTCAAATATATTATTGGGTTATTTGGGCTTTTTTCTTTAAAGCTTTGTGGTTTGGAGTGCCTGGTCTGTGATTTGCACATACCCGAGCCTGGCAGCTCTCCTTCAGCCACACCGGGGGAGACCTCTCAGGCACGTGGGGATGCAGCTCAAGGGCTGCCCAGAAAAATCCCCCCTATCGCATGCTCCCGCCTGTCCCCAAAGGGTGACAGGCCAGCATGGGAAGTCACAGCAGCACAGGGAAAGCAGAGAGGCAAAAGTTCAGAGAAAAGCCACAGAACCGGGATGCACAAGAGGGACATGAGGAGGAAAGAGGTTTCTCCATCAGTTGTAGGAGAGACACTTCATGGGGAAACGTCACCACACAAGTGCAGGGCAGGCACAGCCATCGGCTCGTGCAGACCATGCCCAGCCCCGCTCCATCCTGCACATCCAACCCTGGACTTACTTTCCATACAAATCCCTGTTACTGGTCCCGAGCAACCCGGACAGCAGAGGCCTGAGGCTTTGCAGCCCTTGCAGATGGTGTTTCCAATTTGCTACGTTTCTTCCCAAGCGCATCCCAGCCCCCTTTGGCAGCTCCACAGCCTCCACGGATGTTTCTGCAACGCTCAGCTCTTGGGAATCAAGGCAGGAGGCCACCACATCAGCTTCCCTGGTCCCTCTTGGTCCCCCGCAGCAGCAATGCTGTCCCCTGAGGTGCAGAGCTCTTCAGTAACACCAGGATGCTCTTGCTCCTCAAAAGAGGAGAGTAGGCAGCGGGGGGGGGGCTGAGTTTGGGTGGTTTTTTTTTTCTTTTTTCCAGACCTGACTTGCTGAGACAAGCTTCTTTTCCAATCACTAAAGAAAATAGCTGTTCCAGTCCTGAGGAAATAAGCCTTTAAGGACCAAAAAGAGCCAGGCAAATTAGGTTAGAGGTATCCCCTGCGTTCCCAGGACAGAACCAGCAACACTGCTCTGTGCTGCACACCTGAGCCACTCCAGGAAAGGACTGTGATTGCATAGAGGGGGGAAAAGTACCCTAAACCACGGGATTTCAAGAAAAACGTGCATTGGTAGCAAAGCACACCAGTGCCCAAGCAAACAGCTGCCAGCGAAGAATGCGCTGCCCCTGCCAGCACCGCATGGGCTAAGCGGAGCCGGGGCTCCAGAGCTGTCAAGCCATCACCTTTCACCAGATCCTTCTGCAGGATTTACAGTTCCCTCCCACACGCTCCTGCCCTTATCCAAAATCTTCTTTGCAGGATCTGGCCTTGGCCTCTCCTCCGCCCCCGGCTGGGTGTGTTCTCCCCCTTGCCAAAGCCTCAGACAGGGTGGGAGGTGACATTTCCACCCGGGTCCGCTGCTCCCCCCCTTCCCTGCAGCCCCAGGAGCTGCAGAGCAGTAGGCTTCTGGAGGGGAGGAGGTGTGGGAATCCTGGGGGAGGGCAGCATGGTCAGAGGACCATTAACCCCTGACGTCCTGAAAGACACCAGTGCCACCAAGAAGCACATCCTTGTGCACTGGCAGGAGGGGAGGCCCAATTTGGGTAGATGCAGGCTGGAATTCATCAGCTGGACAGCCAGCAGGGCATCACAAGGCACTGATAAGCAAGTTGCAATTAATACTGTATCACTGGGATCATTTATTCTCTCTGCCACACCAGAACATCCCTGGAAAGCTGGGACCCCACACCCTGTACATTGCCTGCAGACCATGTCAGGTGAACCCAACGCACATCTCTCCATCCCCAAAGCTGCCATGTAGGGGCAACCACTACTCTCCCAATTACCTACGTCTTCAACTTTATCTTAACCTGTCTCCTTTTGCCACTGAAACACCTTTAACCACCCAAAGACATCTACAGTCGTATAGGAGAGGGAAAGGAGAGACCTGCAGCTGAGGTCCACACTACCACAGCGGCTGATGTGAACCATCCCTTGGATGACAGGGCCATCTAGAAGGCAACATCTCACTGGCAGGCACCAGCGTACAGGGCAGTTTCTTCCCTGAAGCAATGACCTTTCTCAGTTGTGAGAGGACACTTGTGAAGGAGGAAGCTGGGTGACAGTTACACTAAAAGCCCAAGGCAATCTGCTAAGCTTCAGGACAAAGAATACCAAAGGGCATGTTTGGAAGGAGCAGCTTTGCAACGGAGATGCAGCAGAGCACACAGTTCAAGCCACCACAGCAGGGAGCGGTGGCACCCAGAGAGGTCCTTCCCTCAACAGGCACAGGGCAAGCTGCAGGAGCCAGGACCCATTTATGAATCAACTTTTTAGGATGTCTGGAGCTAACTGCAGGGTGTTTTTCCCTGATTATTTACTAGAAGCAGCTCTTTCATTAGAGGTTAATAATGTTTAATCACCTCCACACTGTGCAGCTGCCTCTGACCAGCCCAGAGCTCTCTGGCCTCCTTGGGACACAAGATGAGTCACTTCCAACCAAACCACCTCCTCACCTGGATTCCACCATCTCCAGAACAGCACACAATGGGAAGCAGAGCGCTCCCAAGCAGCTCTCCACAAGACCCCATCCATCTCCCATCCCCAGGACCCACCACCCCGGGTGGGTTCCCCCCGTGCCGCTGCCGGATGCCGGGGCCGCCCGCGCCTGGCGCTGCCCTAAGCCCATCATGTGCAGCAGACACTCATGCCAGCGGCAGCCGCTGCACCGCCTCCCCTCTCCAAATCAGATTAAACCCACCGAGCCACTGGGGCCATGCAGGTTGTGTCATTATAATTAAATCAGATTTACTCCCCCCTCACCCCTTTCCCCAAAAGGAATTCTAATGACTGGGCAAGGCTAGGCAGGGGGAAGGGCTGCTAGCATCACACCAGCGTGCTGAAAGGAAAGAAATCAGGAGGAGCAATGCTTAATTCTCCACTTCTAATAATCCTCCCCAGGAGCTAAAAACACCCAGCTGGGTCCAGGACTCATGGCGCCGTTCACCCACCAACGCAGGCAGCAGCGGCTGTTGCCAAGTTGGGGTTTCACGCAAGGTTGGATGCCAGCAGAGCCCTGAGCATCCGTGGGTTTACTCTGGGATACGGGGTAGCACAGACAAGTGAAGGATGGCTGCAGGGCAAAAGGGGGGGTTGGTCCTGGGTCACATACACCACCCGCTCACTTCTGCCACTGCTGCAGCGCTGCCGTCTCCGCAGCCCACCAGCACACAGTGCTTTTCAAGCCTTCGTGGCCAATTCACACCCAGCTCAAATTGCTCAAGACCAAAGGCAATTACAGGTTTGGTTTTGTTGTTTTCTGATGGTGGGTTAGATGGATCACGTTCCAGAAACCACCAGTGCTACTTTTCCAAAGCAAACGTTGGTACAGGGCAGGAGAGCTGCAACAGCAGATCTGGCTCGCGAGGACACACGCGCTCCTGGCAAAGGAGCTATTTCCCAAGCGCAGCCCAAAACACCCCCGTGCACAGGGGAACCTCAATTTGTTGCTTTTGTGGGAACAGAGGCCCTGAGCCAGGCTCTCTGCTGGCATCACCAGATGATCATAAAGATGGTGGGTTTCTTTTTCTTTCCTGGGATGAGAAACACAAAGCCAGGAGTCCTCCAGGACCTCAGGGAGCCATGGTCCTGCTGCCTTGTTTCTCTCCAGCAGAGCTTTGGACTTGCTCTTGCTACAGCCACCTAGACATGGACAACACTCAGGCCAACAGCTACTGCAAGAGGGAGGCCAGAGGCATAAGCACTGCAAGAGCAGCCCTGCCCCATCCCATAACCTCCTTGCTGGGTCAGAGAAACCCAGCCCTGCTGCAAACCAAGAGCCAAGTCTCCTCCTTCCCTCTACTCCTCACCATCACAACTGTGCTGGCAAAGCCTGAGGGCAGACCAGACTCAGAGCCTCAAGGGCCATCTTGGTCCCACACCTCCAGCTCCTCTGGCACCTATGACAAGGTGACATTGCTGCCCTCCAGCAAGCCACAGGCCTCCCCCCAGCCTGGGCTACTCCTGGCTCAAGCTCTTCCAGGTGGTCAGCAAAGCTCTTTTTGGAGACTGAGGGCAGTAAACTGGGCAGGGAGGAAGAACAAAGCATACTCGGAATTGTCAAGTTTGCCTGGAGAGGTGGTGGTGGTGAATTATACTCATTAACATTTAAATATCCATTTGGCTGTATTTTCAGCCAACAACAAGGAGATACCAAAGATAGGGAGATATGTTTTGTTTTCTCATTGTTCTTTTAGCACATGAACCCAAACCCACAACACAAACCGGTCATCACCATTATAACCACAGCAGCATCCTCCTCTCACCACAGGGGCTCAGTGGGGAAACATTCCTCCACACATTTCCACACCAGCAGCACACACCCACATCCCCAGGAGTGGGAAGCCAGCCTTCAAATTACAGCAATTAACATTATGTATATTAATAAATGAGTGGTTTTCCCAACAGGATAACCTGCAGGGGCTTGTTGGCAGAACCAGGAGGCCTGAGCCCTTTTTGCAGCGGGTGGGTGAATCGTTGGTGTCGCAGGATGAGACCGGAGGGGCTCTGAGGTCCTGGGAGCGCACCCTGCCCTGGTGTGGGGAGAGGTGTAAGGGACCACCAGTGTCATCCCCTGCCCCAGAGCATCCCAGAAGCATCAGCTCCTGCAAAGCCCTGAATCCAGGGAGATGAACTCCATTTCCAACCAGCAGATATCTGCAGGGACTTTTGAAGCCCCCACGCTTGCATCTCCCCTGCCCCCCGCGCTCCCTGGCCAAACCAGAGGCCACCCCAACCCCCAGCAGCCTCACACACTCCCAGCAGGGACCAAGCACCAGGGGGAGGGGAGGGAGACAGGTAATATTCAAAATAACTAAACCACTAACCACCAGGCCACACACGCCTCTTTCTCCCTCCTCCTAGTGCCAGAACCAGCTCCTCTTCCCACTCCAGCTGTTTCTTTCCAGTCTGGGAAGGTTTTGTCTGCCTTCTTTTCTTTAAGGCACAGGGTGGATGCAGGTATAAAAAGGAGCCATTTACTCCAAGCCCTGCCCTTCCTCATCCCTTTCCAAATACTTCACAGCCTGTTTTCCTTTTCCAATCAAGAAAGAAAATGTTTGGCAAGCAAGACTAGACATAGGGAGAGGAAACAGCGGTTTACTTCACCATCCAAGGCAAATTATGCCACCTATTATGCAAGCCACCCATTCCCATTGCCGGTTGCATGCAAACGACGGGGTAATTTCACCTTTCCTAGAGCACAAACGAGCCCTCACACCACAGCCCCACCGGGCAGCCTCTTCGCCCAGCCCAGCAAACACCGTGCAGGTCTGCAAACCTCTTCCCCACCAAGGGGAATTAGGGCAGGAGTCTAAGAGAACATCTGAAATTCATCCCAAAGGAGTTTTCTCGCAGCTGGTAACTTGCCATCACACTTGCAAGCACCCCGGTTGGGATTCTCCATCTAATCCCTCAGGCCACCTCGGACCTGCCACCGCCGTGGGGCCGCCCGCAATGGTCCCCTCCGCCTCGCAGGCTCCCAGCTCTCATTGCTCCCCAGAGCACAGACGATAATATCGCATTTTATATGGAAAACACTAAAATGGGATCACACCTTTTAAAAAGATATTTCCACCTCGCTGCCTACAAGCAGGCTTTGCCTTTTCCTCCCCCTCCCCACCAGACTTCACTATCAGGCCTCTAAGCCTGTTTAATTGAAAAAATGTGATTTAGGCTAATTGACAGCAGATGAGTTACACTGCTAAAAAGCAAGGGAACATTTGATCAATGTGATTTATGGCACCAGAGAACCAACCATCCCAGGTCTTTGCATCCCACTTGCAGCCCCACTGCCAAAACAGTTCAGCTGGCAAAAAAAAAGTAATTAGTGTTTAATTTCTTAACAATTTTTT
Organism: Strix aluco; assembly: GCF_031877795.1. Taxonomy (NCBI): domain Eukaryota; kingdom Metazoa; phylum Chordata; class Aves; order Strigiformes; family Strigidae; genus Strix; species Strix aluco. The sequence goes on from NC_133951.1 coordinate 13,268,247, forward strand.
TTACCTTCCTTTTAATTGCGCTACATAAAACTGTCCTAGAACTTTACAGCCTCCAAAGCTACACCCCGGACCAGTCGTCTTTGCTGGTTTTAATTAGGGTGAGACACGGCTGGCACATTAATTTAAAGAGGAGGGGGAGAACCTCAGAGCATACTCTGGGAAGGTTTTGCCATTACAAGCACCCAGCTAACATCACCAGGCACTGCACGAGCAGTGGGGAGCAGGGCCAGCCCCCCCAGAGCACGGTAACAAACTGCTGTTGCTGGGGCTAATGCATCCTGCTCACAACAGGGAGCTTTGACTTCTGTGCACCAGAAAACCACTCTGCTGGAAGGGAACAGAGATACTGCCAGCAGGAGAATTTCCTCTCCTAGAAGGCAACCAAAACCTGAAGGCTTAGAGGGCAAAACTGGCTTAGCATTGAGCATTTGCTACCAAGCAGCTTTGGGGCTAATCGGCATTCCTGCAGGATTGGGTCTGGATGCACCCCAAGGCCACTGCTCCTTCCACCGAGGGGGTTCACAGGATGCACTGCACTGCACACAAGCCCCACAGGAGCGGTGCAAAGTACGGTCCCAAAGCACCCCACCCAAACCAGAAGGGAGCTCGTGGGGATGAGCCAGGCTGCGTCCGTGGCAGGTATCAGGGGAGGAACAGGAGGGGAGGGCTGGGCTGCAGCCCACCCGGTCCCACAGCATCCCAGAGGAACAGGGGTATGGTTGGGATTGCAGCCGACTGCAGAGCCACCAGCTTGGTGGGAACAGGACACAAGGCACCACCTAGAAATGGGTAGAGGCCACCAGCAGCCACCTTCCCTCTGCTCTCCAGTGGTTTAAGAGCTGAGCACACACTCCACATCAAGACTCCAGTCAGAACAAGAGTTCCCACTGACTAGCCAAATACGGGCCTTTCCATCCCATATTCCCCCTCAGTTCACACATTGCCCCCACATTTACCTCCCCTTGCCCCAGTCATCCTGTGCACCAGGCAGGGACACATCAGCCAGGGCAGCCCAGGGGATGGATCAGGGCCAGCTCTGCACCATACACACAGTACTTAGAGCTTTAAAACCCTGTAGTTATTACAATTAAAAACACAACTAGGGAGCATCTCCCTAGGAAGGCATATTAGGATTAAAATAAATGAGAAGCATCCCCATGGCAACACCACAGCCCACTCATACTCTGTGATTATTTTCAGAGGTGACAGGGGAGAGCGTGTTGCAAGTGCCATCAAATTGCGTCAGGAAGCGAGTGGGAATGGACCACCCTTCCCCTTCCCAGCCCTTAACTCTTTGGGGAAGCCTCGGTTGGGTTGGCTGCAACCAGGGCAGGGATCTTCCATCAGTCCAGTTCCCAGCCCCACAGCTCCTCATAACTTGACAAAGACATTATTACAGATTTCAGAAAAGTCTTCAGCAAGGTAGAGGTGAGAGACCTGCCCAAGGGGCAGCTGAAACACCAGCTCGTCCCTTGTAGGACACCAGACCTCCCCAGAGGGGTTTCTGTGCAGAAGGTGGAAGAGAGGAGGGAAGCACATGTGGACAAGCAAGAGGGGGAAATAATTGAAGGAACAGCTGAGAAACACCTGATATAATGGGAAAAGGGTATATTTTCCTCCATTTTCTAAGCCTGACCCTACTTAGAAAATCTTGGGATTCCTGGAAAAGATTTTTCCAGAGGGAAACAAAGGATTAGTGCTTTAATGAACAGACAGCAGGCTTGGATTTGCTCAGCTGTGTTGTCTGAAGAAGAAAAACAATAATCAGCTATTTCATTCCTGGGTTCGGCCCTCTTCGCACACTAAATCCCTTAGCAACATCACACCAACACGATAGCCAAGACATGTAACCCCCAACCCCCTTTATCTGCAGCTTACACAGACCTCAGTCAAGTCCAGGAGCCCGGCGCCACATGCAAAAACCAAGAGAAGAGGTTCAACCTCACCCACCTCCTCCAACAGGCTCCTCTGGTGTAAAGAAAACTGCTCAGGCTCCCAGCATCAAGCTGCTGCTTCTCCTGCAAAGACCATCCCATAAACAAGGCTGAGCCTCTGCAAGGAGCTTGTAACTGACACCAGAATTAAGGACACCTGGGTGGGCTCTGAGAGTTGCTGAGGAAGCTGGGAAACTGTGGAGGGTCAAAAATTGCCCCCAGGTGTTCAGCCTTACTCCAAGGTGTGGTTTGCTCCAGGCAAGAATTAAACAATTGAGCAAAGCTGTGTGTAACCCAAAAGTGCATCCTGCAAAGGGAGAAGCTGCTGTTCCATAGAGAGCCCTTGCAACTAGGACTTGTTTCAAACTCATATGGCCATCACAAATATTCTTATTAGTTGCAGATACTGTTAATCACTATCATTTACATAGCATGACAGCAGGGAGCTCTGCAGGTACCTGATATATCTGGTACTAAGCAAGCACAGGCAATATGGAGTCTCCAGCCTAAAGAGCTTTTGTACCTCCCCACAATACTCCCAGCTATTCTAGTAAGGCCAAAGAGCTTTAAAAAACCCCAAAAAAACACACTACAAAACAACCCACAAACACAAAGCAAGAGCTTTTCCATCTTTCTCAAGAGCCATGAAAAGTACCATGCACCATTCACATATCTCCACCACCCCAAGAAACTTCTTATAAGCTAAAAAACACTTTTTGAGCCTTTACACAGCAGCAACCACCCCACATCAGCCTGCTGAATAGGCCAGCACCTTTCCCCAAGGAGGTGAGAGAAGTCCAGCATGGAGAGACTAGGACCCACCTTTCAGGGGGCTTTAGACTAAGCTTAACCCCAGTTTGCACTAGCACCCTTTCTCTTAGCAAGGGGGCAGGGCCACTTTCCCCTTTTACTTGCAGCTAAACTAACCATAAAACTTGGCATTTTAGTGGAAAAAAAAAATATACAGATAACAAGTTAAAACAACTCACCAGCCAGCAGAGCTCCAGGAGCAGCCCCTCTCCCACACAAGTCTCCAGACCCCATGTCTTGTCCCTGCTCTATTTAAAGGGGCAGCCCCCACCCTCCCCAGCTGCTCTAAAGGGGCACCTGAGCAGGGCAGTAACCTCAGGGGAAGGGGGGAGTCCAAGGGACTGTAAAATATACAGAAGCTAAAAGTGTCTCAGGTCCTCTTGAGCAGTGCCAGCTGCTGGGAACCCAAGAGTGATGGGGTGTGCAGGGAGGCAGACACAGGGAGGAAAAGATTCATGGGGGGCAATAGGGGAAAAGTTCTGGCCTAGCCCCAAATGAGTTAATGGAGAGGTTCCCCTTCACTTTAATAGGCTTCAGATCTGGCCTTTAAATCCTAATTTTCTGATAGGGAGGACACACCCACACCCTCCTTAACAAATAAAAAATTAATAGTTTTATAGATGGTGAATGATGAGAAAGTGGCTGAGAACCAACACTCCCTCAAAGAGCTCTGGAGGCTTTTACTGAAGGTGCCTCTTGGGGACAGAGAGGGGACAATTACAGTGGGACAGGGGTGAGCACTCCCAGCCTCTTCTATCCCTGTTTTTCATTGGGGGGGAAAAAAAAATAAATAATCAAACCCCAAGCATTAACAGGCTTGTTAAAGCTGCAGAAACCACCTGCAAGTGGATGTGGTGAAAGCAATAACCTGGCCCAGCCTCAGCAGCACCTGGGGGGACGGTGGGCCCAGCCGACACCCCAGTCCTGCCCAAAAGCAGTGTTCAAACGTACAGAGGTGCAGCTCAGCACCAGCACTGCTGTAGCTGTGGCTGGGGGGAGCAGGGGTGGCGTTGGGTTCATCCAGCTCTCATAGCCATGCTCCTAACGGAACAGCTGGGAGCTTTAAATGCTTTAATTTCCCCCGGGGAATAGTGCTGGAGGTTCGCCTGGATGGTGCATCCTCATGAAGGATGGGTGGGATGGGAAGGGAAGAGCCCCGGATCACCTCCTGGTGGTGCTCAGGGCAGCATCTCCAGGCTGAAAGCTGGAGGATGCCCAAGGGCTGCATCCCTGGTTCCCTGGGAGCTCCCTGGGTGAACTGCTCCGGCGAAGGGTCCGTGTCTCACACACACCAGCACACTCGGGAGTGTCACGTAGGAAGTGAAAACTGTTATTTCCAGCCACTGTTGCGCAGATTTTTGATGTTTTGCGAGTGTTTCATTAGTTCAGGGGAAGGCAGGCAAGAAAACTTGAAAAACTTGAGAAATGGGAAAAACTGCATCTTCAGAAAAGCCCAACCACCCACACCCCAGCCATGACGGTGTTTGCTAGAAGCCTCTGAGCGCTTTGCTCGGAGCGACACTGGTCCCTGTCCGTGTGCCCCTGCAGCATCCTGGGCAGGACACATCCTGCACACACCTGTGGCTGTGGCCCGACACCGCTAAGCTGTCAAAACAAACACGCAGCCTCCAAATCCACACACATCGGCTCCGGGACCCAAGCAGGGCCTGGAAATTCCCCCCGAGCTGGCCGGCAGCTCCAGCAGATGGGTTTTATGAGCCCTGGAGGAAAAATAACATCTAGACGAGCATCTCTGACTGCCCGTAAACACACACCAGATGATGCAGGGACAGATGAAATGGGACAGAGATAGAGATGAGAATGGAGAACTGCAGGTGGTGGGGGGGATGGCTGGGGATGGCTTACACTGCCCCCACGACTGCTCACCTGGCTTCCTTCTCTTCCTCTTCCTCCTCCTCCCTGCAGTGGCTCCTGGCTTCTAACTTTGTATTAATTCAATGTGAAGCAAATAAAATGAACCACCCGCTGTCCCCGAGCCTTCCCCATCCCAGCTGGGCTCTGCTCCCCCTTTTTCCCAAGCAGTAGGATGAAAGCAAGCAATGGGCCTTCTGTCCGCTGAGCCTTCTCCAGAACAGGATCCCCACGTTAGCAGCCCGAGGAGAGAACAAATCTGGCTGCCCCCAGGCCATTGCTCATGTCCCTTTGTCCCCAGCGGTATCGCTGCCAGCCTCGATACCCCGAGCTGTGGGGTGCAGCCCTGCCCTGAGCCATCACCCCTGCTCCCAACAGCATCTGCATCTCAGCCCACGCCTGGTGTGGTCGTGGAAGGTCTTGTCTGGAGACGGAGCTGGCTCAGGCTCAGGGCTCACCCTGCGGGGAATTGCTGAGCTGCAGGTTGGGGTTCTGCTGGTGAAGGAGCCAGCTGCAAAACCCCTCTGCCTCTGGGGCACCCGGGGACGGAGGCGGCTGTGAATGTTCTCTGAGCAATGCTCAGGATGAGCAAAAGTGAAGCAGGTGCTGGGAAGGGGATGGGGAGGGGAAAGAAGCAGTCATTTGGCACTGGGGTAGCAAAAAGGGCTCTTTAAAGCTGGACTTGCATGGCTGTGGGTACAAGCTAAGCTGGATCAGAAGCTCTTTCAGTGCAGCGGTAAAAGGGGCCATAATCACTAGGGCAGGATCGTGTGTTACCCTTCACAGTGAAAATAAGCTCAGGGAGATTTTGCCTGCTCCGGGTCAGCCCTACAAATCCAAACACCACCAAAACCTGTCACCAGGGCACACGGCGGGTCAGGACACGCCGGCGGGGAGCTCGCCCTGCACAGGGAGATGCTGCAGGTCAGGGCTGGGGAGGCGGGAGCAGCACTACGCCCTGCATCCCTGCCAGGTGCTCAGCCCCTTGCAGGATCAGGCCTGAGCAGAAGGGAGCCAGAAGCGGTTGGAAAGAAACTCCTTGAGCATAACTGGCTAAGCACAGAGCACACCCTTATCAGCACCCATAGGCGCCAGACGCTGCAGTGCACACAAAAGGCAAAACGCAGCCCTTGGGCCGAACCAACTAGTCTTAATATTTGCATTTGGTAAAGCAAACTAATAAATCCCCATGAGTTTATCCGTGCTTCCAGTTTGTATTTATTAGGAAGAATGACAGGCAGGCTTTCCTCCCGGTTACACAGGTAAATAGCAATACAGCTCCCACACCCTTCCCCTTTTTAACGGCCTGGCTTTCTGTTTGCTCGCCGTCTCTAAACAAGCCGGGACTATACAACTGACTGACACTAAAGGCAACCGGCCTTTGAAGTAAATATCAGTTATGAACTCCAAAAGGTCCGCATCCGAGCGCTGAGCTTCCCCCCTCCGCTCCCAGGGCCGGAGGACGGGCAGCACCGACAGCCAAGGATGTCACGGTGTGAGCACTGGCCGTGGCATCACCAGCGTGCACCAGGGGTGGCAGGTCTGAAGGACCCAAAGGCTCTGCCTTCCCTGTGGGAATTCAACCTCCTCACACCTCAGCTCTCCTGTACGGACACATGGAGCTGAAAACAAGAGTTTGGCCCGTGGCGAGGCCAGACGCACGGAATATCACACATGGCAGCACCATGTCAGCCTGTACCGCTTCTTACACCCTCCCTGGGTAACCACAGGACCATCCCTTGCGGGGTCTCCTCACAGCCACAGTCTGTATTTTCAGCAGGAGAAATACGCTGCGGCTCCCCAGCAAGCTGAGACAATGGGTCTCAACGGCTAGCCCGAAAATCCAGCTTTGACTCACGGGTGGGAACCCTATAATTTGCCCAAGGACTGCTCCTCCGCGCTGCTGCTGTCTGGGGCACGGCCCCGGCTTCACCGCAGCAATCAGACCTGGGAGGAGAAACTACCAGGGGAGAGTTCAGGGCACCCAGTAACGGCAGCTTGACTCCTGTGCTGGTTCTCTTGCTAAGGGTCCACTGTGCCCGGAGAAACGAAGGCACCATGTACGGCACTGCTGCGGCACGGTAAGCACATCCGAATCGCCCCCTGGCACCCACAGGATCCACCTTCCACCCAGAGAAAAGGAAGAGGTCACCCTCAGCCGTGGCCCTATCCTGAAACGAGAGCGGCGAAGGGCAGACCATCACCTCCATCCACCACGACGTGTCCATGCGCACCGTCGGGGCTGCACTGGCATGCAGGTACCAGCCTTGGCTGCCATCTCCTCACCTGCACCTCGGGAGTCATTTAGTTAATGCAAATGAGCTTGACATTAGCTTTGTTACGATCTTCCAAAACCTATCATTATCAAGCCAAAAATCAAGTGAAGTCTCACGCATCTCTGGGCTTTGCTGTTCTCTCGTCGTTTCACCCACGGGCATAACATGGTTCTTAAACTCTCCCAAGGTGCTTCTGAGTAATGGGTTTCAAAGGAAAGGACGCAAAATTCTGTGTTTCTGACCAAGTTTCTGCAAGTTTGTCCCAGTGGGACACTCACCGCGCAGAGAAACAAAGTCAGGGTTGTGCAGAGATCCCACCAGTTACACCAGTGAGTTTGACATTGAGTCACCACGGCTGCGCACCAGACACTGTTATATTGAATCCATGCTCATGATTTTTAGATGAAAGGAGACTTTTTTTTTTATAATGGTCTAAATATTTTTAATTTTTTTTTTTTTCCATTACATAAATATCCTTTTTATGTTGCATTTCCACATGGCACCTTCTGGTGCTTTGCATCAAGCCTACAGGGTGGGAGGGAACACACAGTCCAGGGACATGAAACAACTTGATTTCAGGGGAATTAATTTGCATTTCAGTCGCTTTTGGAGCAGGAGGCATGCTAGGGGCAGCTCGCCGGGCCACGCAGTCGGGCAGCGATGGTTAAGGGTTGCAGAAAGGGAAGGGGGAAAGGACAGGGGAGAATTTTCCTGCAAAAGCAAAGGCATTAAGCTCTTGGCCTGGCTGCGTTAGGGCAGAGAAGTTTGCCAAAGCGCTGGTTTCCTGTACAATCAAACGCATCCCCTCGGCAGCCCCGCGATAGGGCCATGATGTAAGTGTGGCTGAGCCAAGGCAAACGGAAAAGAACATCGAGCACTCACAGAGGCAACGGGTTTTATTAAGAAGTTTAATTGTTTCTGAGGGTGACATTTTCCCCCGTCTTGACATTCCCCTCACTGCGGTTTGGCATCCCCCGCTCCTGCGCCTGCTCCCCAGCCCCACCTGGGCTGGGCTCCACGTGGGATGTGCCAGGACCAAGGGTGCTCAGCCAACTGTGGCAGAAGGACCCCTCCAAGGCCACCCAACACCCCTGGCACGAGATGAGACTCTGCCAGACAGTTTTAAACCCCAGGGCACTGCGATCGCCAACTCAGCTTCCACCCCAAGGCTCCTCCAAAGGCTTTGGCCCCTCCAGCTCCCACCGCAGGCATTGGCACTTTGTGAATGCCACATGCTTCAGGCTGGGTCCATCCGTCCTCATGAAAAGCCCGAGACCCCAAAAGGCATCAAAAAGAAGAGGAGAGGGGTAAAAAAAGAAAAAAAAATTCCACAGCTGACTCCTTGGAACTGGGCAAGCACTTGGTCCTTCACAGGGAAAAGCATCAAGCTACTGTTTGACCCAAGAGCACTTCGCCATCCATCACCAGCACTTCCCAGCCAAGAGGATAATTTCCAAAGCCCAGCAGAGAGCAGCTAATTAAGTCCTTTCAGCTCCGCGTGGGAGTCAGGAGCGAGGTCAGTGCCGGGAGGAAACCCCCCTCGCCGGGCTGGAGACGTGGAGCCCAGTAAGTGTACAGGGGCAAGTGGTGGGGAAGCTGTTTTCGGCGGTGGGTGTTGGGTGGAGGAGCTCACCGCAGCCCCGGGTGCTCCATCGCTCCCCGGCGAGCTGCTGGTCCCCGCTGTCCCTCTCAATGTCCTCACAGCTGAAGTGCCCGTCCTCGGGAGGGTGCTTCTGGGTGTTTTGGCCATGATCAGTGCTCCAGCACTTTGGCTGTCTCCTCTCAGGTCCCCACACCCTGAACCTTTCACCATGGACCCTGCAAAGGAAAAACACAGCGTTAATGGAAGGTCCAGGCTGGTAGGCAGCTGGTTGTGATGAAGCAACTCGTGATTCCTCTTTGTCACCAAATTAAACGGTTGGAGCAATGTGTAAAAGAGGAGATGGATGCACCAGCAGCCCCAACGCCTCCCCTAAAAGCACCTCCGGCACTCGAGCTCACTGAGGGCCCCATGCTTTGGAGGCTGGAGTCCTTCCCTGGAGCCTGGCCTGGCCCTGGCTGGAGCCCCTGGGGCCAGTGGGGACCCGTTGTGGCTGCAGAGTCCAGGTCTGAGCAGGCGGGGAGGAGCTCTCTACCCACAGCGACTCGCAGTGACAGCTGAGCCGCCGGCACTGCCGTTCGGGTGGCGAGAGCGGAGGATGTGCTGACGACATCCACGGGAAAACCAGCGTTTACTCAGCCACGTCGCTCCAGAGCGCCCAACAGCAGCGGGAGCCCCAAGGCTGGGCTCCCACGAGATCAGGAGACATCAGAGGGGGTGCAGGATAGCACAAGGGTGGGCAAGAGACACAGCCAGGGGCTGAGGGAAGAAAATCAAAAGGCCATTTCCGTGCGGCAGACAAAACACCGGCATCTGGGAACGCAGAGGAAGGGAAAGCAGCTCGTGGGCTGCGTTATGTGGTCCAAGGGATATTCAAGCCACTGACTAAACATCCCAGCGCCGAGCTGGGACGCAAGGCTAGCCCCAAGGATGGCACGGGGAGGAGTGCTGCCCACGGGAGGTACAGGCAGCTTGGGCAGCTCTGCCTCAGCTCTTCCTCCTCTGCCTACCAAGGAGGTTGCAGCCGCCCTATGCCCATCCCCGTGCCCTCACTGCTGTCCTGGGTGGCCCTGGAAGAGCCTGTAGAAAGAGGCTCCTTTTCCCAAGCAGCCACAAACATTTGGAAGGAGATGGGGAGAGGAAAACACAGTCCAAGAGCAAACACTGTCACCAGAGTGGGAATGGATCTCATTGATCCCTCTCTGTCTGTGGGCTCCCCACCTACAAGCTCTCAGATGAGCTGCGACATACTGCAGGATCCAAACTCCACCATTAAGCGTGGCACAACCAGCTCCCATTTGGCTTAGACAAGCTCTTGGCCCATCTGGGGAGATTAATCATGTGCTCTCCTCTTTGATTCCCACCCTGTTCACTCCATAAGATCATTAAACAGCTTTTCTCCCAAGCAAACCCTGCCTGACTCCCCGTCCTGCTCCAGCATTGACTAGGGGCACGCAGAAAGAAGGGTAGAGGTTTATACTCATTTAATCGTGCAACACTTATCAAACACTTATCATCTGTTTGCTTTGGACTTTGCAAGGAATATGCAAGCAAGATTGGCACCTCCTGGCCAAGATATCACACCCTCAGCAATACGGTGTGGAGGTATAAACCAGCCCCCGTGCCCCTTCCCCAGGGGAAAGCCTGACAATCAGCTTTGGGCTTTTTGGGAAAGAAAGAGCGCAGCGTCTCCGAGTTTGCAAAATGCTGTGCGCAAGTGTCCCTGGCTCTTGTAAATGTGTTAAAAAATAAAACCCTTTAAGAGCTTCCAGATGTTCTGTTTATGTTGTGGTGTTACCCAGCTCCATCCTCAGGAGGCCAATACACAGCCTCAATGAAATCGCAGCAGCCAAGGGGGACCGCAGGGGGGAGTGGAGGAGGTCCGAACCCTTTTCCTCCTCTTTCCCCCAACTTTGCCTGTTAACTCCCACGCTGCTGGCGAACGCGCCAAGAGCCGCTGCAAATCCTCCTCCTCCTCCGAGCATCTCCCTGACTCACCAGCATCACTGGGGTTTGCAGGGCACTAACCCCAAATGCCCAGGGACCGCTGCACGGCAGGGTCTGGGCCTGGGCAGGGAGCTAACACATCAGCGGTGGCACCCCAGAGGCACCCACTGAGAAGGTCCAGAGGATCCAACCCCACTGCATCCAACTTCACACCCACCTGAGCAGGCCCTGAAGCTCTACTAAAAACTACCTGCTGCTGGCGTGAAGATGCGACGGGGCAAAAAGCCTTGTCAGGGCGCTCTGGGCGTCGCCGCGCACAGGTCCGTGTGTGTGCAGAAAGCCCCGCTCGGGACTCTTTGCACAGGGCGTTGCAGGTCCAGGGCGCTGCGTTTGAAGTTCCCTTGGAGCGAGCGGCGTGGCTGGTAGCAATCAAAGCTCCATAAAGCAGCGCTATCGCAGCTATGCGCGCAGGCTCTGATGTGTTATCTCCCCTCCCCGGCGGGGGAGGAGGGCAATCATTTCTGCGGCTCGGTTGAAAACGTGTTAGCGCCCAGAGATCAAAGGCGCTTCCTGATGGGCTCCACCCCGGCCAAGCCCTTCGGCCAGCACGGTCCCTCCTCGGGCTGGGCGATGCAGCCGGAGCACGGCGGGAGCACGGTGCCGGTGCGGGAACCACCACGCAGCCGCAAGGATGGAAGCACCGGGAACGGGGATGATGTGTCCGGCCTGGGAGGCTGCTGCGGGATGTCCTCCTGCCCGCATCAGGGATGTTAGTGTGTCCTTACTGGGTGGATTAGGGACATTGTTCATGTCACCCTTCAGGCAGCGAAATGGAGCCCAGGCAGGTTCAATGCCATGGGAGTGCCCCAGTTTAACCACACACCGCACGACAGAGCACTTTGTTTTGTCCCAGAGACACCCCTGCTGAAGGACCATCCTCCCCGGACCCCAGTGACCTGAACAAACCCCACTCAGGACAAACCTCCCTCCTTCCCCACCATCTGCACATCCTCCAGCACTAAACCTACACAGAGAGTAATATCCCAGGTGCAATTTATTTTCTCCCTGGGCTGGTTGCCTCCCACAAACCCCACACTCCCCAGTGAGGCAGCATCTGCTTCCCCGCGCCCTGGACCGCTCCGGCCCCGGGAGGACGAGCAGCAGCAGCACAGCCAGGCCACACACTGCGAGCCCTGAGGCCACCGGTGCCTCCTGGACACCAGCCCCCGCGTTGTTGTTCTCTCCCCGAGCCCACCGCAACACCCCAGGAGAGCAGGGGAGATACATCAGGCGCTGGAACAAGGGCACGAGCTGCCTCCACACTCAGCAGCAGCCTGGGAAGAAAAATCCAGAGCAAACAGAGGAGGAGGCACCGAGTTTGCAGCAGGAACGATGATTGTCTGTGCATTTGGAGATGGGGATCTGCCTCCTGCCCCATCCCCCCAACACGTGCTTGCAAGGACCGGAGCAAAGCGCAGGGATAGAACCAGGTCTGGTGGCTATGGAGGATGGGAGCATCGCGTCTACAGACAGCTTGAGCACAAACTGTGTGGGCAGAAAAGCCAAACAGGAAAGGAAACCAACAGGCAGGGAAACGATTCTGGCAGCGCTCACATTATGGCTCGCTCAGCACTCATCCCTCCCTGCTGCTCCCTCTCCTGGGTGTCCCTCCCTCAGACCCCTCGCCCTGCTCAGACATGCCCCAATTCCGCTTTTACTGTCGAAACACTTCCCATCCGAAGGGCTAGAAAACTAGAAAATTAGAAAAATGCAGCTAGAGAGCTAGAGCCTGTTTGCAGGAACCAGTCCCAGCACAGCCGCCTTAGCACCTCGCTGCGTTGTCCCTGCATGCACACCCAGGGCAAGGCTCAGCCCGGCCCCAAACCCCTGCAAAGGGCGAGGGAAGCCCTGATGTGTCCACGTCTGCAGAGGGGAACGGGGACCGGGACACATTAAAGGCCCTGCAAAAGGATGGGGCTTCAGACCTGCACACCCTGGTTGGCCTCACCCCTTCCAAACTTCCGAAATGGGGAGGATGGAGGTGTGGGTCATGCCGTGCCCTTCGCATCCCAACCAGTGATTTGATCCCGGCTTTAAAGCGATTTACAGTTTAGAGATGCAGGTTTATTCACATGCCCCAACGTGCTTAATGACCAAAGTGCTCTTCAGTGAACCCAGCGATGGATTGTAAAATAAAGTCAATGAGGCAAGTGGATTAAAGAAAAAAAGCAAAAGATCTGAGAGATGAAACAGAGCCGTTGAGTCACAGCCTGTGCCTGCCAACGTGCGGTGTCCTCCTGCGCCAGGGACAGCCAGACCTCCTGCAAAGGGACCCCTGACACCATCGCCCCCATGTGAGCAGCCCCCCAGGCAGGTGGGAGCAGGGTGTGACCCCGGTGCTGCCCAGGGGACCCATCCATCACTTTCTGCTTGTCTGCATGTGTCCCACCTCACATGGGGCTCCTCGCAGCGCCTTCCTCCTCCTCCTCCTCCCCACTCCGCAGTGGGCAGAACCCACGCGATGGGCCAGCAGCTCACCTCCACCAGCCAACAGTTATTTTCAGCAAAAGACTGAGCTTGACAGCGCTGTTAACTAACCCATGGCACAGGCCGTGCCTGAAACACAGCCCAGAGCCCGACGGGGCCTTCGCAGGGTGCCCCCTCCATGCCCTCCCTGCATCCCAGCAGGATGCAACCTTCCCAGTGCAGCCGCTGCTTGGCAGAGGTGACAACCCCAGGAGGTGACCTGGGGTGGGAACCCAGCATCCTTAGGGGGGAAAAAATCCTTGCGCTGCTGCCCACCCCATCACCAGTGTTGTGAGATGTGCCGCATCCATGTGCACGGAGGATGCCCAGCACCCCCGTCAGACACCGCTGCCTCCGGCTGTCCGCTCCCACACAGCGGCAGGACAGCCGCTGGGCTCCGCAGGGGGCTCAGGCTGGCCCTGGGGACCCCTCAATCCTCGATGGCATCTCACAGCTCTGTCTGGTGGAAGCAGCACACTCCGGCCACGGCCCCACGGAGAGGGTGGGTGGGTGGGCACAGCAATAACCCACGAGCACCGTCCCGCTGGGTCCCTTCCTCCAGTGAGGAGCCACATTGGCCACATCTCAGCGCAGGGACCAAACCGCAGCCCAGGGTCCCACGGGGACCCTCAGGCAGTGGGGGAAAGGAGCCCAGCAGTGACCAGCCCATGCGACCCCACCCCTCTGGAGCTGTGTGAAAACCACGCTCAGAAGGGATCATTCACCTAAGGAAGCTGAATGATCCAGAGGAATCGAGGTGGGAGCAGGGAGCCCGGCCTGCCCGCAGCTCTGCCTGGCCTCGTGCTCCCCAGCAAACAGCTTCTCCCATCTCCCCATCCTGCCTCCTCGGACGTGTCTTTGGAGCGGTGTCTCACTCAAATCTGGCTTTAAACTGGCTCCAAAGGAGCCCCCAGCCTTGGTGCAACCCTTCAACACCGCTGCAATGCAAATGAGCCTTCTTAAACCACCAGACTGCTGCCAGAGCCAACCCAATTCCCGGAGTTTCAATCCAAAGAGATTATCGTCGTTTACTAACCTAAGCATGCGATACAAAACGCCTTGCCAAAATCCCAGACAGCCTCGCAAGAGATGTCATTAAAACTCCTTCAGCTAGAGGAAGCAAAGCAAGTGTTTTGTTCCCATGCCGCCCTTTCTGGTAACGTGTTAATAAATAACCGTGGCCCAGACAGGTGCTGTCAGCTTCGCGGTGGAGCTGCCGTGAGTCACCGACCCGCCACGGTGCAAACCACCGTGAGTCACGGAGAGACAGTCCCTGTCACCAAACACCCACCAACGCACTCGCCAAGGCCCGAGGGGTGAGCGGGGATGCTCAGTGCTGGCCCATCAAGGGGTCAGACTGTATGAGACCCCCCCTCAATCCTGGCTATTTAACCCAGAGGTAGCAAAGGGTACTCGTCGAGAGCTCGCTCGGAGATGCAACACCCCAGAAAAAGTCGCCAAGTTGAGATGCAGGAGGTAGAATTTGCAGAAAAGGGCCCCGTGTCCGCTCCCAGTGTCGCAGCAGCCTCCTGCTCTCCAGAGCAATGAAAGGCAACGGGCTGCGATCGCCAACACACCCCGGCTGCACCCCTGAGGATGAGGGGCCAGCAGAGCCGCTGCTGTTCGCCAGCCAGGGATGGGGGTTGCCCGCGGGCAAGTGCTGGCAGCGGCTCAGCCCCCCCGGGATGCAGCATCTGCCGCAGCCCGAAGCATCGCTCTCAGCACCGGGTGCAGGTTTCCTCCTCAAATACCAGCCCCGAGCAACCCACTGAGCCCTAAACACAGGCACTCACCCTAGAATGAGCAAGGCTAAAAATATAACTTTCAACCCCCCCAACAGAAACACCTCTGACAACTTTCTCCTTGCTCACATACTCCAACCTGTTCTGCGTGTGCCTCCTTCCCTGGCTCTTTCTAGCAATTTTTCCCCCTCCTTCCCCACAAGAAAAGGCCCCTCTTTCTTTAAAGCAATGTGTCACATTGACACTGACAGGCAGATGAAAGAATGAAGAAAGTCCCATTCTCCTTCATTTTTGCAACAAGGCGATAAGCACAGAACGACGTCAGGGCTTGGACAACACGGACTCCCAGGAGAGGCTGCAGGCAGGTTTCAGGCAGGCGCTGGCACCCGATAACAGTTCTGGCTCCTTTATTAAAAGCATCCCCTAAGTGATAACCTTCTGACAGACTGATCGATGAGCCAAAGCAGCGAAACAGTGTTCCCTGAGCATGAACATTGTCTACCCCCCAGCATTTTTGCTTCTCCTGCCGGAACTCCAGCAGTCCCCCACTGCAGGCAGTGATGGTGTCTGCCATCAGTGGGAGCTCCTGATGATCCAGCTGATCCCTGCGCTCTTCCAAATGAGCTGGAGGGCTTTTCCCCCTCCTCACCAACAAGGCCAATCCTGGAGCTCCCCACGGAAAGGGGGTGCCCCAACCACAGAGGCCACATCCCGACTGACCATGGGCCGATCTCCAGCGCAGACACAAGGGCTTCCCGCAGCCCCAAGCAGCCCACACACCCAGCGCCGCTTCCCCATCAGCTAAATCCTCCTTTATTAGGACCAGACTCATTCATCCTTAACCCACAAATGCCTTACGATCTCACTTAATGCCGTAGCAAGCTCTTTCCTGTTGCTGGCTGCAGGTGTAATCCACCTCCTCGGCTACCTCCCTGCACCCTCACCCCATTTGGGGACTTTGATACCCGCCAGGCGAGGCTGCAGTTGGTTTTGCAGGCAGGGAACAGGCAGATCTGCCCAGAATCGCTCCCCTGCAGCCTGGCAGAGCCTGGGGAGAGTGGCCGGCCGCTCTCGCCTTCCCACAACAGCCCCCTACCACAGCAGAGCTGCTCCTAGACTTCCCCCAGCAGCAACATTCCATCCCCCAGGCTCAACCTGCCCATCCCCTGGGCTGTCGCACCAAAGGAGCCGCGGATGCCAGCACAGCATCACACGAAGGCACAAAGCACCCTCTGCTCTCCACCAGCACAGTATCTCCCTATATTTTGGGGTGTCTAATCCCAGTGAAGGAGAACAGGGCACACTCAGACCCTGCATTCGGGCTCCTCTTGAGCACCTTGGGGTCTCCTCGGAGCAAGACCTGCTGTCTGCTCTAGCGGAGATAAAGGAGGGTGGAGGAGCTCCTGGACATGCCGGGTGGGACAGGATAGCACTGCAAAATCAGCCTAGGTGCATTAATCCCAGGATTAGACCTCCCCATTTCCGAGGCAGCTTGCAGCTGCTGAGCCACCCCCATGCCCTCCCCAAGCCCTTCCTGGGGCTCTACATCCCATGTTTGTGCAAGACAGGCCTGAACTCCCACGGTTCTCGAGGCAGGGGATGCACAAACTGCCCGTCGACCCCACAGCACTGCCAACGTCCCCCCCAGCTGCTCTGCAGCACCTCCTGCATCCAAGCAGAGGCAAGCAGGGATGGATCCCCAGGATAAAAGGGATTACAGGGAGGTACCATCCTTCTTCTCACACACCTCTCTCTGCTCCCGTCCTGGTGCAGCGATGCACTGGCTCACAGGATGGGAAAAGTGCTGCAAAACCTCCTTGCCTGGCTCCAGGGAGGTGATGGGTTCGGCCATGCAACCCACAGGGTCCCATCCTGAGGACGAGCTCTGCTCCCCATTGCCTGGGGATGTTCAGAGATCTCACATCTGGGACAAGGTGTCTTCTGGAAAGCTTTGAATCAGGGAGTGAACACAAGGGTGTAAAAGCTCCCACACTGGAGTCCTGCCCTTGCTGAAGGCAGCATCCCTGCCGCCACCTCCTGCCCTCTGAGACCAGCCCCACCGGGGAGGGAGGGAGGGAGGAAAAACCATCCGGCTGCACATTTATTTTGCAGCTTTGAGCTGATTTCTATCCCGGGGGATTACCAATTTAAGCAGTGTTTTTTCCTGTTCTGACCCTAAGCTGATTAATTCTCTGTGCCCCCCTTCTCCCCCTCTTCCCCCCCTTCCTTTTGCATGAAAAAATGAGAATATGAAATGCCGGTGAAGTGTGCCAAGGCAGCGC
The DNA here is from genome assembly GCF_031877795.1 of Strix aluco. Lineage (NCBI taxonomy): Eukaryota > Metazoa > Chordata > Aves > Strigiformes > Strigidae > Strix > Strix aluco. The sequence continues at coordinate 13,285,236 of NC_133951.1, forward strand.
CAGGCGGGGAGAGCAGGACAAGCAAGCCGAGCGAAGGGAGGATGCTCCCCCAGCCCACAGCGGGCCAGATCCTGCCTCCCCCACAGAGCCCTCAGCAATCTTGCATAGGCTGGGCGGTCAGGTTCAAACCACAGCTTTATGATCTTCATCTCCTTAGTGAAAAGGAACCGATATCTCCAAGGGAGGGGAGAAACCTCCCCGTCTGCTGATCCCAGCCGGTCTGCGGCCCATCGGCACCAGCATCACTCTCCCAGTGCAATGGAAACAACTGGCTTGTACCAGAGACGCTGGCGGGGACTCACCCAAGAGCAGCAAAACTTGCCCTGGCACGATCCAGCCGCCGCTTTCCGAACGCGGGAGCCTCCTCCTCCGAGTGCCGTCACTCGCAGCAGCACGTAGCCCAGCACGCCGGTGAGCCCCGCGACATGCCAGGGTTTGCTGCTCTTAAAGAGAGGAATTGGGGAGGCTCAGGGACTGGGGGGCTGCAAAAGCTGCAACTCTCAAGGAGCTTCCAGGGTGGTGGCTTCAGGTCTTTGCTGAGGTGACACGGGAGCTCAGGACAGGCTCCGATGGCACCAGCCACATCCCATCGCCCGCCAGCACCACGACTGCAAAGGGGCTCCTTGCTCACTTGGCTCTAGCAGCCAGGGAAAAGCAATTTTCTTTGCAGGGTCTCTCTGTGCAAGAGCCTGGTCCCTGATGGGAGACAGCTCTGGTCATCCCTCTCTGCAAAATCCGGGGCTAAATCCAGCTTTCACTCCTGCTGCTCCATCACGCCCAGCTCACCCAGCCAGATTAAACTAGGGCAACGGAGCTGGTGCAGGGTCTGGAGCACAGGTCTGATGGGGAGCGGCTGAGGGAACTGGGGGGGTTTAGTCTGGAGAAGAGGAGGCTGAGGGGAGACCTCCTGGCCCTCTGCAACTCCCTGAAAGGAGGGTGCAGAGAGGGGGGATGAGTCTCTTGAGCCAAGGAACCAGCGCCAGGACCAGAGGGAATGGCCTCAAGCTGCGCCAGGGCGGGGTCAGACTGGCTCTTAGGAAGGATTTCTTTGCAGAAGGGGTTGTTGGGCGTTGGAATGGGCTGCCCAGGGCAGGGGGGGAGTCCCCATCCCTGGAGGGGTTGAAGAGTCGGGTTGACCCAGCGCTGAGGGATCTGGTGGAGTTGGGAACAGTCAGGGTGAGGTTCATGGTGGGGCTGGACGAGCTTCAAGGGCTTTTCCAACTCAGATGATTCTGTGATTCTGTGATTAACCCTTTGATGTCTTAGGGCAGCTCTGCAGCCACAGCTGAGCTCCCACACCCCTCAAATCCTTCCCATGGGAGCCACCAAACACGGACCCATCCACCCTCCTCTTCCTGCAGTACCACATCCACAACATCCCCAGCTCCATGGAGCCCCAGCACCCCCGTGCTACAGATGGAGATCTGTAACAGAGAATAATCCCCAGTTAATTGCCTAAAATCACAGAGCAAACCCAGAGCAGAAGCCAGGTGTGCCAGAACATCTCTCACACGCAGACACAGGTACAGCCAGCTCTGCCGTACGGCAGGAAAGCCCGGAACACACCCATCCCTATAAAAAGATAATTATACAATCTGCGGCGGTAAATTAGCACAGCAAAACACTGTTTAATTCTCACAATGGACCTCAACACCGGATCAAGAGGTAAAATTACCTCTCACCTGCAGTGAGATGGGCCCCCGGGTCAGGATTAGGGCTTATTGCTGAGGCAGGGTGGGAAGCTTCAGTGACTGCCCTCACCCGAAATTTGGCTTTTGGAGAGGAGCAGTGTTGGGCTGTTTGTCCCTTCTGGATACTTGAAACTGGAGAGCAACAACAAAAATCATTTATGTGCATAAATCAAGGCAGAAGTCTGAACCATAGATTCACTGGTCTTTTGTTTTCAATGGCGAAGCATAGAAATTGAGGATTTTTTTTTTTTAAATTACTACATTTAAATAACTTCCCTTTAAGTGGAACAAAAAAGATGCATAAAACAACGAAGTCTCACAGTCGGTCCAGTCCAACCCAAGGACACACAGCCAAAAGAACAAAATATCCCCCCCTCAAACAAACACAAAACTGGAAAACCAACCTCATCCAAGAAACACTGGGGCAAAGCCCCGTGGCCCCCCTCGGCATGTGAGGGAGCCCTGTCACCCCCCGGGCCCTGCCCCGGACCCTCCTCATCGCCTGCGGATCTTGGACTAAAGATACAGAAACGAATCCTCCACCTCCTGCTCTGCGGGGCTTGAAGTGAAAGGGAAAAAATGTAAGAAAAAGGTCTTTGTTTTAATTCAAATTTGTTGAAAGTGGGGAATGCTCTGGGGGGAAAGCAAGTTTTGCAAAAATAATTTTAATGGACTTTAAAAAAAAAATAGTAATGTTTTTATTACACCCCCACTAACACAAATCCATTGCTGATCATTCTGCAAGTGAAATTTAATCACCCGTGGCCACATTTGGGATTATTTGGGCTTGGCATCGCCCGGGGACGCCGTGTCATGTTTCTTGTGGGTAGTCCCAAGTGGTAACATCCATCCGCTGGCCCTCGGCAGAGGCACAACGTGGGATTTCTGCCCTGCCGTGCCAGGCAGGAGGGCTCCGAAATTCAGTCCTGGGATGGGGAAGGTTCAAGGTGAGGGGTTGGTGACCCCTGAAAGTCCCTCGGGAACGTTCCCAGCAGGAAGGAAAGCAAGCAGCACCCGCCAGCCGGGCCAGCCGTTAGGGTGACCTCGGCAGAGGGCATGCAGAAATGTACTTTCAGCCGAGCGTTTCCTAGAATTAGTCAGGAATTTTTTGAAACTGTTACTGGCTGAGAAATGCCAATTGGTTGAAACTTAAACTTGATGCAGGAATATAAAAATGTAGGTCAGGAAAAAAAGCATCCAAGTGAAAAGCTCCTTGTTCCTCGGTGCGACGCCTCGTCCGACCGGCCCTGTGGTGCCGTCCCTGGGCAAAAGGCCTGGGGAGGGCTCCGTGTGATGTGCACCTGGAAAATGTCTCAAACCTCAGGTTTTTTACAGGGCAAAGCAGCCGTTTCTGCGGTGCCTGTGGATGGAGGGCATCGGCGGTGCCGTCGCGATGGGGCTCGCGCTGCCAGGACATGCTCAGCCCGCCCCAGCTTGCCCTCAGCCACAGGGCAGACACTGATTTAGTACAATTTCTACGTCTTTCCCAGTTATTCCAGGTATTCTGCTCTTGAGTTTAAAGCACAGACTGCAGCAGGGCAGTTAAACGCCTGCTCCCATCATCAGCACAAAATCAACCTGGCGTTTTCAACTTGCCCTGGGGAAAGCAGGGAAAGGAAAGCCAAAAGGCAGCGATTTCCCAACACAATATTAAATGCAACCAGGGAGGTGCTACCACCCCTCGAACAGCATCCTGACATTTTGATCCCAAAAACCCACTAGCTAGGGTAGGAAGGCAGTAAGTTTCATGTACCAAAAGCACCCCAGAACCAAAGAGGGTTTGCTTAGGACAGACGCACCCGAGTATTTGTCACCCAAACCCTGACAGCAAACAGCAGCGATGCTGCGCTGATCTCGGGGATAAACCCCTTCGGCTCAGCCCACCCAGCCTCACAAGCATCTTCTTCCCCTCACTGATATCCAACATAAGATCCACGCAGAGACAGATTTTTGGAGAAAATCCACCTTCCAGAAAAAACGGATGATTGCCCCAGCAATCGCGGGGCTCCCCCCTGCCCTCTCCACTCCCGAGCCGGGGAATAGCTGATCCCTTTTCAACACGTCCCTGTATCGTAGCCATAATTTACGGAGCTAATTTAAGCACAGGCAGCCGTGCCTGCGCCCAGCACCCGCCACGCAGCACCCGCGCCAGCCGCTGAGCTCAGCCCCCCGCAGCACGCCGCGACAGCCGCCTCCTGCGCTTCGATTTTTGTTTGCTTTAATTGAGAAAGGGGAAAAAAAAAAAAAATTTAGGAAGAAGAAAAACCCCTCTCCCAACCTCCCAGTTTCATTTTTCAGGTGCCTTGATTTATTGATTGGCCTATTCCCTTTTAATAGGCTCCCCCTGCCCGAGACGGGGTGTTTCCTGTGGGAAGGCTGCACACGCTGTGGCTCGAGGGGGTCCTGCCACGTGCAGCCCACATTAGGGCCTCTCCTGCCCCCCACAACAAGACCTCCTCCCCCAGCATCATCACTTTGACTCAAGGAAGAAGAAAATTGGGTGCAGCCACATCCCCTCCGGACGCCGCTGCAACCTCCATCCCTCCATCCCGAGCAGGTCGCGGTCCAGCCCTGCTCGTCCCCGAGGCAGGTCTCCCCCTTGCAGGCACCTTTCAGGTCTCTGCTCCCAGTTCCCAGCAGTCAGACAAGAAAAGCAAGTCTACGGCAAAGAAAGCTTCCAAGAAAGATATTTTCATGTGATAGCAAAAGGATCGCAGGCACACAATATGTTTTTTTCAAAGCTACACCCAATTCTATGTTGTTTTAAAATCCATCCTCTCTCCCCAGAGACAAAACACTGCCAGTGCTCCAAGAAACCCATCGCTCGTCCTGCGGCAGACGGGTGATCCTCACCCCACGCTCCCAAGCATCACGCTGACAAACCCCACGGCATCGCGTGTCGGGGCGATGAGACCCCAACGTCTGGGTAAAGCTGGGGCACCTGGAGAGTTTGCAAGAGATGCTTTGAATTTCTATACATGTTTGAACTTCCTCAAATTCACTTCACTTTGGAATACGAACAGGCCCTTCTCTATCTAATAGAGATATTCTGTATATACATGGGGTTAAGCTTTCAGAGGTGGCTCTCCCTCCAGGCCACAACCACCCTCTTTTAAACACCCTGGAAAACCAGAGCAGCACTCAAGATGCCACACCACCAGGCCAGCACGGAGCCCGTGTTCCCCTAAGCAGGGCCCAGGATCCGCTCCCCGGGGGCAGCCAGGGCTGGTGTGAGGCAGCATCTCCCCAACAGCCCGGTGCAGGGTGTGGGTGAACCTCTCGCACCCGTAAGGTCACCCCCGTCCTCCTGGGTGCGGTTTTATGGTTGAGGCCACCAAGCTGGGGTTTGGGAGGGGAACCCCAAGGGCAGAATGGCTTCATCCCAGCCCCAGCCTTAGGGCAGGCGAGGAGAGAAACCTGGCCAGCACTGGAGGAAGATGAGAGGACTCCTTGAGAGGAGCCTGGCACTGCCCAGTCTTCCTCCCACCACCCTCCTCCTCCCCCGGCTCCCTTTGTTGCCTTGGGCATGATCCAGGGCACGGTGCCCATGAGGAGAATTCCCAGCGGATGAGATCTACATCTCATTTAATTAAATTTTTCCTTTTAGATCAAATAAGGCGACTCTGCCCAGCCAAGGAGGAGTAGAGCCAGCCAGCTGCCAAACCCTGAGCCCACTGGATTTTCCCTCCCAGGTTGGATGCAGAAGCTGGAGGAGAGGTTGACCCAGCATCCAGGAGGGTGCTCAGAGGAGCTGGAGATCTTTGGATACGTGACCAGGAAGGATGGGTGAAAACTCACCCTTTACTGACAGCAAGCCACATGCAACCCAGCAAACCCGTCCCACGCGTTGGGTTGCCGAGAGCAGGGAAGGACTCAATGAAACAAGTCACGTGGAGGACAGCCCCTGTGGTTTTCCAGCTTTTCACCATCTTTACGGTCTCTCTTCTGCACATTGTCCCCAATTCCAGACCTGGACAGGGCAGTCACAGACCCCCACCCCACGAAGAGAAGCTAGAAAGCATGCTGCAACGAGTGGGACCTCAAGCAACAAGAGCAAGGGAGAGAACTGGAAATCTACCCCAACTTACACCCCTTCACCAGCCCCTGTGACAAGGGAGAGACCCACCATCTCCAGCCTCCAGCCACTCGAGGCCCCTTAAAGCATCTCACGGAAGATGGCAATGCTAAACTAGCTCTTGCACCCTGCGGAGGAGGGGGTGCGTCCCCCAGCTCCCGCCTGCCCACTGGCTCAGCTCCACCAGTTCAGACTGGGTAAAACTGCTCGAAGCCACGTTTTTCATCAGCGCAGCAAGCAGGCTTGGCCTCTCGACAACCAGAGCTTTTTTAAATAATATATATATCAGTCTAGCTACGCTGCTGGCTGAGCCCCAGATGACTGCAACTGGGGCCAATCCCCAGGATAAACACAGCCTACCTGGGTTTATAAGTGCCAGAAGCATGTAGGCACCATGCACGATCTCTTATATAAACAGCACTGCAAAAACAGCCCTGAGCACTGTAGGAACCCTTGTAGTACGCACCGTACACGAGATGAAGTGTTTGGGAACATTACTGCAATGGATCCCTGGAGGGGGAGATGCTTTCCCTCCCTCCCGCCTGCCCCACACATCAGCCTTAAAGGCAACCCCAAGCACGAGGCTCGGTTGGAGGAGGAGGAGGAGGATGGTGTGCTGGATGCTTTCAGCCATCCAGGGTCCGGGACATGCAGGTGAAGGAGCCCCCATCCCACTTACTCCCGCTGAGGAAGGTACAAGTGATGCTGGGTGGCAGCACAGCAAGGGGCTGGGATGCGGCAGAGCAGGTGAGTCAGAGCCAGTCCTCTGGATGGGCACAAAAAAACCTGTAGGAAAAGCCACAAGCAAAAAAGCTGCAGAAAAAGCCACAAGCTACAGGCAAACCCAGGACTGAGGTCTCACGCACACGGGCCCTGCACGAGGTGCAGTCGCTCTGCACCTGCACTTAGAGAGCGAATGCTCTTCAGCATCCCTGGTCCCCACAGCAACGCTTCTTCTTGCAGAACGAGGAAAGATCCCTGCCCGCGAAAACTTCACAAGCAGGTGCAACAATTTGGGCCGTGCCAATCTTTTCAAAGCTGTTTCAAAGACCCGTGCTTCCGCACCCTTTCTACCTGCGCTCACCCTCTAAGCCTTCATTTTCAAGCCAGGCGGCAGCTGTCGGAGGGTTAAAAAGGTGTGTGCACCCGCAGGGCTGGGCTCCCCTCCCTCCTCGCCCCTCTCTTCCCGGCATGGACTTGGAGACCGGAGGCTCTCCAGATTTAATCTCCAAGACAAACATACTGTAGCTGGAGCCTGCTCCATTTGCACTTAGACCACAGATATTAAACAGCAGCAGCCGGGCTCACGGCTCTGCTCACCTCACCCTGCAGCAGCGTTGCATTCCTCCCCCCCCCCCAGTTTCTTCCACACACACGGTGTCAGTGAAGTGTCGTCAGCTTTGCAATGAAGCTGTGAGGGATGAGCTGGGAGTGAAGAAATCCCCACCCCACAAGAGCCACCATGTCTCTGGGTGGGTCTTTATGGAAGATGAAGCAGCTGGAGCTTGCCCAGGGTCCCGTCTGCTCACCCCGAGCCACCAGCACAGCCGGTCGGATGCGGGACAGAGCGGAAGAGCAGCATCGAAACATCAAACGTGACCACCCGTGTGGCTCAAGGTGTTGACCCAGCGAGGGCCACGCTTCAGTGTTTTGCAGAATCAAGGTCCTGACAAGCTGGGTTATCTCAGAGAAGCCACCGTTTTATTTCCTTTCCTCCCGAGATCCTGGTGCAGTACCCAGAACCATCAGCTCCCCCCCAGCAAACATCAGGAGGACGAGGAGGTCTGGACGCTGCTAGAAGACACTCGATACAAGCCAGTGGTTTGTAGATTGTTCAAGGTAATTATTATTGTGATGAAGGCGAAAATTTCACGTCAGCCCAGAATGCGCTAAGTACTGCACCTCGCAGAGATACAGTTAACACCTGGACTGTCTTGTTCAGAGGAAAAGGGTCTCCAGGCTATTTGGCAAGGGGAGCCTTCCAGTAAACACTTATCTCACATCTTACATTTCAGGCGGAAGTTGAGAGATTTGGTTCATTTTCCACGGGGAATGGGAGAGGCAAGTCTGCCAGTAGAGAGCGGAGCTGCCAGACTCAGCCCCAGAGCTACAGAAAGAGCCAAACTAGGCAATCCCAAAAGCCACCTTCTCTCCTTAAAACCTACAGGCAAAAACCTGGCTTGCATGAGGTTGGTCTGGTTCACCCCGTGCACCGGCTTTCTGGACACTGAACTTATTTCACCACTGAGAAATGTATTTTCCTGTGATATTGTGGGACTTCCAGGAGAGAACAACTAACTCACCCAACCAAGCTTACAGCCTCCACCGCAGCCTGGAAAACAGGAGCTCGAATTAGCTCTGAATGGGGTGAAAAACTCGAGATCAGTCTGAAGCTGGCACGGGAGAGCGTGGTAAAGGGGCGGATGGCAGCCGGGATCCCAAGCACCGTGTGCCTCTGCCCTAAATCCAGCTATAAAATTGCTTTCTGAAGATGATGCATGGATTAATTACACACACATATGCCGTGATGTTTTCATGAAAAAGGCTATTATATAAAAATTGTGGGAGCAATAAAAATATAAATAGTCCTCAAGGCACCACAAAATGATGCCATTTTAAGTGCATTTATTTTTTCCTTGAAATCTGCGGGGTGGTATTTAAAGATGAAGGGAGGAGGAGGAATATGTGCTGCTCTGTCCAAACACCAAACACCCCACAGAGCTCTGGTGGTCTCCCAAAGCCAGGCAGGGGCTCCAGGTCCCCCATTTAATGACCTCTCCACACCTTTTATGTGCCACCCCACTGAAATACATCAAGCATTTCGCCCTGGCTGCAGCCCACGCGTGGTGGCTACCAGCACCCAAGAAACGCCCAGCTCCCCCCACCCAAAAGAGTTTCTCAATATTTGCCTTTGCGATATCAAAAGGTGGCCGCAGCCCGATTCCTGAGGTGCTCGGCAACTCGCTGGTGGTCCCTAAATAAGCAGCCAGATGATCTCACACCAAACATCCTCAGGTCCTTGTGGGCAGGCTTCGTGCAGACCACAGAAACCTTCAAACAAGCCCTCTGAACAGGGCAGGCACAGTTCCCTCCCAGCCACCATCCTGCTCCAGCGGGGTCCACCCAGGGGGACATTTCTCAAAGGAAACTCAGTGTTCTTGGGGTTTACCCAAAATACGAGCCAGGCAGGACAGACAGACGCTGGAAAGGCAAGCGAGAGGGAAAGAAGGAAAAGCCACAAGCCCTGTTGCTTCATCCAAGTCACGAGTCCGGTGAGTTCCCTGTGGTTCGGTCAAAGGGAAGAGGATTTTTCCTGGACAGTACGATTCCCTGCTCATATCTCCTTTCAAGCCCAAAGAGGCAGACAAAGACAACAGTGTCCATTCACTTCCACCCCTCCAGGAAAGGGGGGACAGACCAAACACTTCTGACACCCCACAGCAGGCAGCATGCCCTGGGGACAGGGGGGTCCCCACTTCAGGGAGCTGTGGCTTCATGGACCAAGAAGCTCCTGTGTGCTTTCTCATCCTCTCTGGGACTGAGCTACCCACGTCCACAGGCTCCAGGAGGGATGGACTTGGGGAAATTAGACTGGCTCTTAGGAAGGATTTCTTTGCAGAAGGAGTTGTTGGGCATTGGAATGGGCTGCCCAGGGCAGGGGGGGAGTCCCCATCCCTGGAGGGGTTGAAGAGTCGGGTTGACCCAGCGCTGAGGGATCTGGTGGAGTTGGGAACGGTCAGGGTGAGGTTCATGGTTGGACTGGAGGAGCTTCAAGGGCTTTTCCAACCCAGATGATTCTGGGATTCTGTGAAATGAAAGCAATTGTGTCTCCTGCAGCCACAGTGATAATAAGCAACCGCCACCAATGTGCTGAGATGTCCTTGCATCGGGTGGGCGAGGGGGGTACCACCAGCCAGGATGAGGGACAGACCATGGAAGCTGCTGTACAGCCCAGAAATGGCAAAAGCCCTCAGGCTTTTACTGTGTCCCAGTTCATTACTGCTGGGAAAGTCATCAGTAGACCCTGCAAGTTGTTCACCTCTGTTTATCCTGGCGCGTGGGTCACCCTGGGCTGGGGCCACCGCGCCGTGCTGCAGCCTCCGCTCACGCGAGCGGCACGAGGAGCACAGAAACCCTGCAGCAACGTCCATCTCCATGTCAGGGAGAGCACAGGGAAGAGTCTGCCCTTCCCTCCACCCCACGAGGGGAGAACACGTCTCAGGACAGAGTTTTGCCCTCCACACCTTCAGATCGGGGGAGCGCGCAGGCAAGAGCAGGCTGCGGCTCCCTGAGCTGTCACTTACTGGTGGTCTTTCAGAAATAACTGAATACCAGCCCAGCAGCTGTCGTGCTTTAAGAAGTGGTACGACAAAAATCCTCGTCTCTCACGCATGGGTTTGTTTCCTTCCAAAACATTCAAGCTTTTTTTTTCTTTTCTTTGTGTCCTCCTCCACTGTCACTAAATTCCCCAGGTTTTCACTTGGACAAGGGCTGAAACCCCAACTCCTCACTGCTTGACGAAGCAGCAGCGTCACTGTCCTTGTCACACAGATGGGGAAACCGAGGCACGGGGAGGTGGTTGACTCCAGAGCATCTGCCCTAGACCCAGAAAGGCTGCCCAGGGTTGCAGGGCCACCAGCTCACCCCTCTGCAGCTCACAGCCACGCTCATCACCAGGGGACGGACTTCTTTCACCCTAACACCCATGGGCAGGCCAGGAGAGCTCTCCTGGGGCAAACAGCTTCACCTCATCCCTTCCGTGACAGCAATAATAATATTACCCTATTAATTAGACAGTGCAGTGCTTCCCTGTGACTTCCTTAGAGCTCGCCCAAGAGCGGAGCCGGCTCCGCACAGGCCCCAGGTGCCCTCCGCGCCCCCCCTCCGCCGCTGCACTTTCTGTCCAACCGGTTCTGCTCTTTTATTTTTGTTTCAGGGAGGATTATCGTCCCGGCGATCTCCAGCTGACGGCAGCAGAAAACCCACCGGCCACCCAGGGCAAGCACGCGTGGCCAGGAGCAGGAACGGGGCGGTTGTCCCGGGTCCCGCGTGGGATCAACCGAAGAACAAAATCGCCTCTTGCAAACGGGGGGTATTTACCAACCGTGCTTGAGCTGGAGGCTTTTTTAAGGCCAAGATAACAACAGACCAAGCTGCTTTTTTCATTTGAAGTCTTGGGAACTGATGATCCGGGAAGGAAGAGTTTCTGCACTGGACAGAGAGGACAGCTCTGCACTCTTTAAACATCTGGTTTGCAACACCCAGGAGCCCGTTTTGGCCGATGGCCTCACGGTCAGAGCACAGGGGGTCTTAAAGGCACTGCAGCTGCTGGGGAGAGCCTGGCCAGGCTGGGAGCGCTGCCCAGTCCTCTCTGCGGGCACACCAAGCCACCCCGGGGGTCTCGCAGCCACCGTGCGTGGCAAACCTGCACAAGGAGGAGCCCAAGATGCCACCGCAGTTAGTCCCTACCCCAGGTTACCTGTTTTGAGAGCCAGGTTGGCTTTTCTTGCCCCTGTTTACATGGCAGGTAACACGGTTTCCCTGCAGCACCTGATCCTACCGACCGTAAAGCCGGCAGTGAGAGCCCCATCCCTGCCCAGGGAGCCACCAGGCTCAGGCCAGGAGCCTGCAGTGGGCTACCAGGGACCAGCTGAAGCAACAAGCCCTGTTAACATGCTCAGGCTGTCCTGCCAAGTCAAAGCCTTCTCTCCCTCACCGCTGGAACAAAAGACCTCCCGTGCCCTGCGCTGATGATGTTCAGCGCAATGTGTCACCCTTCAGGCACTGGAATACGCTGTCACCACTTGAAATTGAGAAGAAACTCTAGCCCATGAGGCAGAGGGACACCTGAAAGCCAAATCACCCTGGGACCCCACACCATCCCATGTCCCTCGGGCTCATGAATTTCAGTCTTGCTCCATCCTGGCCTGGGGACAGAGCGGAGATGGATCTGCAAATCCAGTCTCCTCACCTCAGGGAACACACATGAATTTTAAAATTTCCTGCTAAGTATCAATTGTGCAGATGTTGAATTCTTGGCAGGGACCTCAAATGTGCTCCCTGAGGTACTAAGGAAAACTCTCCCGAGCGCAGGCTTTGGCTGAACACATTTCTGAAGCCCTGGACCCACACACCAGGCGTGCACAGTGGTCCACGCAAGCAACACCCTGCACAGGAGCAACACCCAGGAGTAAAGCCGAGCAGACTCTTGCCACCTATGGGATTTCCACCTTGCTACACTTTGCTTTCTGAAGGTGTGCGCCTGCTAATTAATTTGGCCCTGGCCCCACATGAGCAGGGATGATACAAAACCAGAGCATCACCTCCAGGGAGCCAGCCAGCTGGCTAAAACCAGTCACACGCCTCGACAGCTCAGACAACCCGAGCAGAAACCATCGGAAACGCGCACAGGCAGACACACACACCCACACCCTCCCCCTCCCCACTGCGGGGTGACCCCCGCCTCTGCTCGCAACGCTCCCCACACGACTCAGGAACCGTAAGGAAGAGAAGAGGAGAGGGGCTCTGCGGTAAGGCAACCTGCTTGGCAGGTCGACTTAAGTTTGCACAAGCACAGCTTATTTTCCTGAAAAATCAGCATGAAAACCAAGAGGAGAAGCCTCACACGAATAAAAGAGCAGAGGTACGGTGAGATGCCTGGGCTGGGGAGGGGAAGGAGCCCGGTGTGATGCCTGTGAGCGGTGCTGGGTGCCCTGGCCGGGGGCTGAGCTCCAGGACCAGCTGCTGCCCAGGGCTCAGGCCGCATCCTGCAGCTCACAGCGGTGCCTGCGACGTTCTCCCAGACCCAGCGCGTCCCGAGCGCGCCGGAGAGCACCACGGCCCCGCGCAGCCGTCGGAAGGGCAGAAAACGATCCCCTGGTTGTTATGTCAAGCTCTTGGCAAGCTCCCCCCACCCCGACGCATCCTGTTCTCCGCTTTGTATCCGGCTTGGGAATTCCAGGAACATCTGCACGCCTCCCTCGCCCAACCGCACATCTGCGTGTCCGTACCTGCAGCGCGGGCCGCGCTCCCGTCCCGCCGGCGCGGTGCTCGCCCCGCGGTGCCCACCCACACCCGCAGCAGGCACCCCCCACACCAGCCCCAATGGCCCTTCCTGCTCACCACGGGTGGAAAAAGCAGCAAGCCCTTCTGAGCATCACGCCGACTCCCCCAGGAGCCAAAATGCTTTGTCCCCAGCCAGTCCCCTTGGGTAAATAAATAAATTGGCTAAGCCGAAGCCATCACTCCTCGTAAAATACAGTGCAGCATCTGGAGAGGCAGGAGAGGAGCCCCCGCGCGCTGGGGTCGCTTGCAGCGCGCGTGGCCGTGCGTGCAGCCGCCTTCCCATCGCCTCAACGGATCCTGCCCTCTCCAGGAGAATAACCAGGGAAAATATGAGCATCGCCCCCAATCACTAGCAAGGAAGGGGCAGAGATGATGCGGCTGGGGATGCAGCGCACCCGCGCGAGCCACCCTGCTGGGGCACACAGGATGCTCCCAGCGCTGGCTCCAGTCAGACCAGTGATTTCTGGAAGGGAGCCTGTAAAACACCACCCATCCTGCCCCTCTTGCTAGGTGGGAAAAAGCTCCCCGTGGCAGCACAGATGGAAAAGGGGCCTGGCTGGGGCAAAGGGGAAGGAGCAGCTCTGCCCCCCCACACACTCGCCGTCCCCTCACCCGGAGCAGATGGACCTGGCAGGGCCGTGTTTTCCTAGCGCCTGCCAGAGTTTTATGGAGGAACGGGGCTTACCTGGCATCTGCAGGCTGAATAATAAACCCTTTTAGCGGCAGGCTGGGTGTGTGGGACGGCGGGGAGGGGGCAGATCCCAAACCCACGCGCCCCAGTGATTTACACACAGCCAGGCGGCATCGCGGCGGCCGTGCTGCAGCCAGCGCATCCCACTCCGGCTCTGTTCAAAGCTCAGGGTTGGACTCTCCCACTCTTCCCTCTGACCCAGCCCAGTTAGACCCACATAGCTCCACACAGTGCCCAGCTGGGAGGACAGGAAGGTTTGGCCCCACAGCCGTAAGCTGTGCCCCCTCATTTTCCCCACGGGCATCCCCACTTCCCCATGGAGTTTCTCCATCCTTCGCATACTTAACAAAGACTTTATCCCAAACACCCCGCCAGTTTGTCATCCTCCGTTCCTGGTGCCCTGGCCCACACACAGCATTAAACCTCTCCAACCCCTCTGTCCTTCCTGGGTTGATGCATCTTCCCCAGTTTACCCGCTGGCCCCGCACTCCCGCGCCGGGGGGATTCCCACCGCGCTCCCGCTCCGATCACGCACACGCATCGCTCTGTCTCCGCTTTCAACAGAAACAGCCCAAATTTCAGAGGCTTCCCTCTCCCCTCACACCCTCCCCAGGGGTCTGTACTCCAAGGCCACATCCCCTTTGTTGATGCTGAACAGTACATCCCTCCCTCCCCAGAATTAGAGCGCAATGAGAAGCTCTGGGGGAATCTGGAGTCCCTTTGGGGGTACATCAGGAAGGAAAATGTCTATTTGAGATACTGCAGACTGAAAGAATAGCCCCATCTCTTCCAAAAGCCAAAATATTAATTTATTGTTCCCTCCCCAGTTCAAAGCAGCTGTAAGAGCTGCCCCCCTTCCCCATAGCTCATCGCCACTGGCATAGCGTGCCGGGGCTAGTAACAGCTCACCGCAGCCCGGCCAGCACAGGGTGCACTTTGACACCGAGCCCCATGGCCTGGAGCTGGTGTGAACGGGGTTAAAAACTGCTGGTGTGAAAAAATATATCTAAAAAAAGAAAAAAGAAGTAACTACCCCAATTCTGTGGGGGAAAAGCTGTGAGCCAGGCTATCGGTGCTGGGGCGTGCGCAGCTGCCTGCAAAGCAAACACCTGCGGGTACGCACGGACTCGCCATCCCTGGGTCTGGACAGATGCCCCTCTGCAGACACACTTTCATACCTCTAAGGCACGCGCCTGCCCGAAAAAATCTTGACGCCACATTTTCTATTCTCTTTACACAGCAGCTGAGCGCGGTTTCATGCGAGCAGCAGTTACCCGGTGTTTATTTTAGCGCTGTAGCAAAGTTCAGTTTCAAAAGGAAGGACTGTTTTTGGTGGCTCTGATTTGAAATTTTGTTTAACAGAAAAGAAGGGGGGGGGGGGGGAACCAAGGCAAGAAGGAGAAGAAAAAGGTTTTGGTGAAATTTAAGAAGTCCCATAAACTTTTCTGAGTCCTGTAGAACATCCCCTGCAGCCCTGTGTTCCCACTGGAGCAGCCGAGGCTGCCAAGGGAGCAAACAGACCCCGTTATTCTTCGGCACGGCCGGACCCTGCAAACACCCTGCTCACCAGCTCTCCTCCAAATCACGAGGGCTGGAGCAGTTGCATCCTTGCCACCCGTACGTGCACAGACACATCCTCTCCTCGGGAGAGGAGCGGGCTGAAGGGAGATGGGTTCATGAGCATCAAAGATGCAAAAAGCTCCTACAAAGAGGAAGGAAACAACCTGGCAGGGGCAGGATGTGGCAGCACCAGGACGGACTGCCAGGACGGTGCCTACAGCCTCCTTGGAGAAGCTGGATGAACCCACCAGGGCTGACACAAGTCCAGCAACCAGACCGGGGCAGGGCACACATTAAATGCCACTGAGCTCCTTCCCAACCCTGTTTTTACAGTTTCACACTTTGCTTCCATCCCCCATTGGCGGGGATGAACCACATCACTGTTCATCCCCGCGGGCTCCATCCTCACCCCATCGACACGGGCCAGTCCCAAGGACGGCACAGAGAGCTGAGTTTGGCTCCCAAGCAGGAAAGGAGGGTTCGGCACGCGGCACGCCTGCCACGAGGAATGAGGCTTCTCCTTTCAGAGCTCATTTGGCAGCTGCAGGTAAATGAAGGGGAACGGGGAGATAAGAGGGGGGCGAAGGGATGCACAGCCCCGCGCCCCTGCTCCAGCCCGGCCTCCGCTGCGGCTCAGGGAGAGGCGATGCGCGCTCCTGCGCTTCAGGAATGAGATGGAGAGAGAAAGACAAAAGGGACGCTTTGTGGAGAGGCTAAATTAATTCCGTTTCATGCAAAAGGAAATTTGTTCCCTCTGCCAGAAGGAAAACAAAATGGAGCAAGCGGTGCAAAGGAGCGGCTGCCTGCAGCACCCCGACGGCAAATCGACTCCTTCTGCCGATGCAGCAGATGCTGACCCTGTGCACCACGCTGAAAGCACCCGTGTCCCCCCCAAAAATTGTGGGGCAGGGTCCAATTAGGATGGCCAGGGGACAGGGAATGAAAGGCAAGAGAAACTCTGCTTAATTGAGAAACTGCAGCCAGGCCATGCTTGCCTAAGATTATACAGAGGAATGCAAGTCTCCTTTACAGCGGGTTCATTCGCTTGAAACAAAAATGAATAGAGCAGACTCCAGGCGGGAGAGGAAAAGAAAAATAAAGATTCATATGACCTGGATTTAGGGTTGGGATGAGATCTGGTGACTGCCCGAGGACCGGAGAGCGGTTACACGCTCCCGCCCTGTTGCAGCCCCATTTGGTGTCTTCCTCCAAAAGCCTCAACCCCAGCCATGGAACCTGCTCGGTTGGGAGCACTGAGCTCCCCGTGGCCCCCCAGTGAATGTCATTAATGCTCCCCCTGTGCTGGCGGCAGCAGCCAAACTGCAGGGACCCCCCAGCCACCCAGAAGAAAGCCATCTCATCTTCTCCCTGGCCCATAAGCCCAGTCACCAGCTGGAAGAAGACAGCTCAGACAGGAACCTGCCCCGCAAGCCAGCTCCCACTGCAAAGAGGCACATGCCTGTGCCTATCCCGTGGCAAAGAGAAGGCAAAAAGCATGGGCTTCCCCCTCTTCCAGGCAGTTTTACCCAGCTGCTATTCCAGTCAGAAAACTGAGAACCCTCAACCATCCTGCAGTACCACGTGCTGCTCCAACAGCCCAGGAAGCACTCGCCTATGCCTGCACCCATCTCATCGCTGCTGGTTTACTCCCACGGGGGAAAATTCATCCTTGGCATGGACAGGGCACACAGCATCTTCGGAAGAGATCGCTGCTTAATGCCTGCCGACAGCCACCTTGCACCCATGAGCTGGATCCCCAAAACCAGAAAGGCTCGCAGCTCCTTCAGTGCTTGAGCTCCCGAGAAAACCAGTGAGCTGCAAAGAGCCCAAATCTTTCTGCAGATCTTGGCTGAAGGGGCTATTACTGTGGCCTGGACCCGACGGGCACAAGAAGGCCATTTTCTGTGCTCTGGCAGGGCAGCAGTGCTGCAGCATCCATCCCCGGCTGCCTCAGCCTCCCGGCACTGCTGCACTCCAGCAGGATTTGGGATTTGCACCAAACCACACCATGCATTTGCAGTTCCAAATACACCTTTTGGTCCTCGACCTCCCACCCCTAAACCAGGCAGGGCTAGCAAAGCTGCCCGCAGAGACACGCTCAGGGGGCCGGGGTGATGCCTCGGAGGAGGGAGGGGAAGCACGCAAAGGGACTGAGTTTTCCTACCCTTTACCTGCCCCCTGTGCTATTAAAAACCATTTTGTTCTGGATCAGCAGGTCTGCAAAGCTTCCCTTTCCCACAAACCTCCTCATCACCAGCAAGGCTCCAGCGCCAAGGACAGCATCCATTATTATCCACAACCCATCTGCCCTTCCTCAGATTTCAAATCACCAGATTTTTTTTTTTCCTCCTTCAGAAAAAAAAAACCAAAAAACAATCTCCAGAAAGAGTGGGAGCAGCATGCAAGAGCGTGTGAAGAAACAGCGGCACGAAAATCTTGCAAAACTGCATTTCACAGAAACGTATGGGGAAAGCTCTTTGGGTGCCAGGTTTGGAAACGCAATGCACAACAATCCTGCGCTGCAGAAAAGCCCACAAGCATTTGGCACTTGCAGAGAACGGCTGCCCTGCGGTAAAAACAGACTTTTTTTTCCGGTTTTGTACAAGTCTGATCCTCCTCGGAGGGAGAAGAAAGCGCATGTCGCAACATCCCATCCCACCAGGACTACGCACGCAGACGTCGCCGGTCTCCCCCCTTCACTGATCCCGTTCACCCATTTCAGTGATGCTGGTGGGAACCAGGAGCCAGATCACATTTCAGAGCAATTATCTGCATGGCTTCAAACTCCCACTAACGATGCAGCAGCATTTAGGGCCCTCACGGGGGAATACTGAGCTTGTTCTAAGCTTGTAGGTGTAACAGCAACGTTTCAAGAGCATCAGCAACTTTTGCTATGAGAAGTGGTCCCTCCCAGCTCCTCTCCTTAGTTCCTCTCCTCAGCTCTAGAAAAAAAATGCAAAATCACCCTTAAAAATTGTTGCCTGACTGCATCCCAGGGCATCGTGTGGCTGCAGCAGAGGGAAGTCAGGCCCCGTGGAGCAGCCTTGCCCTCTCGTATTAATGCCATCGGCGTCAGGATAAAGGCGCTTTGTGCAACACGCATCTCTCAACACATTCCCATATGGAATTTGATCACATTGGACTTATCTCAGCAGAGCTTTGAAATCCCCCCCTGCTCCTCTGCTCCTGACACGACCGCAGATGTCGGCTGTGACATTAAAGGGAGAGGCTGGCACACTGGCAGCCCCGGCATCACCGGCTCAGCCGCAGGAGGTGAGCGATGCTCCTGGTTAAGCCCAGCTTAAGCTCCTGCTTAGGGGCAAGGCAACGCCACAGAAAACAAACAGGACCTCGGCTCAGGATGGGCACGCTCAGGGCCACGGTGGCCTTGTGGCTCCCATCCTGCAGGGCTGGCGTGCACCAGGCTCCCCCCGACCCCCCCCGCACACCCCTCCCTTCGCCCAGCGCAGGATGAGCACACAGATATAAGCATCTTCCCACCAGAGGATCTCAAAATATCGACCGCCTTGCTGCCCCTTCGCAAAGCTCCTCCTCTTCCTCCTCCTCCGCAGGGACTGGAAAATGGACCCGCTTTGCAGAGTGGCTTAAAGATTCACCCAGACCCAATTGAAAGAAATAGAAGGTTAAACAAGCAAAGAGAAAGCAATAGCGAGTCTATCCAAGAGCAACATCATTTGGCAACTTTGTTTGGAAAAATTAATAATTCTGCAAAATTTCAAGAGAATGGAAGTGGATGGAGAGAGGGAGAGAAAAGGCAGTCTGGAAATCCAGAAACTCCCATCAACTTTCTATACACAGTCAAAAGCGAGGCTGGGAAATAAAGAGAAACACAACATGTTGTTGATGACTTTTCCATTAAATACGCACATTTAAACCCCCTCTTTGTATTCCAGCCTTTGCTTGCAGCCTCAGCAGGCCCCACTTCTTTTTTTCCTCCCCTCCCTCCTTTTTAATAATAATAAAAAAAGTTATATGACTTTAATTAAATGCACTTATTAAAAGGGTGAAATATTTGGAGAGGCTGTTTTTACGCTGGAGGCACATTTTCCAGCATGCTGCAGAGTGTCTGCATCCGCCCGCCCCAGGCAATTTTTAATGCACAAATAAATCCCCACCTGAAGTGCTGACAGGTTATTATGCAGTGTGGCAGCCAACTAAAGTAAACACAGGGGCAAAGTTTTAACCTCTTGCAGTCGCAGAGCCTCTCCCCCGCCGAGTCCCGCTCAGGTGTAAATGACCAGCAGCAAAAGCATCTTCCTCCAGGCCCTCCCTGCGCCCCCCCGGCACGGCTCTTCGGTCAGTGGTTGAGCATCAACCCCACCATCCAGCACACGCCAACCTCTTCAAGGTGATGCACCAACCAATAATAATCAGTAAATAATAGTAAATAAATATATTAAATAAATATAAATGAAGTAATAGGAAAGGGCTGCCTGTCTTGGCCGGCACACAACGCTGGAGAGGTGGCAAGTGATGGAAAACATGGGGATGAGCAGCAGAGGGGAACGGTTCCCACTGAGTCCCACTGGGGTGTTCCCATGTCAGCACCCAGAACGCAGAAACTCGGCTCATTCAGACAATCCCAGAACAGAGAAAACATTAAACAAACCAGAGCTCAGCCAGCGGCCAGGGCATTGCCAACTCCCAGTGATGCTGGGCAAGCTGCAGGGGTTTGGGGACAGCAAAGGGAACACACCTGAACTGTGTCCTTCCTGCTCAGCACCGGGTCATCCCAGCCTGGCTGTGCCATGGAGGAGAAGACGGGCAATTCCCATGGATGCCTCCCACCACCGGCCCTGCGCTCCCGGGATGCCAGGATTGCAGGGGGACCTGACCTCCCGCACTGTGGAGACAACATCTTCAAGTTATCCACCTCCAATTTGCATCTGTTTCGAAAGCCAAGCCCAGGGGTCTGCATATGCCTTTATCAGCAGTGAAGCAAAGACAGAGCAGATAGTTACAAATACAGGGAGGGAAGGAACCAAACCTATGACTAGTTGCTGCTTTATTTCAAGAAGACACAGGGGGACACATGGCAGCTCCCCCGTTCCTGTGCTGGAAAGCATCCCTGCCGACCCGGGAAATACGGGAGTTTCACCAGGGCTCCCACGTTTGGAAACAGCAGCTTTTAATTCCACGCATCCATGTGCAGGCATCAAATGTGCCCAACTCCCAAACCTCCTACCACAATTAACAGCAACTAATAACTCCACGCACTCAGGCCCTGCGAAAGCCAAACCATACGGGTGTCTTCACCGTTCAGTGGCCAAAACCAGCAACTCCCAAAGCCAGTGGCCACCTCTTCCAGTTGATGCATTAAGCTCTTCTTTCCTGGGGCTGAAAAGATGCTGCAGCAATCTTTCCTTTCAAGGAGACAGAAGACCCTGGTACAAAGAGCAGCATCTCAATCTCTTGCACATTGACAGACGAGGAATTCTCTGCCAAAATAACTTATTTACACAGAAGAGACGGAGCTGGAGGAGGCAGGTCAGCCACTGCAAGGCTGCCTTTCCCCATGGCCATGCAACAACTCATCCTCCTCGGATAGGACATGGGACCTTGTCCCCTTCCACCTCAGGGCCCTGCGTGGGTCACTTGGCCAGTACACAGCGAAGACAGGCTCCAACAGAAACATCTCTCTTGTCTTAAAAAATTAAGGCCTCTGCTTTGCTTCCACATCTGACAAGACGCCGCATGCTTTGCTAATCCTTGGAGGAGATTAACTTTTTATTTAGAATTCCTTCCTCTAAATGTGGCAATTATGAAGGGTGGTTGGGCTTTTTTCCTCTTTAAGCTCTTGGCAAGGAGAACACTTTCTCCAAGTTGGCTGAAAAGGGTTAGTTAAAAGTGGATCTCAAGTCTTATTTTCCCTCTCTGATCAAACCCATGGGATTCTCTTGCACAAGGGGATGCCCCTTGTCTCATAACCCCAGTCTGTCATCGTGCATGTGAAAATCTGAAGCTACGGTCCATTTTTGCAAGAGGAAGGGAGAAGCTGTCCCAATCCTGGGAGAAAATTTGGTACACAAATAAAACGCTGTGGAACATGTGCTGCCAGCAGATCCTCATCAAAGGCATTTTAATTGCTCCTCATCCGCTGGGCTCAGGAACCAGCAAAGTGCCGTGTTTCACCCCAAAATGGCTGCAGCCTGGCCTGGAGCATCCACGGGGAGATGAAAAGCACCGTCTGCTCCAGGGAATCCCAAAATCCCGAGGCATTTGGTTACCTCAGCCAACACCAGATGGGACCGGCCATGCCAAGCCGGGGACAGCCCTGTCCTCTCCCACCTCTGCCCCCTCAGATGCTGGATGGCCGCTGCCAACTGATCCTAATTCCTGCCCCTTGGGCTTGACCATCTTGGGAGCGGCCGCTGGAGCTGTGTGACCATGAGCTTCACCTGGGAGGAAGAAGAGGTGACCTCCTCCCCAGGGGGGATGCAGGGACCAGCTGGGAAACGCACCTTTTATGACCCATACAGAGATATATACAGCTAATCGCAGTTCTCACAGGGGGTTTTCAGGGCTTGACAGCACAGCTGAAGGGCTGTTGGTGCTGAATTAGAAGCCCTCATGCCACAGCACTAACACAGACCCAGGGTCATGACGTGACGTGAGCCACGGCCGACCAGCGCCATGCCCCGAGGACAAGCCTGATGCTAAGGAGACCTCGGGGTGCAGGGAGAGTTTGGACCAATCTCGCTGCTCCGCACTCAGCCAGCACATCATTTTCACAACACACAAATTCAACCCAAACTAAGACATACGTATACGCATATAAATCTAAAAATATGACGACATTGTATTTTGCATGCGAGCGCCAAGCGCGCTCCCACGCAGCCACCGGACTCTGCACCCGCAGCCGCGCTCCAGGGCAGCTGTTTCCACTCAACAGACAGAAACAACTCCAGCAGCTGTGGAGCAGTTTATATGAAACTCGAGGAAGGATGCCCCGAACAGAGCAAAGGCAGCCCTTGCTGTATACCAAGAAAAAAGAAAAAAAATGTATCAAGTGCCTGTAGCTGTCAGAAAGCATTTCTGCAGCTTTGGCAAGACAGACACAACTAATTTAGCGTGGCCTCGCTGAGGTATATTAAGCTGTCAGTCTGGATGATATGAATTTAATCACTCGGAGCAGATCAAAGCTCCGCACACTATTGGTGGTGGCCGGACACACGGGGATAAAGCAGAGGATGGATGCGCACGGAGCGCGAGGAGCAGGAAAAGCCCGTACGACGTGCAGCAGCCCCAGCCTCCTCCGGGACATCACCTGCCCACAGGGATTGTCTCTCCGCGGGATGCTGGATCTCTACCAACGTGCCAAGGGGAGCTGGAGCAGAGCAGTCCCTGCCTGCCAGACGAAGCCATCAGCTGGGCTTAGGGCTGGCCCCAAGGAATGAAATGCCAGCGGAGAGGGAGGACGAGCCACCGCCACTCCCAATGGGGAAGGCTCCGGGCTGCAGAAATCTCTGCACCCCAGCTCGTCATCACAGCACTGGCTGCATCATCCTGACTGCCCCAGCCCTGCGAGGAGGTCCTGGTTCAGACCACCCCCTGCTTCCTAAGCCCCCTCCACGCTGCGGCAGGAGAGGTGCGTGCTGCTGCTCCCCCCGCCCAGCTCCTGCAGACCATCAACAGGGAGCTCAGCCGTCACCCACAGCCACCGTTTCTGCTCCCGCTCAAGCCCTTTCACCTCCTCTGGGGGTACAACCCGTGGTGGGGGGTGATCAGGCAGTGCCATGATTAAACCCCCCTCCCAGATGAACCAGACGAACCCCACCTCTGCCAGGGAGCACGGAAAGCCCCGGCTCCAGGACCAGGTGCTGCAAACTGGGCGCGTTCATCCCTGTGCAAGCACCCATCGATGGGGGGCACGTTTTCCTGGAGGGCAGTTGTAGCATTCCCACCGGCCCTGCTATTTCTAGACATTCCCCAGTTTAAATCCCCAAGGGTCCCACCAAGGCTCCCCCCACCCCAAGGGGGACACAGGATGCCTGGGGGGGGGGGGGTTTGCGCTGCAGCTCTGCAACACGCCGATGCTTGCAGACCCCCACCCGCAGACCCCCACCCGCCGCACCGTACTGTCGCAGGGTTGACACGCAGGACACACCTTGCTGCACCCCCACCTCCACCTCCCCGTTACATCCAGCAAAAAACTGCCAACAGCACAAGGGCTTTCCTCCTCCCGCACCCCCCAGAAACATGCCCCAGTGAGCAATCCTCAACCACAGCCGGCCGCAACCTCCGTCCCACCCATCTGCAGGAGCCGCAGCTCAGCCTCTTGCTATAGATCACACCGAGTTGCCACAGGGCTGGCTACTTTCCCCTGTCACTGCGATGCCAACGATAACCCTTTGTGCCACCCTCCCTCGCCGCTGCCAGCAGAGAAGGGGGAACGGTGGCCGCGGAGGCAGAGGGAAAATTCACAATTTGATCACAGCTGGAAGGCAAGTCTCCCATTGCTGCAGGGATTTAATCTACATTTCCCTGGGATGGATTAGCCTTTGACTACTCCATTAATTTTTACTGAGGTTCGCTGGGCAATTTTTACTAGGGTTTGTTCAGCGGGAGGGAGCGGGCTGGCTGGGCCATCCAGATGCTGCACGCTGCCTACCCAGCCGGGAAATTGCAACCGCGCCAACAGACCCGGGAAACAAAGCATCTCCCGCAGGAATCTGCCCACATCTGGGGCCCTGGCAAAGCCCAGACCTCACTCTTGGGCAGGGGCTGAACCGCAGTCGTGCCGTACAAGGGGTCCCGCGGGTAACACGGTGCCACGGCTGCTTCAGTGAACCCCGCGAAAAGAGCAGAGACCAGCGGGATAACCACCCCCCGACAGCGCTTCACCTCCCGCGTGCACAGACACCTCCTCCTGCGAGAGGGGCTGAGGTTGCTCAGCGATGCTGAGCAGGGCCAGCGCGGCCAGGGAGCAGCACCAGCCTCTGCTCTGCCAAGGTCCCGAGGAAAAGACATCCGCGGGGCAAGGCAAGACGGAGACACCTCCAGTCTCAGCAACAAGCAGAGAACAACGGTACTTCGATACAGCACACGTTTCTCAGCACTGCTGGAAGCAATGCTATGCAACGCTATTTTTTAATTTTTTTTTTTTTCAATTAGAAATTCAGCCCAGACTTCAGCAGCTCCAGCGGCCACCACAGACCCCAGCGTGCTTCCCAATTAACCAGCGCAGCCACCCCGGCTCCCCCCCCACAACCCCTTGCCGATTACAGAACGCCATGCGAGCCCGTTACATAAACCTAATTAGCAGGGCTCCACTTTCAGCATGGCAAATGGCTACGCTAATCCGGGATTTGTTCTCCTAGAAACTAATTTAATCACACAGTGCCAGCCAGGCTGTTCACGTGGCCGAGGGCGAGAGCAAACCCAAAATCTCTGCCCCCAGTAATGAGCCATTATAGGTAAGCCAGCCTCGCACGCTGCCCTCCCGCACTGCAGCAGAGCAACACGCACTTGGGGACCTTAATCCTCTAAAACAGCCCCAGACAGAATCGACTACTTAAAAAAAAATAAATTGAAAAAGTAAAATCTAAGAGAGACTTGGGGAAAAAGGCCAGGCCATGATTAGACCAGAGCAACCCTGCAGCCTGGCCCAACGCTGCCCACATTGGCGAGCAAGAACCCAGGCTCCAACGGCTCCTGCTTGGGACAGTGACGAGGTCACGGCCACCTCTGATGTCAAGTTGTCACCTCATCCCTAAACAAGCAGCACCTCTGCTCCTTGCTGGTGCACAAAGTGTCACCAGCTGAGACACCGCCACGCTCCCTGCAGGGGGGTGGCCTGGGGACGGGGAGGGGGGGGGGATGAGCCTGGGCACCCCCAGGGGTTACCACGATGCCCGGCCGCTGCGGTGACACCAGCCTAAGCAAGGCTGGGCTTTGCCTCTTTGGCACGATGACACCACTCAGCCGTAGAAGCATCCTTCAAAACTCCTTCCAAACAAGCTTGTTGTATATGAAAGGGAAGTTAATGTGCTGCCAACTGCAGCAGAAGCCACTCTTATTTAAACTAATCTTAATTAGGTATCTCCAGGATAACCCAACATCAATAGCAGGCCTCCCCAGGCACTAGAGGATACCACCAACGTATGGGAATCGTATCACTCCTCAAGCTCTGTGCACTCTGAAAATCATGAGACAGGTTTAAAAAAAAAAAAATCCTGAGATTTGAACGTGTAGAAAATTTTGTTTACGTTCCTTTTTATTTGCTTTCTGGCTTTTGAAACTTCAGGGTTGTGTTTTCAAATTTGACTTTACAAAGAGAAGAGCTATAAAGTTACCTAATAAAAAAGTGAGATTACAGTGCACTCACGCCACACCAAGATCTCAAATTTTAAGAAAAAAAACCTCAAATATTTCCAAACCACTAATAAACATGAAGTTCCAGAAATTGCCATCGCTGCAGTGCTCGCAGCTCTGCCTCGGAGAGGTGCAGGGTACAGGGACCATGAGGGACAAGACATCCCTGAGCTGTGACATCTGCTCAGAAGCATCCCCAAACTTGCCTGTGTTACCAAAGTTTCTGTGAAAGCCAGAGAGGAAGATGCACCACGTGAAGCCAACACTGAACTATTTTAATATTAAGTTTCATGAGCACCAGAGGACGCGGTACCTACGACAGCAGGGGCCTGGCCTCTGTCACCCCCAAGCCTGCCGGCACCAAGAGCTCATCCTCAATGAAAGAGGAGTTAAGACCTGCATTTTCTGAGACACAGACCCGTCCTGCCCAAGGCACTTCAGCCACGGACCAGGCTGGCCCCTACACGTGTCGTCCCCGAGTGCGGGGGCAGCGATGCCTCCGTCCCCCCTCGAGGAGTGCTGGGGACCAGGCTCAGGGTCTACCTGCACCTCACATCCCCAAGGCACAGCCCGGCCGTCTGTCGAGGAAGACTTCTGCCGTCTCTTGGGGGTTAAACAAAAGCCCTTCACTCCCTGCTTCTCCTTCCTCCCCCCGCCGAGGGACTTCTGAGCCACCGAGCCTGGGGTCTTTGGCAGCCCGGTCACGGAGCAGCTTCCAGGGTGCTGGCCCAACACCCACCGTGTTTAATTTCCTCCTCTCATTCCTCTGTAGTGTCTATTGAGCCTCCCTGAAGGAGAGCCTTTGAGCCAGCTCAAGAGGTAACACAAGCTTCAGGAAGGGAAGACAAAAGGGAGCCCGTACAGTCAGCAACTTCGGTTCAAGTATAGGGGCAGGGGGAGCTGGGGGGGCTGCCGGAGCCCTTTGCAGGTACCAAACAGCTGAGGGAGGTTGGGGAAAACAGAGGAACTGCTGGTGGAGCTTCTGCCCACAGGGGTGGGATGCTGGGGGGCCACTGCCCCCCTCCCAGGTGGCTCCCGGATACCCCGAGCCAGGTTTTCATCCCCCAGCACCCACAGAGCTGTCGCTCCCGCTTTCTCAGGGCATTAATCTTGCCAGGAGCAGAGCTGCGAGAGCAAAGCCCCTCTACCCAGGCTCCAAAACACAATACACATCATCACGGGCTTATCTCACGGGAGGAGGACGAGGGCTGGTTAACTTCTGAATTGCTAGTGGAAGGGCTAAGGGAGCGCGGGGTCCTTGCTTCACTCCATCAACCACGTGGCTCCTTTTGAAACTGGAGAGAAAAACTCTGAGGCATCAAGGAAAGCCCCAGAGACACAGCTCTGGCAGCACAGGCTTGGTAACATGGCGTAGAAATAGGCTTTAACTGAAGAAAATTAAGAGCTGGGGAGAGATGGATGGTCTTGGTAACGGCAGAGGAAAATAGAGCCCATCCAGCACCGCCTTCGATTTGTCCTTCAGCCGGCAGCATCCAGCGCTGGGGCAAACCCCTCCGCAGCAGATCCAGCATCGCCCTGTCCCAGGATCCATCCCAAGGGCTGGGCCAGGCACCAGCTGAGAGCCAGGTCTGCACTGGAGGAGAGTCTCCAGGGGGTGCTCAGCTCCTTGCACTGAGCCCAGTCGGAGCCCAGCCCAAGCGGAGCGGGGCCAGGCTGGGGGGCCCGGCTACGTGATGGGTTTCACAGGGCACCAGCTCAGTATTTTACTGTTTACACTTTTTTCTCCAGCCAAGTGTAAACGGTTTTTTCCCTCGACTGTGGAAAGGTGAAGCAAGGACATCTGCAGCCAAGCAGCATCCAGACTTCGAGAGCTCTGGCAGCAGCATTCAGTTCTGCAGCAATTTTAATTTATAACTGCGCGCATGGTAACCTTGGAGAAATGCAGGAATTGGACTCCTAATCCCTCAAATTAAAGAGCATCCAGAAATCATAATTTGGGAGTTTTCTTCCTTCTGAGCTTTCCACTCGAGGACTTTGTTTCTAGCTTAAGAAAGTTGGCTTTCACACACAGCCTTAAATAAGTATTAAATCTAGCACTGACATATGGCTCATCATCCCAGAGGATGCCAAAGCCCTCTGCAAGGGAAACTCCACCTCCTGGGCAGACCGTGTGGACTGAGCTCAGAGCTCCTGGGATTCAAAACCTGACTTGTCTGTTCGCTTAGAAGTAGTAGCAGGTCTATAAACCTCTTCAAGCTGTCCAAGCACGAAGCTCTCCATCACCGAGACGTTTAAAACGGAGCCACAGGCACCTAAACCAGCACTGCAAGGCAGCCAGCCCTGGGCAGGGGCAAGGGACCACGCACAGGCAAAGCGGCCGTGCCACCAGCCCTCCGCCTTCCCTGAAGGAGAGTTATCACCCCACGGCACAGCGAACAAGCAATAACCAGAGCTGGGGTTTGTGTGCCTGGTAGGTGACAGCTGTAGTCCATCCCCGCTGGCCTCCCCAGGAGCGCTCCAGATGGGGCAGCTCGCTTTCACCCCCAGTTTAGCTTAAACCCTGGCAAAGGCTTGAGTGCAACAGTAAAAAAACCAGGATGGGCTTTCAGGCGGACGGGGTCTTTGGGAAACTTTTTCCTCCCCAGCATCCATCCACGGGGCACAGGAAGGTAAGCTGGGCTCTTCTTCACCATGTGCTCTCCCGCATCCCGAGGGATTAAGGATGGCTCTGGCGAGGGCGTGCTCAGCTGTGAGACCCCCGTCACCATTTCACAAAGGAAGGGCCTGGCCCATGTCTCCAGCATCGGGGCACTGGGCAGGTGGGACAGGCAGAGCCCAGCCCGTGCGCTGGCTGTGGGACCATTTCACATGGGTGGAGGAACCACCAACCTTCACCGCCCAGCAGAGATCATTCGACTACTCCAGCTGGATCCAGCTACTCCAAGCCCAGCACACAGCTCCAGGACACGCAGCAGAGCCCAGGACCCTCCGATCCTGCCCGTGATGAACATTTGGTCTCTGTTTCCTCCATCCAGAACTAACTGCTGTCTGCACTCAGCCTGCTGAGGCCGGGGGACAGTGGGGACACCAACACTTGGTCGGTTCTGTCCTAGACTTGGGTGAGCAGCTACCAACAGCCTCAAGCTTCAGCAAAAATATTACAAATTCAAACAGCAGCTTAGAACAAGCAAGGAACAAAAATATAAAAAGAGGGCAATATAAGAAGTGGAACCTCCTTTCATGGCCAGACCTTTCCTTTGGTATTGAACTGATCGGGCCGCAGCAGAAGCACATCCCAAGGGCAGAGAGTGCTCCAGACACGTCCCTTGCACGCCCCGGCCACAGGTGCCGGCTGTGCCCCATGGGAAGGGCTCTGTCACCACAGCCAGATGTCACACACAAGTGTCACCCCGTGGCCTGGTGACTTGCCCTGTCTGGGCATGAGCTGCCCATGTCCTTGGTCTACAGCAAGCAAACATTTGGTTATCTCCCCTTGGCAAACAACTGGGCCATTAAGTGACGGGACTCAGACAATATTTAATTACCCTGATCGTGGGAAGGGGGCAGCAAGGGGGAGGCAGAAACTGCAGGGGAAATTCCACAACCGGAGATTAAACGGAGCTGCAAAACAGCGCTGACAGGTTAACAGACAGGTAATATCCCAGCAGTGTTTGCTTAACCAGGCAAGCTCCCCGGCAGCCTGGAGGAAGGGTGCACGCCGTATCCCAACACCAGAAGAAGAGAGGACCAAAACCAGCGCAGGAGAGCTGCGTGGGGCCAGGACTCACCTCTGGGAGGTGGGTGCTGACCCGGGGTGGAGCAGGGTCCGCTTCTACATCAACTTGCTGAAGAAACCTTCAGCACTGGATCCTCATCACAGTGGGGCCAACCCAGTCCATCCTTGGACCTTCCCTTTGACATGGTTGTTGACACCCTAAAACCTCTCCCAGCAACTCATCCATCCCCAGCTCCTGGGGAGAAGCAGAGCACGGGGAGCACTGAGCACAAGGGCTGCGGAGCCTCCCTGTTCCTCACGAGCCCTATCAAGCCCTTCGCCAGCCCTCGCTGGGTCCCCCAAGGAGTTTGGAAATCCTGGCACAGCAGGGGAGGTCCATGGGCTGCTGAGCACCATCCAAGCCGCATTCAGCAGCAGGAGCTAACAAGTAATTAATAGAGGTTACAAGGCTGCATCAGACAGACAGGAATGTGTTATGAAGGGCAACGAGTACATCAGCGAAAGGTGTTAAAGAGCCCGACAGGTTGTTTATAACCCTCCATGAACAACCGATTAACCATTAATCCTCTGTTAGTGCTGCTCTTTATGAGCAAGGACCCCCCGCAGCAGAGGAGCCCGTCGGGTCTGCAGAGAACCGGAGGCACTTGGGTAAGAAACCCCGAAGCACAGAGAAACCCATCAGCCTCATTGGTGCTGCCCTCTCCCACTGCCCGGCCGGGCTCAACAGCCATGTACCATTTTGAGGTCAGACTGTACGTAATCAAGGGGAGTGAGAAAAAAAAAAGCCAAGAACCGCAGTGGTCAGATGTTTGTCTTGTAGCTCCCACTCAGGGCTGGAGATGGACCATGTCCAAGGGAGGAACCAACAGCAGGGTCTTACTCTGTGGGGATTTCCCAGTGAAATCCCTTTGCAGATGCCAACACCCCTGACCTTGAGCTTCCCAGCATCACCGCTCTGTCAACGGCACATCGAGGTCACCCAGCTCCTCCCCAACGGCTGGTCCCATCCTGGCCTTGGGACAGGTCTTAGAAGGAGTGGCTGAGAGAACTGGGGGGGTTTAGTCTGGAGAAGAGGAGGCTGAGGGGAGACCTCCTGGCCCTCTGCAACTCCCTGAAAGGAGGGTGCAGAGAGGGGGGATGAGTCTCTTGAGCCAAGGAACCAGCGGCAGGACCAGAGGGAATGGCCTCAAGCTGCGCCAGGGCAGGGTCAGACTGGCTCTTAGGAAGGATTTCTTTGCAGAAGGGGTTGTTGGGCGTTGGAATGGGCTGCCCAGGGCAGGGGGGGAGTCCCCATCCCTGGAGGGGTTGAAGAGTCGGGTTGACCCAGCGCTGAGGGATCTGGTGGAGTTGGGAACAGTCAGGGTGAGGTTCATGGTTGGACTGGAGGAGCTTCAAGGGCTTTTCCAACCCAGATGATTCTGGGATTCTGTGACCTACACAGCCTCTCTGCACCAGCATCCCAACGAGGATGCCCTCAGCAGGCCTCAACACATTTTAAGAAGAATAAGGAGTCATTTGTTAGATGCATTACCAAAGCAGCTCCCTCTGCCCTCGTTCTGGGCTCCAGGGAAGCAGCACGTAGCTGAGCTCCCTCCTGCAAACGGGGACAGGGTTGAGCGAGCTGCGGGGCAGGACTGCAGCCGGGAGGGCTTCAGGCGGAGGGTGGGAAGCCGCCCTCCAGCTACCACCCTCCAGATGCTGCTCCCTGTTGTCTTGCAAATGCTCGTGCCTCCCAAAACCAGCCAAAGCCTCTTGGAACAAGTTTCAGGAGTTGGAGAAAGCGGGTTTTATGAGCATCCGGCTAAGTCCCGGCCAAGAAGGGGAGGTCAGCACAGAGCTCGCTCTACCTGTACTGACATCACAGCATCCTCCTTCCAAGTGCTGGAAGGGATGCCAAAAAACATCGAAACAAAATACAGCTCTTACGCAGACAACTTTACCGGAGCGTTGGACCAGGAGATGCCTCGTCAGGAACACGCAATGCGGCTGCTCAGCATTGGCAGCACCCGCCTCTCACCCTCCTGTCTGCAGGCTACTCTGGTCCTGCCCCTTTGTTTTTTTAACTGTATAAATTGGAGTTATTTGCCAGATATCCAGCTTCATTGCTGCCAGCAACAGCTGTTTCCTCTCACCCAGTCCCAGCAAGAGACTACAAAAGAAAAGGCCAAACCCTCCCACCTCAGAAATTACAAGTTGGACCATTCCCATCCCCAACGCCCCCAAGGCAAAGCACTTCCCAGGACGGAAGGGAAGCTATCACCACACAGCACTGCCCGTGCTGAGGGTGCCTGGCTCCATGGCCAGCTATTCCCATATCCCAGCTGGAAAAATAGCCCATGCTAAAAACTGATTTCGGGTTTACTTTATGATAAAGCTGCATACACAGCTCTGATGCCTTGATTCCATGGGGCAGTCTAAACACAAACCAGATGTGAAAAATAGCACAACAGCCCTGAAAGTAAAAAGTTGTGTTTTCACATGAAAAAAAGTGCAAAGGGATACAAAAATAGCACCTACAAGAAGCTGGCCTTCCATGAGAAGAACTGAGCCCGAGCATGACGGCCACAACCCAGCGAGAAGCGGTTGCCCTGCGCGGCGAGGGAGGATGCCACTCGAAGCTCCCACACACGCAAAGGGCATCAGAGCAGCTCCTTTGCTTTCACACGCTGCAGGGGTTGCTCCGAGATGAGCTGTATCACTAGTGAGGGGAACCTGCTCTCTCCACCTGGTCATATATTTGCCTGAACTTTGTTTTCAAAGATTTGCTTATCACCCCCAGCCCTCAGCACCTCCTCCCGCTCCTGCCGAGCCTCTCCCACCCCATCCCAGCTCAGTCACGGGGCAAACATCAGGAAAGAAAAGGGAAAAAAAAAAAAAAAAGATGGAAACCTCACCAGGTGAAAGTCAAGGAGGAAAAAGTTGTGCTCTGAAAATGTCTTAAGGGATTTGCAATCACTGCGGTGCCTTATTGCTTCTGCTGCTGAAGAGTTTGGATGTTCTGGGCCGTCACAGATCCCAGTTCAATATTCTGCTCCACCCAGAAATTTTACACATGGGCTCCTGAGTAACTTAAGTGACTTGCAAGTCCCAGTCTTTTTAACCAGGAGGCTTTAGAAAATCCCAGCCCTAATCCTTCTGCACTGTATTAGCCATCCTTCCCTTCTGTAAAAAGGGGATAATATCTTCCTGCCCCAGAGGAATATTGCTATTTTTTGAGCTCAGACACCGCACTGATAAGAGCCTTGTAACAAGCCAAGCGGAGCTCCACGAGGAACTGCTCCCCAAATGCAGCTCCAGCAGAGCCTTTCCTTTGGGAAGAGGATCCCTCTGCCCCAGCAGCTACTATATTCGTGGGAAGAGGAAAACTGCACAGTCTTGCTCAAGCAAGCCAGGGTCACTGCTTTGCCCCTCTGTCCTGAACACTGCGAGGAGCAAAGCCATCAGCTCAGCCATGCCAAGACCAAAGGTGCAGCCTCCACAGGGCTTTGGGCTTTGCCACCATTTCCCTACATGACTTCAAACACGTTACTGCATCTTTCAGAGCCTCAGTTCCCCTCTCTTGAAAAACAAAACGGAAGCAAACGCCACTTCACCTGCCTGCCCAGAGGGGTTACCAGCCCGAGTCCGTCAGTGGTTTACAAAATGCGTGGAAACCATGGCAGGGAAAGCGTGAGAAAAGCCCAAGACACGATGGTTGTTTTTATGATTAAGAAATTCAGGCTGAGTCACAGAGTCAAACGCTGTGTGTTCTCAGAGGCAGGGAGCACCAGACACTCAACAAACTGGTTTCTAAAGAAGGGATTTCGGTGCTCGTCCCAGCAGGGACTGAACACGGCGCGTGGCTAACGGGGACCCCGCATCTCGAGGTGCCCCTCAGCGCAGCCCCGGCAGGGCCAGGGGGAGATTCTGGGCCATCCCTTGCAGGGGAGGTGGGATGCGCCCCACAACCACGCACATGGCAGCTTCACAGGTGAGCAGTTCCAACCACGTACTCAAAACGACTTATTTTATCACACAGGTGCCTCCTGCAAAAGAGGACGTAAACGCTTGACTCATCCCTGCAAAAAGAGTGTTGCCCATGGGGAACGCAGTTTTCCTTGCCCTTTAAATCACTCTTCTCCCTCCCTCCTGCCCACACCAGCTCATTCAGTGATATTTATTATCGCTACCGATTTCCTAATCTCCAGCACATGATGCAAGAACAGAACTCAGAACAATGTTACACATTAAAACCCAGCCGCAAAACAGAGATGTGGGAAAGCTCTTCTCTGCACAGTAAAGCAACTGGGAAAAGCGGGATCAGGGCAGCAGCTCATCTCCCCGGGCAGGAGCGCTGGCAGCAGGCGCAGCCCCAGGCTGGCTGCCTACGGAAGGATGTCAGAGGTAAAAAACCCAAGTTGCTTTTCCCGGCTTCCCCTGGGATCATCTCAAATGAGTCACTGTCCCACGACAGGGGACAGAGCGAGCGGCCGCGCAGGGACTCCCCACCCAGGAGCTCTGCAGGCAGCTGGAGGGTTCCGTCCTTTCACAAAAAGGATTTTTACTGGTGACAGTTAAGAGGATGCTGGGGCGGACAGAGGAGATCTCACCGTGTATGGGTGGGAGCAGCTCAGCACCAAACTCCCTCTCAGACGCCATCCCCGCACTGTGGGACACTGAGGCAGCTGCACCCTTTATTCTTTTATAGCATTTACTAAGTTTGGTCCAAACCCCAACCTGCCCTTTTCTCCAGGGAAAGGTGAATCCCCCTGCAGCTGGTGCAGCCAAAGCTCCTTCCCAAGAGCAGGGAAAAGCCTGAAAGCAAAAGCAAAGGAACTGCAGAAGAGCAGGTCAAGAAAAGCCTTTAGAGCCTTGATGCCGTTCCTGCAAATGCAGCGAAGCTTCAAAAGGAAAAGCAAGTGCCAGAGTTTGGTGGCCAGAAGACGCCACCACAAGCCCTGGAAGAAGCCAAGTATGGCAGATGAAGGAAAACAAAAGCAGGAAGAATGGGGAAGGAGGGAGAGGGTGAGTGGGGCAGACAAGGAGGGCAAAGGATGGAAAAAAGAGGGTAGGATCTGCTTGAAGCAAGATCTACAGCCTGTTCCTGAACTTCCCGCTTGTGTGCCAGGCACTCCCGAATACTAATCAGAACTGAAAAAATATCAAACAATTAGGAAGGAAAGTCTCTTGGCAGGGTTTCTCCTGGAGACGTCGGGCTGGTTTTGTTTATGAGCTAGAGGAAGTGGTAACCGCTCCTGTTTGTTCTTCTGAAGAAAAGAGAAAGCTCCAGTGTTTTAATTTCTCTGCTGAAAACCCTGGAGATTTTGCCTTAAATGGATCAGAATGGCTGATCTAGATTCACCCTCAGCCTTTTGTTACAAGAAAATATTTTAGTCATTTTCTCCCTCCCCTTCTGCGTGGGGAAAGAAAGGGGCAGTGGATACAAAGCAGGCATTTTTGTTCTCAGAAAATATCAATGAAAAGAGCATTCCAGAGGACAAGGGCGCAGCGCAGCTCCCGGGGCACAGGAGATGTCCTTGCAGAGCAGCTGGGCAGATGCACCCCCGAGGAAGGGCAAATATATAAACTCAAAACCTCCTTTTGCATTATAAAAGCATGCAAGACAACGCACGGGAAGCCGAGATAGAGTTTTAAGAAGTTTTTTTTGCCTCGCAGCTGATGCACACAAGGCTGGGAGGGAGTTGGGACAGCGGAGTGGCATGAGGCTCCGGCCGGGGCCGTGCAGAGCGGTGGGGTGGGGGCACAACCCTACATTTCCCTGAAGGTGCAACGTGCAGCTCAGTCAATGCAAACTCCCTGTATAAACATTTCATTTGGTTTTAACACCAGTCGTGTCAGGAGGGCTTGAACTAGCACCTTGGCAAATTAAACCAGGTTTATTGCGATTTCTAACAGCGAGTGGAAGGCACAAGGCAGGCATGGAGGGAGGGAGAGGAGGGCAGATGCATTGGCAGGGACAGGTCCTGGCATGAGAAAAACCAGGACAGAGCCATACCTCAGCCTCACGCAGCACCCCAGAGACAGAGGGGTGTGTTGGAGTCCACAGCAGCGTGAGAACAAAGCTGGTGAGCCTGTCCCAAGGCATTGGCTGTCAGAGGCCTTTAAAGCATCACTGCTGGGCCAGCAGCTCTCCCCCCTCCCAAAGGAGCAGCCAGC
Source organism: Strix aluco (assembly GCF_031877795.1). NCBI lineage: Eukaryota > Metazoa > Chordata > Aves > Strigiformes > Strigidae > Strix > Strix aluco. The sequence goes on from NC_133951.1 coordinate 13,320,506, forward strand.
TAGGGAAAGCCAGGGGATCTCCTTCTGCACAGAAGGACAGAGTGACAGGCAAACTGTGACACTCGTGGCAAAAAACTTCCCAAAAGCTCTGGGTTTTTAGGTGCAGAACCAAAATGCATTCACCATGGAAACCCAGCTCTGGGGCTGGTAGCACTGGTGGAATTTGCAGTTGGCTCCAGTTATCGAGGAGGCAGCCTGGACAGTGAAACCTTTCAACGTGAATGGTGCCGACCAAGTAGTCTGTAACTGCTCTGGAAGTGCTTTTCAAGGCAGCCAAACACGCTGGTTTATCCAGCAATAATTCACCCGCTTCCAGACAGAGCGATGTGGAAGCAGAGCCAGACAGCGCTCCCAACCCTGCTTTTCCTGGGGGAGTCAGAGGAGGGAGGGGAAGGATAATGATGAGAAAGGGAGAGGCAGAGCAGGAGGTTTCCAACACCTTTTCTTTGGGGGAAGGCAGCGTGTTGGGCCGTCGCTGCCTCAGCCGCACAGCTCCAGGACTGCTGTGTAGGTGGCCTGCTCAGATGGAGATGGGCAGGGACAGCAGATGCCTCTGCATCACCGCCCCAGTGCCCTCCTGCCCCCACGCACACCAGCCCCCCTTTCCAAGGTGATGCCCCAGTTACAGAATCCCAGAATCATCTGGGTTGGAAAAGCCCTTGAAGCTCCTCCAGTCCCACCGTTCACCTCACCCTGACCGTTCCCAACTCCACCAGATCCCTCAGCGCTGGGTCAACTCGACTCTTCAACCCCTCCAGGGATGGGGACTCCCCCCCTGCCCTGGGCAGCCCATTCCGACGCCCAACAACCCCTTCTGCAAAGAAATCCTTCCTAAGAGCCAGTCTGACCCTGCCCTGGCGCAGCTTGAGGCCATTCCCTCTGGTCCTGCCGCTGGTTCCTTGGCTCAAGAGACTCATCCCCCCTCTCTGCACCCTCCTTTCAGGGAGTTGCAGAGGGCCAGGAGGTCTCCCCTCAGCCTCCTCTTCTCCAGACTAAACCCCCCCAGTTCCCTCAGCCGCTCCCCATCAGACCTGTGCTCCAGACCCTGCACCAGCTCCGTTGCCCTTCTCTGGACACGCTCGAGTCATTCAATGGCCTTTTTGGAGTGAGGGGCCCAAAACTGAACCCACTCATCGAGGGGCGGCCTCACCAGTGCCGAGCACAGGGGTCAGATCCCTTCCCTGTCCCTGCTGGCCACACTCACCATGCGAGGTGTCCTCAGGCCCAGCCCTGCCCTCAGCACCCACGTTTCCAGGTCACGCTCATGAACGAGCAGCTTTTTAGACACAGCTTGACAGTCTTCCTAAGTGCCAGATGCTTTTGGCTAAAACCAGATCCAAAGATGTCACGTTTATAGCCCCAGATCTGCTCCCTCCCCAGCCTCCTCCCTTACTGCCTCCACACCCTGGTCTCAGCACACTCGCTTTTGGGTATGTACCTCTACAGGCATCCTGGGGGGTTAAAAACTGCTGGTAGCCCCAGAAGTTTGAAGAAATGGGGCACAGAGACACATCCTTGGGGTGGCCTATTTGGGTGCCCACCGTCACAGAGGATGCCCTCGTAAGGGATTTAATTCTGGTCTCAAAATGCCCTCAGCAGCGGGTCAGCCACCCACCAAGCAAACCCCGGGAGCTCCAGCCAGCACAAGGATGTTCCTAATCCCGAATGATCTTCCCCCTCTCCTGCCCTCAAAAAGCCCTTCTCCACCTCTCTGCAGCCACATCCAACGGGAAACCAGCCCCTGAGCGCAGCTTTGCCAGCGCCACCCCCACGCCCAGCCTTTGCGGGGATGTCCCGCTGCACTCAGTCCGGGCAGCTTTTTGGGGGGGCAGGAGGGAAAGGGGACATCCCACCGCCTGCTTTAAACCTGACACAGGCAGCACCCCCACTCCCACCCATCTTCTCCCCCCACCCCAGGGGAGTCAGCACCCTCTCCAGCCATTTTGGGTGGGTGGGAAGGAGCAAGAGATAAAAGCCACTAGTGAAGCGGAGCACAGAGGGGGGGTGCCGGGGGGGGTCGACCGTCGAGGGGGGGGGAGTGCCAGCTAAGGAGGGGGGGGGGGTCGGCCGGAGGAGGGGTGCCGCGGAACGCCGCTGCCATCCAGTGGCCACGGGCCGGGGCTTCGGGCAGCCCCCACCTCGCCGGGAAGTGGCTATCATTCCCCCCCGGCCGACTTTTTTCCATACTACACACCAATTTGTTATTTTTTGATTTTTCTTCCCCCCCTCCTATACCCCACTTCAGCTGCCTGCTGATGGAGCAGCCCTGCCCTGTTTAACTCTGCTCTCCGGGAAGCGGGTCACTCCACAGCCTTCTCCAAACCTTCTTCCCAACTTTTTGAGCTCAGAAGGGACAGAAGGGATCAAGGACAACATGTGGCATTGGCAGTGGGGACGAGCACCGACACAGCGCAGGAGGTTTGCGCTGATTCCTTTTCCTCTCCTAATAATTCCCCGCCTTCCAGTTTGTTCTCAGTGGCAAGTAGGAGGCAATCTCAGAGGAGTTCAGGCTCCTTCTGAAGCTCCAGGCCCTCCGCGTGTCCCTGCGGGTGGGATTTGCTTCTCCGCAGGAGAGCCAGCCTGGCCCCGGGCTCCTGGGGCACAGCCACAAGGACCCCCCTGAGCCCCAGCCGACACGCACAGGAGGGGCCGCGGAGCAGAAGAGGGTCAGGAGAGCTCCTGAGATGTTCTCCAGCACAGAGGCTGCCCAGGCTGCGGGCCCAGTCTCCAGCCCCTTCCCAGAATCGATGCCCTTCATCACCTGAAGCTGGCAGCGGCAGGAAAAGCTCTTTGCTCACTGATGGTTTTTTTTTTGGAAAGCGAGCAACCATTTGGTAGCTGAACCAGACAGCGCCCAAGGCTGTGGGAAGGAGATATCAAGAGGAAAGGAACACAGGGAGCATTTGTCCCCCCCGTCAAAGCACCAATAAGCATCAGAAACACGAGCTCGCCGTTCAGACTTGCTCTCAGCCTCAGGTTTTTTGAGCAGAGATTCACCTCAGAAATCCACTGGATACAAAAATACATCAGTTCTGCCTCTCCCTTGCGTTGGCCACTTTTGTGGTTTGCAAACACACCGTGCTCATCACAGCCACCTCCTCTCCTACTGTCCAAAACACCCAAAATGGACTTAATTCACTAAGACCCCGCAGATAACTCTCCCCCGTCAGCAATCATCACCTCCCCTTCGCCACTCTCCTCCCAGTCCGTTCCACACCGAAGCGTGTGGCAGACGGGGACCTTCCCCCCCCCGGCCCGGCCCCGACACCCCCATAGAGACACGGCTGCGGGGGGGCCCCACCCGCGGAAAGGGGAGGGGGGGGCAGAATTTGGGGCTCTTTACGCGCAAGAAGGGAGCAAAATTTGGCTCTTCCCAGACCTTGAACAGAGATGCTCCCCGCAGCTGCCCGCGCCGCGGTCCCCGGCAGGGCGGGGGGTGTGGTAAGAAGGCAGCTGCCCGGCGCTGCCTGCCCTCGCCCGCCCCCTGCCGGCCCTGCCTGCTGCTGCCTGGCCCCTGCCCGGCTCTGCCCGGCGCTGCCGGCAGGTGTCAGCGCGCACCCAGGAGCGCGCCCGTCCGAGCCTCCCGAGCCCCGCTGAGCCCCAGCATCTCACACACACCCCCCACACCCCCCCCCGCCCTAGTCCCAGCAACTCCCTAAGCCCCAGCATCCCCCGGAGCCCCCAACATCCCGCCCCCGCCAGATTCCAACACCTGTCCTGTCCCCCAGCAACCCCCTGCCCGGGTCCCCGCATCCCCCTGAGCCTCAGCATCCTCCTGCCCAGGTCCCAACATCCCCCTGAGCCCCAGCATTCCCTTGCCTGGGTCCCAACATCCCCCCTGACCCCCAGTATCCCCTTGCCTGGGTCCCAACATCCCCCCTGACCCCCAGTATCATCTGAGCCCCAGCATCCCCCTGCCAGGGTGCCAGCATCCCCTCCCAGCCCCAGGTCCCAGCATCCACTTGCCCAAGCTCCAGCATCCTCCCCTGGCCCCAGGTCACCCTGAGCCCCAGCATCCCCCTGCCCAGGGGGGACACCCCATTCCCAGGAGCACAGAGCACTCCAGCATGTACCCCCACTCAAGAGGCTGAGCATGGGGAGGGCAGCCCCAGGAAAGTGCCCAGCCAAGGTGGAGATGCACGCAGGGCAAGTGGCTGAGGAAGGTCAATTAGTCCCCAAAAGTTTTTGGTAATTTGCCTGGGGGTTGCCCTGGGCCCAGACCTCACCTGCCCCCCAGCAGCACAGGGCTTCCCTGGAGTGGGACTGGACACTGCACAGCAGGGCCTGCGCAGGGGACAGATTCTGCTGTGGTGGCCATGGGTGAGAAAGTTAAAAAAAGCTTCTGCCATCTGCAACTAAAGGCAAGGATCTCCACAGCTGGATTAGTGTCCCCTTCCTGCAGGCTCCAGGAAGGAGCAGGGTTCCAGAACAGGACTGTCCTGGCTGGGCGAGCCTGCCTGGCCATGCAGCCACCACAAGCAGCCTGGCAGGAGGGCTGGGATCTGCAGCAGCCCCCAGCAAGGTCCCCAGGGCAAGCAGGGCTCCGTTACTACACGTACAGAGAGCAACCAGACAGCCAAGGCATCCATCCACAGGGCATCTCAGAAAAAGCTGAAGATGGGCAAAATAAAACCCAACTCCAAGTACCAGCCTGACCCCTTAATCCCAGTATTTGGTGCAGAGCCAAGCAGGCCTGAGTGGTGCTGTGCTGGTTCAGGGTGGAAAGCCTCCGCCTCGCCTCGAGAGCTCAGCACTCAAGGAGCGGCACCATCTTACACCTCCCCACCGTGTTTCAGAGGACAGGAAGCCAAGAGACTCTTGCTGCAAAGGGATGAAGTCAAATACTTGGTACATTCAGATGCTCCTCAAGGAAAAAACACAATCCCATGGGTCTGGGAAGAGACCGAGCTGTAACAGCACCAGTCAGGCACTGACAAGGGAAGGAAATTAAAACATCCCAGCTTTGTTTAAAGAGTTGCAAGTTTGCAGTGCAGAAGAACAGAAACGAAGAGAGCTGCAGCCACGTGGCTCTTCAGGTTTGCATTTGCCATCCCCATCCACCTCGAGGAGCACCCAGAGCTGTCTCTGGAGGGGGCACACACCACACACTCCTGCATCTGCATTCTCTGGAGGGGGCACACACCACACACTCCTGCATCTGCATTCAGCAGAAGGGAAGAACAGCAGCTTTACAGCTCTTCTTGGTTTCCCTTTAACCATACTGGCACAGTCCACTGCTCAGCTGCTGCAGAACACGTCCACAGCCGTACTGCTCCCAAACGGACACCAACATAAACCTCACATTCCTGCCAGCCTGCATCAGACTTCTTGGACTGACTGAGCACCAGAAGAACAGATGAGCTCTAACCAAAAACAGCAACATACTTTAAAAGAACAAGTCTTTCCCAGCGGCAGTTTTCCCTTTATTCACCACATTTCTCAGCCTCGTTCTCCCAGAGGAAGTTCACTACAAAACACACACATATGAGAAACCAGTCTGGGCAGGACGAACCAGCACCTCCAAGTGAGAGTCAGTTCTGCTCTGTGCCCCAAAACCAAGCTGGACCCCCCCAGTTCAGAGCAAAGGGCCCCCACAGCTGCAGGCTCAGAGCCTGTGCAGGGAATGGGGACTGAAGGGGAACGTCCTCACCAAAACCCACAGGGACCACAGAAGCCAGATGTCACCAGCAGGCCAGGCCCAGAGGAAAGCCCAGACAGGACCATCCCATTTACCTCCAGACAAGAGACAGCACCAAGGGCTGGTGAGGGCAAACTCCATCTTCCCCAGCGCAGGAATCGCCAGCTCATTCTCCAGCCAAGCAGAAATCCCCACGTTTAATCCTCATTCTCCCAGGCCACACACATCCACGGCTGCTCCTGCAAAGCCCCTCGGGCACATCACCCAGCATCACACCCCTGAGATGTCAACACTGCTACCAGTCCCCTCAAAATCCAAAGCCCCAGCATCATTTTCTAGCAGCCCCCCACCTTCCAAAGGATTTTCCATTGCCAGGAGGCTTACAGAAGCCTTTCAGCTCATCCCCTGCATCCACCCCAGCACCGGGAGCCCCGCAGTACCCTCGAGACAAGCCACACATTGTTCCCCGTCAGCCTAACGAGCAGCAGGCTCCCCCACACAGCCACCACCGCTTGCTTCAACATGCTTTAAAGTGCAGAAAGCCAGCAGGGTTCCCCCTCGCCAGGGAAAGAAAGAAAAACCTGCTCGGGACCTGCCTTGCTTTAACTCCTTTGTCCATTACTCAGCAATATAACTCCAGGAAAAAAAACTCTTATTAGGGATTTCGGGCTCAAATGGCACTAAAAAGTTAGTGCTTTGATTAAAACAGGAGGGGAAAGCCACTTCAGCTTTCAGAAACAAGCCTATCTACTCTCCTATTCCCCCTCCTGGAGCAGCAGGTCACTAGTTCAGTATTTTTTTTTTTCTCTCTCTCTCCGCATTTTTTTCCTCAAGTGGGGGAAAATATGATTTTCTAAGCAGCCAGTCCCACAGGAAGGCTTTTTTTTAAAAAAAGGAAGAAAAGTACATAGTCTTGACTCACCTAAGACCAGCAGGATTTCTCCTACACGTGTGCGTAGATTCCTTCCTCCTTGTCCAGAGCCACGATGCTCAGAGTAAGTAGCCCAGAAAAAGAGAGGGGGCTCTGTAGCACTGGGCTGTAACTGCTGCTTTTCCACAGCTGTAAACTGGGAGATTTCATGTAGCAAAGCCAGTTCCACCAGGTTAGTAAAAACCACAGCACGAGCAGAATAACGCCAGAAGTAGTAATCCACCAGGTTTTCAGAGAAGCAGGTGTCTGCAGCCTTCCAGCCGTGACATTCCCAGCTACAGACGGAAGGGAGCATCCAAAACCCACACCAGTCCGCGAGGGCTTATCACTCCAGAGATCCCAGAAGAGAAAAACCATCCGTTGGCTTGGTGGAAGGGGAGAAGTCCGAAGCCTGCACATGGTCAGAGTCTTGTCTCCTTGCTTCTGGGTGCGAGGACAGTCCAACAGCTCTCGTGGCTGACAGCATCTGCCCCTTTCACTAATGACAAGCTACCAAATCCTGTAGAGAAACAAGTGTTGGGATGATGGAACAGCCCTCGGCCACGACAGCACGGCCTGAGCTGCACCTTGTAGTCCAGGTCTGCTGTCAGCTGCAGGAGCATCTGAGCACACCCCACGTAGCACAGCTGCAAGATATTCCCAAGCTCAGCATTAAGCAGCAAGGACATGCAGAGATGAAGGATCACAAAGCAGGATTTTTCTCACTGCTGCTGAGCAGAGGCACTGGCCGTGCTGGTGGGCACGTCCCCGGGGAGCCGGCAGCACTGGCCAGTTCCTTGCTTAGATGTCACTGTCCCAGTTGTTTGACCAGTACTGGTCACACTGGTTTGACATGGCAGGACTACAGTTAAATCCATCCACAGAAAAGAGACAATGGTTTCTGCACAGGGCAGCACGTCTCCTCCACGCAGCAGCAACCGCAGCCACAAGGCTCACAAAAAGGCAATGATACGCTCCGACAGCAGCACGCCAGCTGCAAGGGTGTGCAGCACCATCACCTCGCAGGGCCAAGGCCCCCACAGCGGGGCAAGAAGCTGAATTCCCCCTCCTGCAACAGCTTCCTCACAAAACCAGCACCTGCAGCAGAGCTCAGCTGCGCTGAGCCCTTCCAAAGGTCTGGTCAGAGCTGAAAGAGTCTGCTGAAGGGATGGCCGAGCACAGACCCCCCCGCTGTCCCTTACCTTTGGTGACAACCTCAGCAGAGGACCCAGGACAGAACCAGCATCTTCCTCCCTGCACCCCTCTTCAAAAGCAAACCCAGAGAAACCCCCGACCTGCTGTCGGAGTCAGCGGTGACCGGCTCTGCCTAGAAAGCAGCGGGCACGCAGGATGGCCGACACTTGTTTGGAGGGATTTTGATTTATTGCTCGTCTGCCAGGTCCGCACACACACCATCACGTGTGCACGCACACACAATTTTATTAGAGATACATTAGTACGCGCACTACCCTGCTTCGTTAGGGCGCTGCTGCTCTCCAGCACAAAGTCCGTATTTGTTTCCCTGCAGGGGTGGAAATAAAGGGGGTTTTGTATTTTCTTCCTCTTCTCTTTGCAGGCTGGAGTGAGTTTATTTGACACTCCAGCACTCTTTGTGAGCTGAGTGCCCGAGGATAAATGCTACCCTTAAGAGTTACTTGGCGTTAGACAGAGGGACCCTCTTCAGAGGAGAATGGGGGCTTGTTGGGATGGGGTGGGAGGGGGCGCGGGGAGGGGGCCTCCGAAGAGCGCCTATGCAGCCCTCATAGAAGGGTCTCTGTCCTGGGCTCACAATAGAGCCAATTCTTAAAGATACCGGGAGCTGAAAGGAAGGAAGGAACTTTCCTCCTTTTAAAAAGGATTTTCAGGAACAATTGAAGAAGCTATAAAAAGGGGATCATTATTTCCCATCCAGTCTGCTGGGCTGGGAAGCCCTCCCTCCCCCTCCCGAGCCCTCGGCTGGGAAGATTTGACATCTACCGTTCGGATTAAGAGGCAAGATGATGGTCACCGTCCAGCTTCCCTTTGCCGAGGGAGCTGCCCGGACCCTGCGTGCAGGAGATGTCCTCCTTCCTCCCAGACAGGTACCAGTCGCACAAGCCACTTTCTCCTCCCCAGTCCCAGCTGCTCTGCTGTCCCCAGGTCCTCCTGCCTCAGAAGCAACAAGCTGCAGGGAAGGGAATCTCCCAGAAACGATGTTTGACTCAAGCATCCACTGATGGAGCAGGATGCCACCGTCCTGCCAGTGATACAGGAGCAACCATGCATGTCCCCCCCCGTGCCCCCAGAGGTGGAAGCCTGCACCATGCAGAGAGGATGGCACTTCCATGGCCAACACACAGCCTGCCCACCACGCACCCGGCCGGAGAGACCTGCCAGCCAGCTCGAGGGGAGCAGCTCTTCCTCCCTCACCACGATGGAGAGTTTTCTGCAGACACACTCAGTCTTACACAGCTCTGAAAGAGGAGCTAAAGCCACAGCAGTTTGGGTGGTGAGCTCCAGCTTCGCACCACCACAGATCCCAGCCAGTTCCCGAGTGAGACAGCAGCTCTTGCTACCCTCATGTCACGACCAAGTCCCCTCCAAAGCACAGCCAAGCAGGACACTCACGTACACGCACCCCAAGAGCTGCGTTGCAGCATTCCTGGCATCTCGCACAGCAGCAACTACAGCCCAGTCACTGACCTTTTCCCACCCCCAAACTCATCCCATGTCACCCCAGAGGTGTGCAAGCATCTCACCAGCCTCCCTCGTTTCCTCCTCACCTCCAACGTGCTGAGGAGATGCTGGAACCACACGTGCAAGACCAAGTCCCTGGCAGAGCTCTAGCTGGCCACGCACAAGCCCTCCCCAGCAGACAAGGGGACCTGTTCCCTGTAGTCTTGGAGATGTGGAGAAGCTCCCAGCAGCTTTAATTCCTAGATTTTACTTCCAATATCTTTACTTCAGAGACAGGCATTTGGCCATCCAGCTACCGAACGAGTCCGACTGCCTCTTGGTGTCACTGGCACCCCAGGTCCCAGACGCTGGCAGCAGGTTCCTGTCCCTCCGACAGCGGTACAGCCTACCTGGAGACCTGCCAGTCCTAGTGCTGAGCTTATCTGCAGAGAACAAAGATGGGCAGAGCAGAATGCCACCTGACAAAGAAACACCACGATCACCCAACCTACAAATCCTAAAGGGACCTTCTCTGCACCTTCTGGCTGCCAGCATGAGCCCACACACCAGAAGTGTGTTTTCTCACACCAACTTAGGAAAACATTTCCAGAATTCAGAAGCCACTCCTGAAACACGCTGGCCTGGAAGTGCAGTTTACAGGAGCGAGTTCAAATGACAGCAGAGAAGCCCCCATCCATCCCGGGCTGGAGAGGACGTGCCCCTGAGGTCCCAAAGCACCCTGCCTCTCTCTGACCCAGTGCAGGACACGTTCAAGCAGTCCACGGGAGCACTTCAAAGCCAGTCTAAAGCTCCCGTACAGTACCACGCAAAAACCTTTGGGCCCTTGTGACCAATTCATGGTGCTCAAGGTTGTCTTAGGCTGAGCTTTACTTAGGACAGAGCCATTGCTGTTTGTTTCCTCCTTTGCGAGGCCACAGAAGGTTTTGCTGCAGCCAGACCAGACAGATGACAGCTCTGATCCCCTCCCAGGGAGAAAAGAATAAAACCCCAGAGGAAGAAGCTTTAAGAAGAGTCTGACTCGATAACATTTGCTCCCGATATAAAACCCATTCTGGGCTTTTTCTTTTTTTCCCCTGCAGGAAAGCTGCATAACCACCCAGGGATCAAACATATTTATTTAAAGGCTTAGGTTTTAGCCCTCAAAAAATATCTGTGGCTTGGCAGAAAGAGCCAGCCAATTGAAGAAAAAAATGTTACCTTCTTAGGGCATGGGTGCAGCACAACCTTGGGGCCAAGGCCTTCACACCTCATCAGCTCTGTTTAGGAGAAGACACTTACCGATGAACTAGAAGCGAGAACAACCTCCCTAAGCACACTCATTCCAGTTTTTCTCTCCGGTGCTGGTCCAGGAAAGTGCTGCCTGCAATTCAGATGCTGCCACAGGGGGGAAAAACCCAAAAATAAGAAAGGGAGAAACCTTGAAGCTCTGAAACCAGGCTGCAGAGCAGGACACGAAGCCACTGAACACGGGCTCTGTCTCCAGGGACTAATAAAGCAACGCACTGTAAACCCTAATCCTGTGTTAAGAGCTTTCATCAAAAAGGAACTGTATTTATTAGGGAGTTATAGGAGGTAATAAAAGTGTTTTCATGCAGTGTTTATACTAACATGGGGGACTTTATGCTAGCATTTGCCCCTTCATTTTTGTTTTAAATACATCTTTCTGATGAAATAAGCCATTCTGAACAAGGCCACCCTTTGTAACACAGTTATAACTTTCTGGCCGGCCTCGGTAGCTGGCAAAACACTCTGCTTTTCTTGCCCTCTCTTTTGTTGCTTTGCTTTTCTGTTCAAAGTTCAAACAAACAAAAAACCCCCCAGCAAGCTGCATTGTGCTCCTGGCATTATCCCCCCATTGTCTGGGGCTCAGAGAGCCAGAGGGAGAGGGAGCGGGTGTGGCCCAAAACATTTGATCTCCTAAAATTTAAGGCACTCTGATCATTTCTTACACAGAAGAACTCCCAGATAGAAGAGCTTGAGTCCAAGACAGTCTAGATCTGAGCCAGTTGCTACTAAAAAACACCCATCACCAAGGAGAAGTGATGCTACTATATCAGATATATTTAAAACCCAGCACAAGAGGAACGCACACCCAAATCCAGCCCGCAGCAGAGCTGGGTTGGAGCCCAGGGCTCCCAGATTTCACAGCTGTGTTCTGCTGCAGACAAACATTTGCTTAGGAAAGATTCAGGTCCCAACCCCAGGTCACAACCTCCCCTAAATCCTCTCTGCTCTGCACCCCGTAGCACGCTGAGCCCCGAGTCAGGCCAGCGTAGATGAGATGGCACCTGAGTCTGGTTTAGAGACTACTGAAACCCCTGTAATATGTAGTTTAATTTACACCCGGTCCTCAAACCGTTCATGATGTCCACTGCAAGTGACAGTGTGACCACCAGTTTTCCCAGTCTGTTTTAGGGCATTCCTCCTCTTCCAGCCCAGAAGGGGCAAATCCACCTTCTCCAGGTCACAGCTCCAGCACGGCCGCGGCAGAGGGCTCGGTCAGGGCCCCTTTGCCAGGAGAAGCAGCTCCAGCTCAGTGCCCCTGAACTGGGCCCTGACAAAGTCCAAGAGCTGTGGGGTTGGGCCCATTTGGGTCATTTCCCCCATGGCTCTTACAGCCCCGTCACTGCAAGGGGGAGGATCCATCCTGGACATCGCTGACACTGATTTACCGGCTCAGCAGGGACACACGCTCTGCTCCCAGCCTGTCGGGCAGGAGAGGAGAAGCAGCTGCAGCACCAGCATCTCCAGCCACTGGAATCGAACCTGCCAGAGCGCAGCACCCGAGCCCTGCAGAGAAACCCACCCGGGACTCCCACCCACCGCAGCCATCTCACCCCGCCGGCTTCGGGCTTCCCCACGCTCCGCAGCCACGCACAAGGCTTCTGCCACGCGACCGGACTCACCCAGCGCAGTCCGGGAGCCGCCACGAAGGGAACGCTCCTGACCCTAAGAGAGAGTTCACCTCCCCTTGCCAACGCAAGGAATGGATTGTATTTCCCTTGACACACATTGCGCTTGCAAAGAGCCTTCATGCTTCAGTTAGGGACCCCTCTTCCCATCAGAACACTTGATGTCCCCACTGTCAGAGGGCTGCAGGGAGCGACCCCGCTGCCATTCAACAGCACCCCAAAAAAGGTTATCACCGACACATCAAACTAAGCTCGAGGGGTGCCACATCTCAGACTACCTCTTGTTTGAGACACCTGAACATGGAAAGCAACTGGTAAACGAGCAGCAGTACGGAAGGAGCAAGTCCAAGCAGTTCTGGCTCTTTTTGCAGCAAAGCCTTCAAGAAAGGAGAGCACAAAAATATTGCAACACCCTTCTGCCCCATCCCTGTCAGGGGGCTCAGGTTGACCACTCCTGTTGGATCCCACACCTGTAGGAAGGATTGAGGGGAACTGGGGACACCTGGGAAGATTTTTCCACCCATCCCTAATTTTACAGGGAAACGAGAAAGCTGATGTCCTGAAAACATCACCTGCCTGACAGCAGAGAAGAAAGGCATCCTTGCGTACCCTGCTCCAGCCTCCAAGCTGGCATCTCCCCTTCACAAGGCCAGGCAAACCAAGATGCAGCTTCTTCCCAGGGCCTGAGTCACTGCACACCAACCCTCTCCCCCTGCTTTCATCCCACCAGCTGTGCCCGTGATTATAAAAAGATGTCTCAATTAGCAAGAGAGCTGAGCAATTCCTCCAGTCTCAAAACCCTTCAGAGGAAACGCATTCCAAGCCAGCAAAGAGCAACACTAACAATGTCTGGGCAATAAAAGCTTCTCTTGTTTATATCAAAGTAACCTCAAACATCCTTTCCCCAAACAAGCATCCCTTGCCCTCCGTACGGATCAGCGGGCTCGCACACTGGAAGGGCTGGTGTTCTCCTCAACACGCTGGGTCCCTCGGAGCAGACAGCACTAATTTCTGTGTGTGTTATTGGTTGCAGGTCTAGACTGGTGTGGTCTTTTTGTTGTAGCGAGCAAAAGAAGGGAGTCATTCATATTTTTCCAGAATTCACACAAAAGTGCTCTTGTGCATCACAGATACCTTGCATCACCAACCCCGATCAAGTGTTCCTCGCTCCCGGACTCACACCAGACAGCACCGAAGGGCTGGGGAGACCCCTCGGGCCCCCAGCAGAGGAGGGGAGGGGGGTGCAGGGGGGCTGCCAGCTCCCCAGGGCCACAGCTCGCCCAAGCACCTGCCCGGGGCACACGGAGCCTTTCCAATAAGGTTCGCCCACGGCAGGAGAAGGGAAAAGTCGCATCGTCGTGTGTGTCCCCCCCCCGGAAAAACAACTAAAGAAAATATCACCCACACGGTTTTTCTTAGAGAGAAGACGCCTTCCTTCCCTCTCCCCGCTAGCCGAGACTGAGCACTCGCCCTCCCCCCCGTGCTCGCCCCCCAGACGGAGCATCCCCGGCCGGAGCCCCTCGCCCCCGGGGCGGGGGGGGGGGGGGGGGGCGCGGCGGGGACCCGGTGGGACACAAAGGCGGATGGTACGGGAACCGAGGGGGGGGTGCCGGCACAAGGCGGGGGGGGGGGGGGAAACAGCCGCAGCCCCCCCAGCCCTGCGGGGCTCAGCCCCCCCCATCCCCCGTGCCGGGACCCCCGAGGCGCACCCACAACACACCCCCCGGCCCCCCGGGGGTCCGCCCCGAGTAACGGGCCCGGGAAGGGCCGCGGCAGGAGCAAGTGCACGGCGGCGGTGCTGCGGCTGGGTTGGGGGGCCCGACCCCCCCTCCCCGTACCCCTTTTCTCACCCGCGGACCGAGCACGGCACTTACCTCCGACGGGCCGCGCCGCTGCCGCTCCCCCCCCTCCTCCACGGGGAACGGCATCCTCCTCCTCATCCTCCTCCATATCCACATCCCCCTCCGGGGGTCCGGGAGCCCCCCCCGCCGCCGAGAGAAGCGGGTACAGGTGCCCGGAGACCAGGACCTGCACCACCGGGGCCAAGGATGCTCCGACTGCGGCGACCGGGCCATTCTCCCCTTATATAGCCCGGCGGGCGGGCGGGCGGCGCGGCTTCACGGGACTTGTAGTTCCTCCCCCCCGGGCCGGGAGCCGCCTCCCTCCGTCCTTCCGTCCCTCCCTCCGTCTGTCCCGCCCGGCCCGCCGCGGGGAGGGGACGGCGCAGGCGGTGGGGGAGGCCCCGGGGGCGGTGGCAGGGTGGAGGGGGGGTTTTGCTCCTCACCGAGAGCCCGCTGTTCCCCGGGGAGACGGGGAGAAGAGCTGGTGGTTGGTTTTGCCTGGAAAAGCCCCGCAAATTCACGGGACTCCAGCAGTCGCATCCCTTGGCGGCGCAGCCCGCACCCAACCGGCTGAGCGCAGAATCCGTCCCGTAAACCCCCGGGTAAATGAGTAACCCCTCCAGATCCTTCACACGAAGAGCGATTACTTCAATTGTCCCATGTATTGGTTATTGTTTAGTTTAATTATTGTCCCAATTATTAATTTAACTTAATTATTAACCCATCTGCGGAATGAATGAGCAATTAACTGCGCTGTTGACTTAGGGGCTAATTTAAGGCCCATTCCTGCAATTCAGTCCAGGCAAAGTCACCCGTGCGGCCGGGGCCTTGTCCCACACGTTTCCCCACGTGCCTTTGACTCGCTTTGCCCAGGGAAATGCCCTGAAGGGGACACCAGGGTGACAGCGGCCGGGCCAGCGTCCCTGTGCCTGGTGCCCTCCCCAGGCACAGCCCCTCTGCCAGAGGGACGGCTGAATTTTGGGCAGGGGAGAGGGTGGAGGGTGCGGATGGTGCCGGCCAGGGGGGATGATCCTGCACACCCCGAGTCCGGCTTCGCCACCGGGCTCCATCGCCTGCGCGGGGACAAGGACCTGGATCCGGCGTCTTCCCGGGTCGGGATTCATCCTCACGCGCTCAGGAGAGGTGCCGAAGTGAAACCTCAGAAGTTTTCTAGGACAAGTGAGCAATGGGGGCTGGGGAGAAAGAGGGAGAACGAAGGGGAAGGGAGAAAAAACCCTCCTGGCAGGTTTTCAGGGCCCAAAGCCGGAGTGGAAATGCTTCCCTTCCCTTAATTGCTTCGAGACCAGATGAATTTCTTGAAGAAACCGCAACTGAAATGCTGCACAAATCACATTGTTGTGCTTGTGTTGGCTGCCTTCTTAAGGAGGTAAAAGGTCATCGTTTATGGTATATTAAAAAGAAAAAAAAATAATATTTTAGTGCTGTGGAGGAAGGGGGGTTGCGTTGCTTTTTCAGACCCACATTCTGGAAATTAAAACCTGTTTGGCAAGAGCCAGAATGCGACTCGCTGGGAAAAGGCGCCGATGCGGGGCTCTGCCGCAGCCCCCCTGTGTCCCCTCGAGCCCCCTCGTCCTGTCCCCGTCCCGAGGGGCGATGCCCGTGTGGGGGAGCGGGGTTCTGGGGGGTTCAGCACCCCCCGGGGGCTGCCTGTGCCAGCCCGGTGCGGAGCCTCTGCAAGTCTCAGCAGCTTCAGGGCCCAAGCGGGCGCAGCGCTGCCTGCCCGCAGATCCCACGCGCTTGGGAAGCAGCAGGAAAAGTCCCGATTCCAGCCTCCGAGAGCTCCACTGATTTTATTCAAGGCCAGAAATTTGGCTGCTCCCTTTTTCTCCCTTTCCTCTCCGGTCAGGAGAATGATGGAGCTCGTTTTCCTCTGGCTGGCTGCATGTGAGCAGATGTTTGCCGCTCGGCCTCTGAGTCACCAGCAGAGAAGAGCTGCCTGTTCCTCTCCCCTCCGGAGCCCCGCCTGGCTCCAGCTTCCCTTTGCTTTTAGAAATCCTTCACCCGTAAGAGGTTGCACCTTCCCAAATGTGGCAGGACTTGAACCAGCAAATGAGAAACACAGGCAGGTTTCTCAGGTGAGAAACCTCAGGAGCGGCCAACGAGCGTGAAAAATAATAGCATCAGCCCCAAAAATGGCAGATGCTCATTTGGTGTTTACAGCAGGGCGGGAGGTGCTGGATGTGCCGAGGTCCGGCGTGCTGCCCCTCACCTGTCTCAGCCAGGAATGCCTCCAAAAAGCAGCTCAGACCATAAACCCAGGACTGGGTTGCAGACGGACAGACAGACACGCGGGTGCAGAACTGGCCCAGCTGCTCTGCAGCAAAGGCTTGTGGCGCTGGGTGGGACGGGAGCGCTTGGCCTTGCGATGCTCATGGGCAGGATGAGACCCTGGAGTCAGTGGAGTCTGGCCCTGGAGTCAGTGGATGAGACCCTGGAGTCAGTGGAGTCTGGCCCAACCAGACCTGAGCTGGGTCCTGTTGGCTGGAGCTCTTGGAAGCACAGAGCTGTGTGCTTGGATGGCCTGGGATTTCGGAAGGCAAATTACCATTTTTAGAACTTAATTAAGCAGCTTTGCTGCCTTTTCTAGTGGCATTTCCTTCAGAACCATGAGCCCACAGGACATGGAGCTGTTAGATCTCATCACCCGCGGAGGCTCATGGGGCTGTAAGGCTCTGCCGCAGCTCCGTGGGGTTTTGCCAGCAACGTCTGGGTGGTGTAAAGGACCGTGCGAAGAACCCGGGGGGTGGTGAGATACCTCTGCTCCGCACAGAGACCTCCAGCCGGCCTCTGAGGACGGCCTGAGGAAGGAATTAAAATGGAAAGGTGAGCTACTCATTCACAGAGGAGCTTGGCATTGATTTATGGGATGCTCCCAGCCTTGGTTTTGCAAGAATATGACGTGATGGTAAAAGGTTTTGGAAGATGCCGAACTCTGCCGTGTTGGTGCCAGGTAAGGCAGCGGGCGAGCAGGCGCGGGGCGGGCGGCCGTGCACACCCAGGCATGGCCTTGCGTGACTACAGCCGGCTGAAAACACAAAGACATTGTTTTTAAGTGATAGCCGGCCCCCCCTTCCCTGGCTCCTTGCGAGAGGACAGCATTCCTGTCTCGCATTCCTCAGCCACTGCTGAGATGGGGAGGGGAGACCTGAGCCAGAGGAAGAAAGCACCAAGTTTTAATTAGGAAAGTGGCCCGTGTGCTTGGGCGATGGTGGCGGGTGGTGCGGGCAGGGAGGGAGAGCAGAACTGCCCACAAAGCAAGATAAAGTGCACGCGGATCAGGTAATAGGGATAATTACACCAGAGCCTGTGGATGTAAGAATGTCAACCAGATGTTTCAAGTCACGGAAATTCAGTGGTTTCCCAACAGATCTGCTTAGAGCAGCTGAAAGCATCCTTTATCCCGCGAGGGCAGGGACTCGGGGCGCTCCTTGGCGAGGAGGACGGGGTGGTTTGGCCAAACACGGGGCAGAACTGCCTGCGGCCGCCGGCTCTGAGTTACTTTGTGAAAGCTTTAAAGCAGAGGAAACCCTCCGCCACGGCAAATGGAAAGGGAAGAGGCTTTTGCTGGAGAGACAAGTTCTGCTCCGTGCTCCGGGGCTGGCTTTGGGGTTCGGTCTCTGTGTCACAGCTACGCTGCCCACCGGGGCTGAAATACCACCAGGAGGATGGTTCTTGTCCAGCTGAAAACGTCCTCGGGATACCGAGTTGCCGATGGTCAGTATTTGGCAGGGAGGAAGAACTGGGTGCTGACTCCTCCAGACAAACAGGGAAAGCGCCACGAGGCGATGGGAGCCCGTCTGCCCTAACCTGCAGCTGCACCAGCCTCTTGTGGGAGGGTGGAGCCCAAAAATCTGCTTATTCTTGTAAAATTTTTGTCGGTACAAACACCTTCTTGGTAGCACGGTTGGGTTCACAGCCTGAGGCTGTGTTACTTTTACCACGCCAGTTTGTCAATGGCACATCTATAAAGTTCACTGTGGATTTTTACAAAAATAAGAAAAAAAGGCATTTAGTAATGGGCACCAGCATTGGCAAAATAAAAGAGAAAGAGATTCGGGAAGGGTGAGCTGGGAATGAGTTCCCACAGGATGGCTGTTCCCAGGGCCTGGCCAGCACCGTAACCTCTGAAAGTCCTCTGACCTTCAAATACCCTCCCCAAACCAGTTAAATATATATAAATATATTGAAATATGGAAACAAAAAGCTTTTTATTTCATGCGCTGAGAGTGCCAAGTGTCTCCAAGAGCCAATAAAGAACTGTTGCTCCAGGGAACGGGGAGCTGCATTTCAGGTAAAACACAAACAACCTGAATCTTTACCCAAAACTTGAACCAATCCCAAAGTTCAAAAAAAAAAAAAAACCTAAAAACCCATCCCTGAGGTTTTGTAAAAGAGGAGGAAAAGCGTGGTTACAGGTTTTGAGTTTTCTCCCCGGTGCTGGATCGCAGCCTGGACCACAAGCGCGCGCCGGGAAGGACGGGCTGCGCGGGCACCGCACGGCTCCGCACGCTCCGGCTGCCTCGTCCGGCTGCGAGAGCGGTGGGAAACCTCCTCGGAATGAGCTGGAGCAAAGCTGTCCCTGAAAGCGGGCGGGAGGCCGCGGGGAGCGGCGAGGGAAGGACGGCTACCCCTTGAGAAACGCTCCTTGCCCCCTCCGTGAGGCTCAGGGGATGCCCAGCACCCCAGAGCACAGCACCAAGCTGCAAAGCAACCGAGTCCCAGCGCAGCTGCGGGATGCAGGAGCAGGGGATGTGACTGGAGCGCCGTGGGGACACTGGCTGGGGGGGGGGTGATGCTCCCTAGCACACAGCAAGCCCCGCGAGCGCACCCCAAGCCCTGCGAGGTGCACAGCCCGCCATGAGAAACCCAAAAGTTGGCAGGAACCGAGGAATCACAAAGCCGCAGAGAGAGGGAGAGACATTTCAAGACAACCAGGAGAATTTGGTACCCTGCTCCCGCGGCTTTCTGCCTCTCACAACCCCCCAGCCACCCGCCACAAGCCTCCCGGCACGCTAGGAAGGAAAAAACTGCTGCAAGTATGAGAAAAGGCACATCCGTCACCTGTTTGCACAGTGACAAAAGCAAAGCGGGGAAGACAGGTTTAAATGCCATTGCCAAGGTCACGCAGGGGATCTGGGGCACAGGACCCCTCGTCCAGCCAGCGCACGGGCCATCTCCTACCCAGCCCGCCAGCCAGGCATCCTAGGGAAGTCAAACAGCCCTTAACCCAGATGGCAAATATCTGATAAAAACCCTAAACTGTCTGCATATAACAAAAGCAAAGGAAGGGAGCAGGTAAAATTCTGAACTGTAAAAGCAAAATCTGCTCTATGCTGGGACTGGAACAAAGAAAATCCACACTCATGTGATGCTAACCCCATGCCAGTGTATATATAGGCTGTGTGTTTCATACTTAAGTTACTTAAAAAGAACTTTAAAGCTGAAACGCTGTTAAAAAGTACATTGTGTGCTCCGTTGTGAAGATAAATTCATTATTTAAACTTGAAAAGGTGACTCATCTAACATCTATTATAAAAAGGAATAAAAACACACACACACGCAGCGAGATTTTCAAGGAGTCCAGTGATTTAGTGTCTCTTTCTTTCTCTCCCCACACTTCTTGCCTCCTGCACAAGGATCTATTGAGAAGCTGCAGAACAAACGTTCCCTTATGCCGCTCCAAAAAAGTCTCCGTCAGTTTGTCTGAGACAGCTGCCTCCAAGCACGCTATGGTTACTCATTAACTGGGTCTCCCAGGGCAGGGGAAGAAGGAGTAAACTTAATAGACCCTAAACCAGAGGCAAAAAAAATAAGAGAAAATAAATACATCAGGTGTCCTGGAAAATAAAGTGGAAAAAGCAGGTGGCACCATGAGCACCTCCCAGGCAGAGGGTCCGTCCGCGATGGGCAGCCGGCTACCAGAGCAGAAGGGGACAATGACACGGAGAGTAAATGTACGGGGACAAAAGAGTAAGATTATTAAAGGGAAAGAGAAGAAAGAGACGGGACAGAGAGGCACTTGTGCTCCACGGTGCTTTATATGCTCTGGGTGCCGGGGGAGGATTACTTCATTGCGGAGAAGTTGCCCGGCTCTGCTCCCCAATGGAGGGATTCATTCCCTCCCCCTGCACGTTTTGCATGAGAATGAGGGGCTGCTTGGCCAGGGCAGCACTTGCCACTGGGCCAGTCCACTCCCGAGGCCCCTTGGCTGCCAGGAGAGCCGGCCAGCGGCTCCGTGGTCCCGCGGCGGAGCATCCCTTGGGGCAGGTCCCCTCCTGCCTCGCTGGCACCCGCGTGTGCGTGGGGTTCCACCTCCCCCCTCGCAGAGCCATCGCTTGTGCCCGTGCTGGATCTCCAGGACGAGACGCCTCATGCAGCCGAAGGGTGGGTGGGATCCTGCCTTGGCCACGACACCCGACGCTGCCCTGGCCACCACCATCTCCACCACAACCCCTCGCAGAAGATGCTTCCCCGGGGCGCAGAGGACACACGAGCTCTGGGCTGGCTGCACCTTGCGCTTTCATTTCAGGGGTTTTGGGAAGGAAGGCTTCCCCCAAACACGCGCTCATCCTCACGGCAGCGCCACGGGAAGGCAGGGGGTCACTGCCCCCTGGCAGCCAGCGCTGTCCCCACACACCTGGGGACACTGGGCAGCATCGCCAAGGCGGGACGCGCCGTGACCAGCCCTGCCTGCCCAAACCTCTGCCCATGGGAGTGGGGAACGGCCGGTGCCGGCCTGACATCTCCGCCAGCTCCTGACGGAGAACAATAATTATAGTTGCAATAAAATGCTGAATATAGCTGTGAACAAGGGCAGTAAACCCGCCCTGCCTGCCGTTCAGGGCCTGGTCCACGGAGCCTCGGCCACCGCCAGAATTAATTCTCTGTTTTCTATTTGCCCAACACGCTCTCCCCGGAGATAAGGGGGGGGCAAGGGACTGTAATTATCTCCCTGCCTTTTGTCATGTGCTTTTTTGAAACAATTAAGGGATTGCAGTCAAAGGAATGGGGTGGGGATGGAGCAGAGCCAGGCAACCACAGGACCGCAGCCCTCAGGACTGTGCAGGATCCGTCCCGAGCTGGCAGCACTGTGAGGGCAGGGGCACAGCAGCCACGGAGCTGCCGGATACCCGGGGCTGTGCCAGAGCCCCCGAGGACAACCCAGACCTGCACATTGCTGACCCCAGGGCCAACCAAATCCCCAGGACAGACCCTTCCAGCCCCCAGGAGCCCCTTGCTGCTCTTTCTAAGGCAGCATCCCCCACCCCAGAGATGCCCATTTTTCACGCGCAGGTGGGAAGCAGCAATTCCTACCCCTGGCCCCACCTGTAGGCACCCTCCCACAGAGCCGTCGGAGGCTGATCCGCTGCAGAGAGCCCCCGAAAGAGGGATCAGCAAAAGGGATCAGCCCCTGCAGCTGCTCCTGCCGAGCCCATCTCAGGCAAAGCCACGCTGGCCGGGCTCTGTGCGTGGCACCCCACCCGCTGCACCCCAAGCAAGGGTGGCACAAACTGTCTCCCAGTCACCTGCGATGCACCGGGTATTATCTGCTCTCTCGAGGGCTGGGATGTGCTGGCAGCTGCCTGTGAAAGGGAAGGCAAAGCCTGGAAGGCAGCTCGCTCTCTCCCCATCCAGGTCAGCTGGTGCTCCAGTGAAACAGGTACCTTATGATTAGCTTTTCTGTGAAATGTTAAACATCTGGAGCTCAGCGGTACAAGGCAGCCTTTGTGCAGCTGGTAAATTATCTGCAATAAAACAGCACTTGTTTCAGAGAGCTTCAAGGAGAGGGGGAGGGAAAAAAAAAAAAAAAAGACGAAAGAGAAGCCACCCCCACCAGAAGAGGAACCTCAGACCTCTTCTTGGGGCTCACCGGTGTTTTCCACGCTGTGCTGGGTGCCTCGCTGCATGAATGCAGCCCGAGACCCTGCAGAGACCCCTCTGTGGTAACGGCATCTTAAACCTTTGCAAATGGGGTCTCCTGGCCCAGCCGTGCCTGAGCTGAGGTACACTAAGCAGCCCCACGGGGATGGTCCCAGCTGTATTAAATAATTGTGATTAAATACTCAGCATTTGGCTCTGGAAAGGGGCATCGTCCCCTCCTGCCTCGCAGCTTTGCCGCAGAGGGTGGTGTTTCCCGCTGGTATTTTCAGATTTCTTAATTTGAGAAGCACTGAACAGATAATTAAAAGGGACCAGAAAGGTTGATGTCTGTAAGAAATGAATAAGAAAGCCCAGGCCACGCTACACGGCCAGCGCTGAGCACACGGGGCTTGGGGAAGCTGGTGCTGTGGGTCCTGCTCCCTCCCGCAGCTCCCTCCTGCAGCATCCCACTCGCTGAGGGAGATTGCGATGCTCCACCTTATCAGCTTGTCGTCTCCTCTGAGCACAGCGTGTGTCTAACCCTGGAAACCGAGAGACAGAGGAGTTGGGGAATTTTGCATCTTTCCTCGGCTGAGGCAAGGCAGCACCTCCTCTATTTCTTTCCGGAGCTCCGTGAGGTTTAGGTACCCCATGCCGGTGGTTTGGCGTGGCGGTGGCATCTCCGCTCACCTCTGCACAAAGCTGAAGGGAAAAAGATTTGCACAAGTTAAACATAAAACCAACTTTTTGTTCACTGGCCTCTTCTGAGCCTGGGGAAGCAGCAAGAGCAAGGACGGGTCTCAGAGGCAACGAACCACGTCGAGGGGTTGGCAACTAAGGTCCATCTACGGAAATGAAGCACCCGTGGGAGGGCTGGGAGGTCTCTCCCTCAGCCCCATCCCTAAGCCCAGGCCCAGGCCAGCACCTCGCTGACCGCAGCATCACGTCAGTCCGTGCTCCCGGTGCCACCGTGGCCCAGTCCCAGAGTGCCCCATGGAGCCAACGGCGGCTGGAGCTGCTGCCGATGCACCAGGGGAATGGGGCAGGAGGAAAAATCCCCCAAAATCTCTTTGTCTCCTTTCCACCCACCAGTGCTGCCTTTACACAGCAATTACCGAGGCCTCGGAGGCTTTCACACCCAGTCACCTGGGCCTCCTTGTTCTAAACAACTTAATTTGTTTAATGACTTGGGAGGCCCCGGGGGCCCCTTGTTGTCTGGATTTGTTGCCTGGTCTCCAAAGGGTTTTTCTGCTGTGGGGCGGGCAGCCACCACCCAGAACTGGAGGGCACTGGAAAGCTTTTGTGAAACCTGAACCAAGACAAGTTTTAAGACATCTCCTCTGAATTCCCGGGGGTCTGTGACCTCCAGGGACACGCCAGTGACTCCGGATTCAGGGAAGAGGACCTGCAAGCCCCAAGCCAAGTGGTAGGGATGGAGACAGAGCAGCTCCTGGACAAAATATGTCCTGGGAAGGAAGGGGGAAAACAAAGCACGTGGCGAAATGCTGCTTTGTGCTCTAAATCCAACCTCCTGCTTGGCCCTGCTGCCAGCCCGGATGGAAACACCAGGCTGGGAGACACGGGGATGCTCCAGCCCTCGCCTTCGCTTTAACCTTGGGAAAGAAAGGGAAATAAAAAGGGGTGGGAGTGCTGATGCTGTTTGCCTGTCCTGCGCGGAGCTGGGGGAGCAGTGCTGGGGCTCGGGGCTGGCAGAGGGGGAGGTCCTGGCAGAAGTGGGGCTCCCTGGGGGAAGCCCAGGGCAGTGGGGAGTCCTGCACCCCGGCCGTTACCAGCACCTCCCTCCATTGTTTCCCAACCGGCGTTTTTCCCTATGACCTAATCATCTCTTGGCTCTCACTGGCAATTTTATGGCAGGGAAATTATTTTGCAGTAAAAGGAAAGCAGATCCAGGCCATTCTCTTCCCTCCTGTTTTCATATGGGGTTTGGAGTGGTGGTTTTGTTTTCTGCTTCAGGCGCTGCAGAAGGATTGTACGAGGCGAGATGGGGAGCGAGCGTGTGTCGGGTCTGTAACACTTTCATTGTTCCTGTAAGAACACGAGAAGGCAACCGGGCGAGAGAGATTTAAACAATTCCCCCACGTAAACCAGCTCTGGACACAAAAGCTTTTTAGTTATCATCAGCATTTTGTAAGATTATATTAAAATAAACCTTTAGGTTCAGTTTCCTGCTCTCAAGAACCCCCCTCGTAGGACTATAAGGCACAGAAACATATCCCAGAAATCTCAACCAAGGACATACTAAGAATACTTTCTCCTTATTCTTGCACAAACAACTGCCCTCCGCACTGTAAAAGCCTTGAAACAAGAAAAGAGGTACTAAGATTGGAGCTGTGCAATGTGCAGATGCCCCAGGGTGTCATTTTCCCTCTTCCCATTAGGAACAACCCTCCAGACTGAAGAATTTTACAGCGGAGCCATTCCTGGACCGGTGGCATTTCACCCTCGTGTCGACCTTTCCCACCTCACACGACACATAAGAAACCGCCTGGAGAACATCCCTCTGAGAGGGCAGAGAGGAACCTTTCCACAGTCACCACCTTGCTATCAGTCAGCTGAAAGGAAGTTTTTTTTAAGTAAAGCAACCAAGAGAAAAGCAACCAGGGGATCAGTCATGAGCTACGGACCCAGCAACCCAGCACAGACACGAGCACGTATTTTTGGAGGGCTGGTTGACCATGCAAGACTAAATAGACATACTGCGAGCATGCCAATACACACCTAAAAAGAGAGACTGACATTAAATCTCCCTTAGAAACTCAACGACCCCATAATGTCTACCCTAGGAAAAGGGCACCTGGAGCCATAATTTCTCTTCTTCCCTCCAGTCGCCCAGAACCAGGCTTGTTCCTGAGGTTGGGGGGTCCACGCTGGGGATGAAACAAGGCAACGTGGCATGGCCAGGGCCAGCGCGACGGGCTTGGGGCACCCGAGCAGGCTCCGAGCGGGAAGAGGAGCCGTACGTTTGCTCCCGAGCTCGGAGCCGGGAGCCTGCGTGTGTGCGCACGAGAGAGAGCGTCTCAATTTTAATTGCAGCCTCGTTGCCAAGTACAACAAAGTCCACGTACAAAGAATAGAAGTCATTTTGTCTTGAGGTTTGAATTGTTTCTTTCCTAAGGGGCGGGGAGGGAGGTGAAATCCATTCCTTTATAAGCAATGACTCAGGTGCTACGATCTACCCTGGGCGCGCATCTTGCAAGCCCGAGTAATGTTTTGTGCCGTGTTTTGTTTGACGGCATGGGCCCTAATAATGGGATTATTGTTCGGTTGCGTGCAAAGCCCTCGCTTGGGGTTTTTCTGTCCCCGCCCAGCCCTGCAAACCGCAGCCGCCTTCGCCTTCCCCAGCACCCCGGCGCGGGCCGGCGAGCGCCCAGCACCCGTGGAGGGCCCACCCGCCCATTCCTGCTCCCTGACTCACGGCGCTGCGCACCGGGCGACGTGACCCGTGTCACGGTGGCGTGGGGAGAGGAGCGATTTCCCTGCCCCGGTTGCACAACCGTAACCGTGGCCCTTCACCGCATTGTCCCAGCCGGGAGCGAGCCGAGCCGGGCAGGGAGAAGGAGCTGCTGGGGAGGGAAAAGCAGCAGCCAAGCAAGCATCGTGCCGTGGTGCCAACCTCTGCGCCCGCCACGTGCCACCCTGGCACATGCCAGGAGCTGCCTGGCATCACGTGGAGGCAGGGAGTAAGGTGGGATTTGCCCCAAGCAAAGGGGACTGCGCTCCGGGTGGGATGGAGCAGCCGCATCGCCAAAGGGAGAAGCCCAACGCTTTGCATTACACACTCATAGCCCCAAATAATCCCCTCTCAAAGCCCTAATCCCCCGGCAAACACGGGTACGGTGCCATACAGCCGAGCTCTCAGCAGCTTCTCCATCCACCACTTAGTCATAAGCACAACCCGAGGCTCATCCCAGGCAGCTCTTTGCTCCGCAGAGGAGTTTCCCCGTGGGCTCCTCCACCCTTTTCTCACCAGCCATTAACTGGGTACCGTGCCCACTGCAGGGAAGCATCTTGATGGTTCAGCCTCTGAAAGGAAAAAAAAAAAAATCACAAGAAAAAGCAGCAAAATACACCTGGTACTGCATTGCTGGGCTTTTTCGTAGGAACTTTTCTTGGCGAGGCTCTCCGAGCGCCAGCTCCGCACCCGGGCACACGTGCTTGCACATGCAGCACCGAACCGCCGCCGGGCTTCGCCTGCTGCCAAACGTAGCCACCTCCGGGGCTGTGAGGAGTTGGGGGCTTTTCCAGTTCTCAGCTAAACGCTCAGGTCACCCTCCGTCATTAGCAGGGCTTGCAAAACCCCAAAACATCTACAAAAACATCAGCAAGGAGGCCACAAACTTACGCCGGGGTTTGGGGTTATGTTTAAAGCCCATCGCAAAAGCGGATACGAGCGCTGTTTGGGAAAAGACTTTTCACTTCACCTTTGGAGGTTTGAGGCTTCCGGATGGAGGGGAGTCACAATTTCAGTTTTCCTGCAACCAATGCAAAAAGTTATCACCGCTTAAAGATAAAACCCAAGAATCTGAAGTTTTTGTATGTGTGAAGCTACTGAGAAATTTGTCCTAAATTAAGAAATTAGGAGAAATCACCAGCTTTGATAGTACAATTTGATATTACGCTTGGAAAGGGGCTCAAAGGACATTTCAAACGGGTTCTGGCGTGGCTGCGCCCCTCCGAAGGCTGACTGCCCCCCATCAAAAGGCTGGAAAGACAGAACCCCCCGGCGCTGGGCTCTCCCCGAGCGTACACCCTTGTGTGCTGCGGGCCGGGGGCTGCTCCCCATTTCACAGAGGCACAGGAGAGCTTCACCAAGGGGGTCAGCGGGTGCTGCCTGGGACAGGGTGGGGGGGATCCACACCGCTGCCAGAGCACCCCCCTGGGGGGACAGAGCCCTGGCTGCACCCCAGCACACACAGGCAAGGGTTTGGGGCCAAGAACAGCCCGGTCTCCCAAAACCCAGCTCCAACCACGGGATAACTGTCCTCTCTTTCCCCTCCAGCCCGGTGTCTGGGCGAGAGCCGGCTCCTCGTGGCCGAGGAACAGAGCCCGTCTCCATTTTGCAGGGTTTGGCTGCGTGTTTATATCGCCTTTGCTCCCAACTCCACCTTTTCATTGACAGCTGTTGTTTCCACGGGTAATTTCAGGCCTGGCCCCCAGCCAGCTTTTCAATCAGACCAAGGAATAGATATATAATTTCATTTACCTCCAGGGTACAAACAGAAAAGAAGGATTTTCGTATGTGCTTTCTGCATCACCCTCCCCACTCGCTTCCTACGGGTCCAATGTACATAATTATCTCGGCTGGCTACATCTAAGCAGCATTAAATGTTTTATGTGATATTATCTCGCAGCAAACTGATTACAAGGCTGCCTTTAAAAGTATAATATGTTTTTTTGTACCAACTTACACCACACGCCAGAAATCAAGTAAGAAAATATCACCAACAGCCTGCGAGAAATCCCAACCCGTGGACACCCCGGAGGTTTTTAAGTTTCACACAAAGGCTTTTGGCTGGAAACAGAGAGCTAAAAACTTTACAAACACTTCTAGTGTGTCTGGGAAGGAGGTGGGGAGCAGTGGGAGATCACCCAGCCTCTCCACTGGTGGCACTGGGAAGGAGGCACTGGGCAGGTCCCTTCCCTGTCCCTCCCTGGGACAGGAAAGTTTTTTTAAAAGCAGGAAGGTTTTTTAAAACCAGCTCTCACCTGTTGGTTTTAAAAAAAGGGTCCTGACACCCCCCTGCTTTTCCCACTGGGGGCCATAACCCCGAATTTCCCCCATGACCAGAGAGACCCGGCTCATCCCCGCAGCCCCACGGATCCCAGCGAAGGTCGGGTCCCCCTTCCCATCCCCGTCCCCCAGGACTGTCGTGCTGCTCCCCCAAACCAACATCACCCCCAGGGCTCATCCTGGGGCTGCAGGATGTTCTCACACCCCTCCACAGGGCCGAGCCCCACCAGCGACGGCACCTACACGTGTGTGCGCAGGTGCACACACCCCCGTGTGCGACGACCCCAGGTGGGTGCAGGCAGAGCTGCGTTTTTCCCCTGGGGATTTCTTGCAGTTGCTTTTTTCTGAGTCATAAGGCATGACCAGTGTCAGGTGTTGGACCTGGGGACGAGCAGGTCGGCTGCAGTAAATCCAGTGAACACTAAAACACACTCACGAGATACCTGGATGAGGCAAAATGGCCTTTCCTCGGCTATTTTTTCCCTTTTTTCCCTTCCCAAAGAGGCTGCCTTCCTGGTTGAGAAGCTGCACCTTTGACAAGCCAGGAACAATTAATCTGGAGGAAAGAAACAGCAGAATGGAGGGAGGAGAAGCAAAGGCACGTCTTCATGGCATTAAAATAAATCATCGCAAACTCTGAATTTCCCATTTATTGAAACCAATCACAGTTAAAAGGTCAAATCCATTGGCAAACAGTAGTTTTGTATCATCCAGCGTGACACACAAATGAAGTACAAATGAAATCCAACCAAAGAAAAGAAAAAAAAAAAAGAACCAAACAAAACTGCATGGCTCTAGCTTAAGTTTATTCCAGCCTGTTCCCTCTGGCTGCCCCTCCTGCAGCTCCTCCGGCAGGACCGAGTGGTGGCCAGTGACCCCCCACTCGTAGCCCCGCTCCCCAGGATGCTGGTGGCAGCCAGGTGATCCAGTTATTCCCACTGAAGGGTCTAACGAACCCCTCATTACTGAAGACAGAAGCATCCTTGGGGAAGAGGGAGGTGAGGTTTACAGCATCCTTCCAGCTTCAGCGTTTCGCTCCTCGCTCCAGGCACGGGGAGGGACGGGCAGGGCTCGCTCCTCAGCCTAGAAAGGCCTAATCCTGCCTGCTCAGACACAGCTGTTCAACAAGAGATGCTGGGAAAGCAGAGGGTGAAGAGGCAGGTACACGGTGCATGTTTCTGGCTCTTCAGGTAGGATAATTAATTCACCCTGATGAATTATTTCATCCTGATGCTGCTCAGGAAGACGAGAGCTCCTGGCACATTCAGGTCCTGACTCAGCTCCGAGCTCTTCTGCGGGGTGAAGAGCGCCCAGGGCCACGGCTGGGAAGAACCCGCGTTGGCTCTTCGGGGAGTTACAACCAGTGGAACCAGCAGCCGTAAACCAGCAATCGCTTGGCAAAGCCAGACCCAGCGCCAGGCCCACGGGGCAACGCAGCCGGCTGGCCACCAGTCAGGCAGCACGTCAACCACAACACGTGTGACTGCACCTTGCCTTTGCAAAGAGTACATGCCAGAAAACACAAAAATTATTCTTCCCCGTTTTTTTTTTTTCAGAGAAAACCTCGGGGTATTGAACACAACGCACTGCATCAATGCCCCACTTACGAGATAAATTTAGGAAAAAATGACATTTCTCTCTTACAGAGATCCCAAGAAAATTCATTTTTATTTGCCTGGACTATTTGCATCCATCAAAACTAATACCCTAAGACATTCCCCAGGACCAGCAGGATGCGCGAGACCTGCGATCCCACAGGGTGCTGTACGTGTTACCTCAGCCCTAACGCCTTCCACCTGCCTTCCGAAAAAACTGTGGAAATCGAGACTCTGTAAGGAGTTTACTCCATTCAAATGCCTTGGTACTTCACCACAGACCAGCTTAAACACGCGACAGTGAATTTCTAATCTTCTACAGAACAAAAATGATCAAAACCCAGAGTGACCTGACTCAGAGAAACCAGCCCAGCGCGGAAGGGAAAGGACAGGGTGACCTGCAGCCCAGCCAACGCGTCGTCCAACGACCCTCCTGAGAGGAAAAGAAAATCTGGTGGCGAAAGGAAACAGGACCCGCGAGGAACCACCTGTATTTGTGCTTTGAAAACCATCGACATGACGTTGGAGGGAAGGAAGAGATATAAAATTATAGGAAATCAACACCAAACCAGATCCAAAAAAATATATATACAAAAAAAGTCCAGAGGATAACGCGTGTCCAGTTCCAAACGCCGCTGCACAAGTGGCTCTGAAGGCTTCTCCCGGGGAGCGGCGCGCTGCCCTACCCGAGCCCAACGTCCAGGGACATCATCACCACAAATCCCAGTATCGAGGTCCAGGACGCCAGCTTCCCGTTGCCACTGCAGGGAGAAAAGGGGAGGGCGTGAGCTCCTGGGAGCCGGGATGAGGGAAGCGTTGCTTTCCATCTCATCCACGCAAGGGAAAGGATCTTCTGGGGTCCTCTGCGCTTCCCGCCGTGTCCGTCTGCCTTTAGCGGTGCTCCCCGAGGGCTCTCACCTGGTCTGTGCCTCGGGGATAATATCGTCCATCACCACGTAGACCATCGCTCCGGCCGCGAAGCCCAAGGCGTAGGGGAGGAGAGGCTCTGCCACCACCACGGCAAAGGCACCGAAGACGCCGGCTAAGGGCTCCACCATGCCGCTCAGCTGCCCGTACCTATGAAAGACCGAGACTAAAAGCCACCGGGGATGCGGCCCGAGGGGTGGCACAGCCCCCCTCCCTCCCTCTGCACCTCCCCATCCCCATGGTCTTCCCTAAGGCCACCATGGCCAGGAGGAGGCTGGCCACCCAGCCACACTAGGACAAGCCACCTGGATTATTTTAAACAGGCAAGGAAGGTGATTTTTTCAGGAAGGGAATTAAGGCACGATCCGATTCCTTCCCCCAAAAGCTCTGTGAGATTTGGGGATCCAGCTCATGGGCAGGAATGGGTCACAGAGGAAACACTTCCAACCGGCGTAGCTCAATCCCAAAGAGGACATGTGGCCACAGCCTCAACAAGGATGAAATTGTGCTCTTCCCCCTCGTTTTCTTTCCCTCTAGGACTAGTTTAACTCTCCAGACCATGGGAACTCCCTTCCCGGCAGCAGCAATCCCGGTGCAAGTCCCAGCACTGGCTGTGCTTACTGAATTGGAGGTGGGTGGGAGGAAAAGAAAACAAAGCTTTGGCGAGAGCCGTTTCCAAGCCGCCCCCCTGCCCTCCCATCCATCACCCGGCCGAGCGCACGTGCACGGGCAGGAACGCGGCCCTGCGCTCGCAGGGTTCATGCCCTTGGCTTTTTCACCTCCGGGAAAAGAAAAAATAAAAAGTGGGTTTGAAATCCAGCCCAGAGCAAAGTGAGAGAAAAAAATGAAACAAATTAAAAAAAACCCCAACCTGTAAAAAAAAAAACCCCAAACTTCTTTAGTGCAGGATCTGGGCACTCAGCAGGCAGCTGAAGCAGGATGGGGTGACCCACTGGGATCATGCAGCTCCGTGACAGAGCAACACAAACAGATATGGGGAGGAAATCTATAGGCACCCGCTCGTCCAGAGCTGCTGCCAGAGGGCTCTTGCCTCCACGGCTGAAGAGGAGCTCGGCTTACCAGAACGCTTTCCACGTTGAAAATCCAGCGCCGCGCAAAGGCAGGCTGACGGCCAGGCCCTCCGGGAAATTCTGGATCCCAATCCCGATCGCTAGGTTCCTATCCACACAAAAAAGCACACCAAAAAATAAAACTAAAAAAAATATATGAAGTGGAAAGCACAGCCTGGGGTCGGCTGCTGTGAGCTGGGAAAAAGAAAAAAGACATTATTCAAGATAGGCCTTTTGAATGGAAGAGCAGCTCGCCCTGGGGCGAGTCATGCTAATATTTAACATGAACACAGCAAACTTCATCTTCAAAGAGCTCTGCAGCATTTAATCAGCTTCAGCACCAGCCCTGGGAGTGACAGGGACCAGACGAGGAGAAGAGACCTGGCCGGGGAGGCCACACAAGGCATTTCTGACTCGAGGCTTCCCAAGAGCCGCAGCATCCCTGGGCCCTGGTGTTTGGGGGAGCTCCAGGCTCGTGGGTCCCCCAAAAGGGTCGGGGTTCCTCCCTCCCGGGAGGGCTTTGCCAGACAGGCCCCAAGTGCCTCTCCCATAACCACTGTCCTTAACCATAACCACTCCTGCACGAGCCTTACAGCTTGTCAGAAGAGAAGGTGTATATTTTAGCCACAGGATTTTGCTTTTTTTCTCTCTTTTTCCCCCCTCTGTCCTACGGAAAGGCGGCACTTGGACTTCCAGAGCTAAAACCAGCTGGAGGGGAGAGCTTCTCTGTCCATCAGTGAAGTGGCACAGGAGGAGGCAGGCCGCTGTGAGGACCATTTCTCCAGGCACAAGAGATAAAAAGCCTGATAAAGGGGGTTAGGCAGGAGCCACGGTGAACTTGAACCGCTCCGAGTAAAGCCCCACGTCCCCAGCGGCAGCAAACACAGCTCCTGGAGCTGACAACTCCAGGACGGACGGGAGAGGTTTGAAGGGACGTTCAAGGGCAGAGGATTAGGTGAGGTTTCTCCTCGCTTGCCCCTTCCCCTCCCACACTTGGCCCCAACAGCCCTTTCAGCACCCACCTTCAGAGCACCCTGTGCCTGCCCAAGCCTCTCCCACACAGTGGGACCACCACATCACCCGGAGCTTGTCCAAAAGGGAAACAGCTCCTCGAACAGCCAGGAAAGAGGGATTTGCCGTGGGAGGGTCTGTCAGACCTTCTGCGCCGGGGGCAGCTGCACCCCAGCCCCGTGCAGCAGCACCTCACCCCAGCACTCCCACCCACACCATCACCCACCCTCCGCCGGGATTTGCTCCAGCCTTGGGAACGGTCCTTCCCCTCTGCTCCAGGGTCCCTTCCAGCTCAGCGGGAGTTTGGGATTTTTGGTGAAAACCAGGAAATTGGGATATGGAGTTTTCTCCTTCACTCGAGGGCATCACAAGCACCAAACCAAACAGGGCTCGTTTTTTATGGGGTAGGCTCCTTAGGCTTAGCAGCTCCACCACAGCGAACCGTGACT
Organism: Strix aluco; assembly: GCF_031877795.1. Taxonomy (NCBI): domain Eukaryota; kingdom Metazoa; phylum Chordata; class Aves; order Strigiformes; family Strigidae; genus Strix; species Strix aluco. The sequence continues at coordinate 13,353,168 of NC_133951.1, forward strand.
CGTTCCACAGCTGGAGCATTTCTCCCGTCGTGGTTTTGCTGGTCCATACTGGTGGAGCTGGCCATGGCCCGTCCCTGAGGGGACACCGAGAGCGTGGCTGTCCCTGGGGGGGCTCAAAGCCCCAACAGTGAGGTGCCAGGCTGTGACCTGCCCCAGCCCACGGCTCCGAGCGGGACCCCAGCACTGCTCTGCAAGGTCAGTTATTCCTTTGCCAGCAGCTGAAAGCTCCCTTTGCTGCTTTAAACACTTGTTTCCTATTAGTAAAATAAGACTGGTGAGAAAAATCTCTCTGGGTTGTTTAAACTTCTACCAGGGTTTACAGAAGAGGGGAGGGGAAGGGGGAGAGGCTGTGGGTTTCCCTAACCAGGACAGGCTATTACAATCAAAAACATTATTCAAGGGAAAGAGAGAGAGAACGGAGGGGGAAAAACATCCCTTTTAGAAAACACTGGAGCCGCTGTCTGTGCGCTGGGTTTTTTTTCCTCCTTCCCTCGCCTTTGCACAAAGCAGCTATTACTGGCCCTGACCACAACAAATTAATGGGGTGGGAGAGGGAGGTGTGAATGGAGGGGTCTGTACAGGAAGGGTGGCGAGCCCCCCCCTCACCCCCAGTCCTGCTGGGAGGAGGGAACCCCGCGCTGACCCCTCGCCCTGCAGCAGCCCTGGGGGAGAGAAAGTCCCAAGGGGCAGGAGGAAGGGGAATTCAACCCAGGAAGGATCCAGGAGGAGAAGCCCAGACGGGTGGGTTTGCCCCTGCTCTCCTCGTCCTCTCTCCCCCACGCACACCCCCAGTAAAACCCATCAGGGCTCCCCAAAAGCAAGAACTGGCCCCGGCTCTATGGCTTGGGCCACCTCCCCAGCAGCGCTGGTTGCCCAGCAGGTCTGGCACGTGCTGGGGATGGGGCTGCAGCCGGCTCGGCGAGTACCACAAGCAATGGGCTACAGCGAGCAACGTGCCATGTGCCACGGCACGCACGCACCGTGGCGAGCAACGTGCCGCCGTGCACGGTGGGTCACAGCATCCTCAACACCAACAGGGACCTGCTGGGGCCAGGCCACCCACTTCTCCCAGCCCTCGGTGGGGAGGCAGCCATGCATGGCCCCTCCCAGATCAAGATTTTAACCTGTTTTCCCAAGAAACGTGGGGGTCGGCGTCACGCTGTGTGGGGCAGGGGTCGGGCGCGGGCACGCAAAGCATGCGGTGTGGCAAGAGGCAAAGGCCACCAGAGCCCCAGCGCCTGGCCACAGGCGTCCCTGCACGTGGGGCTTCTTGCTCCTGCTTTGGGACATCTGCGGGGCAGAAAGGCCCTTCTGGGCTCAGCCACAGGCCGAGAAGGTCCCCATGTCATCTCCTGGCCTCCGCTCCCCGCCGTGTACCCACACTGTGCCTGCTCGCCCATCCCTAGGACCAGTCGTTCCTTCAACGTTTCCTCCCACCGCAGTTCTGCCTGAACTCTTCTTGGACTTTGGGGCCTTTTGAGCCTTTCCCGGGGACTCTAATGCCATCAGGATGAGGACAACTGTGTGACAACGTGGAGGCTAGAACACATAAGCCTTGCTCTTTGCTCTGCCTGGGTTCACTGCACGAAGGGTACGTCCACTCGCTGCTCAGGGACCACCTCTGTTTGCCCCACACAGCATCTCCAGAGATATCCAGGTGCTAAAGCGAAGAAGATTTACCTCCGATGCCTCAGCTGTGAAATAAAACCATCCCAGGGGACATTCCTCTCCCCCTTGGCCGCCGAGCCGTGCACACCTCACACCTTCTCTGTAGCTCCCGTGTCGAGCTGACGGCAACACGGTTGGTGAGAAAGCAACTGAATCAAAGCTGCATTGTGTATGGGGAAAACAAAGGCGTCCTTATTACGGAAATAGGTGGGGATTCTTGGAAGGCTTCCCCCGACTGCAAAGAAACACATTGTAAAACAGATGCACAAAGACAGACTGGAGCAGCCTGGCTCAGGGGAGCCAAACCTCTGAGTGCCCCCAGCGAGCTACGGGACACAGAGGAGATGGCGGCGGGGAGATGAGCCAGCGCAGCCAGAGGGACAATCATCAGGATGAAATGTTTAGAGACGTTCTCTCTAAGTCTCTCAAGCGAGAAAAGTGGGGAATAAATGATAGAGAGGTGTTAGAAGCAGCTCCCATCTGGTCTGATGGGCCACCTGTGTCCAGCTAGAAGACATTTTGCAGATGAGGAGGATAACCTGTGGCTCATCCCCAGCCTACACATCTAAAGAAAGAGCAGCCCAGGGGAAGCCACACAGGACTCCACCCAGGGATGCGTGTGCGCCGTTACCGGCTCTGCCACCGGCACCTTGGCCAGCGTGGGAATGTCACTTGGGTGTCTCCTCCATTTGGGCACAACAGACTCAGGTGTCCTTGGAAGCATCGAGGATCAAGGAGCCAACGTGCATTGGACACGTTACCTTTCCCAGCTCTCTGCCTCAGCTTCCCCGTTTGTAAGATGGTGGTGGTGACAGCGATGTCCTCCATAACCTCCTCGATCTGGGAACAGAAATGCCATTCGGACACGTGCCGTCTACACGTGAGCTCTGCAGAGAGCCAGCGCTGCTGGGATGGGTCCGCCCTTGCGTTGGCTGATCCTCTTCCGCAGCAGAGCCCAGTGCTGCAGTTTTAAGGAAGAAAAGGTAAAAAACCACGGCATGCTGGTGGAACTCCACCAAGGACCAGCTCCTCGTGGCAAGAGAGAAAGACTTCGTGTCCCCCGGGAACATACCGGGGCTGGACCTCCTACCCCCAGCTCGCCTGCCAACTGCTATGGCACCACGCTGGGAGACTCCAAGTTCACTTTCAAAAAAAAGTTGGCATCTCTGCATATTTGCAAGGTCAAGGCACAGAAAGCCTTCTATAAGCCTAAACCCTTGTTTTCAAGGGCCTATTCTTTTACAAACTGATTATGAAAGCAGGCTACATATTCTTAACAAGCCCCTTTTCACTACGGCTTTCAATTCCCTCCAGTGTATAATGTGCATGTGTATTCTTGCATGGCAGGCCCTTACATACTGTTTTGATTGTTATCGTCTTGCCATGAAAGGGCCGATTGTTTTGGGTTCCCAAGATTACATCATGGCTCCCACTCGGGCCGCCCGTCGAGGTGTTTGATCAGGACTCGCAGGTGGGAAGGAGCTCTGCGGCGAGCGCGGGGCCCTCGGCGTTTCCCCATACCTGCCCTACCTGTTAAACACAGCTGCCGGCACGCTCTGCCCCGGCGTCACGGGAGGCTCTCACGCGAGGAGACGGCCGGGGAGCTGCTGGGGGGAGCGGGGTGGGAGCCGTCCCCTCCGCCAGCCCCGGCGCCCGCTGGACCACGCGCCCACCCTGAGTCCCATCCACGGGCACACGGGGCTCTGGTGACTCCGTTGCTTTAGGTGCTCTGTGTTTTAATGGCCAAACCTGAAAAAGCAGGTGGGAGGATGGTACTCGTGCAGATTTGCCCTTTGATAATGCAGGATCTTTCATCTCAAACACTCAAAACCATTAAAAAAAAAAAAAAAAAGTGGATACAAACCTACCGTGCCTCCTCCTGAGTGCAGCCACCAGCCCCATCACCCACAGTGACGCAGAAATGCATGGAACAACATGGGAACCCATCCTGGGCAGGGGATGCAGGGTGTACCCCCATTCTGGGCAGGGGGTGCAGGGTTTACCCCCATATCAGGCAGGGGATGCAGGGTGTACCCCTATCCTGGGCACAGGATGCAGGGTGTACCCCCATATCAGGCAGGGGATGCAGGGTGTACCCCCACCCTGGGCAGGGGATGCAGCATGTGCTGCCCATCGCACGATGCCTTGAGCCTGAGAGCCCTCAGCTCTCCTCCCCACTGACAAAGAAACGACCAGGCTGGGAGCCACTGTACAATTTTCAAGTTACACGGACACACGGACAGATTGGAAATTACATGTGAATGAAATCCGACAAAAACAGGCACCCTGTTCTCATTTGGAAGTCGACAGCAGAACCTCCACCCAAACCGTGCGGCAAGCAAGGTGCTTTCCAAACGGCACCAAAGACAACCAGTGCATCTGGAAGGAAAAAGGGAAGAGGAGAAGCAGCAGGGAAGAATTTGGGACACAAACCAGGGGAAGAGCTGCAGAGATCGGGAGTCAGGAATGGGCTGGATGGTTGCACGGATACACATCTCCAATGAGAACCACAAAAGCAGACGATGAAAGGGGCACGGGTTTGAGGGTTACGTAGCCTGGGCAGAAGCTGCTCCGCCAGACTGCTCCCAGGAATGGAGAATCACAGAATCACAGAATCATCTGGGTTGGAAAAGCCCTTGAAGCTCCTCCAGTCCAACCAGGAACCTCATCCTGACCGTTCCCAACTCCACCAGATCCCTCAGCGCTGGGTCAACCCGACTCTTCAACCCCTCCAGGGATGGGGACTCCCCCCCTGCCCTGGGCAGCCCATTCCAACGCCCAACAACCCCTTCTGCAAAGAAATCCTTCCTAAGAGCCAGTCTGACCCTGCCCTGGCGCAGCTTGAGGCCATTCCCTCTGGTCCTGGCGCTGGTTCCTTGGCTCAAGAGACTCATCCCCCCTCTCTGCACCCTCCTTTCAGGGAGTTGGAGAGGGCCAGGAGGTCTCCCCTCAGCCTCCTCTTCTCCAGACTAAACCCCCCCAGTTCCCTCAGCCGCTCCCCATCAGACCTGTGCTCCAGACCCTGCACCAGCTCCGTTGCCCTTCTCTGGACACGCTCGAGTCATTCAATGGCCTTTTTGGAGTGAGGGGCCCAAAACTGAACCCACTCATCGAGGGGCGGCCTCACCAGTGCCGAGCACAGGGGTCAGATCCCTTCCCTGTCCCTGCTGGCCACACTCACCATGCGAGGTGTCCTCAGGCCCAGCCCTGCCCTCAGCACCCACGTTTCCAGGTCACGCTCATGAACGAGCAGCTTTTTAGACACAGCTTGACAGTCTTCCTAAGTGCCAGATGCTTTTGGCTAAAACCAGATCCAAAGATGTCACGTTTATAGCCCCAGATCTGCTCCCTCCCCAGCCTCCTCCCTTACTGCCTCCACACCCTGGTCTCAGCACACTCGCTTTTGTGCTCATGTCGGGTCTCTGCTAGAGCCATGCATAGACACATCTCAAGGGAAACAACACCTGCTGCCCCAGCACTCGGCCCTTTCAGAGCTGCTCCTCAGCAGCCCCTTCCATACCTTTTCCTACCCCTTCCCTCCCTCTTCCCATTCACTCGCTCCGGCTCTAAGCAGCGTGCCGCCCGGTCTGTGTCACATCTGCTCACCTGGCCCTCTGCCAGCCTTAAATATACACCGCTCTGGATCCACACGCAGTAAACATTTACAATTTTAGGAAATTTTACCCTTAATTTATCCCAAAGGCACATAAGCTAAGTTCAAAGTCATAAAACCTGCTCTCCCCTCTGACTGCGGCAACCGGGACGTGAACTTTAGCTGAAGAGCAAGAAATTCTCCAGCTTTCCCGACAGAAATCCCCAGCAGTGCCAGGCCAGCCTGGGACAGGGCTGCCATCCACCTCCCCTCCCCAGCGAACCTCAGCTCAGGCAGGGCTTGGGCTGGCAGGACGGGGTAGCCCCCGTGCCACCGGCCATCCTCATCCTGCGCACTAAGGCGAGGGGGATGGGGACAGGTCCATGCACGAAGCATCCAAACACATCCACGTGTCTGAGCTGGTTCCATCTTCAGGTTACATCACTCAGCTAAAACACACAGGGCTTTTTTTTGCTTTCCTTTCCCAACCTGCCGCGCGTCGGCGTGCTCTGCGTCCTGCCCGTGGCACACGCGTCTGTTAGACTCGCACGAGCACTCAGGCTCTTTCCCACCTCCCCTCCCCAATCCCACTTCAACTGACAGCAAACACAAAGCTCAGCTCCTGCTGCATCTTGTGGTCACTGCATCCTCCTGTGCTCCCTGGGGAGGACTGACCCTCTAAACCCTCCCTGAGCAAGTCATTATCATTACAGCTTAATTAGCCGAGGAAATGGGACTGGCACACAAAGGTGGGCAAGCCCTCGGAGGCAGCTGGCTAAGGGTGCAAGAACATCCCATGAGATACAGGGTGTGAGCGAGGGTCATCGCTCCGGGTACCAGGTGCTGCCAGCCCGGGCTTGGATGCCCCATGAGGCATCTCCTCCCCATCCCAGCAAAGCCGGGGGGGCTCAGCCAAAAGGACACGAGTCCAGACACCCCCACGAGTCCAGCCATGCCCCAATGCCAGCGGCTGCTGGCAAGAGCAAGTTCAAAGCCTCAACAGCAGCCGGGGCAGGTGATAAGCGATAGGAACTGCGGCCAGCCGGCGGACCCTGCCAGATCGCACGGAGGGGTCCCGTTGTCTAGGGACTATTTATTCCTCTGGGGTTTTAAAATCTTTATTCTTATCTGCCCGGTTATTTATGTAACTGTTTGATTTATGAGTCAGACTCACGCACAGGGTAAAAGTTCACATCTCCCCTGATCTAGGAAGCACAAAGACACGTTTCATGAGCTCCTCACGCTCCTGCTCTCTTCTCTCTTTCGCCACATTTTGACCTCAGCTGCGCAGCAGGAAAAGCTCGGGGAGCCCCGGCGCTTTCTCCCGCTGCCAGATAAGAGTGTGAACGCGACCTGCGAGCGCAGGATCCAACCAGTGTCACCCAACCTCGCCCAGCTCTGGCTCTCCAAGGCTGGTATCTGCAAAACGAGCAGAAGACGTGACCGAGCCCTGGAGTCGCTCCCTGCAAAACCCCCTTTGCAGGAGACACAAGCCGGGAGCCATCGCCCTTGTCCTGCCGCTTCCTCCTCACAGCACGTAAGGAAAAGCAGGAGACATTGCCCAGACAAATTTCTGTTTGCACAGTTATGGTCTACCTAGCTGAAAAATTGACAGATATTTGTAAATGGATGAAGACATCACTTCCCCTTCTCAGCATCAACTCCCCGTTGTATTTACTCGGGTTAAATTCCTGTCCAAAGAGAGGGACCAGCACAAGACCCAAATATTCCCAGGCAGCCGGCGGGTGGTCCCCAGCTCTGCCCAGTCTTGGGGGGAGCTGGGGACCCAGCCCAAGGTGGGACGATGCTCTGGCTGCAGACGGGTGGGTGAGCCCTGGGACAGGCTCAGCCCCCATGACAAGCACCCGCCCCTGCCTCAGTTTCCCCGTTCCTACAACAAGGACAGGAAGGCAGCACTGAAAAGCAGCAGGCAGAGCTGCAGGACCCCACCACTGCTGTTATTCACAACATTTTTCCTTTTTCAGAAGCGCATTCGGAGAAAAGCTCAGCATCGTTAGTGGCCACCCCCGAGCCCCATAGCCACCCAGCTCCAAGGCACCCTGTAAATCCCACCAAACAAGCAGAACAGCAACGACCATAAAAAGAGTCTGCGGGGACAGGTGAGAGCTCGCACCTCGTCAGAGCCAGCTCCCAAAGGTGGTGGCTTGGATGGAAATTGCTCCAGTTTTGAGCAGAAACCAACAACATCCTTTGCCGGCAGCCACTGAGGAGCCGCAGGCAGCACCTTCCAGCTCCAACCATCACCAGGAGGTTTTGGTCAAGACCCTACAAGTCACAAGCACCTATTTTTAAACACCTTAAGAAGACCCTCATGTGAGACCTCGTTAACTCTATTTTAAACAGCGTCAGGCTGCAGATAATTTAAATTTTTACATATTCATACAGGCACACCCATAAATAAAGTGGGATTTAACGATGTGGCTGCATTGATCTCGGGGAGGGCTAGAGCTGGAGGGAGATACAGAACCTTATAAAGGTTATTAAAATATTTTTTCAAAAATTAAACACACACAGAAGCTGGGTGGTCTAAAAGCAGGGCTGGGATTATGGCCCACCTATAAAAATTCCCAATAATACCTGCCAATTAATGTTTATAGCTTCATGCGAAAACGCCAGCGCTCTCCTTTTTGTATGAATCTTCAAATTGCAAGCACGTTTCGCACAGAAAATTATTTTACATGCCCTGGAAATCTCAGTGCAAATAATATGCTGGGGTGGGGGAATGGTTTGGGGGGGATTTTTTAGGTTTTTTTTTTGCCTTGTCCTCCATATCCAGGCAGCCACCAGCACACACAGCTCCCATTGCTCACAGGAAACAAAAGCCTCCAGCAAGGCAAGGGAAGAAGGATGAGTGTAGTTAATAAAGACACTGTTCTTCCTCCCTGCTCGGGGGTGAAAAGAACCTGAAGGGAATCAAAGCCCAGATATGTATAGATAAATATGTATGTATTTTACTCATCCTCTCCCGGGTGCCTGCAGTAACACGGTGATGGAGCTCAGCATCCCTCTTGTTCCCAGCCCGCCGCCGCGCGAGCAGAGCTCACTGCCGTGGCAGGGTTTTATCGAGGGGCTCGCAAACGATTCCCGTGCGTCCACATTTGCATCCCGATGGGGATCATTAGCTAAAAGCAAAATTAAAAGTACTGAAATGGTTTTCTCCTCTTCCATCTCCTGCAGCATCGCTGTTAAAAGACGCCGGGGGAGAAGCGTGAAAGCACCAGAGCAGCTCCTTTATGCAGCCCGAAAACCTGGAACTAAACAATTTACTAACAGCTGTAGCTATAAAAGGCCCTATTATTGCATCGTGTACAGTAACAATGTCTTCATTCAAATTGCTTCCCCTCCTCAGAGGGTTTATTTTTAAACCAGGCTGCTAAAGAGAGGGAACAGGCCACTGGGGCTGCAAAGATGAACCTGGTGTTCAAAGTGAGCTTTGTTTGGCATTATCTTGGTAAGATAAACAGGGATAATGGTTTTTTCTTTCTCTGTTTTTTTCTTTGCCCTTTTTCTTTTATTTTAAGGTGAACAGGAACTGGACGGGTGCACTTTACAGATCAAAGCAGGGCAGGAGAGACCTTTGCAATAGGGTCTTGGAGAACATGTGATTGCCAGTTTTTGGCTTTTGGGGCTGGGGAGGGAGCGGTGCCCAACACGTCATCCCGTGGGAGCAGGGGCCAGGTTCAAGGGCGAGTGCTTGTGCAGCCTGGCCCCAGCTCACCTCCTGACTGACCATCCTCCGCAGCACCCACATCGCTACCCGTCCTCCAGCCAGAGCATCACGCCCAGCCCGGGCTGCCACAGAGAGCCCCAGGGCCCCTCCGTGGTCCTCCCCAGCTCAGGGCAGCCTCCCCAGCCGCTCTCCTGGGGTGAGGCAGACACCCAAGGTGGTTGTACTGAAAACCAGGGGTGCCTCACCCCCCCAACATAGGGTGCAGGGCGAGCCGTGCCCCTGGGGAAGCATTACAACTCATTCAGCAGCTGCGGCTCGTGGGTTCTTGCAAACGCAGGGCTGAAACCTTCTCCTCTCCCACCCAGCTTGGCCAGAAACCATTCAGTTGGCCAACAGCACACTGAGGAACGGCTTGGGGAGCTCCCCATGAGCTCTCTCTCAGGGAGGTGAGAAGCTCCACGTGGGAGCTGCTCTGGCATCCCCTGTCCTTCAGGTTGTATCCGCAGACGCAGTGGTCACCGCAGAAAGAGAAGAAAGCAACCATTACACAGACTTTCCGTGGAGCCAGATGTTGTTTGGGAGGCCAGCTGTCTCTCATAAGTATTACAAATCAACCAAAAACCCTCCTCGGTCTAGACACTTGAGTAAAGGATAAGTAAGAAGTGAGAGAGAAGAGGAGGGGAGACTATTTATACAAATGGTGATGTAAACGCGAACAGCCAGCGAGGGATTCGCAGCCAGCAGCCCCGCTCCCAGCCAGGCTTTGGAGACCTCCCCGCTGACTTGGGAGGTCTTCTCCTCCTCCAACCTGGGGCAATAAATAAAAGCTGCAGCACCCATCCAGCTCCAGAAACTGGGGCCCAGCGGAGGCTGGGCTGCCACAGGCTTTCAACCCACCCGTCTCGGACAAGGGACAGGCAAGCGAAGAAGAACGAGCATTGCCACTAAACCTGCCAGCACCAATGTGGCGAAGGAGCCTCCGACATGCAGACACAAGCCACAGAGCCTGAGGGATTCCACTCAGCCTGGCTCCACCACGGGCTGCACCGCTTCGGGCAGGTTTCCCCTGCTGAGCCACTGACTGTGAGCGCCTTGAATTTTGGTTTCCGAATTTCAGGAAAGCACAAAGCACCCGTTTTCTCTAGCAGCCCTCCATCTCCTGCAGCTTGGCTGCTTTTGGGAGATGTTCCCCATCTCCCTCACCCCCTGCCCAGCACCTCTACGGGACACAGCCCCGCTCCGCAATTCCCTCCTCGGCATCTCCAGCAGCATCGTCTGCCAAGAGCGACCTCGGACAATCGGGAAGAGCAGCTGCCCCCGAACACAGCTGTGCGATGGAAAACCACCCCCGGCCAGCCAAGCCCCTGGTTGCAAGACTCAAAGAGCAAAAATAATCCTCCAAAAAGCATCCTCCCCGTGCTGGTGCATGAGGATGGGGGATTGGACCCACCTCAACCTCCCCAGCCTGGCAGGAGGCAGCCCCAGGCCGCGAGGCCAAGATAAACCATTCAAGATGCAGTTTGCTGCCAAGAACGACCGAGGAGCCGCTCTCCCGGCTGGAGCCCCGCCCGACGGCAGCTGCCGATCCAAAATGGGTTCCCTTTGCTGGGGGGCTCAGCGCGGCTCCCCCGTGTCCGCTCAACGGTGGGACACAAGCACCTTCCCAGCACCCAGGGCACCCACAGCACTGCAGGCAGGTGAGGGACCTTGCTGGAGCCCAGAGACCTGCTTGACATTGGGGAAGTCTCCTGCACAAATCACAAATTTAAGTTCACCCTGAACCCAGTCTCCAGCAACCCAGATTGTTGTGACCAAACCGAGCTACCACGTTTTTGGAGGACCAGGAAAACGTTTGCACTCTGCCTCTGATTCAGATTGGAAAACAAGATCCTACTCCCTGCCCGCATCTCTCCCCATCAGGGACTGAGCAGCAAAGCGCCATAAGACTCCGGATTTAACTCACCAGCACTGCACCAAAATGGGGAGCAGGTGGGTCTGCAGGATGACAGACTATCCAGGCACTGCAGGATTGGTGAGGAAAATATCTGGTAGCTTTGAAGGCAGCTCAACAAAACCACTGAAGGCCACACAGCTTTCCTACCACGTTTCTTTTACCCATCCCACAGACCCGACCATGTGAGATGACAGGAGCCATCGGTAGCTCTGGAGCTGCTCCGGGAGAGGCTGGACGTGCTGTTGTGTTTGGTGACACGCTGATTTCATTATTCACACAGGAATATTTTTTTTGGATACAGGATGAAGCCAAGACATCATGGCCAGTCTGGCTTGTGTCTGTCAGTGGTGTAAGTTTGTTTATCGAGGATAAGGAGCGAGAAGGGAGGCTGCACCACGGGCCATGGCCAGCCTCCGTTTAGCCTTGTACCAGGGGTGGCTTCGTGAGATCTCACCTACACCACAAACCAAGCGCGTCAAAGCAGTCCTGCAGCATCTGCTAAGGCTTCAAACGGGAACGGGGGAACAACATCCAAGATGGTTGGGATGCTGGGAAAGGCCTCAGGAGGGGGAAGCGCAGGCAGAGGCGCTGCCTGATCCAGCACAGCCCTGCAAACATCTCCAGAGGTGGGGGGGAAGCGCCTCAAGCCCACCTCACTTTGCTTCCCAGGCACCCACTTCCTTTTCCTAGTGTCCTAGAAGAGGTGTAATACCCATTTTTTACAACAAAATACCATTTTCTGATGGGCAAAAAGAGAACTAGAAGGCTTTGGCAGGAGGAGCACACGTGCATCAGCTCTGCTGCTACGGCAGGGTGAGTGTGGGGTGTCCGTCCCCTCGCTGCTGAACCGAAGCCCTGGCTTTCCCGCCCAGTGACAGAGGAGAGCGCTTTCCCAACATCCACACAGCCTCATTTCATCCAGCACCGAGACCTCCTCTTCTGCCTAAATCGTGCATTTCTTCTCTTAAAGCCAATCTGTACATTTGCATGTGGGGGCTGGGACATCTGCATCCAAGACTTCTGTTGGGAAGATGCTGTCGCCGCTGGCAGAAGCCTCCTCTCCATCTCTTCAGCCACCACTGCGGAGTTTTGTTAGCCGCAGTGAGAAATGCAGCAGCCAAGGAGCCACAGTCCTGGTTTGTGGCTCACCAAACCCTTCCAGCCCACCTTCTTTCCAGAGCACCAGCCCTGGTGAAAACCCACCCTGGTACCATCCCCGCCATTCACAAAAGAAAGGCCCTCGAGAAATGTACCCCGCTCCTTAACTCTCAGTCATAAACATCTACCTTTGGGAGAAGCTAATTAAAAGGTGCTTAATAAGCATCTTCCAACAGTTTTGTTTTGTATCCTGTGGCAGCACCCCGGGCAGGAGCAGCATTTGTCAGGGATCCCAGGGAAATGTGGAAATCCCCGTGCAGCCCCACCTCCCTCCCATCAATAGGTGGGTTTTTTCCATCAGGTGTTTCTGTGCACGGCCTTGATCTGATAAAGAGGTCGGGATTCGACCCCACATTTTGATCCTACACGAGCAACCTCTTCATTAGCTCCACTGTGGATCTATTCATAAGCAACAGAGATTGCATGTGTGTGAACGAGAGAAAAACCCAGTGTGTCTTCTGCTGTCTCTCAGACCACAATGATTTCCATTCATTCAAAGAAAACACAGTATAAAATTTTTGCCTGGTTTCAATCTCCGTACATTAATCAAGCCTTTTTTTTTTTTTTTTTTTTTTTTTTCCCCCAGCCTGAGACACACAGCGTGGGAGGCACAGGCTGTCCCATGAAATAATATTTTCCAAGCCATAGTCAAAGTCTGCCTGTCAACTCGAAGCCTCTTTTCTGTCTGTTTTACCAAAGCTGGACAGGAAACAATCTGTGGGCACAACAGATCAAAACAAGGCCAGCATTCCCAGCAAAAGGGCTGATGAATGGGAACCATTGTGCTGCGGTGGAGGAAACATCACCATCATCACTGGGGGGAAGAAAAAAAATAAATATATCTGTTTACATCACTTCCACACTCGCACCCGCTCTCCAGCTGCCCTAAAGAGGAGCTTTCATTCGGAGATAGCCGGGACAGGTGGGACGCTGGTGGGAGCTCCGGTGCCACGATGTGATGGTCCGTCAGCACAAAAAGCACTTTGCAAGCCGAGGTGTTCTGGGGAAGGGCAAGCCTGACTTAAACATTACACTCACAAAAACGTGCACTTCCCCCCCTTCCTCGCACCCGCGGTGAGCAGGGCTCAGACCCTGGACAAAACGTTACCTGCAGCTTGCAGACGAGGATGCAACAAACTCTTGGGTGGGATTTGGGGGTTGCTGAAGGGGAGAAAGAATCTGTCCCTGCCCCGAGGAGTTTGGGGAAAGCTCGCTGGGTGCAGGTCCACCTCATCCAGGAGGGTCCCAGTGCCAACACTGCTGTGCCCAGGAAAAGGGGGTGCTGAGGGGGTGATGCCCCCAGCGGGGAGACGCCTCTGCTCCCCACCTGAGTGCCGAGGGGTTCCCCTGGCTCCCGCTCACCCCCAAAAACTGCTACAGCTGCTCAAGGGGATCCATGTGAACCCCAAGAACCTCTCCCCAGGCACGCAGGGAGAGCTGCCCTCATCGCCGTGAACAGAGCCCCCACAACCAGGAGCAGCAGCCCCCGGCCCCCCACCCCTAATCGTACTCGGCTTCAACCTGAGGCAGAGGTTTGCCAAAACTTTGCCTACACCATTTTTAACCTCTCTAAATTATTTGCACCCGCCATAGCCTAGGAGGACCCGGTGCCCAGACCACCCATGGCTTAACAAAACATTTCACTTCATTTTTCAAACTTCCAGTCCTTTATATATTTCGTCTGTTCAAAGTAATTTACTGCATTTAACTTGATATCGGTTTCACTTAGTTGAACGTTCTCTCACATCTGAAAGAGCAGCCCTCTGCCAGGCATTTTGCCAGCAAAAAAGCCACATTTGGGAGTCCCGCTAGCTCCAGGGCTTGCCCTACAGCCGTGCGAGCCCACGAATCAGCCCCAAATCTGCTGAGAACAGGCTGGTAGGAACATGGATGTTACCACCTAGTGTCAGACGGGAGAGGAGCAGCAACCGGGGATGGGGATGGGGATGGGGACAGCTCGGCCACGGCTCTTGCTCTGCCGAAACCACCCGTGTGGGACTGCGAGCCCAGAGCCTGCAGGTCATCCCGGGTATCTCTGCTTTCCTGGCCACCAGCCAGGACATGAGCTTTCCACTCCTGTAACAGCAGTGGAGGTAAAAATAAAAATGCACGATGCCCTTTTGAAGAGGAGGAGAGCAGTAAAATCCCATCCATGCTTTATTTTGGCTTTTCAGTTCGAGTCAGACTTGCAGATATTTCTTGCCTACAACCAGCCAAGTTATTCCCTGTAGCAGTCACAGAATCACAGAATCATTCAGGTTGGAAAAGCCCCTTGGGATCATCGAGTCCAACCATCAGCCCGACTCTACAAAGTTCTCCCCTACCCACATCCCCCAACAGCTCATCCAAACCACCCTTAAACACACCCAGGGATGGGGACTCCACTCCCTCCCTGGGCAGCCTATTCCACTGGTGGAAGTCAGGTCCGCACTGTCCTAATTCATCTCCTGGTTTTGATGGAAGAAGTAGAGAAGCAGCTCTGCCCCGTCCCTGCCAGCAGCATGGGGAAGGTGCCTGGAGCACAGACACGAGCCAGCAACAAAAATGCAGAATGTAACAGATACATGAGGACGGGGCACCAGGCTCGGCTGTTCAAGCCATCACACAGGGATGTATTTAGTGGAACGAGCACAGCAAACGTGTGGCAGAGGAGAGGAGCTCTTTACAGACAAGGCAGGAGTTGCCCGTCACCTCAGCACGGTGCCACGGGAAGCCCGTGGGAAGCCCGAGAGGCTGCAGGCATAGCCCACACGCGGGCAGGAGCTCCGGCCCCGGCCTGGGGACAGCTTGCAGCACTGGCTGAAATTAAAATTAAACGATCCCTCTGCCAAACATAGACCTCACCGATTACCCAGGACCTGCAAACACCGCCACAAGAGAAGTTATCTTTTTTTTTTTTATATTTTAATTTCTGGCACAAACTGTCCCTTGTGACCGGACTTAGCCTCGTGCCGTGACAAAAGCTGCTTTCTTACCGAGTTAACGCCGCAGCACCCCGTGGCCCCGCAGCTCCCGTGCTGTGTCACGTGAGAACAGAGAGCAGCTTCATCCCCGGGGACCCCTGTGCCCCCAGGACCCCCGTCCTCGGGGGATGCTCCAGCCCTGCAGACTGGCTGCAGCCAGGCACCGCGGTGCTCACGTCCCATGACGGGGAGGAAGCCTGAACCAAACCACAAAGGGCCATGAGAGGGACAGTGAGGGCAGCAGAGCCAGAGCAGGGAGAAAAGAGCATCTCCCAGTAGCTACAGGTTTGATTTTCCAGCCTGAATAATTTTTTAATTATACACACAAATGACATAAAAATACTACTGAGGCTGCAAAATGAAATACTCAGAGATTACACCCACGCAGCCACCATACGTAACACGGAGACTGCGGCGAGAGACCCGTGTACCCGCGCTCGAGAGGGAACCAGCACTCAAAGATTATTTCCACTGGGAGAGCACCCCTAGTGCACAGGCTTCACGCCCCAGCTGGAAAGCAGCTCGGCCACAGGAAAACCAGGAATATCAGCCAGTGAATCACCCGCTCGCTGCCTGCGCTGCCAGCCGGTGACGCAGGGAATATCCTATCTGCTGGAACCACGGCGCTGAGATTCCTTACAGTGGAGCAGATCAGCCAGAGAGGGATTGGCAAGAGAAAATCCAGACTGTTCAAAGTTAACAACAGATTCCCTTTTCCTCCCCAAATTAGCCAGCCGAGGAAGCCGTCCAGGCCCCGGCACCGCTCACCACGCAGATGAGACCAGTCACAGAAACCGTCCTGCTTTCACCACTCGTCCCCTGGCAGGCCCTTGCCCTCTGTCCCCCTCCTTGTCCTTGAAGACATTCCCAAACCTTTCTCCTCTCTCTTTTTCTTAAAAGCAAAATTGCTGGCACAAGCTTTTTACGGTAGTTTTCTGTTCACTCTGCGGTATAACGCAGGTATGTTCAGGAGTTCCCACAATTCTGACCAAGGAAATTAATTTTATAGTGAATTCCTCTCTGACAGAGAAAAATTCACAAGAAAAAGCTACGCGCTGTAAGAAAATGGATTTGGCTTTTGCGTGCTGGCATACAGCATGATTACAAGCTGCCTTTCAGAAAGCGAAGAGCACAGGGAGGATTTGTAAGGGGCAAGAAGCAGAACCAGGCTCCTGCATCGCCGCTCCCCCCCACCAAGGACCCCCCCTCTGCTCCCCCCAAATCCAGTCATCACACCAAGGCAACAGCACGATGATGGGTGGGATGGGGAGGGGGATAACCAGCCCCTCGTGATGATTCTCAAAGGAAGAGCCTCTGATGGAGGGGGGGGTGTGTTGAAAAAGAGAGGTCCCCAAGGACCCCACACCCCCCCTCCACGCTCGTGTTTCCAGCCAGGGCACGAGCTCCCACCGCGGGGAAAGGGGATGTGGGATGGAGATGCTGCAAGCTCCTGGGTCCCGAGGGAAGGGACGTGGTCCAGAGGGGATGGCAGAGTGGGGACGGGGGGGGGGCTCCTCCCTGCCAGCCCCAGACCCCACCTCGCAGCTGCCCAGCATCGCAGGCATGACCCCCATGGGATGAGGGGCTCAGGGTCACCCCAGGGTTCACTAGTGGGTGTTTTTGGCCTCAAAAAGACACAGCAGGGACCTGGAAAGAGGGAGAGGCCACCCTGACTCTCGCTGCTCCCCTGCACCACAGCCCCTGCGGGTGGGACATGTGGAGCGTGGCCAGCAGCAGGGACCTGCCCTGGCCCCTCTCATGCCACACCCAGCCCTGGGGAAGCCACTGGCAAAGTGCACCAGCCCTGCCTGCACTCCTGCCTGCACTCCTGCCCGCTTCGCATCCCCAGAGCGGCCGAGGGAAGTGCAAATTCAGCCCGGCTTGATCTCAGCAGCTCCAGCCCCATCTGGTTCCTGTTAAATCAGCCACACAAGGTGGAGAGGGTTTCCTCCCCCCATGCTACAGTGTGCAAAGAGGGGGAGGTAAAGCAGCTTTTTTAAGACATGGCTGCCCTTCTCTTTACCTTCCTGCCTGGAAGGCAGCCAGGAGCGGCTCACGCCTCCCTGCTCACATCTGGAGGGGACCTTCCCCTCCCGGGGTTCACTGCACACCCCACGCCAGGCACTGCTCCTCTGCACGGGCCTCGCTCCTCCACCCCGGGCACCCACTCGCTCTGGGTCTTCGCTCCTCTTCTGCCACCGCAGCAGCTTTGTCCTGAGCTGCTATTTCCAGCCCGTGGGACTTTCTGATGGTTTTATCCTTGCAAGGAGCTGGGCAGGAGAACTGCAGTCCCGCAGCAGGGAGGGATGCTTCTGCCCAAGGACGAGCAGCAGCTCAGCCCCCCACGGGGAACACCCCAAAAGCAGACGTTAAGTCATCCTAAGCTCTGTCTAAACTGCTATAAAACCTACATCACCTTCCCACAAAAGGCCTGAGTGAGGACCGATACCCACCTGCACACAAAAGCGAAGATCCAACCCCACTGCTGAGACTTCGCCTTCCTCAGGCACAGGACCGCATTTCGGGGGCATCCCCTGACAGGCCAAATAAAGCGGGTTCCCCCCCATAAATGAAACAACTCGCATGATGGGGGGGCTGAAATCCAAGGGCTCACCCTGGCAAGGGCAGAGAGGAGCCGTGGAGCAGCGAGACCGCAGGAACGGAGCCTGCACACCCGGTGGCAGCAAAGAAACGCGGACGAGTGCGGGCAGGGGCTGGCAGGCAGCACCGAGATGCTCCGGGGAGATGGGGTGCAGAGGGCCAGATCCTGCAAGCAGGGGCAGGACCCCACCAGCGCCCAGAGTGTCAGGGAATGGCAGGGGAGATGCCAGCACATGCAAAGCACCAGGTGTTTTGAAAGGTGAGAATCCCACCCTGCTGCCTAATCATCCTTTTTTTGGTTTTTAGCCAAATTTCCAAGTGTCCCCCTGACTCGGGCCACCCACTGTGGCTCTACGCCCGCAGTGCTCTGCTTCCACTGCCTGTGCTGGTGCTTCCCGGCCACCATGGCTCCCAGCTGGCCCCAGCTCTGCAGCACACCCAGCCCCGCTGTGCTTTAGAACCCAAAAATGGTCCCTTGCCACGCTCGGCCGGGGCTGAGCTCCGCACCAGCGCCAGCCCCAAGCGCAGGAGCCCCGCAGCACCCCTCCTGCTGCGGGCAGGGAGCAGGCAGCACCGAGAAACCTTCCCACTGCCAGCGCAGGCGCAAGCCCTCAGCCTAGGAAAAACCTCATCGGATCCCTGCAAGGTCTGGAGAACCGGGTGTTAACTTCTCGACAGCAAAGCTGGCCGGAGCAGCACCCGGCTGCTCGCGACGCCCAGACGTCACTGCTGCAGCACCGCTGCGGTTTGCAGAGCGGCTGGTGCTCTCCCCTTCTTCCTAATTGTCTCTCTGCAAACACGCTGCGTATTTGCAAAGCCTGTGGCTCTGAAAACAGCCCTTCGGAATACAGCATGGCTGGGTTTCACCAGGGCCCTACAGCGAGCTGGAATGAATTCAGGCTCCTGTCGAGATCTCACCCCTCTGGGAGCAATGCAATCAGGCAGTGCTTCCCCAAGCAAGCCAGCATTTATTCATCCAGCACAAGGCAGCAAGGAAGGTCCTCTGGTTAGCGTGGGCAAGTCCCAGCCAGCCCTGGAAACATCTACCAGCCATTGCCAGCATCCCTAGGCGTCCGCATCTTTTGCTCGGGCTCTGAGCGCATTAATAAATACTTCTGCACGACTCAAGGTTTGGAGGAATGAGCCTTCCTGAGAGGCAGCTCAGCCCAGCTCCAGCTCAGCTCGGTGCTAACGCGGTTAGTCACACCCAGGGGGGAGCAGGAGCGGAATGGAGGAGGTAAAACGAGTCACCCAGCTGTTTCATTAAAACATTTCAAAATAAACATTTCTATTTCAAAATAACAGACACGAGAGGGACCACGACTGTTGTGTCCCTAAGAGCGGAGGTTGGCCAAGGAGCAATTTCCCCTTCGGATGTGTCAAAAGAGTTAGCTCTATTTCTCACGTTAGCTCACATCAAGTATAATTCCACGGCTGTTTTTTTAAGCCTACATAACACAAATTAGCCACCTAAAATTATACTCTTGGATATTTCCAAATGGCTTCACGGCGGAGCAGCTACACCGAGCGCTTCTTGGGCTGCCCGCAGATGACAGACAGATTGATGGCAATGAAGTTATTTTGTCTCCTTTCGCAGCTGACTAAATTTGCATTGGTATTTTCATGGTACAGACTCCACCTTTCATCTAACATGATTAATGCTGTTGTAAATACAGAGAAAGAACCAGCTGCTTCTGGCTTCTTAGCTTCTACTGAGCAGCTGATGAGAAAAAGTCCTTTTGTTCGAGCATCTCTAAAGTCTCTGCAGACTTTATGAAGAGCCTTTTATTTCAAAAGGTTAGAGAAACGCGGTGTCTAGAGCTGATGTATCCTGCTTGTCTCGCCACAAATCTGGATGGTATCTGCTGCAATGCAAGCGCCGGGGGCAGCATGCTATCAGGATGGGTCCCTCACCAGCGGGGGATTAACAGGGCATCGGGTACAGAAGGTTTTGCTCAGGTCTTTGCAGGATCCTCAAGAGCACAGCTTGTGCTTGGCCAGAGAAGGGGCTGGACAGCCTGGAGGGCTCAAAACCAGCCCCGAGGCCACACAGATCCTCTGGCAGGAACAAGGTGGCTGAGACATAACAGCGCTTTCGTCCACAAGCTGTAAGGGCTGGGCAGGTTATTCACAGGCTGAACACGCCGCGTGTCCCCAGACCACATAAATTACAGTGTGGGGCTGGTAAAGAAAGGGCAAAGGGAACGTGGTGTGCCACGAGCCTCAGGTGTAAAATTCAAACAGAAAAAGAAAAACATTTGGTAACAGCAGGTCGAGGAGCCTCAGCAGGAGGGTGCCGTTTGCGAGCCAGCCGCCAAGAGGTGCCAGCAGCTCTTCCAGAGCCCAGGCAGCTCCTCCAGCTCCCGCTTCGCACCAGGCTTCTCTCCTTCTCCCATTTCTTTAGCTACATCAGCTCAGTTTCAGCTCTGCCGGGGTGGGGAGGCAGCAGGGCTCTCTCTGTCATCACCCACCTCACACACCCAGGTTTTGCTCCTGCTTGGTATGAAAATGCACCCAAACCCCGGTCCCAGGCAGTTTAGAGGAGCTGAATTAACCCCCCCGCCGTGTTCACACCACTCCCGGAGAGAAGCGCAACAGGTTTTGCACGGGGCAATGCTGGTGCTGCCAAAACCTGAGCTGGGCGAGAGCGGCTGCTGGCGAGGCTGGAGCAGGCGAACAGGGATGTCGGGAAGATTGAGGGTCTTTATTGCCATGAATTACAGAGTCTAGTGGCCCTGCTTGGCAGGAATGGAAAACAAAGCCACCGCACGCTTTCCAGCAGCTCCGGCAGCTGCTCCTACCCACTGGGGATGCTGCTTTTGTGGAAAATCTCAGCATTTCTCTGTCACGTCTGACAAGCACAACCACTAGGAAAACGCAACAGCACCAGGAATTTCTTCTGCTCCTTCTGCCCACACTTGTGCTTCCAGACAAGTCTCAGTCAATGCCTCTCCAACGCCCCGGGCTCAGCAGCAATGGGGGACAGACAGACAACCTCCAAGAGGCAAAGGTGCACAAAAACCTGATGCACACAGTTGTGGCTTACCTGGCGCTTTGGAAGGTCGCTGACGTGGATTTTCCAATAGCCCCGAATCCAACTCCCACTGCCAGACCCTCTGAAACAGGAAGGAAAAAAACAGTAAGGTCAAACCCTACAATGGCCCGGTCCCTCCTGCTGTGCTTCAACAGAGCAAAGACCCGCTCAAGCAGGAGAGCACAACTCCAGGCCGGGTCGTTACCCTTCTCACTTTAATCTAAATTCTTTTAATCTGAGCTCAATGCAAGATCCTCCCATGCTGCTTGGGGTACTTCACTATGAACCCAAACCAACAGTTTCTTGGGAAGCCAAGACAGAGAGGAGAGATTTCTGTATTTATGAGTGCGCTGGAAGGGAAAAGATCACAGTCTGCACCAGCTGAAATGTTATTTTAATAAGGAGCATAGCAGTGCAAAACACCAAAATCTGCTCAGAAAGGTTCTGGTTTGGCAAACCTCTCTGCAGAGAGGTGTCTCTGTGAGGTGCAGATGAGTTGGTGCCACGGGGGGTTGCAGAAGAATCAAACACCAATTTCTCCCATAAACTCCCCGGGATCTGTGCTGAGCCGGGACCTGGCTCCCAGCAGTGTCACCTCCCCGGTGTCTGGTCTCCCCGTGCCCAAACACCAGCACAACGCCTGTGCAGGCTCCAGAAGGAAAACCAAACTCCACGAGAGAATTCCCACTTTGTAGATTATTTTAGATTATAGTTAATGCCATAAATGCCAAGGAAAACCAGCCGAGGAGCCTTCCCAGGAGGGCAGCGGGTGCGGGAGACCTGCGATCCGCCGCTGCCTCCTCCGTGCAGCTCCTCAGGGATAACTGCTCCATCCTTCCCCGCTGCCCTCCTGCCCTTCCTCAAACTTCTCTTACCCTCCCACCACTGGCACAGCTCCCTCATCCCTCCCAGAAAAAAATAATATTTTCAGAAAGCATCAAACCGCCGCTTCTTGTATTCCTTTGTTCAAAATCCCCATTTTTGTTTTTTGCAGCCTCTCTGGTATCGCTCCCCTCCGAGCAAGGCGGTGGGGGGAAAAACACTCAAAGAACAAAAGCAAACCTGTTTGTGTAGCTGGCTGGGTTTTACAGCCTTCAAAGGAGGCAATTACCCGCTCTGGCTGCTGGCAGCCAGACGAGGGGACAGTGGGGACTATTCAGATGAGCATTCAAACAGGTTGAAAATGTCACTGAGAGTGTTTACCTGTGTACTGGAGGATAAGGTCTCAGAAGAAGAGGACCGTGTGTGTGTTTGTGGTCTTCTGAATTTCCAGTTGCCTTGGAAACACACCATAAAAAGCAGCACTAACTCGGATAATCGCGGCATTTGCATCCCCGAGTCCAGGCTGAGCACGGAGAAACTGCACCACTCGACAGCTCCTCAGAGCCCTGATCCAAGGCTCGCGCCGAGGCTCAGCGTGGAGACAGGGAAAACGATCAACCCTGTGTGCAGGGTTACAGGGCAAGGAGACGCCGAATCATCCCGAAAAAACCCACGACTGGGTGATAACTCCATCTAGTGAACCAGCCTGAGGAAGCGAGGCCCACGCCAGCCCCGGGAGGGATCCCCAGCTCGGCGACGGGCAGACGGGCGAGCGCACGGGGCCGCGATCGCCGCAGGGGCTGCACCTGCCCCCAGCGATGGCTTCGAAGGTCTCTGCTCCACAGGCACTTAAATAAAATTTGGGAGGCAGATCTTTGTAAAGACGTTTAATGGCTGTGCTCAGTATGGAGGATGTAATGAAGATACAAATGGGTCTGGCACTGTTCTTCCAAAAGATTTCTTTTTAAGCGAGACTTGCCCAGAGAGCAAAATTCAAAGGACAAAAGTGCTCATTTGTGTGAATAACGAAAATAGCTTTGACAGAGGGGAAAAACCACAATCATTTCCCCGCTGCAAAGCAAGTCTCAGGGAGTAAGAAACTCAGCAGCACAATTAATGAAAGTACAAATCATATACATGGAAACAAATTATGGGAAATTAAAATCAACAGATGGTGCGTAGTGAACTGCTTATTTGGAGAGGGAGAAGCAGCTGATGGTGGAAGCTGCAGCACGGTGGAGATACGCAACAGCACAGAGAGGAGGAGGTGACGCAGCAGCCTCTGGCCATGGGCTTGCCCAGGTCCCCACGTCCCACGGGACGACACGAGAGCTGGGGCAGGACAAGTCCGACCCCAAACTGGCCAACGGGCTGCTGAGCCCGGAGCATCCCATGGGAACTCACAGCCCAGCAAGTCTGGTGTCACGCGTGGTCCAGACCCAGCAGGGACCCCAGCACATCCCATCGCCGCTGCCGAGCCTCGGGAAGCCTCTAATTCTCTCTAGTAGATATGTGTGATGCGCTCAGCCCACTGCTGAGATTTGTTTCAAATATTTCATTTAGAAAAGCCTGCCAAGACTACACAATAATTTCACCGCTTCAGCAACACAGGTTCAGCCTCTTTTAAAGATGTCAAATCTCAAAACAACTCAGTTTTGCAGGTAAGCAAGCAGATACACAAAGATTTATTTATGTGGAAAACAAACTGAAAGAGCTGGCTGCCAGTTTGCCCACACTCAAAGCTCACAGCCAGCCCAGCCCTCCAGTTGCAGCCCCTCTCTCGGGTATTCTGCACATACTCAAATTATAAATAGCCCAAGCGGCTTCTTCAGGTGGGAAAAGGTACAAAAAGAGAAAGGTTAATGCTTCTATGTCAACCACTTCCAGATACGCTGCACTGATGGCTCTGCAAATGGATGACTAGGACATGAGGTCACCGGAGGTGGGTATGGGAGAGCAGATCTCTCACCAAAGGCTCCGACATCAGCTTCACAAACACACAGTCCCTGCGAAATCCCTGGTTCTTGGCACCATCACGAGCAAATGCAGAGAGCAGCACAGTCCCGGGCAACCCTGAGAGACTGAAGGATTCATGGTGGGCCACCACTCTGCAGAGGGCAAGGGAAAAGCCCCACAGCTTCGCATGTGAAAGAGGGTGGAAGGCGGGCGTGCGGCCCACAGGAAACCTTTCCATGTCAGAAAGGGCCCTTCCGAGGATTTCAGTGGCCAAAGCAGTTGCCAGCCCCTCCTGCAACGGGTGATGGAGCTGGAAGAGCCGGAGCATCCACACGACCCCGTTAGCTGGAGGGCTCGTGCGGTGAAGGCACCAGGCTGGGGTGTTAATTCGTATCTTTTTGCAGAGTTGCAGAACAAAGAAAGAAAAATATGACTGATCTCAGCCACTGTCAAGAAAATGCTTCTATTTAACCTAAACAAAGGGATTTTGCCTCTCTTGGGCTTCCTTGGCATTACAATTCAAGACGCTTTATCCTGATAAGGCATTACCCAGGGATCAGACTAATCCTATGCTAACTTAAGGATCAGCCACAAACCTCTCAGTTGGCAGTGCTCGTTGCAAAGGCATGTTTTCCTCTTGCTTGTTTTCCAAGAAAAGAAAAAAAGCTTCAAAACCTCAAACTGAAAAGCGATAACCATGCTGGAGGGTCACTACAGAGTCTCCCGTTGTTAATGCCAGACAGCTACAGGATGTGTGATGGCCACCTCCCGATCACCATGGCGAGGGCAAGAAGCGTGATACCCATCGGTCTCCTTCCAGCCTACGTCTGATACACAGAGTTGATCTAAACCAGAGTGTCTTCACAGCACCAGGGACTGTCCACCAGCTCCAAAGCCAAGGGGAACCCGTTTTCCCTGCCTGGGAGCTTGTAGCATCACCGGGGCCAAGCCCCACCATCCTCCTCCACTCCCCCCCTCGCTTATGGCTGTTGCTTTGCGCAGGATCAGCTCCCGCCTCCAGAGCCACGCAGATGGTAGCCACGGGCACAGCAGGAGAGGACCACACAGGAGCGGGGACAGGGCTAGCGAGGCTGTTGGTCTGAGCCCAAAAAGCATCTTCACAAGGAAGGCAACCAGCGCAAAATTCAGAAAGAAAAAGCCAAGAGGGAACACCACAGCAAAGAGGAGTCGGTGCAAAGGGAAGGACCGTGGAAAGGGGAGTGGAGCAAAGCTAAATAGCACAGAGTCACGTCGAGGCACCACGGGCAGGCAGGAGGTGATGGCGCGGCGTGACACGATGGCCCCAGCACTGAGTGGAGCAGCCGAGGAGACTGACGCAGCGCATGAAGAGCTGGCGAGGAGGACGTCAGCCAAGGGAGCGAAGTGAAGGCCACGCTGCTCCCAGAGCACTGCTGGCACCTTCACGCTTGGCCTGAGGTCCCCGGCTCCCTCGATGCTCATCCACCGGCATTCAAGCACCGGTGAGCAGAGGGGACTCAGATGTGTGTGGCATGCTGTTACAGCTCTGCTTTTATTTTTACTTTAATTTCACTTCAGTGCCCCATCAGCAGAGCTGCAAAACAGCACAAGATGTTCTGTCTCGTTGAGCCAGGAGGACAGTGACAATGTTCCCGTCTGCTCTAATCCACAGGAGCACAGGAATTGGCTGGGATGGGCTTTGGGATGAGGCCTGGCACTGACCCATCTCCTCCCCCTCGGCGTGGAAAGCTCTGTATGCTCCCACTCCACACTGGGATGTTCCTGGGGAAGCCAAAGGTCTCCAGCCCCACGGGAACTGTGTGGGCTCCTGAGATGGTGCAGCACCGTGGTGCTCTGGGCTGCAGGAAGGTGTCTTGCTTTTGGACTAGCCCAAAAAAAAGTGCCTAGTGCTGCACTTTCCAGGGAACTCTTCTCCTTGGCAGGGAGGAGAGGAATGTTTGCTCAGGCAGGAGCGAGGTGCTGGCATCGAGGCACCCCACAGTAGACGTGGGACAATCC
Source organism: Strix aluco (assembly GCF_031877795.1). Taxonomy (NCBI): domain Eukaryota; kingdom Metazoa; phylum Chordata; class Aves; order Strigiformes; family Strigidae; genus Strix; species Strix aluco. The sequence continues at coordinate 13,378,605 of NC_133951.1, forward strand.
TAGGGCACCTGGACGAGGTTCTGTGCTGCCAGTTCCTAACCAGCCCTGATACCAAAGACCTGCACAAGGGTAATGTACAAAATACACAAATAACTTTAAAAAGGAGAGATTTACTGAAAAGATGCTTCTACTTTGAAAGCAGAAGGCTCAGTCACTAACAGAGATGGCTCCGGCCAGCCCAGACTCACTGCTCAGGTACACAGTGACGGTGCTGTATGTGCTCAAAGGGGAGGAAACCCCCAAACTACGCAGAAGTTGGGAAACTGAGATTGAACTCACCCACAAAGCTGCTTCGCTTTCCCTGGTCTGAAATCTGGTTTTGCCCACTTTCCCCTTTGCTGCTGCCCACAGCACTGAACGCTGTCCCTTTGCTCTCATGCTCTCCTGTATCTATTTGCTGAGAAGCTCCAGCCCTGCCCGGAGCAGCCGTGGGGAGAGCACCCGCTTCCAGGCTCACGTAGCGGGGCTCGTCCCCCGGCGCCTCCGGCTGCAAATGCCACACAAGCCTTAAGTTCAAAGGATCAACTTGAAAGCAGAATGGCTGATTCCATCCCACCAAACATCTCCCTTATCACCCACCGCCCCAGTCCGCGAGAGCTTGGCGAGCTGAAAGAACCGGGTGAAGTTAAGCAGGCTGCGATTTTAAATCCTATTCAGGGCAGCTTATGCAGCCAGGCAGGGATCACAGCCTTCCGCCGCCCGCTCTCCATCTCAGTCACCAGCCAGAAAAACCCTCCTGCAAACCCAGGGTCCGGGTTTCGTGGGGCTCGCTGAGATCCTGCCCGCACCAGCTCCATTTTCGAGCATGAAATGAGCTTCGCAGCCACTGCGGGAAGCCACTCATAATCCTCGGGAGAAGGCCTGCTCACAAAAACAACCGAAAATAAAAGCCCTTCAGAATCCCTAGAAATCCAAACAAGTAAATAGCAAGAATCGCTCACGGGGCCTTGATAGATTACAGCAGCAAGTAAATTAACCCCAGTTATTATGTTACTCTTATATGCCATAGAGGAGTAAAATGAGCATAGGCTATGGATCGAGAACAATATCCTACAGGAATGTTAAAAAAACCAAACCAATAAAGCACTAAAAATCCTCTTTTCTCTCCAAATCAGTTTGTAATCACACGGGCAAGATTTCAGGAATAAAGAAAATGACGTCGCAGCATCCCAGAGCTCGTGCCTTGTCTGGGATTGCCGCTACGACACGTGTCTGTGTTGCAGGCAGCGATGCCACTCGCCTGCCCTCTGCTCGGTCTCCTCTCACCTCCGAGCGTGGCCGGGAGGTTACAGACAGACCTGACAGTCGGGGGTGTCTTTGCCTAAAAAATACCCGTGCGGGAAACTCCTCTGGGGGTGCCGCCCAGCCCTGCCAGGCAGGGGAGGAGGATCCACGGTGACGAGAAAACAAGAAGCAACTCACAGATCCCGCGGTCTGAACAGAGACAAAATCTTGGGCTCGGAGGGAGGGCAAAGATTAGAGGAAAGCAGGGTTTGTAAATAACTTCTGCCTACAGCAGAAATACCGCGGCTCTGCCTGCCGGGGACATCGGATTTCTGGGGCAGATAAGGAGAACACGGCTCAGCGGGGGTTTGTGCCTGCAGAGCTTTGAAAGAAATGGAAAGAATTATGGATTTAACAGCAGTAAATGCCTTTCTTTGCCTTCAGAGTGTGCGATGCTGAGAATATCCTTTGCATGAGCTAACACATACCCGACGCAACGCAGGCCCGTGGGCGCCAACACGGACGCCGGGCCAGAGATACGCTCACCGGGTTCACTGCAAAAGCACCCCCTGATTAAATGAAGCACCCCCTGATTAAACGAAGCACCCCCTGATTAAACAAAGCAAGCGCTGCGGGGCTCATACACGGCTGCCCAAGGCCTTCTCCTCGTTATGGCAGCTATTGCAGCACGTACCGTAGTGCTTCGCACCCGCTGCCCCACGCTCCGCCGGCGAGGCCGAGACCCCGCGTCCCCCACCAGCACCTCGAGCCCAGCAGCAGCTTTAACAGCGCCGTGAGTGACGTTATCTCCTCCTGTGAGGATTTATGAAGCTGATTCTCCTGGGTCAGCAAATGAACACGGCTTCCTTTAGGAAGGTACCGCGGATGCCAACATGTCATCAATTATTCATCCTGCTCTTTGAAGAACTGTTAAGTTCCTAGTGGGAAATTAATCTTGCTATAATGAGGTTTATATTTCTATTAGAATTTCAGCACGTCCCTGCTGCCACTATTCAAACTCAGTTTTTTCCCCAGAGATTGAATTCCAGTCCCCTCTAGGGATTTCAGTGATTTTCTTGTCTCTAGGTATCCACCATTATAAGACGAGCAAGCAGAAGGTTAAAGTCATTTTTGGAAGATTTTTTTTTTTCTTTTTTAACTTAACCAAGCCAGAAAGCAGTGGATTTCTTCGCGTTTGAGACAAATCCTAGCAGCGCTCCAGAGGTGGCCTTGCTTAGCCACCACCCCCCCCACACACACACAGCAGCACATCCCACCAGCTCCAGTCCTGGTCCGTGGTGTTTCCCCAAAGCCCTGGCTGCCCCCAAAAACACAAGATAAGATCGTACGGCGGTGTGAGTGCTCTCACTCTTGACCTGCTGCTCGATGCAGGTGACCCAGCCGCTCTCCACATCGTGTTTCTCTTCCACATCCATAACCACGGGCTCTCCCGAGCGAGAGCACATGGATCCCTGGCACGACCTCCCCATGAGAAGCTGCCCAGCCGGATTTCCACCTCCCCGCGCAGCGCAGGAGCCCCGGGACACCACCCACCTCCTTCTTAGGCCCACACAGCTGCTCCTCAGGACACTGGCAGCACCTTCCTGGCTTCCCAGGACTTCCAGCACAATGCACTAGCACCAGAGCGTGGTGATGCTAAACCCCTGACAGCCCCCAGCTCCGGCTCCCCAGCCCCAATTCTCTCAAAGGCAGCACAAAAAAAAGGCACCTTTCCCAAACCCACACAAATTGCCCCATCAGCCCATGTAAGGTTTTCCACCCCCACACTCGAAACCACCGCGGCCCACACACCCATGTACAACACACCTACACCTTCTGGTTAAACACTTATGGCACCCGTCACAGCTACTGTGCTACTTAATGAAAACAAAACAAGACGCAGCTTTTTATAAAAGATTGTTGCTCGTTAGAGTTTGGCTTCGATTCAGCTCACCCAGGTGGGACGCAGCTCCCCGGGCTCAGGCAGGTTTGTCACGGTGGGGGATAACCACAGAGAAGTCCTTGTCCTCTCAACGTGCACGTGGAAAGGATCCGGGAGCAGCAGCAGATTGTGGCGTGGACGGAGCAAACGCGCAGGAGTCCCTCGAGCATTACACTGTCATGAATTATTATTAAGCTTGACCTGAAGGGAGCCCTTCAGCCACTCGTACAAGCTGTCTGCAGAGATCCCATCATCAACACGAGCTGTGACAGTCACATTGGCCAAGCAGAATTTCAACTTGTTTTATGCCTTCTCTGCAGCCCTGCAGAAGCAGCCAGCTAACGAGGCCAGATCACTCCTAATTATTACCCTAACCAAAAATCCTTTCAGCAGAACACAAAGAAAAAATTTAAATGATTAATTTGCAGTTTATAGTGGCATGTATTATTATTTGCAGTATGAATTATTCATTCGTCCCCTCTCGTCCCCTGGGTTCCTGACGAACAAGAGCTTTTGTTTGAGGGACGTATGGTGGGACGGAGAAGTGGCCCCGGCCCCTTCCCCTGCGGATTCGCACGCCGCAGCCCACGCAGCGCTCGCATCCTGACCCTGCCAGCAGACGGTGACAGGACAGAGAAAACAAAACCCAAGGCACCAGCTGGATTAATCTGCTCAGACAAAGCAGTCCTGGGCAATCATTATTCTCGCCACTATTTGCAACCACAGGCAGATGCAGGCAGCGAGCAGGCAGAGCCACGAAGCCCCACAGATCCCGCCCAGCAGAGCCTCACTGTGCCGCCCCTCCGAAATGCTGCCTGTGAAAAAAGCAATAGGAGAAATAAACCCGTTTTGGTGCTATTTTACACCATAGTGCCCCGGAGGGAGCAAACAACTAAAACGTGTGAGCGTGGCTGGGCACATCGTGCACAGAGCTGCCAGCTCCAGCACGGCCGGTACCAATGGGAAGCCCTGCAGTGCCTGCCCCATGTTTGGGGAGCAAAAAAAGGTGTGTGGGAGGAAAACCTGATAAAGGTTTGTGGGAACGGTGGCAGGAGGAAAGCACAGCAAACCCAGGTGGTTTGAAAATGGAGAGGAATTGCCTTTCTGGGCAGGGAATTGCAGGCAAGCCACCACAGACCTGCTTCAGCATCACACGTTAGCTCCTCTCTCCTGCTCCGGGGACAGCTCTATAAATGACTCAGGAGTTACCCATTAGAGGAATTAATAAAGCACCAATTCAGCAGCGGCTGAGGCCCGTGACGTGCGTACACTAAGCTGCAAGAAGGTGAAACAGCTCAAAAGCTTCTGACGTGCCCAGGCAGCTCAGCTCCAACGCTTTGATTTCGAAAGATAAAAACTAATGGTGCGGCTTCGCCTTCAAGTTTTCCAGGGATTCGTGGATGTGTCCCATCAAGGTTATGCAAGAGGCGATGAAAAACAGCAGACGGTGACAGGGTCGAGCCAGCCATCACCTGGAAAAGCAAACAGCCAAAATCCCCAGCTCACCAGTGCTTAACAGCAGCACTGACACAAAGAAAGCCAGACCCTATTGCTGTGTGTGACACCATGGAGTTAAAATGCCATTAAAAGGGGATTTTAAGCCCCAATGCTTTACCTTGGGGGAGGTCCCAGGCAAGTCCACAGGAGCTTTGTCTGAAAAAAGCCTCTGGAATTGGGGTCTCCCACCAGTGAACCCACCTGTGTGCAACTGGCCCAACTGAAGGGTTTGAAACGAGGAGGGGACCAGTGAGCACGGGCTGCGCAGAGCAAACCCGGGAGGATGTGACACAAGGTGACTCTGGGCGACTCACGGCAACAGATAGGGGGAAAAACCAGCCCAAGAGAAGCCCGTGGCCTTGCTCAAGGCTTTGTGTCCATTAAACAAGGTGGAATTTGGGTAGCAGGAGGCAGTTCCCCTAATGCTACCTCCTGGTTTACCCCACAGCAGCCAGACCATCTACATCCCATCCTGTTCCGCTTTGCTCCCCCTTTCACCAAAGCACAATGACATCGAGCAAATCGTGTCAATCCATCGAGCTGCAGCGGCCAAACAGGAGCTGATGAGGCAGCATACGGCCACTGCTTACACCAGAAGTACCTGATTTTAAAGAATTAAAGTAACTGCCCAACATCCCAAAGCTCCTTCATCATGGAAATGCTTCCCTGACAGAAGAAAACTCCCAAATTAACAAAGCAGAACTACCCCAGGGACCAACCTGTGCTGGAAACGGGCTCTCCCCAACCCCACACAACCTGAATCCTCCACAGATATTTATGTTTCACTTCTAGCATGCAAATGATTTCTCAGGCCGTGGCTCACTGATGTTTAATGCAACAGACCTGCGAGATCTGATGGGGATAAGAAAGAAAAGGCGCTTCCACACGCATATTTCAGTGACTTTCATTTCAGCTGGTGAAAATACTGTATTTAATTGGCTTTTGCCATCTTTGTGGCCGTTACCGCTTACAAAACACCAGTCACCAACTCAAAACGATGCCGCAGAGATAAATGCACATTATCAGTTCTCCGCTGGCTTTCCAGGTGTCTGCCTACAAATTAGTTTTTGAAATACAAGCTGCTGTCCGTGGGGCATGAGAGACCCCACGGCTCTCGCCCCCCTGCCCACGCTCTCCCCTGCTTTAATGGCACCAGCGTGATGGGCTGCAACACCCCCCGGGCCGCAGAGGAAACGTAAGACGTGAAATTACCTTTACATCGGGCTGTTATTCAGGCACCATTTCCCGAGGCACCCTGAACCTGAAGCAAGGGGAAAAGGAGGAGCAAGGGGAAGTCCTGAGGGAGCCAAGGCAGTGGCCCCGGAGCCGAAAGCAGCCCAGAGGCTGGGGCCAGGGCCCTTCCCAGCCCCAGCAGTGACACAGCCCTGCTCTGCAGAGGGGCACCCAGCCCTTGGGTGCACACAGAGGATAGGGAAACAGCGATGCACGGTGTGCACAGGTACCCAGGAGAGTCCTGTTATGCCCACAGGAGGATTTCTTTTTAGCCTCCAACTTCACCAGGTTTTTGCTGGTGGCATCTTCTTTTGAGCAGAGGAGCGGGGCAGAGCCGTCCCACAGCTGCCGAGAGCATCGCCCGCATCCTTCATCCCAGCGGCCGCCTCCCCACGCTTTCCACCCCCTCACACTGAAGCTTAACGACTTTGAGCAAGTCGTTTCAATCCATCGAAGTGTTTAATAGATGAAAATGTCAAAATATGTGCTGATGAGGCGACAATTAATGGGAGGTTTAATGAAAGGTTAAAACAACCTTTCCCAGAGCGAGCGCGTACGTGTGGCCACGCTCCTCCTGCTCCTCCGTGAGTCACCGCTGTGCGAAACACTCGGGCTAACGCTGAACACCCAGCTCTGTCTTTGTGGGCTGCAGCTGATCTGACCTTTCTTCCTCTCCCCCCAGCCGCTCACAGGGCCATCACGTCACAGCACCGCTGCAAACAACAACCGCTCGATCCCTGACGCATCCGTGCCCGAAGGGCCCCTCTGGAAATCAAATCAGAGATGCGATGGGCAGCAGCCTCAGAGAGCCACGTCCCAGGCTGGTTTTTCTCCCTGGAGCAGAAAGTGTTGTGAAAAATTCATGACTGTTCAAATGTGCATCTTTCCAGCCTTCTGAGTTGTGCTGGTGGCAGGGCCAGCGCTCTCCTCTGCTCTCCTTGACCCTCTGCAGCACTTGAACTCCAACAAATCGCTGCACAATGTGCTCACCGCACACGCAGACACCATCCTTACCCTCAGCTTCCTTTGCATCCTCTTGTCTGAAATGCACGGTGCAGAGAAATCTTTTTCTCCTTTCTCTTACTAAAAATAATGCCTTTCAGTAGAAATCAAAGGTGCTCCAAGAGCGCCCAACGCAACCAGCAGAAGTGACAGTGGAAGGAGGGCTGCTGTGATTTCAGAAAGAGGCATCACGCAGACGAGACACGGATTAATTGACGCAGCTAAATGGCTCCCATTCTCACGCTCTGCCAAAGCTCAGTGGGTACCCAACACATATTAAAGTCAACAATTGTAAAATAGTCTCAATTTCAATAGACCAACAAAAACCCCCATTATTCAAAATGAATGTTACCAACCTTTAATGGATCTCTGAGAATATTCATATAAATAATCACTTTTCTTTATAACTGAGATGCAATATCACATTTGTTGCCCCAGCCTTCTCTTGGGAGGCTGAGTGCATGGGAGCGCCTGTCCCAGGAGAATGAATTCAATCAATTTTTGCTAATGACAAAGTAACCAGCCTGGAAATCACCCCCTCCCAGGGAACAGCAATCTGACAGCACAGTACACAACCTCTGCGCCACTGCAGCCATCCACAAACCCCGCTCTCCACACCCTCCTCTTTGACAACAGGCAATCTCTTCACATCCTCAAATTCACCGTCAGCCGAGGACCAGCTCCACCACAGAAAACACCAGCTCTGATCCGGGTCTGGCAGAACAGCTTTGGCTGAACCTCGCTGACTTGGTTTAAGGTTTAAAAAGCTGCAGCCTCCAGCATCCCACCTTGCACCCGCCGGTGGAGCACGTCGAACCTGGACTCAACCACTGCAGGGTGCTCACCTGGGAGATGCCAAACCCCGCCGTGCTTCAGGCACAAACCTCGCTGTGAAGCTCCCTCCTCCCTGGTGGGAAAATATCCTTTTGTTTTGGACACGCCTCCACCTGCTGAGCACCAAGCAGCACATCGCACACCCCCATCGCACACCCCCAGCCCTTGATGCCAGGAGCTGCTTTTGGCTGGTGCAGACAGGCCAGCCAAGGAGCGATGGATGGGACTAAATCACTGTCCACCGCTGGAGGTGGCCACGGGGTGACAACACTGGGGTCCCTACCACCTTCCTCCACCTGTGGCCGGCCGGGTCCCAGCCGGCGGTGCAGGGTGACAGCAGCTCGGAGGATTCAGCTCCCATTTGCAGTGCGAGCTGCCCGCACGAAAACACCCATCAGCCAACAACCAGAACCAAAACGTGCCGTCGGCTCCTCTCCCCCAGACAGTCATAAAGCAGGAGACACATAAAAGGACATTAAAAGTGGTTAAAGCTGTGAGAAGCCATAAAGAGAAGCAAGTGTCTGGGCAGCTCCCGTATCTACGTGGGCAGTTCTCACTCCCGGGGCTGTCCCCAGCCAAATCCCACCGTGCAGAGGGCAGCAGGCAGGTCTCACGCTATCTGGCCCGAGGGCACTCAGCTGAGCCGTCCTCCTTCCCAGGCGAAGCTGCAAACAAGCGTGTTTCAATTCAATTTGACATTTACCATCCTTTGGTGCCGTCTTCCCTTCCGCCCCCGCTTCCCCGGGATAAAACAAAGTGGCAGCAGTCCACGCTGCCAGACCCTGCTCCTTCCTTGGGGATGGAGAGGTGACACAGAGCTGCCATGGGGACAGGCAGGAGCTGCCTGGCCTAAATCGATCACCAACACCAGGAACTGCCACTGTGAGTAAAGGACACGGTCATGCCTTGACGTGAGGACACCCGGAGACATTGATGCCAGCCCGGTGACAGGGGGACACAAGCAGGGTGCCAGCGCTGTCAATCCTGCACCCTCTCCTCCACACCGGCCCCCAGCTGTACCTTCCCCAGGGCATCATCTTGCCCCCAACTCCAAGCATTGGCCAGAATCCAACCTATGAGTTTTGGGGCTAAATTTCTCCCTCCTGGGCAAGCAGAGAAGGAGGGTCCCCAAAATCACCACTGTGTGCCAAAGCACAGCGCCGGTGCCTCTTGCTGCCATCTCCAAGCACAGTCCCAAGGGGGATGAACCTGGACGCTGTCACCCAGGGGTGCAGGGACCTTTCCCCCCACCCAGCGCAGCTTCTCAGGAGACTCGCTTGTCCTTCCCATAAACATCACCATCTAGAAGTTTCTCCATTTAAAATCTTTTCCCTCCTGCCCATAGTGATACCCCACCACCCCTCCCTCCGCAGCACCTTCACCACCAAGGGTGAATTAGTTCCATGTTTAGCTCACGTGCTCTGTCCTGCTCCTTGCTTTGCTCCTTCTCGTTAAAAAAAAAAAAAAAATCCAGTTTATTAATGGGTTTCTGGCAATGGGAAGTGGAGAGGAAACCTCAGGTGGAGCCACGTGAGATTTGGGGGGAGAAAAGGGGATATTGGTGCCGCCTCGCACTACGACCAGAGGTGCACACTGTGGTGCTGCTGCCGTGTCCCATTTGCTCCCTCCCAGACAGCTCTGCTTAACGGTGACACTCGAGGCAGAAACGTCGCAGAAATCGAACCAGGGAGCAAACACGGAGTGATAGGACTGAATATGGAAAAGCAAGATATTTTCTTGCAGGAAGGAAAGGGCCAGAGCAAAGCGGATGGCTCTGGCTCTGCGTGCGGCTCCTGGGGACGGGGCCACCACGCTCTGCCCACCGCTCCGGCCCCAAAGCATTGCAAAGAAAAAGGAAAATTCAGGTTTCCTTGGCAACGTTGGGGTGGCTGGAAGCATCACCTCGTGTCTGCCGGCAGCCAGACCCGGCATCAGCCCCGCTGCCGCCCCCGGGAGCAAGCGGCAACGGAGGAGGGTGCGCGGGTGGGGATGCTCCTCGGGGTGATGGAGGGATGAGGCATCGCGGTCCCCGCAGTGAGCAGGATCCCAGCCGGGTGCCTGCCATCAGCTGAGCGGGTTTTGTGGCAGAGAAACCCACGTTTCCCAGCTGCTGGAGGAAAGCAAGGCAGGGCACCACCACAACCAGACATCTGCAACTCCTTCCCCATGCCCACTGCCGTGACAGACTCCCACCCAAAAATGACCAAGGCTCTGGTTGAGACACCAAGGGTCCCAGGCAGGCGGGGACCCCCACGACACCCCAGTGAACACCAGGGAGAGCCCCGGGGCATGAAGATGGTTGCAGAACACAGCCTTGGTCCTGTCCTCCCTCTCGCCTGGAGCGTTAGGGGCTCCTGCAGCACCTCCATGCCAGAGGAACCCCCAAACTGCAGCAGGGACCCCCCTGCCTGCACGCCACGGCAGCTCGGCTCCCAGCAGAGCATCCCCCACCCCGAGGAGCTCCCCGAGGAGCCCCACGGCCCCCGTCCTGCTGGGCTCTCCTCCTCCCTTCTAAAAGAGCGCAAAGAGAAAGGTGGTTCAACTCACACCTCGCTAATTGTTATTTGTGATACACCAGTAACATTTTAATTAATCTGAAGTCTTCAGCATAACAGCCACCCAAGGTACAAAGATAAACCAGAATAAACAGGCCTTGATTAAATACATAATTAATGTTCCACTAAACCCAGCATATATGAATATTAATTAGCAGGAATAGTCTGTAGTTTGGCATCTCCTGTCATTATCAATTTATTCTTTACATTGCCAGCCCCAGCTTTGGAACAAATTAACAAACCTTTCGCTTGCCGGCAGAGCCCACTAAATACAAACTCAATACAAGAGGCTGGTCTTTACATTCAATTATCTCACCCACATATTAACCGGCTTCCAGCACATTTGCCTGAAACCGAAGATAGATGCACTGCCAAGACAGAAACACGTTCATCCCTAAATGGTGCTCAAAGTAAATAAAACTGTGCTCTGCTGGCAATAAAAGAGAGAGCCCGTTCCCCATCAGTCAGGGAGAACAGGGCTGGACCTGGTCCTTCCAAGGGTTTTAACGACGGGACGGAGGGATATCGTAGAGTTTGGGCTCAGATGTGAAACATCACAAGTTTCAAAGGAGCCAGACCACCCTCAGCCTGTCAGAGGCACTTGGGCAGAGCAGGGATCCAGCAAGGACAGGAGCAGTCACCCCCCCGGCTGCATCCCCCTCACAGAATCCCAGAATCATCTGGGTTAGAAAAGATCTTGAAGCTCCTCCAGTCCAACCAGGAACCTCACCCTGACTGTTCCCAACTCCACCAGATCCCTCAGCGCTGGGTCAACCCGACTCTTCAACCCCTCCAGGGATGGGGACTCCCCCCCTGCCCTGGGCAGCCCATTCCAACACCCAACAACCCCTTCTGCAAAGAAATCCTTCCTAAGAGCCAGTCTGACCCTGCCCTGGCGCAGCTTGAGGCCATTCCCTCTTGGCCTGGCGCTGGTTCCTTGGCTCAAGAGACTCATCCCCCCTCTCTGCACCCTCCTTTCAGGGAGTTGCAGAGGGCCAGGAGGTCTCCCCTCAGCCTCCTCTTCTCCAGACTAAACCCCCCCAGTTCCCTCAGCCGCTCCCCATCAGACCTGTGCTCCAGACCCTGCACCAGCTCCGTTGCCCTTCTCTGGACACGCTCGAGTCATTCAATGGCCTTTTTGGAGTGAGGGGCCCAAAACTGAACCCAGGAGTCAAGGGGCAGCCTCACCAGTGCCGAGCCCAGTGGTGAGATCCCTTCCCTGTCCCTGCTGGCCATGCTGGTGCTGGTACAAGCCAGGATGCCATTGGCCTTCTTGGCCACCTGGGCACACTGCTGGCTCATTATCAATCCCCGCCCAGGTCCCTCTCTGAGGCAGCTCTCCAGCCACTCCTCCCCAGGCCTGGAGCATTGCTGGGGGTTGCACTCCCTTGCACTCCCCGCCCAGGGCTGCCAAGATTCACAAAGCCTTACGAAGACAAGGGCAGGACAGAAACCCCTTGGGAATTACCTGCACCACCCTCCGATGACAGGCTCCACGCAAGCACGTCAGGCTCACGGGGAAGGGGAGCCAGCACCAGCCACCGCACCGGAGCCACATGCTGCTGCCGAAGCGAGCGCTGAGCGATTTTGCAAGCGCAGGGGCCCGGCGAGGCAGCACCCGCGTCTGGCAGCCGTGCCGAGGCGCTGAGCACCCGCAACTTCTCGGCTCAGCACCTCCCGCCTCCTCCCCCAGCCCAGGCGCTGCCACCCCGCACGCGAACCGAGGTGTCATTACACTGCGGGAGTCGGCGCTAATTATAGTGTCAGCCTTTCCGCTTGCAGGGATGATAATTGAGGTAGAGCATTACAGTGTTTCCAAACCCTGCGCCACACGCAGGGGCCGCGGCACATCGGAGAAGTGTCACCAAGGCTTTGCTGGGAAAGCAAAAGGGCTTCAGCGAAAGCCAAGTCAAGCCCCGTCCTGAGAGGCTGGACCAGCATCTGCTTCTTCATGCAAGAATCCCAGAATCATCTGGGTTGGAAAAGCCCTTGAAGCTCCTCCAGTCCCACCATGAACCTCACGCTGACCGTTCCCAACTCCACCAGATCCCTCAGCGCTGGGTCAACCCGACCCTTCAACCCCTCCAGGGATGGGGACTCCTCCCCTGCCCTGGGCAGCCCATTCCAACGCCCAACAACCCCTTCTGCAAAGAAATCCTTCCTAAGAGCCAGTCTAAAAGAAAGACCAGAGACCCTGGTAATGAGCAGGGCAAGCCACAAGCTCCTCTTTTAATCACAATTTGAATTATTAATTAGGGCAAAACCCCTGCGACCTGCAGGTAGGGCTCTGGGGAGCACGATGTCAGACCCAGGCTCAAGTTCAACTTCTGCCACTTGAAACTTCTGGATGACTTTGGGCAAATCCCCGTTGAAAGGGGGACGTTGGTACAGGGCTTTGCCATCGGTGAACGGCCCCACCGAGCACAGACAGGCACCATCACCCTCCCAGCCCCACAACAGCACTGGGGGGCTGCTGGAAAGGCACACACCAGCTGGAAAAGAGCAGGAGGGGGACTCTGGGGACAGACACCCCCACCGCGACCCCGAGACCCCCGCTGAGCTGAGCCAAGCCTCCGGGCAGCGGCCAAGCAGCAGAACCATCCGCAGGCTACCGCTCTCACACACCTCTCTGGATATTAAGCTTTAATATTTTGACCTTTAAGATGCAAGAGAGAATTTCTGAGCCTCTGCAACCATCCAAGGGTGGTTTTGTGCTCTTGCAGAAGCAATGAAAGGTTAGACCGGCATCTCTGTGGCAGCCAGGGCCATGTTGCCATTAACCTATTGCTACGGGTGAGGCTTTGTTCACTCCTCTGCAAAACTTTCTTTTTTTGCTGGTGACAGACAGGAATCCCCAGCTGACAGAGCCCGAGGCAGTGAGATGCACACGCAGCCCGGCTCTTCACCCTGCCTCCCTGACACTTCATTTGAAGGATGAAATCTAATTACGGTTCACTCGGTGCAAACACTTCCCCTTTTTTTGCGTGTGTGGCTAATTTAAAGCTCCCTACTTGCTTCGTCTGCCAGGCATCTGCCTCCCCCAGCAATACATGGAGCTGAACTAAGGCGTCTGAGTTATCGACATATAACTAAGAAGAAAAAAAACAAAGGGATGAAAAGAGGAAAATTCACGGAAGCAGGAGCACCCAAGGGCAATGACCAGCTAGAAGGCAGCAATTAGCGCCCAGAGCCAAGGAAGCAGCTCACAAGTGCTCAAGGAGACGAACACCCACGCGCAGCCCAGCTCCAACGCTGAGACAACCCGCTACGTGTTTGCTTTGATTTTTTCCCTGCTGTTCAACCCTGCGGTGCCCTTGCAGGGGGGAGAAATACAGGACCTGTGATTTCAGACCCATAATGGAACCTCCTCACCTGGGAAGCCCATCCAGTGGTGGAATTTAAGAGGGATGCCCTGGCATCGGATAAAAGCCGCTCTAGAAATCGAAAAGCAGACGTGAGGACACAAGGCAGCTGCCCCCTCCCTGGCTCTGAGGGTTAAAGGCCCGTGCTGCCACAGCTCTCAGGACTGACAATAGCCACCTCCTTGCCAACGAGAAACCACCACTCTTCCAAAGGCACTCCTCATTTTTCCCCAAGTTTACAGATCCAAGTTACGCAGAAAAGCCATTTCCTATTCCCCTGCACCCACCCCAACGCAGGCTACAACCTGAGAGAGGCAGAGACTGAGCAGAGAAGGGAGAAAGAAAAGGGGAGAGAAGGAGAAGAGGAGGAGGAGGGAGGGGAGAGGAAACCAGGAAAGCAAGCATTCAAAAAGCCTGCCTTATATTACTTTCAACATCATCAAGAATTGCAAAGCAGCCGAGTGTCCTCAGCTGTTACAAATTATTTTTTTTTTTTTATTGCAGCTTTTTCTGCAGTCTCAAAGTCCAGCCTCTGGCAGGACACAGCCCTCCATTGGGGCTCTGCAGTTTCCCACCTATTGGCAAAATCCATCCCTTAAATAAGAAAACCCCAACTGCATTTACTCCCACAGAGAAATGCCACTTTAAAATGCATCTCTTGCTGGTGCTCAGACCAGAGGAGAACTTAAGACAGACCAGAATTTGTTGTCTTTACAGTGTCATCCTTCTCAATATACTCTCAGATTTACAATTTTCGCCCACAACAGGCTGGCAATAGCGAGTGGGGCTGCAGATGTTCAAGCATCGACCCTGCGAAGAGGCTGCCCGTGAGCCGGGATGGATGGACAGACGGACAGGACTTACCTGGGATGTTGTGGATGGTTATGGCGAGGATCATCAGCATAATCCGCCTCCAGCTGCTGCTGCCGGCCGGCGGGGCACCGTCCCTGGCCGCGGGGAACGCCGGGGGGCCGTCTGGCAGGCTGACCCCCGCACCCTTCCTCCTCTGGTAGGGCTCCCCGTTCTCACCTTTGTCTGGGGGTACAAAAAACAGCCGGGTCAGCCGAGGGGGCCAGACGGACAGCTGGGCATCTCCTGTCACCCCTCCCAGCAGGAAAAAGCAGAGAGAAGGAAAAACATTAACCAAAGGAAGGCTGAAGGGGTGTGTGTTGGCTCCCCCTGCCCTTCGTTGCAGTTTAGGGTAGAGGGTTTCCCTCCACGCAGACCGCAGAGCCCACAGACCAGGGAGACCCTGAGACAGAAGTTCATCCTCTGCCCCCACCTCCTCCTCCTGGGACCCACTCCCGGCCCCCCAGCATCACCCTCGGACTCACACCTGCCTGCAAAGCCCCGATCTGTCGGGGACAAGCTCTGAGGCCGGTGCCTGACGAGGATGATGAGGACAGAGCTGCCGGGCAGCAGCCGTGGGGACCCACAGTGAGACCGTCCCCCCACCCCAACCCCAAAGCTGGCAGGTCTGCAGTTCCACTGCCTTCGCTGAGGGAGGAAAACCCCACAACGCTTCATTTTGATTCCACCCTACTCACAGAAGGAGCGCACTGAGCTGTATTTAGCAACTATTTGTTCCGCTACCAAAAGATTTGCTGCTGCCATTTGCTGAGACATCACCGGATAGCCCCGGGCTCTCCCAGACCTCTGCTCCCAGCAGGACCATTACTATCGGCTCTATTTCAACCAGCTAGTTAAAACCACACCACTAAAACCCAAGCCCCAGTCAGCACCGTAATAAAGCCCACACACCCCCGTGACCTTCACTGTTCACCTTCAGCATGAAAAGGTGAAGGGAAGCCAAGAAACGAGGAGCACGAATTCCTCAGCCTCACACAGCAACAGCTACGGCTTCGTATTAAAGATCTGACATTTAGACAATATAATTCTCTCCCCCTGGATTTATATAATTCTCTCGCCTGTCCCTTGACCTGCCCACTCCAAGATTTTTTTCGCAGGCACAGCGTAAGGAGCCGTCTGAAACCGCTCTGACGGAATGCCAACTGTTTCCCCTGCTATTTGGAGGCAGGATGATGCCCGACTGTCACGGCGCACAGCGTGCATTTTCAGCGCCAATTAGGAACCTCAGCCTAAGTGGGCTCATGCAAATTGACACAGGAGGTCGCCTTGGGAAAGCAGGGGTGTCAGCAACACTCCGCCTCTTGCCATCTGTAACACAAAAACGGACACCTGAAGGCATCCCAAAACGGTCCTCAACGACGCAGAAAATAAAACCAAGAATTTAATATATTTTGGTACCAAGAAAACAGATCAAAGACTAAAACCCCACGTGATGGCAGTGGGACCAGGCAGCTCTTGGCGGATTCCCTCCTGCCACCTCCTGTGCCACCAGACCGTCCCCACACGGCGTCACCAGGGCTGCAAACCCCAACTCTCGTGTTTTCCCCCAAAATGCCACCGCCGCGGCCGCCCGGCAAACAGAGCAAGATAAATACTGTCGTTGTCGTTAGCCGTACGGAGCCAGATACTTTCTGTCCCCAAATCCCAGCCCAGACAATAACGCGCAGTAACATTTGATGGCAGAGCCTCACTCCAGCCTGCGGGGACAGAGATAAATATTTTTTTAAGCAATAGCAAGGACAGCCAGATCCAGCGGAGCGGCTGGTCCAGTTCGCTGCGGGAACGCTGGCACAGCAGACCCCTGGCAACGGGGCAGCCAGGGCTGAAGCCACTTAGAGATGAAATTCCTTCTTCTGCCAGGCCACTGGATTACTTTAATTGCTTGGCACGCGTTCCCCTGGCCCCCCAGACAGCGTTATCCTCACCTGACCCTGCCCCAGCCACCGACGCTGACCCACAGACCTGCACCCAGCGCCCTGCCAGCACGACGGAGCTTGGCCCCCCGAGCCCCCCCCTCCCCGCAGAGCCTCACGCCTGCACAAAAACCAGGGTGATGGGAGGCTGCAGAGAGGTGCAGGAATCCCCCTCCAGCATCAAGGGCTTTCCAGGGAAGAGGAAAACCAGTTTATGAAACATTTAGAGAAGAGCATTGCATTCAAGTGACAAAACACCAGCTTTTCTCTCTTTATAGAAAGCACCAAGCACTCAATAAAAGCACGAGCAGCCGCCACAGCCAGGGCAGCGTGGGCTCTCGAGGCAGTTTTTGTGAGGTACAAACACAGGATGAATGCTGAAAGCGGAGGTTTCGGTGGCTGCTGAGGAAGCTTTGCATTCTGCAGACTTTGGTATCTGCTGGGGGAATGCAGGAAAAATGGAGAATGTAACATCAGTGAGTTGTTTTTTCTTGAATCAGGCCAAAAAAGCTGCCTGCTGACAGCGGGGTAGCACCTCCACTGCGCTCTCATCTCTCACGGCACCAGCTAAGATCAGCGTTTCTGACACCAGGCAGGCTACTCCATCACTGGCCACTTCTGGTTTTTTTACCTTTTTCTTTTTGCTCATCCCATGATGTGACCTGGTCCTGTCCATCCTTAGCATTTCTGACTTTAATACTGTGATTAAAACCAAACCCATCTGCTGACTTAAGTGTGTGTCATCCAAGAAAGTACAAGCCCGTGGCCAACACATCTTTCTCTGCAATCTCAGATTTTCCCTCACCTCTTTCTCACCTACCCCAGCCCTACCCCAGGGCCAGGCTCAGGCTGGAGCCTGCCTCCTCCTCCTCCTCCCCGGGTTGATCCAGCCTCTCCCTCCGGCCACAGCACAGCACATAACAAAACGCCAACTCCAGGAGCCATCCATCACCCCACGCCACTGCTCTGGCTGAGTCCTTGACCACATCACTCTCACCTTCTCTGGGATAAACTAAACAAAATGAGTAAAAACCAGCAATTTGCCTTATCAGGGAAGATCTGATTGTTACAGCACGGCTGATGCCCATGTGCTCCCAGGCAGGGGATGGGCAGGGGAGGCAGGACCACCTCGCCCAGAACCACGCAGCAAACCCACAGCAGAGCCACGGGTGGAAACCCCAGATGTCCCAGTTCCTGTCCCCATGGTTTAGGCAGAACGAGCCAAAAAAATCAGAACCTCCCAGCTGCTTTTCGCTTGGCACTTAACAGAACCGATAAACCAAATGTCATCAGCGTTTCCAAAAATCTAACTTTCCGGCTCTGAACAAAACAACTCTGCCTTGGCATCTGCTCCGCTTGCAAAGATGTTAATTTGTCCCCCTGCTATTACACTCCCGTCTCCCTTCTGGTTATTTCTCATGCACCATTACCTGGGGAATCGCAGCTCTCCCTGGGCAGGGAGGGGACCCTGGGGACACGTGGGAAGGGAAAGCCAGCGTTCATCTCCTCGTGTCGCAGAAGTGGGGAAGTTTCAGCTATTCCCATTCTGTCGAGAATTACGGTGGCGTTTCAGCAGCACCCTCTCCCCTTTAGTACCAGAATCTCCCCAAATTACCAGAAAAGACCCATTTCACAGCACTCACTAACAACAGCAAATGTCCAGACCAGCTCCACCACTTAACATGAGCCTGCCACCTGCTAAGCTATCCATTCAGTCCCAGCACACAGGTATCACTTCTATTAGATACCTTTTTTTTAAATGATCATTTTATTTTACTTACAAGTAGTCTGCTTGCTACTACTGAAAAAACTTTTGATGAAAATTAGATTTTTTACAAGCATATTTGAAGGACAGAAGTGACAAACGACAGGGGGGATGCCATGTTGCCCACGGGGGTGAGGAGTCCTGCTCCCACCAGCAGAAAACGGGGGAAATCTGTGGGAAATAAACAGAATAGATGCAGCTTTTACAGGGGAAGTGCTGAGGGTGGTTTGGATGGACAGTCTGAACACAAAATTTCCCCTCATACGAATTATCGGTGCGTTAGCAGAGGATAAAGGCAGCAACACCAAACCAGAGAGACAACCCCAGCATAATTTTCCCAGTAGTGTCACACAGAACAGCGAGACTACAAACCGCACATGAGTCAAGTGATGCGTTTTACTTCCAATTGCTGTTAGAAAAGATTAAAAAAAAAAAAAAAAGGCTAATTACAGTGGAGCGATGATACCAGCTCACAGCATCGGACACAGCACGGGAGGGGACTTGTGCGGCTGTCACACAAAATGCAGCACCCAGAGTGCTCCCAGCTTGAAACGCTGCATCTTGCGCAGGCTAAGGGGAACAAAACAATAATTACGGCTAAACACGGACTTGGCTGAAAATCAGGAAAGCCTCAATAGCAAATTGGAGTAGTGATAAGAGCAGAACAAGGGGTGGTTTTTAAAGAATAGCTGACACAATCAAACAAGGGCGCTCGCAAGAACGTTGCCAAGACAATTATGTGGCAAATAATCATCTGTGCCACATACATTATTTTAAATCTTGTTCACAAAAAGTCCTCTATATACTCTACTCAATTTATCATTATTGAATTTCTTAGTAAAGCCGCAGGGCAAAGATTCTGCCAAAAGTTTAATTACATATGTGCAGCTTGCTGCATTTTTCATATCCTCTGCAGCCAGCACTGGAAAAAGATAAATGGCTTTGAGTATGGCTTAAACTGCTGGTGAAATATAAAAACCAACTGGCTTCTTATCAGCATGTGAAATGGCTTTTTATTTCTGATTATTTCTTAATGAAAACTGTTTGCATTACCCGTGAGCTCAGCTTTATTGCACTCGCAAGCAGTACACAAACAGAAGAATACGCTATTTACTCTCTGTGCTCAAAAAAACCCCCCTCTACTGCAGCACTTTAGCTCCTGAATTCAAACCAAACTCTACAGAGCTTTCTGGCTTTTCACATCTGCTTTAGAGCCCTTCTCCTCCTCTCTAATTAGGCCTGGCTTTAGTCCTGCCTCTCTCCTCCTACAGCTCTCAAATGCTTGAAGTTAAATGTGTTCAACCAGGCTGCCAAGCCGGGGATGGGGCTACGGCAAAGCCGCTGTGCGAGGAGCCTGTGCAACCCCTCTTAAGCGGCCTAAGACTGGTTTAGTCTTGATTCAGCTGCAAATCTCCCCCTCCAGCCTGGCCCCATGGCACTGGGGAGCTCCAGCATGCTGGGGGGAGAGATGGGCTGGGAGGGGAGGGAGCTGGTCCCCCCCCCAGCAGAGGCATGCTCTCCCGGGCAGCATCCCGGCGTCTCCTCCTTCCTCCACATTCATGGGAATCTGGAGCCTCCCTTGGCTGAAGGTGCTGGAAGGAAAATCATTTACAGCTCCAAAATCCTCCTCCATCTTTTCCCCATCGACTTCCCTCATCAAATTCTTGCAACAAGACTCTGCCTCACCGAGAAGGGATCCAGACCTGCCAGCAGCCGAGGGAGGGATCTCTGGGCTCTCACAGCAACGTGAGTCCCGTGATGGGGGCTCCAGGTTTTCTTCCTTCAGTTTAAACTTGCAAGGGATGAATTAGCACCCTCATTTATAAAAATTTGTCAGCTCCCATCTCTTAAGTGTGGGAGAAGGGAGGAGAGACAGTGCCAAGCACGGATGCACAACAGACTTATTAAAATCTATGATTAACTGCTGCTCACCAGCGATTTGTAAAAATTGTTTGGTGTTGATGCGCATGGGAACAAGGCGAAGGAAGAAAAGCATCGAGGACTCTTATTTCAAAAGCCTCCACCCAGGAATGTCTCTGGTTCTCTCATCTGTTTCTACAATATCCATTATAATTGCACCCGCGGGGCAGCAGCCCCTAAGCCCAGGTAACGGCAACGCACCGGGAGGGAGCGGGAGAGCAGCAGCCGCACGCGAGGTCGGCGGCCGGCCCCGCTCCAGCAAATTCCAAACGCCACACACCACTCTCGTTGTGGCCAGCACCTGCTCGTTTGCAGCTGGAAATATGTGTTATGCATTATAGCTGCTCTGTTAAAACCAGGAGAGCTGAGCAAGCTTGGTCTGACCCTTCGTCTGGGGGTAGGGAAGACGGAACAATTTGCTGAAGAAAATGATAACACAAGTAGTTGACAACCCTTCCCGAGGTACAGAAAATAATTGCACGTTAAATTCTCTCCCCTAATGGCTGAGATAAATCAAAATTACTTGGAAACTTCGACGATTCCCAAAGGCTCGACAGTCAATCCGAGTCCCTTACAGAAACGCTCGCCCGCACTGCGACTGCGAGCGTGATGCCATTAACATCTCTCGCTCTGCAAACCCAAGCCCTCTCCCCGCTCCGCTCGTCTCCATAAACCCTCGACGCTCCATTAACTTTAAGCAGATGTAACAAATGCTTCGTGGCAGTTGAGCTTCATCCCCGTGGCCCACAGGTCCCATCAGCAAAATCCACCCTGGTCTCCACCTCTTGCTGCAACGCGAAGGCATCACTGCTCGCCCGCGCTGCGAAGGGCCGCAGGCAGCGGAAGCATCTCCAAAGGTCCACAGAGACCCCGGGCAGGGGGGCAGAGGGAGGTAAGGAGCATCCCTCCTTCGTCTGAAGGCTACAGAAGGCAGGCAGCACCCTTCCCCAGTGATGGACCCGTGTGCACCACTCCCATCATCCCAGCCTCTCATTTTCCTTCATTTTTTTAACCATGAGGAAGCCCCAGAAGAAAAACTGCATCAAAATCAACAGCCACAGCCGCCGGGAAGCGGAGCCAGACACACACACAGGCTCCCAGCAGCACCCACGCACCGCCCCACGTTACAGCACCAGCACGTTCTGCCTTCTGAGGACATCACCGTTATCTCTTTTCATATTTTTCTTTTTTTAAAGGCTTTTTTCAAGGATTACTGGCAGCATCTGGGTCTGACGCCATCGGTCCCGCTGCTCTCCCCAGCACCAAGCGCCCATCCCATAGCACAACACAAGTAATCGAAGCTGTTCCTCGCGCACGCGGGCGGCGAGCGACGGGACCTCGTCCTCCTCCTAAAACCTCGCCGCATCCTTGTTTTCCTCGTCCTCCTTTTGCCGCTGCAGCAGGAATTTCAGGGAGCACAGAAGGGCCTCGATGCTAAAGAGCAGATGGGTGTTAGCGAGCATCTGCTCCCTGCTGCCACGCAGGCACGCTGCTCTTATCTGACACCTTCGTAAGAGGTTTTAATTACTGTAAGTAATTAAGCACAGCACCTCTTATGGGATAACTGCTACCCGCTTTACAGACAGGTATGGGGAGAGGCAGCGAGTGACGCAGGCTCCGAGCCAGGCGGGAGTCCCGGGTCGCCTCTGCTCTGCTCAGGTCTGACAGCCCAGATCACAGAGGAGCTGGAAATAAAACTGCCAAGGGAAAAGGTTTCTTTTTTAAGGAATGAGTCTCCAAAAGCAAGGGAAATCCAGCTCCTGGGAAGTCTGCACACAGCGAACAAAGCTGCTGAACAAGCAGCTCCTCACAGTTGTCCAACTACGGTCAAAGTAAGGGGGTTTTAAAAGAAAAAATAGCGGTTTTTTTACTGCTAGTGAGAGCTCAGTCTGCTCGAGCTGGGAGCACGGGCTGCCCAGGCTCCGGGTGCCATCAACCCCATCACTGTGCCGAGTGTTGTGGCAGGGCCGGGAGCAGGACACCCGGGGCACCCGTTTGCACGTTGCAGTGACTGCAACCCCAGCCTGCTGGCATGATCTCACCCCTCCAGGCCCCCGTACGTAACAAATTCATTTTCCAATGTTTCTGGCAGATAAAAGAGGTCCCTGCATCTGCTCAGGCTTTCAGCAAGGAAGATAAATAGAGTGTCATGACTCACTGTCTATTAGGCGCCTTCATTTATCCAAGCGTGCACAGGAGCTTTCATAAAAGGTTGTTTAATTCAGCATGACTGACTACCACTTGCTCTCAGACACACTATTATTGCCAGGATCCGTCTGAAGTTTGGAGTCAGGAGGACGCTGGAGTGCACCAGCCTGCCCTGCGCCGGCACCAGCCCCGCCAGCTCCATCCTCCACCCCACTTTGGGCAACAGGGAGCCCGATACCCAAACTCAAACCTCACACCAGTAACAACCCAGCCTGGAAGGAGACACAACACACTTTCAGCACTCCCCCCGCCCTGCTCCCTTCGGACCCAGGGCACCTTCTTCTCGCAACGCTCCCAGCAATCGCTCCGGAGCATCCTCGCTGGTGCTGCACTGCTTGTTTCCCTTCCAGCCTCCCCCCACTTCGCAAGCACCTCCTTTGTCCCCCCTAAACCTCAATCCTAATGCATGAACCTCTCCCCGTCTGCTCCAGTGATCCATCCTCGAGTCTCACATGAAATGACTGCTCCAGCCCTCCGCATGATGTTGTTTATCCACCGTGGTCTGAGAAACCACATACAGGCCGATACACAACGCCCAGAACTTTCTTGCTGCCCCGCTTTATCTCCTACCACCGTGATCCTTCAAGCTGCCATCTAATTCCTGCACCCGGGAAAGTTCCCGTCACCCCAGAGAGCTGCCAGCATGCATTTGGGTGCACTTTTCTAGGGGAAAATGAATTGTAACATGCTCTTCATTCAGAGGGAAAGGCGTTGGAGAAATGCAATAAGGGGAAGGAACAGCACGGGTTGTCCAAAGTTGGCCCAGACTGGAAATCTCCACTGGGTGAATTAAACCAGCACCTTATTCACAGAATCACAGAATCACCTCGGTTGGAAAAGCCCTTGAAGCTCCTCCAGTCCAACCATGAACCTCACCCTGACCGTTCCCAACTCCACCAGATCCCTCAGCGCTGGGTCAACCCGACTCTTCAACCCCTCCAGGGATGGGGACTCCCCCCCTGCCCTGGGCAGCCCATTCCAACGCCCAACAACCCCTTCTGCAAAGAAATCCTTCCTAAGAGCCAGTCTGACCCTGCCCTGGCGCAGCTTGAGGCCGTTCCCTCTGGTCCTGGCGCTGGTTCCTTGGCTCAAGAGACTCATCCCCCCTCTCTGCACCCTCCTTTCAGGGAGTTGCAGAGGGCCAGGAGGTCTCCCCTCAGCCTCCTCTTCTCCAGACTAAACCCCCCCAGTTCCCTCAGCCGCTCCCCATCAGACCTGTGCTCCAGACCCTGCACCAGCTCCGTTGCCCTTCTCTGGACACGCTCGAGTCATTCAATGGCCTTTTTGGGGTGAGGGGCCCAAAACTGAACCCACTCATCGAGGGGCGGCCTCACCAGTGCCGAGCCCAGGGGTGAGATCCCTTCCCTGTCCCTGCTGGCCATGCTGGTGCTGGTACAAGCCAGGATGCCATTGGCCTTCTGGGCCACCTGGGCACACTGCTGGCTCATGTTCATTCCTCCAGAGCCACGGGGATTCGCTGTCACAGGCTCCAAAACCCCCGTTCACAGCGATGTTGGTGCCATGAGGACGCAGAGGACAACGGCTGCGGCACAGGCTTTGAAGCAGGGTCTGCTGGGGGAGGGTCCCTCGCTGCACCCACTGCATGTGGGGGGGATGCGCAGGAGGGAGATCCCAGCACTGGGAACTGCCTGAACCCCATCACCACACGCTCCTGCCCCCGAAATCATCAGGAAATCTCCCCCATAAGGCACGGGGCATCGCGGTGAACAGTGCCCCCAAGGCTGCTTCAAACCCGAGTGACAGAGGTGACACAGCATCAGCCAAGCACATGGTGGCAACCGGCAGCAATAGCAAGGCCAAGGTGCCGCTCGGCCCTCGGGCGACGCAGATTGCCTGATGTCAGAAGGCAGGAGGAATGCCAAAAACCTCACTGCTCCATGTTTACAGCATTTAAGGATTAATTTCTTCAGCGAGAGCAAAAGCACGATGTTACATGTAATTACATGCACCAGGTCCTTTTAAGCAAACTACTTCACGCTAACTTCCAAGAGCTCTTTAAGGAGTTCCCAGTAGATAAAGTGCATCGCTGAATCATTTGATGCTGAAATTTTACACATCCGAGTTAATTTAATCGCTTCATTTCAGAAGGCTGAGCTATGTTCGGATCTCTGATCCTTGGCAAGGAACAGCCTCTGATCTGAGCAAGATCAGACACAGCAAATCTCTGAAGGAAGAAAAAACACATAAAAATCTCATTACCTGCTTAAAAAGAAAACAGGATTTTTTATCAGGAGCTATTAAGGGACCAGGCAGTCCTCCTGCACCAGGCTTAGATGATAATCCGGCAGCAACAGGGGCGGCTGGGAGGACGGGTGTCCCGCTGACCCTCCTCCATGCAGCCCCCCGGCTGCCTGGCGCGGTGGCACATGGCCACGGGCCCAGGGCAACCACCTGCCACCGTCCCCACAGGGTGCCGCCACCGTCCCCGCAGGGTGCCGCCACCGTCCCGGCACATCAGGGCCACATCTGTGAAGGAGCCAACTCTGCCTCCTGCCCCAGGATGCTCCGGCATCGTCTTCCCTCTGCACTTTAATCCACTCATTGCCACGTTATACCCCAGTTTATCTTCCCTGTAACGCTTCTCTCCTGCCTCATTTTGGTTTTTTAGGGTTTTTTTTTTTTTAATTAGAGCTGGATGAAAGTATGGAAATCCATGGAGCAGAAACTAAGGCCGGCACAGTCTCCGGGAGCAGCTCTCAGAACCGATGGGACCGTGTCATTGGCATCCCAGAGAGCAGAACAGAAGAGCAGCTCTTGCCACTTGCTTTTTACCACAAAATCTCTTTCCAGCACTTTCAAGACGCCAAACTAGAGACAAGTGAGATGAGCTGCTCAATTCTTGCTCTCCGTTATTTCTCTTTTTCTTTCACCCTCACATACCCGTTATTCAAAGTCACCTGCTCCTCTATTATTCAGAAAGGACACGGTGGCTTCAGCTAGAGAAATTCTCTTTGCAAATTAATTAATTAATTAAATAAATTTGCTTGAAAATAAAAATTGATGGATAAATGCATTAGAGCCCAGAGGTTTAACTAGAGATGGAAGTGGCACAACAGAGCCGTGTCAGTCACGAGAGCCGAGCTCCAAGTTAGAGGCAGGAACTGCCCTACTCCAAACCCAACACTCCTCCAAGCAGCATCTTTCCCGAATTATCACCTGTCTCTTGCAGCCGAGGCTTCCTGGGGCAGCGGATAGTTAGGAGAAATTACAAAGCAACAACTTTTTAAGTCCAGGGGTGCAGAGGCCACTTGCAGCCTCTCTAATGGAAGGGAAGGGGGCTCCAGGGGGGCCTTTGTCCTTCCCCTCACCCGGTCCAGGAAAGGCACCGATCCCCCCAGATCTGTTGCTGGCACGGTCGGGCAGACTGAACACACACTTGGGAAAAGGGGCTATTGTCATAGTCTGAAAAATAAAATGAATAAATAATCGATTTCCAAGGCAAATAAATAAAGTGCTCTTTTGTTCTCAGCAGCTCAGCCCTCGGACTTACAAAATCAATCCCGGCTCCCCCCCGAAGGGACAAGCCAATTGGATTTTTGCCCACTCTCCTGGCAAAACCAAACCATCAGGCTGCTTTCAGGAGCACAATCCATCATCCCCCGCTCGCCCGCGCTGCTGAGACGGGCGAGTTTCCGAGTGTGATACAGCCCGATGCTATCGCACGCGCACACACGCTGCCCCCTTCATCCGCAGACACAAATTCCAGCCGAACAACGGGACTTTTGCAAAACGAGCAGATTTCTAACAGATTGAGGGATGGAAAGAGACCTGGAACAGCCAGGGGCTCGGGTGGTGGGACCCCCCACCTGGGACCCCACTGCTGTCACATCCCCCCCCAACGCCCCAGTGATGGCAGCACAGGGGGTGGATGGATCCCAAAGGCACCCACAGACACGCTCCCACCCCAACGGCCAGTCTGTGACCGAGGGGTGCTCATTAGCCGGTGTGTAACGAGCACCCAGGAAGAAGAGCAGGAGATTTCACTTCTCACACTTCAGAGGAACCATCCTCTGCAGCAGGGCAATGCCCGAGGGGAAAAAAACAGATTTGAACTGAGCCCTGCGCTGCCAGAGGAGCAGGAGACGCCTTCCCATGTTAATGAAAGGATCGCAGTCTTTTTCTTCCGTGTGACAGCACTATTAAATTTTAAATTTTCTTATTTTAGGTAGTCCTTAGGGTAAAACCAGAAAAGCAAAACCAGGGCTCAACCCACAGCGTTACGTCGTGAAACGGCTTCATCGACAGCCTCAGCTGCACGACAAGACTCTTTGAGGTCTAGGCTTTTTTTCCTTCAATAAATTCTGATTTATGGATCTGGGATGAATGTCTCAGAAATGAAAACTCCTGTCTCTAACAGAGTTAAGTAGAAACAGGCTGCATGGCTCCAGCCTTCAGCTCCAGCCTAACCACCCAGGATGGTTTGAGGGGGTCAGGACGTCCCCACTTGCCCCAGGAGTCCCCTGCGCTCGCTTCAAGCCCTGCAGCAAGAACGTCCCAGTTTTCTGGGGGTTTGACAACATCTGCCCTTGCAGAGGGTTATCACACGGCCCTGGCCATGCAGGGCGCAAAGCTGTGCCCATCATCATCCTCACCATTGACAAGGCTTGAGCTCACTGTGATCGGTGGGGACGGGGCAGAGCAGATGCTCCAGCAGGTCTCTGGTCCTCAACATTTAGAAGATCCACAGGACCCCGTCTCCTGGGTGCTGCTCTCGGCTCAGCAGAGACCTGGAGCTGGGGGAGGGCAGCAAATGCCTCTCGAAAATCAATTTTGAAAAAAGGGATCTGAACCACCACTGGTGTTTATGACGGGAAGGAGCTGGGTTCTTTATTTCTCCTTTGAATCCAGAGCAAATCGATCTCTCTCAGCCCGGGGTGGGAAGATGGGGATGACTCAGCTGGCAGAATGGCGCTAAGCTCTCCTTCCTCCACTGCGGTGCGGGAATTCAGCTGGGAAGCACACACATACATGAGAAAAAAAAACCATTTCTTAAATTTTCCTCTAGTATTTCAATAAAGGATTATTTTAGACAGGCTTTATCTGCCTTTCCATGGAAAAGCCCTCAGCACTAAGCTTCCCAGACAACTCCTGTTTTCAGCTAAAAGTATTTCTGGTCCCTACACGAGGCCCCGATGGCTACAACACGCAGAGATGTGGTGCTGGGGCTGGTCCTGCTCTCCCCAAACACCGATCCCAGAACCAAACGAGTAAAAAACTGACACAGTGCATAAAATGACGGATGTTTTACAGGACTCTTGCACCCGGCAGCAATGCACCTTCCCAGGCACGGCCAATACCCCTGAGCCCGGCACAGCTGCGACTCTGGGCAGGCTGAGGTCTCCTCTGAAGCCAACAAAACATTAAGAGTTAAGTGTGTTGGCCACCTCGTCATGCTCTGGGAAAGCTGCCGAGGTCCACCTGGAAAGGGATGTGCAACTTCAAAAAAGAAAAAGTTATTCTACAAATTGCATCTTGTTGGGATGGGACACCAGGGAATGGTCCCCATTTGCACATTGGGGAGAGACTCCCGAGCAGAAAGAGCCTAACAAATATTTTACTGATTATTTCTAAATCTAAGCATTGCTTGCAGATGCTGTAAACTCCTGCTGCCCGCTTGCAGGGAAAGCACCGCGGCCGGAGCCCCTTATACAAAGAGGGGGGCCACCCATTGGCAGTAAGATAAATAAATAAGCACCATTTTAATTATACGTAATTGGGAATTCAGTGCTATTTCATAATGACTTTAAGGCGGTTCACACCATCTGCTGCCACAGATACATCTCAGGGCTTTGAAGAGAATCAATCCCAGCTTTGCTTCCTCTCTCCAGATGCCCTTGAGGCCCGGGTTATCATCGAGCAGCACGTGTCACCGAGAGCATCACCCGCTCGGCTCGCACCCGGGAGGGCAAAACCGGGGCCCAGGGCGAGCATTCTGCTGTTATGGAGACACACAGATGGCAATGAATATGCTTGAGCTTTAGGACTTGCAGATAACACAGCTTAAAAAATAGAGAGACTTAGTTTAAGCTTACCACAAATACAGATGAGAAACCACCGAGTCTCTAAAAAGAAAAAATAAAAGACCTTTTCCTGCAGAGCTCCCAAGAAGCTGAGTACCAAACCCCGCTGCCGCCTCCGTCCCCGCAGCAGCCGTGGTGGCTTCGCAGCCAGCAGTGGGTCCTGCCCTGCTGCCATCGGTCCCCACCACCCCAGGCCCTGGGGACGGGGCTGCTCAGGGGAGCACGTTCCCGTCACACCTCCCTCGCAGGCAGCTGCTGGGCCTGGCTCCTGCTGCTGGGGCTGTTCCAGTCCCACCAACCCTCCTGCTTCCACATCCTAGAAAATAAGGGAGAAAAAGCCCAGTTTGAGATCTCTGCTCATATGCTGCAGCTATTCTGCATCCAAAGCCGGGTGAAGTAACTCCCCGTGCAGCCTCCAAAGGGGAGGCCAGCACCGCTTCCCCGGATCCTGCTCGAGCCAGGAACAGGCGATTTCTGTGCCAAGCAGCAAGCCAAGGCAAAAACCACCACAAGCCCAACAATAACCCACCCGACCAGGCTGAATGCTGTTTGCCCCCCGTATCGGGATGAAATAAAGCCCTCATTTACAGCCACCCACCGAGAGGGACGTTACGTGATGGACAGGATATCTAAGGAGCTAACACATTACACGGGCTCAGCTGGAAACCAGAAGTCATTTCAGTCCAGCGGTGCCGACGTGAAAGGCAGAAAGATACTCTCTGATTGGAGTTATTTACCCAGCACCTCTCCTGTGCAGAGCAGGATTGCCAGTGCATGGACCTGCCCCAGCCTGGGCGAGGTCTCCCCACCCAGCCCCACATCTCCCTCCCCGTGTCCCAGCCACAAAACACGTTTTCAACCGGGTCCCCCCTGGGCATCACTGAATGGCTTTGGGATGCAGCAGGAAGCATCAGGCAGATTGGAGGCAGGGCAGCTGCTTCAAAGCTATTCTCTCTTTCAAGGAAACAGGCAGATGAAAGGGGGAGGCAATGCTCTGCAGTTAGGGCTCCCTCCTTGGGAATGGCACCAGCAGGAGCTCCCTCTCTTTAGATGCTGAAAAATTCAAATTAAATAGAGCCATTACAAAAGTCCAGGCACCAACAAAGCTTCAATCACAGCCTCTGTCTTATTAGGCAGCAGGGACTCGGCGCGAGGCAGGAGCACAGCCCTCATTACCTCTGCCCCTCGCAGAGCTTCTTCCTTCAAATATGTAAAAATCCTCCCGTAACCACGCGGCATCTCCTGCTCCAACCCTGGGCACCATCTCTCCAGCTGGCCTGGCCCAGGGGGCCCTGGCACTGTTCCCAGTTTGAACCCACAGTCACCCCAGTGCCGGGAGCGATGGAGCAGATCCCAGTGCTTCTGGGTCTCCCAGTGCCCCTGAGTCATGGATGGTGGCAGAACTGGGATGGGGGTGACCTTTGGAAAGGCCCTAATATTTCCTTCCTGCATCAGACACCCTCCGTGGCTCGGCAGCATGGGGGCAGGAGCCATCCTCCTGCATCCCACGGGATTGGGGCAGAGCTTCTTGGGTGCCACATCCCGGCACAGGGATCCCAGGAGGGTGCCCATCTCCACTGGCTATTTGCCATTTCTCATGGCAGCGCAACCCTCCTGCCCAACTGTCCTCTCAGGAGCCTCGTGTACTGAAAAAAACATCGAAAATATCAACACTGCTGAAGTCACCGCGATGGCACCGAAGCCCGACGCGCAGGAGGGGACGGCTGCTCCCTGCTGTGCCAACAGCAAAGGCTTCTTTGAAATATTATCCCAGCACTTCAGGTGACCAACACTCAGCACGTCTCAACACCTTTGTCCAAGGAGCAGCTCCGTCCCGCAGCACCCCCCAGCACCGTGCTGGTTTAAAGAGCAATTATAGCATAAACCCACCAGCCCCACTGATTTAAAGAGCAATTATAGTGTAAATGGGGCTTTTATCTGAACAATCAATACTCGTATCTGGGAAAGCTTCCTCACAGGGGGGGGAGGAAATAAAACATTGATTTTTAGTGAAAAGGCATATTCCATCATCCTGTGCCATATACCACATAGAGAAGGATAAAAGAGAGGCCTGGACATGAACAACTGTCTCAGGACACAGTGAACTGAAATGAAAACGTGTTGAAATTGAAATCAGATGGGAAAGAAATTGCCAGCACAAATCACACCAGAACCAGTGATTAGGGAAAACGAACCCACTGCCTTCAGAAGCAAAAAAGGTTCCTGAGCCTCTGCTCCCGAGGAGGACGAGCTCTGTCCCCAGCAGCTTCCCTGACCACTCAGCTCTGATTTAAACTGGAGCTGAACTGGTCTGCAAGAGCAAAACCCACCAGGCGCAGCCTCCTCCGGCAGCAGTGGTGCGGGAGACCTCGCCAAGAGCTCCCAGCCACAACCCCCCCAGCCCCAAAGCACAAATAAGATCAAAGTCTCAATTTATTTATCTTTTTGGGGAGCAGGCTCAGCTCCAGAAAGGCATTCGAGCACCCGAACACCACCCGTCCCAACCAGGACACAGCCCACCAATTTCTTGCCATCTCTCAGCAGGTCAGGAACCCTTTGTGCAGCTTTGCAAAGACAGAAAGCCCCGCACAAGTGCTTTATGTTTTTAGGCAGTAAAAATACGGTTCATGGTGTTCCCCCGTGCCCCTCTTCACGCCCACAGAATAGCTGCGGTTTTGCCAAGGAGGTTTGCGCTTGCTCAGAGGTGACTCGAAGCAGAAGCAGAGCCAGGATGCTCCCAGCACGCCCCAACCACGGGGCAACAATTAAAAATCCCAAAGCAGCACTTTTTTTTAGGCTTTTGCCTAAACAGATCCCTTGGTGGCCACATTGCAGAGAACAGGTCACCTGGAAGCGTGACCGGAACCACACAGCAAATTACAACATATGTATGGATATATATGCACACATATAGAGACACACGTATAAAAATCTGACTCCATAATGCGGCCAAACTGCTCTGCACAGATGCTGGGGGGCTGGGGACCACTCAGTGCCCTCCCTAACTCTGTTCAAGGACTGCTCCAGCCCCTGGCCCATCCATTGCAAACCCCATCACATGCACCTTTACACTCCAGAAGCCACGGTCAATCCCTGATGACACAGCTGGGCTATGGCTTTTTATACACTTCGTTATCCTTAAAGTGTTTGTGTAGTTTGTAGGTGGGGAATAGCCCTTTTTTTTTTTTTGGATGCATCAAAGTAATGATGATGGCCTTTGTACACTTCATGGTACATGCCCTGGCATCACTCCTCAGCTAATATTGCTGCTGTAATGCAGAGTGACTGCTAGAGCTCCTGATTTTCATTTCATTCCTCCAAAGCATCCTTAGGGTGACTAAAAATTATTCCCATCCCCATTCAACTAAAGAACCATAGCTGGAAAATAAATGAATTACTGTGCTTATTGAATGAAGCCAAAACAACATCCACTCCAGAGGCAATGATACTGATTGTTAGTTCAGTTTAATAAACCTTGAAATTTGAGGGATTCCTGCATGCAGCTGCAGTGGCATGGTGTTTCTCCCAAGCTTTACTTGTGCCAATCCCCTCCCAGCTTGGAACTGGTCTGAGACAGAATGTCGGCCCTCCAGCCAGCTCCTGAGCCCCAGGACAAGCACTCCGGGAAGACGCGGATTTGATGCAACACACGGCTCTGGAGATGTTCCTCAGGGGATGTTTTACGCCCTATTACCTTGCTAAGTCAGGAGAGTTATTACTAGAGGACTAATTACAGCACCGGTGTGTATCCCTGCACATGCTGGGCTGACC
Organism: Strix aluco; assembly: GCF_031877795.1. NCBI lineage: Eukaryota > Metazoa > Chordata > Aves > Strigiformes > Strigidae > Strix > Strix aluco. The sequence goes on from NC_133951.1 coordinate 13,410,742, forward strand.
CTTGCAGCATCACCAGCCCCTGAGCACCGTGCAGAAGCCACCCGAGCTGCCAGCATCAACAGGCTGAGGATGGAAATGAGTTTGAGTTACCTATTTTATACAGCTGCTGAATTAAAAAGACGTAACAGATTGTCAGGTGTAGCCAGGAAATTAAAGCTCCTTGATAATATTGCACAGAGTTAATGAGGCTCAATTTGGGAAATGACTCCTCTGATTAATGGCCATAAGCACCACAGAAAGCCTCTCTGCAGCTTCCATGCTTGCCGACAGAGCTGATTTCGGAGCGTGGGTCCTAACCAGCGTGTCGCTCAACAGACTTTAATAAGCCTCATAGATTAACAAATCACCCTGAAATAAAAGGAGCGCGGAGCGGAGCAGCAAGCGCAGGTAGCACGACGGTACCTACGTCCCCGACCCCCACGGGCTGAGGTGGGGTCCCCAGGAGCTGCCCCTCCTGCACCCCCACACACAGCAGGCACCAAGACACTTGCTCATCTCCACCAAGCACTTCAGACGAGGAACCCTGCTGCATTTCCAGACTTACCCAGCCCTCTTTGCTTGCTAATGTGATTTTTACAAGTAAAAAACCCAGCTAGACCCTACGGCAAACAGCAGAGCAGGAAAACCATGTCCTTGTGCTGTTAGACCTGTGCCTGCATTGACTTAGGCAGGAAAAGAAGCTTACAGGAAAAGCCACCACAAAGACAAAAGCCCTTCCAGCTCTCAGGCAGTGTCTGTCCCCTCCGCGCAGCGTGAGGCATTGCGGCACAGTGCGATACCTGGGGGCACACCCCAATCCCCTGGCAAGGCCACCAGCGCTCCTGCACACCAAATCCTGAGCAAGGTAATCTCATGCAGGCCTCTTCCACCTGCACCATCTCCCTTGGAAAGCCGAAATGCCACCCGCAGGTCCCACTGAAGGGTGAAAGGGAGATGATGGAAATAAGGCGGTAGCTGTTCAGCTATTAGAGTTGCAGGAGAGAATTAAACAGAGAGGCCTGTAGCTAAGCTAAGCCCTTCTGGTCATGTTTCATTTAGGACACTGGGTGAAGCCCAGGAGAGAAGGATGCGTTAACAAGAAGCCATGAAAGACAACACTTGCAAAGAACAGCAGGAAGCGGTAGGAGATGCCAAGAGCACATTTCACAGGCGCAGATGTCATCTGCGGAGAGGGACGGTTGTTTCCTCTCGGCACAGCGCTTCTCCCTGTCCAAGCAGTTGTGAAAGCAGCAAGTGTGGAGACAGCTCATGCCTCTACGGGCAGATACAGCAGCTGTCTGCGCTTGCCAGCAGCGCTCCTGCTCCTTCCAGCGCCGTTCAACTGAGAACGAAGCAAAGGACAAAGCTACCAAATGTTATGCCAGGCTTATCCTGAGGAGCCGCTCCTCAAGTGCCCCCAACCTCTGACAGCCTTCCAACTCAAAACTTCTCTCTGAAGGGTCTGACAGCCGTCCAACTCCAACTCAAGACTTCCCCTCCTCCTCAAAGGGCAGCTGAACCTAAAGAGCTACCACTAACTCAAGCCTATCTTGAGGAATTCCATCCAAGGAATCTGGGATTCATTTTGCCGGTGCTGCTGCAGCCTGGTTCTCCTCCTCCTCCTCCCTATTAGTAATAACATAAGCACCACGATGTGTGAAAACAGGCTCCGCTCCCCCAGCAAGGTGGAAATGAGCAACAGCAAACAGATGGGATGCACAACACAAAGATCCCCATCTCGAGAGCCCGCGGAGATGGAGAAGAGCAGTCCTGACACCACGCGGGTCACTCGGAGCCAGGGCTCTCTCCTGGTAGGTCACAGGTTGACATTTCCTTCAGGATCAGGGTGTTTGGAGTTGGAAATCCAAATGACTTTCACCCAGAGCAACCAGCTGAATCGGGTGGTTTATTTACTGCAGGCTTTGATAGGTGTAGGAGTGCAGAACCAGGTCCACCGCAAATACATCCAAGATATTTTTACGTGTATCTTGGAAAGCAGAACAAATGACGACGTTCATGCCAAGTGACACTGCCAACCGAGAGCAAAGGAGAACAAACCACCAGGTTGCATTTAGCCCTGAGAACTCAAAATTCCTGATCCAAAAGAGTACAGCTGCCACCAGAATAACAGGAGGACAGACCCACGCGTGAAAAAGGCATTTCATCAGTTTATGAGGGATTATGTGCTCCGATTTTTTTCATTTCTTTGAAGCTCTGCGTATATAAATTCACATTTAGGCATGACTATAAAAACCAACCGCAGAACCCAGCCTGACAACGATGGTCAATAACCATTTGAAACACTCCAGAAAGGGGCATTAGGATGTTTTTAAATCAATACAGGCATTGCCAGAGGCGTTCATCATCGAGGTTGGCTATTAAAACTCAAAATGAATTGATGCCTTTCGAAAGGAGCAGTTTGGACCAAGCACGGTGTGAACGTGTCAACGTTATTACAAATACAGTTGGAACCATTTAAATGGGTGAACATCCCATTTTGCAGAAGGAGCCTCGCGTTATATAACTTGCAATGACTTAATGAACCTTTCAGATGCACACGCAAGGCTCCGGGTAAATATTACCCCAATGAATCACGATGGGTTTTATGGCTGGAGAGGCTTTATACATCATCCCTCCTTCACAGCCTCTGCTTCTGCTCAGGGAAGGAGCGAACAAGGAGAAAATTTATAGGGTAAGCATCAGCAAACTGCTCATGCTCTTATGATGGGAGCTGGCCATTCTTCCCCTTGGCACCAGGGCACAGCCACAGATCAGGGCAGCCTGAAAAGCTGGGACAAGGCTGGACTTTCTGAAACCAGCTGGCACACCAGCAATAACTGGGCAAAAAGTGAATTTTCTGGCTGCAAGGACACAATCAGAGGCAAAGCATACCCATACGCTGCCTGAAGCATCAGTACCAGTCCCACAACTCAGCTCATGCCCTCTCTTTGTACTGATCCCTAAGGCGTTTTGCCTCCTCTTTCATCTCCCCAGCTCCCTTCCTTTCATCACAAGTTTACTACATCGTTTCAGGACTTGAACTGCCTGGGCACCAAGGAAAGAGATGCTGCGTGAGCAGGGTCTGCTTCCTCTCCTGTGCAGCCCACTCCTGCAGCTCTGGCGCACGACAACTTCCTCTGAAGGGGAAAAATAAAGCAAAAATTGGAAAAAAAAAATGACAGCCTCAGGAAAAAGGTAAAAAATTAGAACGGAGGCTGGGTGATGCTGCCAAAACAGGCACAGCAGGTCTTGGAGCAGAGCAGCAGGATGGAGCCACCCCAGCCCACCCGCCTCTCCTGCTCCAGGGCTTCCCCAGCCCAAACACCACCTAAGCCTCTGCAACGTTGCAGCTGGTTTGATGCAGCAGCTCAGTTTTAAGGGAAAAAACACGAATTCTATGTAATGAGGTTTCTCTATGATGCTCCCAAACCCCATGGCTCATTTAAGCAACAAGTTTAATGAAATTTCATTCCTTAACTACACTATTTCAAACACCAGTATCTTTTTCCAATTACTGAAGCCATCTGGATTTATTTATTGAACACCTATGCGGGAATGCCACAGAACCATTTCCTAAATCACGCCCTATCAGAAGTCAATCAAGTCATTAAAACAAACCCTGATGCTCATTAGTAATATTAGTGAGATAACAGCGTTGGCAGCACGATGCCAGAAGCACATCACATCCCCTTGGCACGGACGTCCGTGCATCTGGGACGGACGATGAGGGCACAGAGATGCTGCTGGTTACAGGTACTTCAGTAGAGATTTATCTGCAGCCTGGGTCAGCTGCCAGCTCAGAGACTACTACTCTTAACTCCCCAGGGCCGGAGCTGTGACAGCCACTGCAGATGCTCCCAGCTGAGCAACAAAATGATATTTGGTCTTTTACTGTGGGCACTTTACAGCCACGTTGCTGTAAGCTCCTCTGCCCCAGCACACCTAGGAAGCATCTCCTTGGACACAGAAGATCTTCCACCTGCAATAGGGTAAGCGAGGATGTTAAAGTGAGAGCAGAGGAGGCTGCTGGGGAACATCGTTGCCCTCCCACTCCGCTCCGTAATCTGGTTTGGAGCAACGTGAATCATTCAGCACCAGGACGTGATAAAGAATCAACATGCCTCGCTGTTAAATATACAGTTTAGAGGAGCATGAGTCACAGCTCAGGTTTCAAGGTGCGATGCTGTATGTAAATCCTTTCTGAGAACTACCCAAGAACACCGCGCACGTAGCTACGATTTAAGGGGTCAAACCTGGCCTTCCAGTCCCGCAGCCTGCGGTGACCCTGCTGAAACTATTTCCCCTGGTTTTAATGTCTACAGACTCAAGCAGGCTGAGCTGCCCCGAGCCCTGGGGCTGCAGCAGGAGGTTTAGGGGCCAGGGCAGCCCGTAGCCCCTGTGGCAGGGAGGGCACAGCCCGCTGGGTCCCTCCACAGCACCAGAGGGGGCTTCGCCTGCACCCAGAAGAACGAACAAACCCTCCTCAGCTTTATCCCAGTTCCGAGGGAGGCAGAGAAACACAGATTCCATCCCTTGCCTACCCAGACATATTACAGACAAGGCTGGGTTCTCTTTCCGTTTGTAGTAATTAAAGCCTAGTGATTATCCCACTCATCAAATACCGAGTCTAGACACAGGCTTTTCACTGAAATTCATACCAACTCCTCCCATACCTCATTTCACCTGGAGACGTGCGCCTTACTTCACGCGTTCACGAGGCAGCCAGCTGTTAGCAGCTCCCCTAAAAATCTCCTTCCGATTCAGCATCGATGCCCGTGATCACAGGGCAGCAGCGGGCCAGAGAGGAGCTGGAGGATGAGGGGAGCAGAGGAGAGATGCGGAGGGAGAGGGGGGGGCTCCCAGCCCCGTCCGGGTGGTACCGCGCTTCCTCACTCCCTACAAACAACTTGCAGGCGATGGGAAACCTGTAACTGATTTGGAGGGATTTGGGATGATGGGGAGGAACAGAGGCACCCAAACACACCACTGACTGGGGGAAAAAGCAGAATGAGAATTTTTTTCTCCCAACAGAGTAGATAAAGGATAGGTCTGACTATTGCATTTCCTCCATCTCCCTTCCTACAGGTCTAAAACAAACCTTCTCACTCGGCGCAGTGCAGCTCCCACCACCCGAGCACGACCACACAGTCGCTTCTGCTCCCAACCTGTCACACAGCCACGTTAAATACACGTTTACATCTCTAACAGCAAAGACCTCAGATACGCAGGGCCCTGGAGAGCTGCAGGCTTACACGTTCTCCAGCCCTCTCCCTCCCAGCTCCTGCTCCTCACCACCAGCCCCAGGCAGTAAAGACAACTGCAAAACAAGGCAGCGATGTGCTTTGGGATTTTTCTTTGTTTTCACAGCTTTAGCAATTTTAAAACATGTAAATATGAAGGAAGGGTCAATGATTCAACAGTGATTAAGTCTGAAATATTCCACTTAGTACCAATTAGACTTTGAAAATACCCGTCATGTTCCCAGAGCGTTCCCCAGAGTGCAGCCAAGCAGCACCCAGAGCTGGAGAAAGCTGCTTTCTTGGAAGGCTTGAGGTATCTTGTGAAAATACCAAGTTCATTTCAGTAAGCAAAAAAGAAAAAAAAAAAAAAGCAAGAGACAATAAAAGAATTAATGTATTGTAGATCCTTAATACCATCTCCCCAGAGAGAGGAAAAACAACGAAGTCTAATGAAAATTTTCTATTCTCAAAACCATTTGCACTGTTATTGTTTGCAACTAAGAAGATGAAAACGTAACACCTCAGCAGCTTAAGTTTCTGAAAATTGCAGGGCTGCCTCCTTTTTTTTCCTGAAGAATAAAATTAAACCGCACCTGGGATGCAAAGTTTCCACTTTACAAAAATATTGAAAACCTTGCAACAGCCTTACAGCCTGCAGGGTTAGAGCAATCTTCAAGCTTGCACGAAAAGACATCCAGGACACAAAGCCCGTTGAGTCTAGCACAAAACCTCCTGCCATCCCTTTGGAAAAATCCAAACTGGTATTTCAAGTCTTGAAAAATCCTGTGGATTTGAAACACTTTGTGAAACATGCAATTAAGCAATGCTGTTAAATAACGGAGCTTGATTTAAGAGGCTAGCACTATTCTTTGCAAAAAGAAGGACCATTTCTTCAACTCACTCTGCTCCCAGTTGTACTCAAGATATTGTAAACCACCGTTTCAGTTTCTCTCCAACCAAGAAAAAGCAGAGGAGCGATAAGATTATTTCACTAAATTACATTTTCTTTGTCTAGTGAAAAGCTGCTGTTAAGTAGAGGAACAGAAAATTGTGTTGACTCAGAGGACGTATCCCCACGCAGCTGGGTGTAAGGGTGGCCACCACCCATCCCATATACACACCCTGGACCCAGGGAAGCCCAATGAGGTTCCACCACCTTGACTAATAAGTTTCATCTTTAAAATCTATTTAAGGAGGAAATAGCTGCCAACAAGACATTTTATTCCCCGCTTTGGCAGCTGCAATTCTATTAACCTCCAAAATAAGAAGTGACAGCATGAATGCCAGTCCTAGACTATAATTAGGGAGGGCCACCGAGGGTCAGTGGCACGGGCCACCTTCAACGTGGCATAACTCAGCAAGGGCAGGGTTAGCGCTCGCTGTGCCCACATTGAAAATAAACTTAGCTCAAGCTAAGCTGATGATTTCATTTCCCCGGTGAATGAGATATCTAATTATCAATAATTCATAGGCACAGACAGACGTGCAAGTGGTTTTGAGAACTGAAGTAGAAACAGAAGTAATGATTCTTGGAATAAGAGCCAGCGGAGAGACAGATCCAGAGCGGGAAGAGCAGGTGCACTTTGCATGCACATGTCAAAACCAATCTAATTTCAATCACATACGTGACAGCCTAGGTGCCAGTCTAACAGGGGTATTTTCCCCGTACACTCTGCGGTGGGTATATGACAGGATGCTTGCCTGGATGGAGCCCAGCTCTACCTATCCGGATGGACAACTCGCTCTCGTAGTCCAGGTGATGGGCAGGTTCATGCTCATATTTTTCTTTCACCGCTCGTTGGTCGCAGCTCAAGGCAAACGCTGCGTGGGGAGGCCCGCTGAAACCCTGCAAGGCAAGAGACAAATGTCAGGTTTTTCCCACATCTCCCCATCAGCCTTCTCCCAGCCCCATCCTCGGGGACTGCTCCAGCATCTGCGCGGTTGGGAAGCTGATCAGGGCATGTGGCACAACAGCTTCTCACAGCTGCGTGGAGATGTGTCTTTTAGGATCCCGTCTCTCTACAGACCAGCTAGTTGTTAAGATTTAAATGTGTATTTCCAGCAGAAACATCAAGAAAAGGGTTAGGAGGAGCTGTGGGCCAAGAAGTACAGGGCTAAAGAGGGAAAGCCAACATTCACATGCATGAACAGCAAAAAATGCAATTCCATAAACACAAAGAAATGCAATTGCATAAACACAACTCCCTCCAAAGCCAAGCTGGAGGAGACCAGCAGACGAGGGGGGACATCCACTGCTGTCAGCCCTGCTGAGCTGCTGGGCTGACCTCTGCAGAAGTTCAGTCTGCAACAGGGCACCATTTTGTCAACACGGATTGAGCTTGCAAGGGAAATAGTTTGTTCAAAACTGAACCCATTTGAGTATCAAAGCAGACGCTGCATTCACAACCACCCTGTGTTAGTTCAGAGGGACTTGTCCAGATGGCCCGACGAAACTTCAGACTCACTTGGAATGTATTCCTACACCATTTGTAACCTCCAGACAGCAGAGAGGGACGGCCAAAACCAATACTGTCCAGCTACACATAAAGTCTATGGGGAACCCAAAGACGCCCCATGGCAAGAGGGACCACGCTGCTCCCATGAGCGATTCCAACCTGGACACAGCTCGCAAAAACCAGCCACGACTCAAGGATGTGCCAGAGTCTTTACCTGTATCAGCCAAAAACACCCGGCAGACACTGTTTCTGCTTTTTCCCTCGGGAGCTGGACACATGACAGGAAGGTTGGTGTCTCTGGATGGCTTCAGGCTGCTCAAACCCACCCAGAGACAGCCACAAAACCGAGAGGAAACACGGGGTTAGAGGGAGAACTGCACAGCCGGGAGAAGGAACGTGTCCCACGGCGGCGGCTGCACGACCTGGTGTAACCAGCTCTACCTAAAATATGCGGAGGGGGACCCTGAGTCCCCATCTCCTCACAGGGCAGGGAACCAGCCCCTGGGAGCACCCGTGAGGGGGAATGTCCAGGCTGCACCCGGCGGGAACAGGGGTTTAGCTGTTGGATTGATGGCAGCGGAATAAACGAACATACGCTGAACAGCCAGAGACGGTAACGGGAGACTCGATGGGTAAGGTCACATTAAACAAAAATAAAGGTTAAAGATGAATAACTAAATCATCTATTCTCCCATCATTTGCATAATATAGTCTGACCGGTGCTATTAATACTAATCACATATTTGCTATCTGCTCTCTATTGCAGTTTAATCAGGGTGCTTTCACCTCCACTAACCCAGCAATTACAAGATGCTCCGACGAGGTGCTCACGTGTAAATCCACCTGGGAGAAGGGAGACCCACAGCACCCCACTGCGCCTGCCCACGCAGCAGCTCTGCACCTTAAATCCCGAGCAGCAGCTGGAAGAGCAGGTAGAAATACAAGCGTTTTCCAGCAAAACCTGGATGACGTGACACAGTGAGGAAAGAGGGGAACTTCAGCATCACAGCCCAACTTGGATGAGGCAGGAAGAGACAGAGGATGGAAACTCACGGGCTCACCCTGCTGCTGGCGCTTCTGCAGCAAATCCAGGAGAGTCTGGTCCTGCTACAGCTAAAGGGGTTCCCACCTCTGGAAAGTGAGTAGCATCACTTTCCGGAAAATGCCAACCCAAGGAGAAGCAGGGATGGGAATTTGAAGCTGCAGAAGTAAAGCCTCAACTCTTTAAACACACTGGAAGGATTTACAAACGTTGCACGGGGCTCTCCAGCCCCGCTCCAGCCACCGGCTGCCTCCCACTTGCCGTTGCTCTCACCTTGGACTTGGAGAACACCAGATCTCACGGAGCCCAAGGCTCTCCTTCCACACAGCTCCTGCTGGCATTTCATTAAATGAGCTAAAACGCTGTAACAGCAGCTTCGTAGGCTTTATCACCACTGGATTTGTGGCTTTCCCCCAGCTTCTCAACAGGGTCTTGTCAGCACAGGCAGGGCAACGAGCCCAGGGCATGGCCTGAGCCCGCAGGACCCTGCGCTTTACAAGAACCCAACCAAAAGGAAAAGAAATCGCTTGCACGAGCACAAGCAGGCAGGTTACATTAGCCTGTGCCCTCTCTTGCCACCACTCAGCTGCAGATGCAAACAAGCAAGGTCCTCGCGAGGTCAAGACCGTTTGCCTCAAGGTCTGCAGTCCTGATGAGAAGCCTCCCACGGCTGTTTTCTGTGCCACTGATCTCAGCACATCAAATGTTTATCGACGTGGTACCCGCGAATCTGCTTGCACCGAAACGGAGGCAAACTTGAAGATATTTCAGATGTCTATTGTTAGGTCAGGGGACCTCCCTTGGCAGGCACAAATACGCAATGCTGGCAATTTGAAAAAATATTAGTGACCTTCAGTAAAGCACACGATTTATTCCAACTGTGATTGCTCTGAGTCATTTCAGTCCGGTCCCTGCATGAGTCCCTTAATTGGAATGTGTCAGTGGGTTAAAAAAGCATTAGAAAGAGAAGAAAGTCAACCCACGTTAATTAGTTCATGCCAGTAATTAGCGCTAACTGAAATAACCACAGGGGCTGATTATTTCAAAAAGCGAGATGCAATGAGAGACTTGGGCAGGAAGGTCTTGGAGGAAAACTATTCTGGGATGCTGGAGTCCCCACCGCACTCGTCTCTGCTCATGGAGCTACAACAGAAAGGTCGTTCGATTGTCACAGCCCCACGTGTAAAAGCAGACAAGAAAAAATTGGGTATCTTTGCAGAGAGCAACGAGCCCCACCCCACTCAGCACCCGCCTAAACAGGCAGATCCTGCTTTTGTTACCCAAAAGCTGCAGCAACTTTGGATTAATCTGTATGGAAACGTGTCCCTCTCCTGCTAGCGTTGGGCGACGCGGCCATCGATGGTATCGCTCGGGTACTGCGGGGCCAAGGGGAGAGACAGGGAGGAGGTGGCAGCGACTTGCTGTGAGGTGAAACAAGGATTTCGGATTGCATCCTGCCCGGCCAGCCTCTTGCACAAGTCGCTAATTGAATCGAAGCAAATTTTAAAAAGAAATTAAGAGTGAGTGACGTCTTTGAGAAATAACGTGCTCTTCTCCACCCGACTAGTGAAGGAGAATAAATTGATAAAGAAATAGTGATGACAAAAGCTGATGGTCTGGCTTTGGGTAGATCACTTGGTACCAAACCTGGAGGCGCTGCCTGTCTGGGAAGGTCGGTGACGCTGCTCTTCCCAGGCAATATCTTACTGGCTTTAACACAACAAACGCCCTGGAACAGGCTCCACAAAGCCACAGGAAACAAAGACCATAACGCATCGAGTAACAGCAGAAAGCACCTCAACAGGAAAGAGAAATAGAATAAATTTTACTAACTTATTAAAAAAAAAAATTTAAAATGTTCCCAACTTGTCCAGGAGCTAACACAGAGACAATAAGAGACAATAACAAGCCACGCTTTGATGGTGCCCAGGGGCTCCCATTTCACACTTATTAAAAGAGATGGTGACAACAGCTCAGAGACCAGAAAGTGATAAGGGAAAGAAAAGAGGGGTGGGGAGCAAAGAGAGGAAGGGGAGACGCTGGATGTCCCCAGCCCATGTCAGCAGCTGCCCTGGCCGTGGGGAGGGACCCAGCGTGTCTCTGCGGCCCCCCCCCGTGCCCCCCCGCGAGCTCGTGGTGAGCTCTGTGCCTCAGCCGCTCGCTCGGCTTCGCTGCTTCTGCACATCTGCACAGAGCCCGACGCCTCTGGGGACAGAGACAAAGGCTGTGCAGCCACAAAGCAGCGAGTCCCTGGCTTTTTGGGGGCGGATAAACGGATTTATGTTAAAAACATGAAATCGGATTGGAGAGGAAGAGAGCTCCCTTAGAAAGCACTTAGTTATCAGAGAGCACCCATTTGCATGTAAAACAACAGGCTGGTATTTTGTTATTTGAAACAACACATCAAGGGCTCGACGCTCCCAAGCGAACCTCCGCTGGCACAGCGCCGGTTGCAAATCCCCGTGTGCCAGCAGCGCTCGTTTGTAACCCACCGAGAGCCGGCGAACTGCCCTGCACTCCCCCAGCCTCCCTCGGCACCTTTTGGTTCATCTCTCGAGCCCTGGGCTGGTCACTTTGCTCCTGAAGTCCCTGGAGGGGACTCAAGCACCAGCAATCCCTGGGGAAGCCCAGGGTGCAGAAGGCAGGTCCTCCTGCTCACACCCACGCTCCTCCAAAGCCCTCCTCATTTCAAACGACATTTTTTTAATAATTAAAAAAAAAAATAAAAATACAAAAAAGTCAAACCCCACCCGGCCACACATCGCTTCCCACCCCAGCACCGTGCCGGAGCCAACGCCGGGCTGCAGCTCCTTACAGAGGCTCCGTGTTGCTCTGCGGGACCAGACACCAGCGTTCGCTCGAAAAGCATAAAAAGTTGGGCAGGTGAGGACGTGCCTGGGACGGGGTTTAAAGGCTGTGGCGAGTTGTGCTGCCAGAAGCCTGGATGCCACCAGGCACCCCCCAAACGCGGTCAGCCAGCTCCGCGTTCCCCCTCAAAACCAACATGTCCCCCACCTCTTCTGGGGGAGAAAAAAAAAAAAAACATGATTTTGGTCAATATTGACCCGGCACGAAGGGATGGGTTAAGCAGGCAGGCATTTAAGAGGAATTGTGGCTCCTCTCAAAGCCAGGGATCACTGGCAATCCCCCAGTTGAAACAAAATCAACAACTCAAGCACAACCTTAAATACTCCACACAATAAAAAAAGGCCCTTCTCAACGCTGAAGTGGGTGCAGTCGTATTTGTGATTAATAGCAGCTCTGGGACACAAGCAAAGCTCCCTTATTTCTATTCCCATCATATCTGGCAGCCCCGTGCCCCAGTCCAGCCCAGTCCAGCTGCTCGGCGTCACAACTGGGCCCCACCAGCAGCACCCAAACCCTTCTGACCAGACTGTGCCCCCGTAAATTGGGAATAAGCCTGGGGACCCCCAGCACACTCCAAACCACCGCTGAGGCTCCAGCTGCCGGAGTAACAGCCAGTAACCCCAACCCCACATCAACAAAACCCCACGTAATGAAGATGTAAAGCTGAATCTATTTTCATATGGAAGTTTAAGGGTCTCCAAGTGTTTCAGGTACATCTCAGTTTGCATTTTAATCTGGAGATCACTAACAGTGGAGCAGCAGCAGTTGGCAGGGCAGACAGGCACCCCAATGGCAGTTCTTTTTGGGCTTGCTAATGAGAGCTGGCTCAGCGCTGTCTATCACACTACGAAATGCATTTCTTCCATTTTCCCTCAAGGTTTCAACCACCTGAAGTTTTGTAAAACCTAAACCACAGCATGTACAACCAGAGGCCACGCTCAGAACCGTCCTCCGAAAGCCTCAAAGTGCTGCAAAATAGAGGGGCAGGAGAAGACAAACTGAAAAGATGAGCATGTGGGAAGCATCGCACGTGCGCTCGTGCTGCTGGGGGAACATCAGCAACTCTTGGGGTCTACGAATCCAACCCCAGCCCTCAACCCAACAACCAGGTCCTAAATATGTCCTTGTCCCACCGCAATCCCAGCGGCAGCAGAAGCTCCGGAGCCGAGCGCTGCGTTGGGTCGGGATCACTCACCCAGCCAGGGAGGGGGCTGGATGGGAATCGCTCCTCGACAACGGCCGGAACCCCTGTGGAAATGTTAAATGTTAAATTTAAACTGGCTCTTAGGAAGGATTTCTTTGCAGAAGGGGTTGTTGGGCGTTGGAATGGGGTGCCCAGGGCAGGGGGGGAGTCCCCATCCCTGGAGGGGTTGAAGAGTCGGGTTGACCCAGCGCTGAGGGATCTGGTGGAGTTGGGAACGGTCAGTGTGAGGTTCATGGTGGGACTGGAGGAGCTTCAAGGGCTTTTCCAACCCAGATGATTCTGTGAAATCCTCCAGCACAGGCTTGGAAGCCCCAGGCGGGAGCGGGGCGCCCCTGAGCAGAGGCACAGTTCTAGCCTAGGAGCCAAACGATCAACCTGGCAGCCCCTTAACGCGAGAGCATCCTCAGGAAACCCAATTTCCCAAGGAGGAACAGACTCCAAGGGCCTGATCCTGCAACACACCGAGCACCACAGCCCTCCCTGGTGCCTGCCCCCCCTGCCAGCCCCACTGACATTTTTCTGGAGCCACGGCAGCAAGGACTCCCCACTTCCCCCACCAAGCATCTTCCATCTGGCTCCTCCAGCCCCTCATCCTCCCCTGGCCCAGCACACAGCCCTGCCTGCAGCAGGCAAGGCAGGCAGGCAGGAGGCCTGTAGCTATGGTAGCGCTGCCACGGGAATTGGGAAGGAAAGGTTCATCCATAGGCAAAAATTTCAGCATTTTCACGGCAGTGTCTCGCGAGCAGATCACATCAGGCTGGGGGACCTTTCTCATCCCGACAGTGCAGCTGGCAGCAACACGACACCAGAGCCTTCCCCTAATAACGGCAAACAGGGAAGCTTAAGTGAATATTAAGGAAGGCTGGTATCAGTTTATCTGTAACTAATGTAATACTATTGCAAGTACATTTTATTCACTGTTAATTATCAGTCACTTTGATAACTCATAATTCTTGAAAATTGCAAACAGCAGCTTTAATCACCAGCCTCTGCTGAAGTGCTGTAAGGGCAGGAGGAATAAATTACCTCCCTTCCATGTCACCAGGAGTGTGGGGATAACTGGGGTGTCCTGCAGGGTGACCCCGGAGCCGCCCCGGCCACGGGGGCTCCCCTGGGAGCAGCCTCATCCAACAGCAGCTGAGGGGAGACCCTTGGCAGTGCCAAACCCCGCAGCATGCTCATGATCTGACAACGCCGAGCGCACCCAGAAACTCTAAGTCTGGCAAATTTATCAAAACTCACTCCAAACCCTCAAAAAAACCCCGGCAAGACCCACGCGAGGGGCTCCGAGGGGAGACGGGCACAGGCCAATCCATCTTTTTGGCCAAAGCAACGTTCATATTAAATCCCAACCGCAGGGATTTCTCTCGTTGGCATATTTGGGGGTTTGACCTTTCCAGGAGGGAGGAAAAACACAGGAATGTTGCTGACACCAGGTCTGGGAAGGCGGCAGCCCCGGCGGCGTGGGGCTGGGACAAGCGCTGCCCGGGAGGAGGGAACACGCGGGCAATTCCCAGGCTCCTCGGGAAACCCAGGAGGTTTGTTACAAAACGTGATGTTTTGCAACAGCGATGTTTTACATGGCAGAAAGGAGGTCATTTTTGTAACCTTTGCCATTACAAAAACAAAAGCACGGGAATGTTTTCGCTGCTTTTGCCATGAGACCTAGCGAAAAAACAGACAGCTTGTTAAACAAACAAAACCCACCTCTGCAACAGCAGGAGACAGGTTTCATGTCACCAACCTCCTGTCCACCAAGAAGCCTGGAGAAACCTCAAAACACAGCCAGTAAATTTATTTTTCAAAGGACCGGTTGCTTCAGGCAGAGTTTTGGAGCACACAAGTGCTGCCCACCAAAACCAGTCAGGATGCATACACACTCCCAGTTGGGAGGAAATGTGCCTGTTACAGCCAAGCTCACAAATATCCTAAGGGATATTTTATATCCAGCCAAGCTCAAAATATCCTAAGGGATATTTTCCCAAGGGCTGCCCCACATATCACCACCACCCCGACGCCCGTGGCTTGCTCAGCAGGACACGGCAGAGAGGTTTGTGGCATCGAGTCAGCACTACAATATGAGATTTTAATTGTTAGCAATAAACCTTTAAGCCTCAGATGGGATTAACAAGAGCTTTTTCTCCACATGCTTATTAAAGTCTAATGGAGACCAGCTTTGCCTTTTTTCTCTCTCCCTGCCCCCTTCCCACCTTGTATACTTGTAGCATGGCAACATGTATTTTTACAGTCCTTTATCATGCAAGGCTTTTTGCAAGGGTAAGAGAAAAAGCAAACAAAACTTCAATTAACAGCTCATTTTTACACAATATGCTCCTCAGTAATGATTTGCTATCAGTGCAAATTGAATTAATGGGAAAGGGGGAACAAAGCGGGGCACTGCTGCTGCAGCGGGGCGAGACGTGGGGAGCCCTGGGAGGGGAACAGGAAGGCTCCTTGGAGGGCTGGCGGGATACAGCAGGGCCCAGCTAGAGATCCATCACCCCTCAAATGAAGAGCCACACCATGCCAGCGCTGCCTAATTACATTACATTAACACACAACTTCCTTTAGACCCGCAATTAGCAACGCGGATGTGCACAAGTCCCCGGCAGACGGATGGAGAAGCAGCACTGCTGGGGCACAGCCCCTTCTCCCCCCAGCCCCCCAAGCACCAGCTCATTCCCAACGACATGGTTTCTGCTCTTATTCTCCCCTCCACATCTCGCACATCCCATAATTACCAAAATAGCACCAAAGCCCAAGAGAGACGCTGACTCCTCTGGCCATCTGCAGGAGCCACGGCAGAGCCAGAGGAGCCTCAAACACCCTCCTGAAGCGCAGCGCAATAAATCCACAGGAGAGGCCCCTCATTCTCTTCAGCTAGTGCAATTAATTTGTGAATTCATCACAGAAGAGAGGCGTAATAAGGGACAAGGCACTTCCTGATTACCACAACAAGAAGCTAACCATCCTCCCTTTGGAAGCTCAGGACTGTCCCATGGGGCATGGCTGAACTCCGAGCTGGGGAATGGGCTGGTTCCCCCCCGCCGTCACCCCCACAGGCAGGGCTCGTCCTAAGCGTTCACAGGTAAATCATTTGGGTGCTGCACTCCAACCAGACAACCTAAAGCCCAGAAATCAAGTGCTGAAATGGGCCCTCGTAGCATAGATTTTTATGCGTAGTACGTACCTCACCTATAAAGTCTTGACAGGTCTTAAAAAACACATTTGAAATGTGAGCCACCAGCAAGACGCTTTCCCAAGCCCGCAGGTAGCCTGAAACGCAAAGAGGAGGCTCATCCAGTCGGTTTTTCAGTTTGCATTAGCTCTGAAGCCTACTGACAACAGATTAAAGTCACATCGCTTTCATCACCTCATTGATAATTAAAGCATGATGGGGAGAGACAGGAAAACACACCAGGAAGATTTTCACACCCTGACGCACCCCTGCGGGGGGGACACAGTCACACCACCCCACAGCCACGTGCCCGGAGCATCGAGTGGGTGCAAAAGCAGAAACACCCCCAGGGACCCAACACTGGCAGAGGAGCCCCAGCCAGGCTGAGCAGAAAGGAACAAACAAGCCGTTTTTTCCCCCCAATTCTCCAGCAGGTTGTCAGCCCATTAATAAGGCACAATGTTCCCCTTGATGGAAAGCAAGTGTCTGTTTTATACCATGTTTGCACTGAGGGGTGGCCACCGAGCCTCCGGCTGCTAACACCGAGGGGTGGCCACCGAGCATCCCAAGGCAGCAACTGACCCATCCGCCTGCAGCCGCTGCCATGGAGGGGCCCATCGTCCCCGGGGACACATGCCCAGGAGAGGCACAAAACTGACTCTTTACAGCTCGTCTTCAAAGCAGACAGGAATGGCAAGTCAGTCTGGGTGAGTCAGAGTTTACCCTGAGAGCAAGCTGGCATTGTGCTGCAGTTATAGATCTGTGCATATATATTTTCCGTGATCTACATGAAAGCAGCTTTCCTCTCCCTGACATTCACCACCCAACCAATTGCAACCTCGCTCGCTGCTTCTCTGTCATTTTAATGGCAGGTTTACTTTTCACAGTGGAGGCATTAATTTGGGGTTATGCTATGAGCGAATTCAACGGCAGATTTTAAGATCAAAGAACAGCCAAGGAACCATCCGTAGCACTCGGCGTGCCCGCGGATAAACGGGGCCTCGTTGAGGTGTTCAGAGTAAGAGCAGGGATGCTACAGGAGCGGCTCTTTGCCATGAACTGGCACCACGGTCACAGGAAAGGGAGGCAGAGGATTCCCGACTCCTTCCCCAAGCCCGCCTGGATGCAGGCAGGGTGCAGAGTAGAGCTGCAGCAAGGAAGGGAGCTTGAAGTTTCTCGAGCATCACTCTTAGAGCCCAGGAGGCTCCCACCAACAGAGCCCATCCCACCTGAAATTGGGGTGCAACCTCAGGGTGCTCCGAGCACCCACATCCCCTCCAGTCCACGCTCAGCTGCAAGCAGTGGGTCAGCACCCACACCCTGCTCCCCCCGCCCCTACCCCGGGAGCTTGCTGCCTGCTTTCTGCTTATTCCAGGACTAAAACTTAACGTTACAACAAGAGTGCTCAAATTCCATCAGCAAAAACGTCCAGGATGCAGCAGACCCCCCCAGCAGCGATCCAGCCCTCCCAGCGGTGCCAACCAGACTCTTCTGGCAGGTACAGGGGAGATCTGGTATTCCAGCATGCTCTTCCTTTTGGAAAATTTATCCTCTTTTACAATTCTGAGCCAGGCCCCAAACAGTAATTGAAATTCAATCAGCAAAGGCTGAGCCACAGAGGAGAGAAAAGCCCCACATTGCATTACCAACCTTATCAGTCAGTAATACCCGCTCGAGGTAAGCGGTGGGGGAAGCGGGGCTTTATCGCGGGCACCGGAGAAGGGAACGGTGGGGAAACACATATCCAGTGCAGGAGCTCACTGAATGAAGAATTAAGCCAGGTTTTCTCGGTCTCTTTTTTACACAGCAATTTATTTTTCATCTCCTCACTTGCCATGCGACCCCGCTGTCAGCCCGCGGAGCCACGCTGCTGCAAGCGCCCTCAAACCGCTCCTGATGTCAAACTGCTCCCCAATTTCATCTGCTGTCAGCACAGTTAATGACTGTCCCATAAAGCTAATGAGGGTGGGAGGGGAATTTAATCCTGCCTTGGATTCAAAGCATCTCTGCTCTTTAGCTTTGGGGCTTCAAATGGAATGGGTTTTTTTTTTTTTAAATGTTTAATGCATAATAAGACAGAGAATTATAATTAAGAGCAGCTGACAAATTGCACTCTGGAAGTTAATAACTCTTTACCTCCATTAATAAAACAAAATGCTTTTCTGAAAATTAGTATAATTACAACTTTGTGCTTTTTTTGCAAATAATTTCACTCTATCTAGCAACAACTGGATTTTAATGACCAAAACCACTGCACGTGGGCAGGGAAGGGGTGGGAGGCAGCAGGCTTTCCACAGATCATACGGGCAAGGAGATTTTAAAGAAACCTTTAGGGGTTTCTGGGTGCCAGCCTCGAGAAATGGGACTAACAAGAGACTTTCAGAGGATCCCATGGGTGGGCTTTGTGGTTCAGCACCAGGGATCACGTTTGAAATCCCGCCCTTGCCACCTGCCTGGGACAGGACACGGGGGAGCCGGTCCCAGGCATCAGGCCCACACGGATCCATCCCCTTCCCCAGATGGTCCTGGGGAAGAGTTGGGTTGGGTTTATTTGATAAATTAATAAAACTCATGCAAAGGTACTTGGATTTATTTAGAGCTACAAGGGGAAGGACAAAAGGCTTTGCTACGTTCCCTGATGAGGCTCCCAAAAAAGGTTTCCCTTCCTCAGTCATCAGAGCCAGATTCTTCCTTCCTTCTAGAGCCAGTGGAAAAGGGCCAGAATGCCTCAAAAAAACCCAAAACCAAAACAAACAGAAGGGCTGCTATTTATTTTCCTCTAAGCAAAGGAAATCGGAGCAAACCAGGAATGCACGAGTCAAGCTGTAGCTCCCACAAGTCCTTGTCAACCGAGTCCCTCTGGCCCATCCTCGCCCACCCTGAGAGGCAAAGGCAGCCCCTGCACAAGCAAAACATCGATTTGGGCTGGATTGGGTGCAGCGTCGATCTGCCGAGGGGTATAAAAGCGATGGCAGCGGGGCTGGCCAGCTCCCGAGGGGCTGCATCGCCCCCCGCTTCGAGGGGGGCTGAGCCCCCAGCTCAGGGCAGCCCCAGCGTGTCTGCCCTGCCCCACTTTCTGCCCCCAGGCATCCCCACGCCAGCCCAGCTCCCTGGGAGGGCAATGCCGAGGTGCAGGACAGCTTTGCAGGCAGCGGGAGCCAGCAGGCAGGGCTGCCAGGACTGCTCCTGGGGAGAGACTGAACACAGTCTGCATGTAAAAAAGGGTCGAGTCACTTTGCATGCCCCAGACCACCAAAGCCACCTCACTGGAAGCCCTTTATTTCATCATTTCCCCAAGATTACACGGCCCAAGACACGCAGCTGCCAGGCTGAGCTCAGCAAGATGCCACCCACGCCACCGCGCCTGGGTCCCCGGGATGCTCTGGACAGTGTTTCAGTCCCACGCTCAAAAATTTAATAAGCCAGAAAACACCCGTGCCCCACACACAGGCACGTCCCTTGGTTAATGCTCGAACCAAAAAAGCCTCTACCTACTACGGCAATGAGGATGTGCAGCTAATTAACTTTCTAGGAGTCACAGATGAACAGGAAAAAGCACATTAAGATGGGAACTTGTGATGGGCATGTCTCAGAGGAATTAGCAAATTGCATAAGAGGAACCTTTATTCCGATTATAAATTAACACCAGCGACAAGACCCAGCGCATTTTTACTGCTTCATGAAATGATTAACCCATTAAATCCAGCTCCACGCAAACCAGAAGGGAGAGCAGTATTAAAAGCTTTCCATCTTCGCCGGGTGGAAGCATGTACGCCGAGCCGGGAGGATCCCCAACACCCTCAAACTGCACCCCCAGTTACCCCGCTATACCAGGTACGTGCTAGGAATCACTACCTAGTCCCCCTAGAAAAGATGCTTCCCGTGGTCTGAGCCAGCTGTGGTGTAGCACCGAGAAAGAAGCTGCAATTTTAAACAACACGCGACTATGCCTGGAGTGGGCGTGAAGGTCTCTCCTCCCCCTCCCGCAGCTTTACCATCCACGCACTATTCTCAGCTTTCCCCCCCGATACGTGACTTGCACAGATTTAGAAAGCAAAATACACATCCTCGAGGCACATTCTGAGCCAAACAACAGACACCAGCGTTATTAAACACGAGAGTATCCCTCGGGTATCTGTTTATCAAGTTCTCAAATCCTTCCCAAGGGTGCTCGCCAAAAATAGCCTAAAATTCACCGTGCAAAATGCCCAATCCCAGACTATATTCCAAAAAAGCTTGCAAGCCTCGATTTGCAAATATAGAAAAGGGCAGGAGCACAACACAATTACGTTTTGAGAGGGTTAACGGGATCCAGCCTCCTACTATAAACATCCACACACACGCACCCGCCCCACTCTCATCCATCCCACGTGAAGATCCTCAGCCTGCTCGTGAAAACCATTATGCAGCTGCAAACCACAGCCCAAAATATTGCAAAATGGGTATGAAACACCAGCCTGGGGTTTGGGCCGTGCCAGTCCTCCCTGCAGCACGAGGGGCCAGCGCTGGCACCCACAGAGCACACATCAACCCAGGCGAGAGGCTTTTAAAAGGCACTTTAGTTACTATTTGTTTTAAAATCTAAGGGATCGTCCACCCGTCACACGCGGCTTTATTGATTTACTCTGTACTCAGGGAAAAAAAAAAAAAAAAAAAAAACAACACACACCACAAAACAACAAGCCCTGTATCTAGCTGACAAGAAAAAATAATTTAAAAATCCAATTGAGATGGTATTTCCAGGACAGAATTACAGCCCTGGCTCCCCATCCTCCCGTCCCCGACCATCTTTTACAGGAGAAGTATTGGCAGGCTCCTAGTTATAACTGAATAATGGCCCATCAGCTCTCTCCCTGGATTATATATTAACTCCTGGTTCTCCTGCAACATCTGCCCTCCTCTCCCTCGCCCTCGAACGCTGCTCAGCTCTCCCAGGGAGACCCCACATGCCGCAGCACCCATCGGCTCCAGCGGCAGACCTGCACCCACCACGACGGGAGCCATCGAGCCGCTCTCTGTACGCGGACAGATGTTTCTGAGCAAAATGAAGCCTCGAGGTAGAGGAGATGAAGCCGATTAAGCCTCATTATCCTATTTAACGTAATGATCACAGTCGAGAGGACGTCACACAGCCGGGGAGCGGAAAGAATAAAGCAGTTAATAGGAAACGTGTACACACGTGGGCAGGCAGGTACGGCCGAGCTGACGTGCAGCCCGCGAGGGATTTATTATCTCCCACCATGGCCATCTTGCCTTCTCTTCCCTACCCCTGCCACCTTCCCAACCCCACCAGCGTCCCGTCTGTGAATTCCTGCTTGCTCAGAGGAGCATTTAAGGGCAGCGATCTGGAAAAGGCAGGAGCAAGGGAGCTCCTGGCAGCCACAGCTCTGCTGCGCTCAGATCCAGCATCCCACCCAGCACGGGAACGCTCGTGGGAGCTCCGACAGCACCGCTGGGAGAGGTCGTGGGGATCCAACGGCTCAAAGACAAAGGCAACACACGTGCATGTGAAAATCCAGGAGCAAAAGCAGACAGGGCCTGTCTGAAAACCAGAGTCACACACACACACAGAATCATTCAGGTTGGAAAAGCCCCTTGGGATCATCGAGTCCAACCATCAGTCCGACTCTACAAAGTTCTCCCGTACCCCACATCCCCAACAGCTCATCAAAACAACCCTTAAACACACCCAGGGCTGGGGACTCCACCCCCTCCCTGGGCAGCCTATTCCACTCTCTGACCACTCTTTCGGGGAAACATTTTTTTGTAGTGTCCAGTCTGAACCTCCCCTGTTACAGGGCTGGATGCATCCTCTGGAGAGGATTCCTCCAGGAAGAGAGAAGCCAGAGCAAGAAACCCATCATGGAATCCCAGTAAAACATCACACTCATGAACAAAACCCAGCCAAGTCAGCAGAGCTGCAAGACAGATTTGAAGGATGAGAATACCACTATTTAATTCCAGCATTCTTCTGCGTTATAGTAGACTCAAAATAGCTACTTGGCAATCATGGGCCTACTGCACTGAGCAGTATTTTTAAGTAAACTCTCCCTCAAAGGCTTCAGGTCTTGGCATCGAAGACTCTCAGTCCCAACCCTCTTTAGTAAAGGCAATAGTGTCTCATTCACCACCCCCCATCACCTGCCCCTCTCCATCCAGAAGCCTCCTTAAATACCAGTTGAAAGCCACGTTCTTATTTAAAAAGTAGCTGTAAGTTTAAACTAGAGCGAAGGAAGGAGAGGAACCCATTGCGGCATCACCAGGGCCAGAGGGGGAAGAGACAGACGGGCTGTTCGTTAGTGGTTTCAGATATTCCAGAAACTATAGCAACGTCCTGCTGCAGACCCAGCTCTGCCACTGCGTCCCCAGCCACCGAACCCAGCGCAGCTGGTAAAGGCACACTTTGCCTGAACATGACGTGCGAGGAGGCGGTTGCCAAAATAAGGAAGAGCCCCTTTTTTTAAAAACTCCTGAGGTCTGTTTCTGCAATGGTCTCGCTCCCCAAGCGCGCCCGAACGCCCCGCTGTGGTTTGCTGTCCTCCGCCAGCCCAGCCGAGCGCTCCCAGGCCAGCGTCTCCTCCGTAAACCCAGCTAAAGGATGAACAAACACGGTAAAGGCTTCACACGGGGAAACGCACGATAAAGATGTCATAGATTAGATCTGTCTTTTGTAAGGAATTTAATGACTACAGCTGTTCGGCGTCATTAACCAGTTTGTCTTGGAGGTTTAACCCTCCCGCTGGCCCCAGCTCTGCCACTGAGCAAACACTGGGGTACCACCGGAGCCACCCTGCTGCTGGGGGGGCTGCAGCACCAGCGAAGCCTTGCTCCCTCCCCGGGGAGCAGGGCTGGGGTGATAAGGAGGCATTAGAAGCTTTTACTACCTGTTGCTATCCAGCAAACCAATTATGGAGGAGTGCCAGGCAGAGCGGGCGAGCTCTCTGTGCAAAGAGCAACCTGCTAAAAACGGATCCCTCATCCTGCCCTCCCAGGGGCTGCGAGCCCCACGCTCTCACCAGCATCCCTTCCCCGCCTGACTTTATGTACGGGGCGGGGAAAAAAACACCAACCCTGAGATTTTAACTGATTTAGAAAGAAGCAAGGCTTGTTGGAAGTGAAATGCAATGGCTTAAAAACTCTTGTCAGAGCAGTGCTGGCTCCTGAGAGAGAAATCTGGGCTCCCAGTGAAGGGAGAGGCATCCTGAGCCAAATTCCCCGCCAGCACAGCCCCAGCGGCGGCTCCGGACTGACCGGCCACTCACTGAGTTTTCATTTCAACACATTCAGCTTTAACCTCTGCCTGTGCTCTCCTCACAGCATCCCTCGGAACTTCCCCACCTCTGGGTACCCTCTCCTCTTCCTAAAGCATCCCCAAAGTCCCATCCCCTGCCCTCTGAGCAGCCCCAGGAGCCGGCACTGCTGCCTCTGCGCAGGGAGCACCGGAGCCCCTCGCCCACCGCCAGCTCTCCTGATCCTGCCCAGGTTCTGCGGGGGGAGGACAAGCGGCATCTCGCATTTCACAGAATCATCTCGGTTGGAAAAGGCCTTGAAAATCATCTAGTCCAACCATGAACCTCACACTGATTGTTCTCAAACACAGACAAACTCTAACAAGGTGGGTCCTGCCTGCTCTCTGGCTGGAGGAGACACCCCCGCGCAGGGACACCCCCTTTTTGCAGGAAGCAAAACACGCATTAGCCACAGGGCACAAACCCTCTTCGAGCTCAGCGTTAGCAGACACACCAGCTACCAGAATCCCAGAATCATCTGGGTTGGAAAAGCCCTTGAAGCTCCTCCAGTCCAACCAGGAACCTCATCCTGACCGTTCCCAACTCCACCAGATCCCTCAGCGCTGGGTCAACCCGACTCTTCAACCCCTCCAGGGATGGGGACTCCCCCCCTGCCCTGGGCAGCCCATTCCAACGCCCAACAACCCCTTCTGCAAAGAAATCCTTCCTAAGAGCCAGTCTAAAACTCCCGTGGAACAATCATGCGGTGGCACGTTCTCTCCCACAGTGGGCAAACAGCTGTGTCGAGCCAGGGGAGGCAACAGCTCCTCTCCCATCGGTATCTGAACTGGATTTAAGGCAAGGTATAATTGTATATTTTTTATATACATTGCATTGCTCCTACAAGACCATCGCCCTCACCACCGTGCACGCAGGCTGCCCGTGTCACCGCTCCATCCTGCTCTTTGCAACGCAAGAATTTCCCTCCCCCAATGTTCTTCCTCCTCCCCACGCTCCCATTTCAAAACGCAGCAGAGAAGAACACCGGCCGTCAGGAAGAAGCAGGTTTTGTGGTGCAACTGTTTATCTACCCTGTTGGGAAATATCAGCTTCAGGCAGCTGATCAAACACCTCCCCGGCCCCATCCAGCACCTCGTAACAAGGGTGATCACCGCAACGTCCAACGCAGGCAAGAGACCTCCGGTTACTGAGAGCAGAAGGACAAAAAAGCAGCGTTTGATGGCAACCGGCCTCCCCACGGCAGCCCCTGGCCCCCCGCTGCATCCTGCAAAGGGTTTGGGAACCCCGAGAAAACCAGGACACAGGCAGGCAGAGCGCGCGGAGGGGGCCAGGCTTTCAGCCGTCTGACACCACTGTAATTTCATTTATTTGTTCTCGACTTTAATGCATCCATTTGCACTGGAAGCGACACACCGTAATATCAAGCCATTTTCTTCGTCACTGAGGAGGAGTTTGACTGGACCTGTTTGTTACGAGAGGCTCGGAAAGAAAGGGAGAGGGGAGGTCGACGCCGCGGGCTCCCCTGGACACTGGGGTAACCAGCCCTACCACTCTTCAGATGGAAAACCCCACACTCCTCACTCATAACCACAGATAATCCCCCCTTCCACTAAAATAAATTAAAAAAATTTAAAAAGCTCTTCGGGAGTTTTTTAAAATATCTTTACTGACTAAGCCATTCTTGTGTTTCCAGCTGTAAAAATCCAACAGCTTCCAATTTATTTATTTTTTTAATAATACCCTTTGACAGTAGGATGGTTCATTCAGTTTTGAAAAGCTTAGAGGGTTGGCAGCTCTGCAAATTAAACCCCTGGGCTGAAACAGAAGGTCACACCTGAAGTGTCTGCAAAGTGTTGCCAGTTAAAAGAACAAAAGCAGAAGCGTGAAGGGAAAAAAAAATAAATGGGAAAAAAAAAAAAAAAAAAGAGCACAGACAGCCTAAAGCTGCATTCAGCACTGGCAGAGCCACCCAGGGTCTTGAGAAAACACAGTTTCATTAAATCTGTGATGGAAACCAATCTGTATCCGGCTTCTGTCACGGCAGAGGCGCAGGAAGAGCAGAAGCCCCCCAGCCCAGGAACACCCACTTACCAGCGCCGGGATGAGCAGGTCGGCGAAGTACACGAAAGCTGCTCCCAGAGCAAAGCCCACGGCCACCGGGAAGAAAGCGAAGGCTCCGAAGCTGCCAGACTCCTCGGCCATGTCGATAGCCGGGGCCAGGAGGGACCAGTAGGAAGCAGCCAGCATGACCTGGGAGACAGAAGGGGAGCGGTGAGAACCACGTAGGCGCCGACACCGCGACGATCCGGCACGGCTGCCAGCAGCCCACCCTCTTTCCAAGGAAACTCCAAGGAGCCGCGCGGCCGTCGCGACCCAGCAGAGCCATCAAAACCCACTTCCCGACGGGACACATCACCGAAGGATGGAGGAGTGAGATTCTTCCCCATTTTCACCAAGAGTGTTTTTCTTGGCTCAAAAGCCCAAGGCAGCAAAGGAGCGACACGAGCTCATTAGGGCGATTTTCGGTGGGATTAGCACAGCCACAATAGTCCTTCAAATGGGAACGGCGGCAGAGCAGGGGCAGGAAAACCGCCCTCTCCTCGGGTGCTCTGCAGTGAGAGGAGTGGGACCATGGCCCTGCCGGCCACTGCACCCCAGCCAAAACCGGGGTGAACCAAATCCTTCCTGCACCCAGCTCTGGGCTTCTCCACAGAGCAGGCAGGGGAGGATGGACACACAGCCCTGATCTCATGCAGAAAAAAAAAAAAAAATATTGGATAATGCCTGGAGCCAAAGAGCCATCTCCAAGCTAGCTGAGGGCATCCACAGCTTTGCTACGCAGATTTAAGCCTGTTGCAGTTTAGCTGCCAAGGTCCCCACTTTGCTACCCCAGACCAAAACAACAGCAGCACGAGGGCTTTGCAAATGCTCCGCTTCTGCTCAGAGCAACACTTGGGCTGGTCCTGCCCCAGCGCCCGAGGAGAGGGCCCAGGCTGGGGGGTGAACAAGTTCCCATCCCGAACACAGAGCAGTGCTGCTGAAGTCCTACTGCGGTGTTTGACCAACGCAGTTTGCACCAGGACAATAAACCTTTCCAGTAGCAGACTGGTTTTCTGCTTGCTTGGTGCTTAACAGGGAGGGAGAAGGAACAGCAACCCAAAGGACCAGAGAAAAACAGAATTTGAGACTTGTGGGGATCTCCAAGCCCAAGAGTTGGTTGCTCAGGATGTTACCTGGTGTGGAGAACAAAAAGCCAAGCCAGGCACCAGTTTCACAACCTTATAGTAAAGAACATAATATTAACATGCATTTTATCACCTTATCCCTTCCTCTCTGCTGCCTGACGTACTAGGCTGGGTTAATTAAAAAGTCATCAGCCCAGCGCAACGCCCTCAGCAGCCTTGGCCCCGGTTTCTCTCCCTGCAGCCGTTCAGCTCCGCGGGAGCTCAGCTGTGACCAGCTCTGGGCACGGGTCCCACCACACACCGGGAGGAAGCAAGTCAGCGAGACAAGCACAGATGGGCTTAAAAATCACACCGAGATCTGTGTTCAGCTTTGGGAAACCGTCTGCGCCAGCAAGGGCGGGGAAGCGGCGGCACCCGCTGCCCTGCCACGGCCTTGGGGTGGACGGGGCGATGCTCCGGGCTCTCCCCCAGCTCTGCCCACGAGCAGGGAAGCGCATCAAAGGGGAGGAGAAAGGGGTGCGGGATCGGGATCCAGCGGGAAGGAGCAAAGCGAGCCCGGAGACAGGAGCGGGAGGGATGCTGTGAAGAAAGGTGACCCCACCTCTTCGTCCAGCCACCCCGCCACAAAGCCCCGTTGCAGGGTGCTCAGAGGAGATGCTGCTCAGCTTGCTCAGTATTCCCCCGAAGAGAAGTGCGTAACAAACTATTACATTTTAAATCACTTTTAACAAAGGAATGAGATGCCTATTGCTGTAGACACCAGTCCCTGAGGGATTGTGTAAATCTCAGCTCGCTATGAGTAAGAAGAAAGCAGGCTGTCATGTCAGGCTTAACCACGGCTGTCAAACTTCATATTTCAAATGCCACCTCCTTTAAAAAACAACCACACACCCCAACATGGAAACACAAGCAACAGGGAAAGGCTTTGCAGAATTATATTGTCATCTTATGTTAAGATATCATTTCCCCATGGAAAACAGAGGCCTGACACTGCTCAGCCTCCAGATCCCGTCACCACCGAAGTCAGCAGCGGAGCTCCCACCAGCTTCGCTGCACACGGGCTCCGGGGGAAGATGATGACGGAGCTTTAAGCCACCCCAGCTTCACCACTGAAGGAGCAAACTGCTGGGCTGCACCAACCGCCTTCACTTGCTTGGGAAGGAAAAGCAATTTATTCCTACACCCTTTTACGCAAAGAAACCCCTCGACCCCACTTGGTGGGGGGAGCTGGAAGTCATCGCCCTGCAGCAGGCAGCAGAGGTGACGATGTCCCTGTGACTCCCCTCAGCCCATCTGTGAGCTCAGGTGCAGGTTTAGGGACATGGGTTTGTCTGGGAGCAGCCAAGGTCCTGCTCAAGGGTGCTCTTGCCCACTCTGTTCAGCATCTGCGCTGGCACTTACCCCTCTGGTTCAGCAGCATCCCTCATCAGATGATGCTCGTGAACTAACAAAAGGGTGAGGATTTCTGCCAGCAACCTGATTTAAGGAACAAAAATCGCACTTTATTTATTTCAAATCTTTGTAATTGTCCAGCCAGGGACAAACCTCACCAATGCCACTGAGCAAGCTGGTGTCAAAGGCAGGAATAAAAGAGAAAAAGCCTGCCTGGACTCTCCTCAGGTCAATAAAACATGAAGCTACTTCAGCAGCGAGTACAATTTTCCACACAAAGTCTTGCCCTCACACCAGCCCTGCTCTGCTCAGCCAAGACAGGGACCAGGGGACCCGCAGCACACCGGCTCGCTGGCACCAGGACACGCACCCGCTGCCAAACTGGATTTGGACATTTTTGCAAAGAGACTTCATGCTCCAGAGCCAAGATGTAACACCACCACAAATCCGCCAGCTCTTGGGAAAACAAGCTGCAGTCGATGGGGGAGGAGGAAGCACGCAGAAGGCAGCTGCGTATCTAAAGCATCCCCGGGTTGCAGGGAGCCCAAACCCTTCCCTGGGATATGTCAGCATAACCGGAGACAAAACCCAGGCTCAAAACCAGACTGCCTTGTGCCACAGACAATGACTGAATCCAGGTCCGTGTCCTCCTGCTGATGGGGAGCCCTCAAAACACGCCAGGCAGCAAGATCCATAACCACTCTGTGCCCCAACACCGCTCCCAGGGACCGAGGGCTCTGACCCCCGGGCACCAGCTTCCCCTTCCAGGCAGGGACTCGATGCGGGTGCTCAGTCCGGGCTCTCCCAAGCGCTGCGGTGCCAACACTCCCCCCACCCGGACCGTGGAGCCAGCGCCGCCCCAGCTCTGCCCACGCAGCTTCAGAGCCGCGCAGGGTTTTCTTCTGCAAATACAGAATAAACAGGGCAATGATCTTTGTGCCCAACCGCAGCTGGTCCTCCTGCAGCCCAGGGTGAGGGAGA
The DNA here is from genome assembly GCF_031877795.1 of Strix aluco. NCBI lineage: Eukaryota > Metazoa > Chordata > Aves > Strigiformes > Strigidae > Strix > Strix aluco. The sequence goes on from NC_133951.1 coordinate 13,439,517, forward strand.
GAGTCCCTGTACACCCGAGTCTGGTTATCATTAAAATTAAAACCCTTATCTCGTCCGCTACAAGCGGCAACGACTCATTGTGCTCCCGCGGGATCGCTGAGATGAGAACGGCAGCTTCAAGGGAAACGTCACGTTAACGGTGTGTGTATCAGAAAACCCAAACCGCTTACAAGCGAAGGAGATCCCCTTGGCAGGACAGGAAAGAAAAGCAGAAGGTGAGAGACTGGCAGGACACTTTCCCTGCTAAACTTTTTAGCTTGACTTCATTAAGGCTCCAACAACAAGAACCGGCCTCAGTAGACCCGTGTAAATTACTGATGCTGTTTTAAGCAGCACTGAAAGGGAATATTCAACACCAAACGTGCCCGGCGCAGTTTAAAGAGTGTGTCTCTATGATTTTCTGCTTTACCTGGGACAGAAGAAATCAAACCACGACCCAGTAAGAGGAATAGCCATGCAAGGCTGCAGGGAAGGACGACTGCAAGCGTTTATGTAGTGTTTATGATGTCTGAGCACAGCACCTCCAAGATAACACCGAGATAACAGAGAACATCTTCAAAACAAAGATCTTATTTAAGAATATCAAGATTTAAGAGAAAAGCCAGAATTCCACATCAGATGCCCAAGCAAGCGAAGCCTTGTCTCCATAGAAACACATCACCTCAGAGGCTTTTGCATACAAAACCCTCTATTATCCACAATTTCCAGAAAGGGAACTGAGGCAGAAGCTAAACGCCCAGACAGCTGAGCGGAGGTACCAGGCTGGAAGAAGCTGAGCTCCTCGGTGCCGCAGTGACCAGCCGGCCCGAGATGACACTTGTGCCATCTGACATGGTCAGCCTGAGCTGAGACAAAATGGGGTTTGGCTTTGTGGCCGGGATGCTCCCAGCACACGCAGGTGGCTCTCCCAGCACGTCCCAGCTCGGCGTACAGCAGTTTGACCACGAGCCCAGGCTTACACCAGCTCCCCCAGGTCAGACGGTGCATCTGCAGTGAAGGCAGCACCGAGCTGAGGCTTTCTGGATCCCAAACTATCACTCTGCATCCTGGACTGTCCTCCTCAAGGTCACCTGAACATCCCTGTCCCATGTCCTCCTCCTCATTCAGCAGCGGTAGAGAAGCTTTTAGCTAATTCTGGTTTTATTTTGCTTTACAAGCTCCCAGAAGACAAGCAGGCAAATCATTACCAACAGGAGAGAACCACCCATTATACCCTGTTTTACCAGAAAATTTGCTCTTGGAGGGCACCACACACCTCCCTGGAACCCGGATGACTATCAGGAATCCTGAGCTAAGCACCAAAACAGCAAGGTCAGAAGCAATACCTGTCTCTGTCAGTGCAGGAAAAGGAGGTCTGCTGGCTCTGACAGAGCACAAGGGAAGTTTAATTAAACCCAGCAGCCCAGATTTCAGAGCTGACATAAAGAGGAAGTTAAGTTCTGCTTCTCTCTACCCAGTGCTCAGAGAAACAGCCCGTACGTATCTGCAAGAGATCTACATCAAAGACACGGTGTTTTAAACAGAAATCCTCGTGGCAAGGGAAGTAGTCCATGATCAGAGCAATGTCGCTGCCTGAAGAAACACTTCTTCCAGGCAGCAAGAGAAAAAAACTGTACAAATAGATTTTAAAGCTGGCTGCTCCTCATCCTGCTATTTCCCCTACACAAAGCCAGCCTGCCAAAACACAGAGAGCCCGGGCTGCTCCTGAGGTTCCCCCCCAGCACCAGTTTTGCAGCACAAGGCTGGATGAGGCAGGAACAGCCCCTCGTCCCAGCCAGCCAGGAGGATTTCGCAGCCCGACCGGGTTCCTGCTCCCACCTCGCAGCCAGCCAGCCTCAGGCTTGCAGCCTCCTTAGCTCCAACATCCCGTCCTGTCCCCACCGTCCCGCTTCCCACCACATGAGTCAGCCACGGTCCCTCCTGCCGAAGGGCTGTCCTGAACAGCCACGTCAGGAGGTGGTTTCTCCTCCAGCTTCTCCGTGGACTCTTTGCAAAGCCACCAAGCACACACCTCACCAGCGCCTGCCCTGCCTGCGGAGGGAAGAAAACACTTCTCCCACTATTAAACCCTTTCAGGTAAGGATGGGATAGAGACACAGCCCATCATGCTGCTGGTCAAGCAATTACAACTGCTGCCCATCTGGGAAGAGAAAAACTCTGCTAAAAAAAAACTCAGGGGGATCCTGTTGCCTGGGGGTAACATCCAGCAAACCCCTCCTCAGCCCCGGGGCAGCTGCGCTGGGGAAGCATCAAGGTGCAAGGTCGAGCACAGCCCTCACAGGGGGATACACCAGCCCCTCATCAGACACAAGGCAAAGAGCTACGGGCACATCTGGAGCAAACTGAGGCAAAAGGAGGATAAAAGCTCCAACCTCCAGTGCTTTTGCCACCCAAACACTCAACCACTGAGCAAGGACCTGCTCCCAGTGAGCCCAGTGGTCCCAGAAGCAACTGTGGCACAATCACCCGTGGATCTCTGGCATCTTCCCCCAAAAGAGCTGGTCGTGGCGCTGGGTGACGCAGGCAGCTCACCCCAACCAGCACCTCAGGCCCACAAACGCAACCCAAAAACCTTCACAAACTGCAGGTCGTGGGTGGTTTATGGGCAGGACCTGCCACCACGGGCTTCCTCAACAACATTCCCCTCCAAACACTGCAGCAACCCCAGAAAAAAAAAACCCTCCCCTTTCCTGCTCCGAGCACAGCAAATTGAAAGAAGCTGAGGGAAAAGCAAACATTTGCAGGACTTCTGCTTCACCAGCCGAGCCACACCTCTGCCGCGCAGGGATGACTCAGGGCTCCTGGCAGGGTGACGCGGTGGCCACGGGATGGACGGCACCGCACCGGGGCAGCACCCGAGCCAGTCTTCGGCCGGGGCAAACACCCCGCTGCGCCCCAGTGCCTCCCCAGCTGCGGGACGGCAGTGCTGCCTGCTTTGGGAGATAGAGATGCCACGGCGAGGGGACAGCCCAGCCCACAGTGTCCCCAGCAGCATCTCCCCGACGCCACAGAAGTGGCTCCAAGTTGGCTTGTAGGGATGAGGGTGTGTCTTCCAGAGAAAAACAGCTCAGAAATCAAACCACAGAGGAAAAGCTGCAGAACGAGCAATTCCTAATGCAAACGATTATAAAGCGGCCCAAGAATCTGCTACAACAGACAAGTTGAATTATTGACAGCATTGGCAGGTCGCAGGCACGTTGCAGGAAAGCTTGTCTGGGAGCAAACCCAGCTCTGCAGGGTTTCCTGTCACCCACCACGGCAGGTTCTCGCTCAGTGCGGCTCGGTTTGCTTCAGGCACTGGGAAGAGCAGAAAACCTGCGATCTCCAGAGCTGCAAACACTCAAAATCGCACCTTAATTAGTGGCGTCGCAACATCTGGAGGTGCCCAGGGAGGAAGAGGCCCCCACTCCACACACGGCCCCGGCATGAGCGGCGTCACTGCACGCTGCAGGACAGATCACCCGCGGCGCCAGGCTCGGGGTTCACCCCAAATCCTGGCAGCGTCACCCATGTTCCAGGTGCCAGCTACATGGCCGGGACAGAGCGAGCAGGAGCTGGCAGAGCCCTGTGCACCCACCCCACGCGCTGGGGAAAGGCACCTTCCACCCAGAGCACATCCCCCGGGCTCAGGCATACTCCAGCTCTCAAAGGAAAACAAATGTGATTTAACAAGTCTGAATGAGCCTCCAGCCATCACCCAGGGAGCAGGGGGTCTAAATTCACAAGCCCCAACACAATTTCAAGCCAGACAGTGTCACATCTTCCTTCAAGAAAGATGCAGTAAGCCCCACATTTAGCGAGCACCCTTGATGTAGAGCTGCAGTGTCTTCCTTCCCTCTTCTCTCAAGGGCTTAAAGCACCTCGCAGGAGAGTGAGAAGCACAGAGCGAGCCATGAGCCTCCAGCACAAGGGCTCTCCTGCCCACCTTCACCACACAAGTGCTCCAGGAGCGATTCAGAAGCCCAAGGAAATGAGAAGAGTTCAACTCAAGAGAGCCAAACCCAGCGTGGGCAGCTCAACGTCCTTGTGACCCTCCTCGTGCCACCTCCACCCTCACCAACAAGGCACCGACACGACAGGATGTGACCAGCACCACATCACACTCCTCCCCGCCCCACCTGCACCTCAGGCAGTTATCCAAAAAACACTAACACGAGCGGGCAACCAAACAAAGTGTGGCGGGGCTTCAGAGGTGTCAGCAGGAGAACCCAGGCAGAGACGAGGAGCAAAAGGATGCTGTACTTACCCCTGCAGCGAAGCCTAAGCTCCCATCTAGGATCCGCCTCTGCAAAAAAAACAAAACACAAACCAAAACCATTTATTCCCAGCAGAAGCAGCCGAGCACAACCACGCCACAAACCGTGCAGAGCTGCACCGCTGCTGCACTCACATAACTTTCTTCTCGTTTCTGCAACCCAAGTGATTTCTGTGCTTTGAGGCAAAAGTCACCCTTCTCACGCAGAGGAGCCCACGATCCTGGGGTGACGGCACCCCACCAAGCCTACAGCGCACCCTGGCTCCCTCAACCCACCCACACTGCCCGGGCTGGGCTCGGCCCAGCCAGCACCCACGCCAAAGGATGCAGGAAGGTAAATCAGAAACATTCCTGCCCATCTGTGCACGCTGCCCTGCATTTCTCCCACTTGAAGATTTAATTCTTCTAATAACAGGTTGCTATAAACAAAGCCATTACTCTTTCCAGTAACCCAGCACAGATTCTGCCCGCTTCACTCCCGGTGCAGTTTTTCTTCTTTATCACATCGCTCTCCCCCAGGAAGAAAAACCAACGTGCTAGTGCAAAGGGAGTCTCACTTTGCCTCAAACTCCTGAATAAATCATCACAAGAGAGAGGCATAAATAATAAATCCATCCGGGCAATTTTGAACACAACAGCAAGGAAGGCCTCTGATTTTGAAATACAAGGTGACTTAAAGATCAGCACTTTGCTTGTTCTGAGCACGGGCTGACCCGAACCCTGTGCTGGAGACGTGGCAGCAAAACCAGGTTACAGGAGGAGAACCTGCTGTTCCCAACACAGAGCCCTGCCTGCGGCTCTGCCCCATCTCCCGAACACCGTGAGCTGCACTACAGCACATACCACAGCCCAGGGACAGGAATTTCATTTCCTTCTATTCTTCTGTGTTGACACACAGGAGAAAAATGAGCTGGATTTTTTTCTCCTCCTGTCCCAGAACCTCCCAAGCCCAATGTCAAGTCCTGGGACCTGGCAGCCAAACCCACCCACGAGTGCAGCCCTTCATCCCAGACCCCGTTCAGTTCCCGGGGATGGAAGACACAATCCCAGCACCCACCTGCCCGCTGGAAAACACGAACACCAGCGCCGAGCCAGCCGCCGTCAGCCCCCAGGTGAGGAAGGTTCCCAGCACCGACTGGATCACCGGCCCGTGCCCCGGGATCATGCTGACCTAGGAGAGATGAGGCGCGTCAGGAGAAGCACCTCATGTTTAAAGACAGAGAATAACCCCCAAATTCCTCCCTGGTTAAAGGGGAGCACCCCAACACCCTCCTCACCAAAGGGGACAGAGGGAGCTTCAGCATCCTCCCTGCAACGCCCCTCTAAGCTTCTCTCTTCCCCGTAAGTAAGGCTTTGCAATTTAATCCGTGCTCAGGGGAGCAGGAGGGACCAAGGAGAGATGAGATGCGCCACATCCCAGCTGGTGCACAACCCCACACTGATTTTGGGCTTGAGCCAGCACCAGGGCAGAGCAGCTCCGGAAAAACACAAAGAAACGGTGCTCAAACCCCACCGGGTGAGGGGCCGCTTCATCCCAGGTCCCCAGGAGGCCCCCAGGTACGTGCAGCACGTCCTGCTCCTTGGTGGCACTTATTTGGGCCAAAACCCAATTTTACTGGTCCTGAAGGCAAACGCCCTCGCAGCACCCAGAACTGAGCGAAAACGGGAATGAGTCTTGGGGATGGGCCACTGAAACATGGCTCAGGGCTGTGCCTGAGGGGTGGCCAGGGGCAGGGGGGGGTTATCTGAGCACACCCCGGTGAGGCCCAGGGAGCAGCACTGCTCCAAAAATACACGCATGTGTATAAATACAGACATATAAATATATAAAAATACACATATGCTTACACAATTATATGCAAATATTTCAAGACACTCATATATTTATACTTTTATATATAAATATATAAGAAATACACACACTGTGGCCTTTTTGCTCCCCCCCCCAACCCCCCAGGGCTGCTGGCCAAACCCTGTGGGGTGGGTGTCTGGATCAGACCACCCCCACGACCTCCCGGCTCGGGGAGAGGGACACCCCCTCTCCTCCAGCACGCACCCCCCCCAGCACCCCATGCTCCCCCAGTCCCCAAGGTGGAGGGGACCCCAACACCCCACCGCGCCCCCCCCCCGCCTCCTCCTCCTCCTCCTCCTCCTCCAAAACCTTCCGGCGAGTGCCCCGGCGCTGGTGCCGGCTCCCTGCAGCCCCAGGCCCTACAGCCGCCCAGCTGGGCCCAGGGTTCCTACAGCCCCAAAACGGGGACAACTCCCTTCCCCCCCCCCAAACCCGGAGCCCCCCGTCCCCGCTCACCGCCCGGCGCTCCCCGCCGCCACTTCCTGGTGCCGGCACACGTGTCGCCACCGAGGCCCCGCCCACCGCCGCGGCTTCCACCAATGGGAGAGCGGCGGGGGCGGGCCGCCCGCGGCTCTGCGGTTCGGGCGGGTGAGGTGGCGGGAGAGTGAAGCGGGCGGGCGGTGCGGGCGGGCGCGGCAAGGAGTTGCTGGGGGAAAGGTGTTACTGTCACTGTCACCGTCACCCCCGGGCACGGCGCAGCCCCCCGCGGAGAGGTGACACCCTCCTCCCGGGCAGCTCGTGGTCTTTAGATCCCTTCCTGCTGCTTGTGAGCACGGCCCTGACATGGGTGTGATGAGCTGTGCTCGTGCTGTGCTCGTTAACAACCAGGGGCTGCACCTTAATGATCAGCACACGGCAGCCTGCTGGGAACAACCCCCCACCATCACCGCTGGCACCCCCATCCCCAGCACAGCCTTCACATGGTGCGTTGGCCACCGCCATGTCCTCTCCCACCCATTGACGTCCCCTTGAAGCACCAACACAGGGCACGTGGTGGCCAAGCCTGTAGCCCCGGATGAGCTGGGGGCAGAAGCGGCTCCAGCACCGATTCCTCCCCAGCAGCTCAGTGGTGGTGGGGTGAGGGGCTTACGCCAAGGGCCACGGGCAGAGGGAGCCAGGCCAGCCTCAGGGCTTGCTGCTGCCTCCTGCTTGTGCCACACCAGAAGGTGCAGGGGGGGGGCAGAAGGACACATCCAGCTCTTCTGCAACATAACCCGTCTTTATTAGAGTGTTTATCTTTTAACAGCCTTTGATCAGCCTCCCCTGACACAGCTGGGAAAGGTCAAGGCCATTTGAAACCTCCCTCATTTCAGATTTAATCAATCCCCCCTGTAATTGCCTGCATCCTTCATTAGCTCCCGTAACAAGGCAGATGCAGCGCAAGGGGACAGCTGGGAGGGACATGGGGACAAAGCAAACAGAGGTCCCCTCGCCACCCCGGGGTTCTCTGGCCAGCCGTGACAGAAGTGCTGGCAGGGCTGGGGACAGCCGGTGACAGCGGGGCTGGCCGTGGGGACACCACTGACACGGGACCCCACCCTGCACACTGCTGCTGTGATCTGGGGGTGGCTGGCAGGGATGTATGTCCCTGCCTGAGGACATGTGGGCAGCCCCAGGAGATGGGGACAGTCGTGACAGCAGTGAGATTCTGTGCAGAAACAGTGAAATCACTTCACCCCCCTCCTTCCCCAGCGTCATTTTGGAGTGCACGGACACTTCCACGTCACCTTCCCCAGGATCACGGGGCTGCCCCAGCACCTCCTCCTGCCTGCCTGCACGGTCCTGCCCAAGGGACAGGGACAGGGTCCAGTCCAGCCCCCTCCCCACGCTGGGCAGACCAGCAGGTACCCCCCCGCTGTGCCCCAGTGCAGGCAGGCAAAGGGCTGGCAGCACCGGGAAGGATGAGGCCAACGGCCACAACCGTGCGTTACTCAGAGTCCCTTAAATGCATTTTAAACCACAAAAGGGGCACAAATTCTTGCACAATCTTTCTCATTAAGGTGCATGAGATGCTGCAAGGGGCAGCACCACAGTCCTGGCTCCAGGGAGCCCTGGGGCCAGCGGGCAGCCAGGACCCAAATCCCTTGTTTTTTTACAATAAAAATCCTTAGTGCTGTCTGGGGCGGCTGCAGCAGTCAGAAGGGTTGGGAGACGCCCCAGACGTGCCTCTCGCCGGGCACAGCTCCCGCTCCGTGTCCCCTTTGTGCAGGCTGGGCTCACGGCCGGGGCCTTTCCCAACCCAAATCCCCCCCCCCGTGTCAAGCCAGGGCAGTAGACGGAGCCAGCCTGGACCCACCCCAAGGCGGCCACCGAGAAACATCCAGAGACATCGCGGAGGCCAGGGCACAGGAGCAGCACAGCACCGCAGGCAGGGCCAGGCAGGGCCACGCCACCTCCATCCCACGAGCGAATGGCACCTATAAGTCACAGGGCCCGAAATGACAGCTTTACGCTTCTGCGCCGGCTTTAGGCTTGCCGTGAGAGACACGATGGGCCTGGTGCAAGGCTGGGGGGGCTCAGAGTCCCCCCCCAGCACTGAGCCACGACGCGTGGCTGCTCTGAACAGGAGGGGCCGGGAGCACAGGCGGATCCAACTATAACCCACCCTGGCACTTCAAGCTGGTGCAGGAAAGTCTGACTGCCAAACGTGGAGCACAGTTAAATCCCGATTTAATGTGCACGACCCTCCAACAAGCCAAGCACAGCAGGGAGAGGCATGGGCAGGAGCAGAGATTTCAGTCCGTGGTTGCCAAAGGCTCATTAGCATCAGGGGTTTAGCGATATGATTCATGGGGAATGTGTGCGGCAGCTTTTGCTGCAGCCCAGCCCTGGTACCCTCGGCAGAGATCAATAAACTAATTACGGAGGCAAATAACAGCAGGGCGAGAATGGGAGAGGTGGGAGCGGGAGAAAGGAGCCGTTTGCAGTGAGGTCTGGCAGGAGCAGGAGGCAGCCCCGGGGGAAGGAGTCCTGTGGGGGTGCGGAACCCCCCCCCAGGAGAGGCTCCCACCCACGGGGCTGCAGGGAAACCTGCGTCCTGCGGGGCCTGGAGGCTGTGGGGGTGCGGGGATGCTACCACCCCCCCGGCCGCCTCTCCCTCCCCATCCATCACTGCCACAGACGCTGCCCGATGATGCCCGATTAGATCACGTTGTCCGGCAGCAACCAGCCTGGTTCTGCCCTGCCTCGGGGGTGCGGGGAGATGGTCCAGGCCTGTTTGTCTGGCTAATTAGCAGAAAGCAAAGCCTCCCCCCATCCCAGGCATCCCTGTAATTGAGCCAGGCAGCCTCCAGCCAGGCGTCAGCAGAGCCACCGAAGCTGCTGGTGGCTGTTGGGCTGGAGATGGGAAGGGAAAGGACACGGAGAGGGCAGTGCCACCCAAAGTGCCCACGGGAAAGGGAACACCACAGTCATCCCTGCCTGTGCTGGCCCTGGACCTGTGCCTGTGGGGGACAGCGGGGTCCCTCCAAGGGCAGCGGGCTGGGCGGGAGCAGGCTTGGGCATGACTACCCCGTGCGTGGGGTGGGCCAGCTCACCATGCTGCAAAGGCAATGAGGAGCCCCGGGGGCTCCTTGGCGCTTCACCCACCGCGCCCAGAGTGGGGACAGTGACAGGGCCAGCGAGGCGTCATGTCACTCCCTGCAAAGGCCCTTCCCACCACGCCATGGGCCACTGCAGCTGGAAGGGGAAAGGACATGAGAGAAAACTTTAACCCCCAGGGACTTGTCTCCCAGCACAAACTGGGTGCAGAGTGGTGACTCAGTGTTTTTGCCATCGGTCATTAACAGAGGTGAAGGGTGGCACCAGCAGAAGGGCTGTGGGTGGGTGTATTCCTGAGACAGCAATGGACAGGGCTGAGGCAGGCAGGGACCCCGTGGCACACACTTGGGACCCGAAAGTGGGTGACGAGGCCCTTGCACCCCCATCTTTCCCCCAGCAGCATGGGGTGGCTGCAGGTGAGCGCAGGGCAGGAGGAGCAAACTGGGGCCAGCTGTGCTCGGGGGAAAAACCTTCCCCTCCTGCCTGCTGGAGAACAGCAGCTGCCTCCCAGTTTCCCCAGTTCCCTTCCACCACCTCACGGCGCAGACCAGTCCAACACAGCCTCTTTCATTCCTGCAGAACCACAGAATCCCAGAATCATCTGGGTTGGAAAAGACCCTGAAGATCCTCCAGTCCAATCATTCACCTCACACTGACCATTCTCAACTCCACCAGATCCCTCAGCTCTGGGTCAACCCAACTCTTAAACCCCTCTTAAACATCTAAAATGCTGGAGATCTTGCTGCCTCCCCTCCACGTATCGGGGAGAAAGGCCAGCTCACCCTACCCCTCTGTTGGCAAGCAAACCCCCAGCTCCTTACAACACTCATTTCCAGGACAGGGGTTGAAAGCGCTGTTTTCCACGGGGAGTCTTGCAGAACAGCTGGGAATGGATGGCAGGAAACTTGGAAGGACTTAAAAAACCTCTTTGTGGTCACGTAATCCCCATGCCCCTCTCCCATGGGTTCTATCGGCCATCGAAGCTGTGTGGGAAGAGGCCGTGCATTTCTCCTATATGCAGCCCTGCCAGCAAATTGCTTTTCAGCAGAGTGGAGGCTTCCCAGGCTAAAGGACAAAGAGGAGTGTATCTGCCAGCACCAAACCAGCTGCTGGGGTACAACATCACTCCGAACCAGGGACCACCCAGAGATACAGATCAGACTCTCCACTAGGCTTTAATTCAACCCTAAATCTAAGCAGAAAAAAAAAAAAAAATCTTCAAAAGGCTCAAGCACGGTTTCCCGATTCAGCTAGCTGCTGCGGCACTCCTTGCTGGATGGTTATCAGCTCAGATCAGCCCCTTAACACACACTGGCCCATCATTTCATTAGGTTTGGGGTTTTTTTAATGAAGATCAGATCTGATTTTAGCCAGATGAGCTCGCTGGCTGAATTCACACAGCTCCCTGGCCCCTGCCTCCAACACCAGCTTCCCACGGAGGGGAAAGCAAAGGACAGAGGATGGCTGATGCTCCACAGGCAGCCCTGAGCAGCCCTGCAGCCAGTGGGAGGCACCCCAGGATCCCCACACACACCCCAGGATCCCCACGCTCACCCCGGGATCCCCACGCTCACCCCGGGATCCCCACACTCAGGGATCCCCACACACCCCAGGATCCCCATGCACACCCCGAGATTCCCATGCTCTCCCTGGGATCCCCACGCTCAGCCCACTGTGAGCCCAGGCTGGGAGTTGGTCTCGGTGCTGGGGTGAGGGGGGACCAACCTGCCACCAGTAAGGCTTGCCGACCGCAGGGGAGTCAACCATTCAGGGGAGAAATTCAAGGAAGCAGAATTGGAAACACGCACAGCAAGGCCTGGCACTGCCCTTCCCGCTGCCACCAGCGGCTGCTGATGCGGCTTTGAGGGAAGGGCATGGTCAGGACATCCCTCCTGGGCACAGGAACCCACCGAGAGAGGATAAAACAACTGTGAAAAGGTCACAAGGTGTCACAGAATCCCAGAATCATCTGGGTTAGAAAAGCCCTTGAAGCTCCTCCAGTCCAACCAGGAACCTCACCCTGACCGTTCCCAACTCCACCAGATCCCTCAGTGCTGGGTCAACCCGACTCTTCAACCCCTCCAGGGATGGGGACTCCCCCCCTGCCCTGGGCAGCCCATTCCAACACCCAACAACCCCTTCTGCAAAGAAATCCTTCCTAAGAGCCAGTCTGACCCTGCCCTGGCGCAGCTTGAGGCCATTCCCTCTGGTCCTGCCGCTGGTTCCTTGGCTCAAGAGACTCATCCCCCCTCTCTGCACCCTCCTTTCAGGGAGTTGCAGAGGGCCAGGAGGTCTCCCCTCAGCCTCCTCTTCTCCAGACTAAACCCCCCCAGTTCCCTCAGCCGCTCCCCATCAGACCTGTGCTCCAGACCCTGCACCAGCTCCGCTGCCCTTCTCTGGACACGCTCGAGTCATTCAATGGCCTTTTTGGAGTGAGGGGCCCAAAACTGAACCCACTCATTGAGGTGCAGCCTCACCAGTGCCGAGCCCAGTGGTGAGATCCCTTCCCTGTCCCTGCTGGCCACGCTATGGCTGATACAAGCCAGGATGCCATTGGCCTCCTTGGCCACCTGGGCACACTGCTGGCTCATTATCAATCACCCCCCCCAGGTCCCTCTCTGACTGGCAGCTCTCCAGCCACTCCTCCCCAAGCCTGTGTCAAAACCCTCTCCTGAACCACGCTGGAGAGCTGCACTCCCTCCTCCCCAGTGTCGGGGAGCATCTCTGCTCTGCCTGCAGCCCTGCCTGTGTTCCCAGCAGGCAGAGCATGGCAGTGGTCCCCAGGGCCATGGGCAGGCCCCTTGCCCAGAGCAGTGGCCCAGGGCACAGCCCATCGGTGACACACGATGGGACACCCCAACCCCAGTGGGCAGCACCCTGCAGAGACCCCCTCTGCCACCCGCAGCAGCCAAACCTGCCTCTTCCCTACCCTCTCCTCACGCACTTTCACTGGGATGTGAACTTCCGCATCCTTTATTTCAGGAGAAGCTTTTTCCAGCCTCCTAAAGATTTACAAGGCTGATCACAGCTCTCACTCGTGCTCCACAACCTGGTGTCCTCAGCTCCACCTTGGGAAGTGGACGGCTAAGCACGAATGGGAACCTCCCAGCCCCTCTCGCCGCAATCAGCAGCCTGGCTGGGGGCTCTTTGTTCCAAGTCACTCTTAATTTCCTGCTTTCTATTGTCTCTTTGATAAGTGATGGAAAGGGGGGGGGAGGGGGGGGAGGAATAGCTATTATTTAATTGCTTTCATGATCTCAAACAAACCAGAGCAGAGGTTATCTCCCCCAAACCTCTCTTTTTTGGTCTTCCTCCTCCAGTTGTCGTTACTGGGTAACTGCGGAGCGAGAGGCTGCGGCAGTAGCCACCCGTATCGTGCAAGTCCCTGAGGACCCCAAAGCTGTGGGCAGGCACCCTGTCACCTTCCCACCTCCCCCCCCCCCCCCCGGGCTGTGCCAAGCCACCAAGGACCTGCCTTTGGTCACAAGATGCAAAATCCTGGGGCCAGGGTACTCCCAGCTTCCCGGGAGACTTTGGGACTCAGACACCTCTTGGAGGTCTCCAAGATGAAACAAGATGAAAACCATCACCGACATCTACATCCAGTTGGGGTGACAGCGTGGCCATCACGCTGCCATCACCCCTGCCCTGTCCCTCCCCTCCCGCTGTCTGCTGCACAGCACCCCCAGCACACGCCCCTGGGACCCCCCCAAGCCCCCCGGTTTGGGCGCCCTTCACCATCAGCCTCTGCGAGCAGAAGGGGCTCCACTCCCTGGGCCCGCGGGGCCAGCTGGACCTCGGGGAGCAGCACCCCGAGGCGCAGACAGCCCCGGTGTCCTGCTCGGCTTGGTGGGTGCTGGCAGGGCAGCGGGCACAGCAGGGTGGGCATGGCAGGGTGGGCAGAGCAGGCAGGAAAAGCAGTGTGGGCAGAGCAGGCAGGGCAGGCAGAGCAGACAGGGAAAGCAGTGCAGGCAGGGTGGGCAGAGCAGTCAAGGAAGGCAGCACGGGCAGGCAGGGTGGGCAGAGGAGGGCAGAGCAGGCAGGGAAGGCAGTGTGGACAGTGTGAGCAGGTAAGGGTGAGCACGGCAGGACACGCAAAGCAAGCAGGGTGGGCAGAGCACCAGGGTGGGCAGAGGAGGGCAGAGGAGGGTGGGCAGCGCGGGCAGGGCAGGCAGGGAGGGCAGCACGGGCAGGTAGGGTGGGCAGAGAAGGGCAGAGGAAGGTGGGCAGCGCGGGCAGGGCAGGCAGGGCTGTCCCCGCCCCGGCCCCGCAGAGCCGCCCCGCGCGGGGCGGGGCGCAGCCGGTGCGCTGGGTCCAGCGGCGGAGCCGCGCCGGGAACGGCGGGTGCGGAGCGGAGCGGAGCGGAGCCGCGGGCGCTGCCGGCACCTCCCCGCTGCCCAGCGGGCCGGGCCGGGGGGAGCAGGTGAGCGGCGGGGCCGCGGCCCCGACAGCATCGCCCCGGTGCCCCTCGGCGGCTGCAGCGGCGGGATGGGACCGGGGGTGCGGGAGGGGGGTGTGGGGGTGCGGGGCTGCTCCCCCGCCCCGGGCTCCCCGTCCCCGGGAGCCGTCCGGGCTTGGGGTGCGCGGCCCGGGTCGCGGCCGGGCAGGAAGGGGCTGACAGCCCACGCAAAGGCGAGACAAGGGGAAAAAAAGGGTTTTCTTCAGTGCCCCGGGGTCCGTCTCACCGACCGGAGACTCCCCGGTTGGTTTTGGGGGGGACTCCGGTATTGCAGAGTCGGGAGGAGCTGCGGCGTGTCCAGGGCAGCCCGCTCGGCACCGCACGGCGCCGGGGGGGGGAGACGGGGGAGGTGGTTTGGGGAAAGCCCCTCCAGGGAGCATCTCTCCTACAGAGCTTGGCAGCAGGCTGGGCAAAGCCTCCCCAGGAATCCCTTCATTTCTATTTATTCTCTGGTTTCTAGAATCTTCTCCTCTATCCCCAGAGCAAGGGGAGATGACATCTCGGCTCCCCTGAACCAGCAGCGCCCAGGGACCCGCGGAGCCATGGAGCTGGACTACGAGCTGCCCAACGCCACCGCGTTCTGGTTCTCCCCGGCTTCCCCCTTTGACAACTTCTCAGTGGAGGCACCCGCCAACGCGTCGCAGAACGCCACGGGTCAGCACTTCGACCTGACCAGCAACGCCATCCTCACCTTCATCTACTTCGTGGTCTGCATCGTCGGGCTGTGCGGCAACACGCTGGTGATATACGTCATCCTTCGTTACGCCAAGATGAAGACCATCACCAACATCTACATCCTCAACTTGGCCATCGCAGATGAGCTGTTCATGCTCGGTCTGCCCTTCCTGGCCATGCAGGTCGCCCTGGTTCACTGGCCCTTTGGCAAAGCCATCTGCAGAATTGTCATGACGGTGGATGGGATCAACCAGTTCACCAGTATCTTCTGCTTGACGGTTATGAGCGTTGACCGGTACCTGGCTGTCGTCCACCCTATTAAATCTGCCAAGTGGAGGCGGCCCAGGACAGCCAAAATGATCAATGTGGCCGTTTGGGGCGTCTCCCTGTTGGTGATCATGCCCATCATGATTTACGCTGGGGTGCAGCATAATCACGGCAGGAGTAGCTGCACCATCATCTGGCCGGGAGAGTCGGGTGCCTGGTACACAGGCTTCATCATCTACGCCTTCATCTTGGGCTTCCTGGTGCCTCTCACCATTATCTGCCTTTGCTACTTGTTCATCATTATCAAAGTCAAGTCCTCGGGTATCAGAGTGGGCTCCTCCAAGAGGAAAAAGTCCGAGAAGAAAGTCACCAGGATGGTCTCCATCGTGGTTGCTGTCTTCATCTTCTGCTGGCTCCCCTTCTACATCTTTAACGTCTCCTCAGTCTCCGTCCTGATCGTGCCCACACCTGTCCTCAAGGGCATGTTCGACTTCGTGGTGGTCCTCAGTTATGCCAACAGCTGTGCCAACCCCATCCTTTACGCCTTCTTGTCCGACAACTTCAAGAAGAGCTTTCAGAACGTCCTCTGCCTGGTGAAGGTCAGCGGCATGGACGAGGCGGACCGGAGCGACAGCAAGCAGGACAAATCCAGGCTCAACGAGACCACAGAAACCCAAAGGACCCTGCTCAATGGCGACCTGCAGACGAGCATCTGAGAGGACGGCGGGGTTGTCCTTCCTTCGCTCTCCTCTCCCCGCTTGCTCCCAACTGCAGCAGGGGGGTGGCACGTACGGAATCGGGGCAGGAGCACCAGCTTAGGGGATGTGCACACCGATGGCGGGGAGGCCCTCAGCTGGGCTCCTCCTGAGCTGCTGGTGGGTTGGCTTTCAAGTGCTGGGAAGGATACGGTTCAGGAGGAGCTGCCTCGCCAGGAAAACAAAGACAACTTGTAGCAACGCGGCGCTTTTCAACACCAAAGTACCACCGTGGACCACAGGTATTGCTGGGGCGGCTCCGCTGGTTTCCCCAGGAGTTACTCTTGGGGCTGGTTGGCTTTGGGTGCTCTGCCCCAGGACGGGTGCTTGCACGTGGCCACACGCACGCAGCGGGGTGGCCTCAGGAGGAGCCGAGGCCACGGGTGCGTGCCAACACTTGTGCCACCGCCGAGATGCACCGCTTATGGCAAAGACCTGGTGGGAGCTCTCCGGAGAGCCCAAGCGTGCTCCCGCAGTCACCCTGCCTGAGGAGACAAGGATATTTGGGGTTGTATTTTGCCCGGTTTATAAGTTACTCCGTCGCCTCCCCCGAAGCCTCCCTACTGCTGTTTGACTGCATTGCCTGCAGCAGCTGCCCTGCCCGGACGTGACACGCCAGGACCGGGACGGAGGCGGCTGCCCCTCGGGAAGCAGCTCTGCCACCCCGGCAGCCCCTCCGGTCCCACCACGCTCCTACCCTGCCTCCACCGACCCCATGGCAGGAGAGCCCCTTCTCTCCTCCCGCTGTGACGTCACCTGCCTGCACGCTTTCTCCTCAGGTGGAGGATTTTCCCCTTTTTCCCTCCCCAGTAGCCGCTGCCCCTCTTGCCACCTGCTCACGGTCCATCCCAGGCTGCGCCGGCAGCCGATGTCGCTGCTCTCCCCGGCGAGTCGCAGCCGGGCTGGCTGAGCAGCCGCGGCACCATCGCCCAGCACCAGTCCCTGGTGGGAAATCCTTGGAAGCGTTTAAGCAGCAGCAACACACCGGGGGTTGGGAGCACCCGGGCTGCGGCACATCCCGCTGCCAACGGCTCCTGCGTCTGGGTGAGATCTGGGCTTGTCCGAGGGTCCCCGAGGATCACTGGGGCTACCAGCCCCACGGCACACAGTGAGCAAGCATCGACCGGCCGCCAGTGACGCCTGCCCTGCTCCTTCCAGGCAAGTCAGGGCAGAGGAAGGGCTGAGGGAGAGGATGGGGGGTGATGGAGAGGATGGGAGGTAGGGAGGACAGGGCACTTGGCCCTGACCCTCGTCTGAGCCACAGGGACTGGGCAGAGCAGACAACGGGGCTTCCAGCGCCAAGGCATGAGGAAGAGTAGGGCAGCACACACCCAGCGCCCCCAGTGCCCCTCCTGCACCACAGCAGGGGAAAGGGGGGACCCAGGGTGCAGCCCCCAGTGGTGGGGGTGGCGGGTCTGCCCGGCCTCCGCTGCATTTAGCTTCTCAAGAGCATCCTGGAGCACTCGGCTCTGCCTCTGTCCCTCTCTGCCCTTCCAGCTCGGCGCACAAACCCGGGGCTGGGGAGCCCCAACCGCCTGCTCCTGCCCCAGCGAAGCCGCCCAGCTCAGCCAGCACGGCAGGAGCACGAGGGAGAGCCCAGGGGACAGGGAGAAGTGGCCTCTCCCTGCCAGAGCACCCAGAGCGACGTCTGCGCCAGAGGCCAGACGCTGTTCTCAGGCTCTTGCTCCAGAACCGTGGGAACGCAGTGGTTTTGGTGGAGAAAACAGCCGGGTCTTGCTCACCCCCCCCTTTCCCATCCCACCCCGGCCTCCCCATAGCGGCCGCAGCAGACACGGAGCCTTCACAAGCGATGTGGGAGGTGAGGATGAGCATTACCCACGACGTGCCACACGTTTTGGGGTGCCGCCTTGCTCAGCCACGCACCCCCGTCGATGCTCCGAGAGCACCGGCTCTGCGAGAAGTTTCCCCCCTGGCTCTGCCCAGGTCCTGCAGCAAGTCCCTGCGAGGGGCATCACCCATCCGGCTGTGCCACCCCAGCATCCCCCACCAGCCCCCCCCCAAAAAGGGCTCAGCACCAGGCTCGACACCTGCTCCCCGGCACGGCTGGCTCTGGCACGACATGGTGCAGGGCTGGGGGGGGCCTTTCTGCAGGGCAAAACACAGCGTTGTCAGCATTTATTTGCTTTTAACCATTTACCGCTCCTCCAAGGACCGTGTGTCTGCTCGGAGGCTCAGCGCTGAGCGGGCAGCTGCCTGTCCCCTCGCTGCCTGTGCTGAGCTGTGCAGGCAGCTGCTCACCGGCTTCGTTAGGTGAAATAAAGCCAAACCCTGGCTCAGAGACAGCGCAGGCTGCCCTGCTGATGCTGCAGGAATTAAAACACGAGCAGCGTGTCACGCTACGGTGAAATATTAGACGGTGATGGCCAGAGCCCTCTGTCAGGATAAGGCAGCGATGCGTCAGCGGGGCTTCGGGTAGTTCATATTTGGTGGGCGGTGAAGGAGTTATTTGTGTGGAAAGTGGAGGAGGCGGTGGGGAGGGGGGTGCATTGAGCCCCCTGCCCATCATGGGAGCTGATGTTTCCACCCCCCCCAGCACTTCCAGCCCCACCGGTGGCTGGTTTTGCCCCAGTCCTGTCACCAACACGCTGACTGATGCCGAGGGGTGGGCGGGGGGGGGATGCCTGTTCCTGGCCACACACCCACGGGGTCTCCAACAGGAGCCCCCAGCCGGGAGCGTCTCCTCTCTGTGCTGGTTTAATGCTGAAAACACAGAAAGCCCGGCTTTCTAACCCTGGGAAGGACCCATGCCCAGCACTGCAGGTGCCCACGTCAGCTTTGTCCTGGCAAAACTCCCCAGGCAGTGACATTTCTGGCAGCTGTGTGAGGGGGCTCTGCTCTGAAATATCCCGTTGCCCCCACTTTGTACCCAGAAGCTCTCTTGGAGTGGGGATAACGGGGCTGCAAGCGAGGAGCGAGAGGCGTGGGGGGGGCTGCCAGTGACATCCCCAAGGCCACTGAGGTGGGATGTTGCAGGGCAGGAGCACAAGGCAGCTCCCGGGGGCACCCCACGGCCACCCCACTGCAGCTCACCCCGAGGGAAAGGGCAGGAGAGCGAAATGCACCACCCACCTCCGTGCTCGCAGTAAAACCAGCAAAATAAAACCTTCTGCTTGTTCATTGCTGACTAATAGACAGCAGCAGCGTTGCTGCTGCGAGTAACAAAGTTTTCCTTCCCAGCCACTTGATTTTAGTGAGAGCTTGACCTCATATTGGATCTGTTCTGAAAAGCCTCGCAGGGCTGCTGGCGGCATAATGAGAAGTCTCTCCCGGTTATGGCAGAGCGAATAGGCTGGTCCTGCAAGCGCTGGAGTGGCTCCACTGCTACTTCACACACAGACTGTCCCCAGGCAAGCGAGATTCATTACAGCTCCTGGCTGGAGCAGCAGGAACAGATTTATCCCAAATCGGAGGCGATGGGAAGCACAGACCTGTGTGTCCCGTGGAGCTGCCCTGTACGCTGAGAGCACGGATCTGACCCCGCACTCCTCGGAGCAGGGCGGGAGCTGGTCGCTTTGCTGGGGGGCTGCGTGCGTGATGGCACTGATCTGGCTGTCACCGGTGGCGGGGTTTTCACTGGGGGTGCCTGTGGCGGGTCGGTCTAACAAAAAACTGCCAATGCCAGCACCCGCGGCGCCCCCCCAAAGCCTGTGAGAAACCAACTCCCCTCCCCTCCTCGCCACTGGCTTCCCCCCACGCAGATGAGGGACCCCGAGCCCCTGTGGGATTGACCTGCCTGGGGACATCCTTGCTGTCCCCGCTTCCTCAGCCCTTGGGGACCAGGGGCACGAAGCCCAGTGCTGTGGCTGGGCTGAGCATCGCCCCGAGCGCGCTTCCAACCATGCCCACCTTGGACCAAGCCAGGCTCCCGGCGCGGTGATGGCCAGTGCCTGCGCGGTGCTCGATAGCCAAACCCAGCTCTGACGGACTGGGAGAGGCTGGGTTTGGACCTGGAGCCTTCCTGTCACATCTCTACAGCTCCTCAGATCAGCACCAAAGCTGCCTTGGACTTCTTTCAAATAACAATCTCCTAATGAACCGCACTGTCCTGTTTCTGGAGGGCTTCCTGACGCTCCATCCCAACGGGAAGAGCCTTGTCTTTGATGGAGACCCCACAGAGAGGCCCCTTCCCTCCCAGACCTGCACAAACGCAGGCAGCCTCACGCAGTTGTGCAGCCCCCAGCCAGCTCCATCCCCTCCGCTGGGAGCTCCCAGGCTCCGGATCTGTGCTGCTGCTTTAGAGCAGGGCTCGACTCACATCTCTGGGGGTTGTTTCAGTCCTTGCTGTGAACAAGCTGATTTCAAAGCACTCAGGGAGAGTCTCCATCCCCTCTGCCAGGGCAGCACCGGCCGCACGCCCTGCCCAGGGCTGTTTGAAGGGGGAATCACCACCAAGGCACGAGCAAAGGGCACAGCAGACCCCAAACCAGCCTTCCCGCTACTAAGTCTGAAATGAGAACGGCCACTTTCCAACCCAAGGACAATCTCTGCCCTTCCCTGCCAGCCTCCCACCCGCAGCCTCGCAACCGTGTCTCTCCTGCCGGATCTCAGCCCTCTCCCTGCTTGCTCCAGGACCTGACCTGCAAAAACCCAGGGCAGGAGGACAGGACAGCCAGGCTGCAGCTGTGATTCGGGGGAATCTGCCTCCAGCCATGCCCTGAACAGGAGACAACAAGGGATGCAAAGCCAGAGCACCCCAACCATCCCACCACCCGCCATGCGGCCAGGAGGAGGGAAGAGGCGGGTGATTGTACATATATGTATATACCGGACATGCCAGCAAAAGGTTTTACTATACTGACACTGTAGAGCCACTCTGCAGCCCCCGTTTTGCCGTGGCGGCTGGAGCAACCCCTCCCCATGCACGCAGGGGCCAGTCGGGCCCAGCCCCGCGGGGGTCTCTTGGCTCCCCCTCGCCCTCCCCATGTGCTGTGGGGCTGGTGGCACCCAGAAGGGACCACGGAGGCTGCTCCCACATCAACAGGCGACTTCCATGGGGCAAGGGAAAGTGAGTTTTAGCCTCTACTAAACACAAGAGTCCTTCCCTGCCAAGCTGGGGCTGTAGCAATATGGGGATCATCATCCCCCTCCCCAGCAGCACTGCACCACCCTGCTCAC
Source organism: Strix aluco (assembly GCF_031877795.1). Taxonomy (NCBI): domain Eukaryota; kingdom Metazoa; phylum Chordata; class Aves; order Strigiformes; family Strigidae; genus Strix; species Strix aluco. The sequence continues at coordinate 13,460,456 of NC_133951.1, forward strand.
CTCCTGTACATACGCTCCTCTGTATCTATAGCTGTGCTCTGTATAGCGTGCGTGGGTCTGGTGTATGACACATGGTGACTGGAACGCGCCAGAGAGAGCGTTTCTCTGCTTTAAGTCTTGCTTTCCTCTGTAGCAATTGTTTCTCGGTGTCTCGGTGTGGAACTAAGCCTTCCCGCAGCGAAGGCTCCCCGACTGCCACGGTCTGTGCCACCGGGAGGGAGTCACGGATGGGGTGGGAGGGAAGTAAAAGAGTTTTCCTACAGTTTCAGACTCTGTGTGTGTGTGTCAGAGCCGGGCGGGAGCAGCGGGGTATAACCCAGGCTCGGATTCTTCCCCGGGAGGACAAGAGGCACCAACTGTGGTGACCCACCGAGGGACAACTCACACTCAGTCCCTCTCCTAAAACCAGTTCTTCCCCATCTCCCCACTGGTGAGCAACACACCTGCGGGGTGGTCTTGGCGTCGGAGAGTCCATGCAGCAGGAGAGCTGCGTTTGCCCAAAAAAACCCCACAAGATCACTCCCTGGTCAGCACAAACTGGGGGGGCACTGCGGTACAGGCACGTCTGTGCCAGTGACAACCCCTAAACTAGATGGGTCACAGGTGAATCACAACCACAAATAACTCTTCGAGTACAAGGGGTTGCAGAAACTCAGTCTGAACAGGTGGACGGGGGGAGAAGTTTCTCTTCCCGAGATGACAACACCTCCGGGCTGGTTTTGATGAGATCAGGGGCATGTAAAGTGGAGGTTTGATCTGCTGGAGAGAGGGGGTGTGCACACACGGGGGTGCGTGCTCAGAGGAGGGGTACATTACCAGGGAAACACACGGTTGTAAAGAAATCGGCTCCACTATAAACTAAAAGTTCAGCTCCGACCGGCTGCACAGCTTTGCCATCAACAGCTTCCACGCAAATAAACGCCTTCACTCCCAAACACCTATGACTTTTTCTTTTTTCCCCCCTCACAATTTGCAACACAAACAGGGTTTTATGGGATTTGAATACAACCCCTACCAGCAAAGTCCCAACAGCTTCTCCCCCAAGACCACAGGCTCCGGTTCCACCGGCATCTCCCGTGGAGCAGCCCTGCCCCTCGAGATCTGCCTCTCGGAGGGGAGCAGCAGATAGCTGGGGCAGGATTTTCCTCGGGGAACAAGCGTTTGTAAGAAAGCAATTACCACGCTTGTTGCTACACTGCGTTGTAGCTGGCTGAGTCAGCACTGGGTGCTAAACAGTTACGGTGGCTCCGGGGAGTTCTGGTCAGATTTATATATAACTATGTACGCACTAGTACGGACACAGAGAGATGGCTCTGGGTTTCCGTCAGAAAATATTAAGTCTTTACATGAAGGCTGATACGAGAAAGGCAGTAACTGCCCAGGGAAGATTTTGCAAACAAAACCCACAGTGTGCTGATTTCATTCTGCCTCCGCAGGCTGAGAATACGTGAGATGAGGGGAAGCGTAGGTATTGCAAGTTGGAGCTACAGAAAAAAAGACAGAGAAATAAAACACTATTCAGAGGGGCCTTTTTGTTTCCAGTGGGTGCATTCCAGCTATGCCCCCGACAAACACAGTGTGATTTTGTCAAACCTCAGCAAGAGAAGCACCTTTTTTTTTAGTAAAACCACATCAGATGGGGCTGGCGGCGTTTTGCTGAAACCATTTTGGGGGTAAATCTTGGGGCGCAAAGCAGAGCTGTTGGAGGGGACCTCAGCACACCCCCAGCTGCTGCCTCGCCGCCCCTGTTTGAACAAAGCCCTCTAAAACAAACAAAAAACCCCAACACATCAGGAAGAGAAACCGGGGCTCGGCCCGGGGCCCCCCCGCAGCTCCCCCGCCTCGGGGTGCGCAGGGCCCAGCCATCCTCCGCCGTCCCGCTGCCTCCCTCTAGCGCTGCCGGGCCGCGGTGGCGGGTCGCGGGCCTGGGGGGGCGCCGGGCGGTCCCCTCTAGGGCAGACCCGGCGGAGAGGGGACGCGGAGGGCTCAGCGAGAGCCCCTCGGGGCCCCCAGCCCCGCTGCCCCGGGGGGCTGAGGCAGGGCCGCGGCCCGCTCCTGGGCCCCCCCCCCCCCCCGCTCCCTCCTGAGGGGCCTCCTAGAGTGTGTGGAGCGAGAGCGGCACCCGCAGGGCGCACGGACCGGCCCATTTCTCTGGGAAACGGACCAATAAATAAATAAATAAATAAATAAAATTAAAGCGAGTTTTTTCCACCCCCGCTGCCCCGGGCCGCGTCGCCATGGCAACGGCGCCTAGGCGCGGCTCTGCCCTGCACAAAGATGGCGGCGCTCCGCCCCGCCGCCAACCCGGAAGTGCCCGCCCCCTTCCCGTCGCAAAGATGGCGGCGGCGGCGCCCACGTCAGCGCCGCCCCGGTTGCGGGCCCAGGCGGCCATGGCGGCGCGGGGCGCGGAGGCCGAGGCACTTTTCGAGGCGCACACGGCGGCCGAGCTGCGGGCGGTGGAGCGGCGGTTACGGGCCGGCATCGAGCAGAAGCGGGAGGAGCTGCGACAGATGGTGGGCGAGCGGTATCGCGACCTCATCGAAGCGGCCGACACCATCGCCGAGATGCGCCTCAGCGCCGAGCGCCTGCTGGGCGCCGTGCGGGGCCTACAGCGGGGCGGCGCGGCGCGGCCCGGCCCCGCGGCGCCGGTGAGGGGGGCGAGGGGCCGCGGTGGGTCGGGGGGCGGCCCCGGAGCCCCCCTTGACCCCCCATTCTTTTGCCCCTCCCTCCTCCAGGCTCGGCCGCCGGCTCAGGAGAGTTTCTACCGGGCAGCGGCGCAGCTGAAGCTGCTGCTGGATGTCCCCGAGAAGGTGTGGGGTGCCGTGGAGGCCGGCCGGTACCTGCCCGCCGCCCGACTCCACTTGCTCGGTGGCCACCTCCGCTGTCAGCTGCAGCTCGATGCGCCCCGGGCCCGCGCCAGCCCCGTCCTCGCCCGCTTCCCCATCCTGCTGCGGCAAGTGGCCGCCGCCAGCCACCTCAGGTGGGCCTAGTAGGACAGCGTGATGGCCACAGCTGGCTCCTTGGTGGCCACTGGGAAGAAATGTATCAAAGGAGGGTGGAGGGACACTGGAGCAGGTTGCCCAGGGAAGTTGGTGGGTGGCCCATCGTTGGAAGTGGTCAAGGTCAGGTTGGATGGGGCTTTGAGCAATGTGGTCTGGTAGATGTCCCTGCCCATGGCAGTGGGGTTGGACTGGATGATCTTTGGAGCTTCCTTCCAACCCAAAACATTCTGTGAGCCCATGCCCTGAGATCCCAGTGCTGCCCCGAGGCTCTCGCCACCAGCCACCCTGCCCTGTGGGGCAAGAATGTTTCACTCAGTCCCATAACACCCAGGTAGTCCCACTTCTGTCCGGGAAAAATCACATCCCTGTTTGGTGGGTTATCACATAACCACACCTGAATATCTCAGTCCAGTGACTGTCCACCAAATTCCCTTCCCAGATCCACCATCCTGCAGGAGAGCAAGTCCCTGCTGAAGAGCCAGACCGTGTCGGACCAGGCAGTAGCAGAAGCCCTGTGTGCCATCATGCTGTTGGAGGACAGCTCTCCACGCCAGGCCCTCGCTGACTTCCTTCTGGCCAGGAAATTGGCCATTCAGCAGCTCCTCAACCAGCCACATCATGGTGAGTACGATGGGGCTGCCTCCTTTTTAAAGTCAGGGTAGCCCCCTTCATCTCCCTCTTGCCCCACAGAAGAGCAGGTGGGTAAAGCTCATGATGGTGGGGATGCAACCATGTCATGCTGGCAGTGTTTTGCCCCAAATGCCACAAAAATTAACAGTGCTTGGGGTCTTAAGCCAAGCTCATCTGTAATGGGGAAGCAGGTGGTACCTGGGGCTGAGTCCTTTGCCCTCCAGTTCTTCCCTGGAAGATTCCACTGGTCCCTCTGTTGAAGGGGCTGCCTCGGCTGAAAGGCATTTCTCTGCAGGTGCAGGGATAAAGGCTCAGGTGTGTTCCCTGATGGAGCTGCTAACCACTACCCTGTACCAGGCTCATGCTCTCTTCTACACCCTGCCCGAAGGGATGCCACCGGATCCCGCCCTGCCCTGCGGCTTGCTCTTCTCCACCCTGGAGAGCACCACAGCCCCGCACCCAGCAGGTGAGCACACGGGCAGCTCTGCATTAGGCCCCTGCCCACCTGGGTTTGCAGGCAGGAGGCTCCCCCCGTGCTGGGCTGATCCCTGCCTGTGTGCTTCCAGGGAGAGGTGGGGTTTTAGAGGAGGAGGTGAAGCTGAGCAGCTGGTTCAGGTACCTCCCGGAGTCCGTGGTGGAGTTCCAGCCGGCCCTGCGGACGCTGGCACACCCCATCAGCCAGGACTACCTCAGAGACACGCTGCAGAAGTGGATCGCCATGTGAGTGTGACTGTCCCCCTTTGCAGGGCTCCCCCAGATGCCGCGTGGCCTCTGTGCCGAGGCAGCACCCAAAGCAAACCCACACTCACTTATTTCCTCACTCTCTCCAGCCAGGCTGTGCCTTCCACTGGCTTTTGGCCCAACATCCCCTCTCCCCAGCAGTGAAACAGCCGGAGGCTGCACAGGGAGAATTGTCTAGAGCTGCTTTACGCTGCCATAACCGCCCACAAACAAGCCCAGAGTAAATGAGAAAAAAATCCCTTACCTGGCTTGCTTGGCTCTTGATCCAGCACCTCCTTTCTCCTCGCTGCCCTTCCCTGGACTGGGTGGGGGCAGCCAGACCCCTTTATAGAGTTGCCAGCTCCACCCCCATCGCACCACGCCTTGCCCTGCAGCTGGGGACAGCCTGGCAGCCCCGCCTGCCCCTTAACAGCCTCCTCAGTCCTGTCTGGTTAGCCCATGGGGCCAGGGCCACGGCCACGGGCTATTTCCCCAGAGCCCTCACCTGCCCGCGTTCCTGGGGCTTTCCCAGGGCACTGGGCTCCCGGTTTTGACACCCACCACAGCCCAGGGTTCCTGCTGGGGGGCATGTGGCCTTCCTGTGGGATCCAGGGGGGCAGCTGCCTCGCCGAGAGGCAGAGGTGCCCTCAGCCCCACGGGGGATTGTGCAGGCAGAGCCTTGTACCCACAGGTTAACAATTCCCCTGCCCTGATGTAGCCAGAGCAGCTCAGACCAATGTGAATTGTTGCTTTCAGGTGCAGTGACGACATCAGGGCTGGGGTCAGCAACCTGCTGGTCTACGTGAAGAGCATGAAAGGCCTCGCGGGGATTCGCGACGCGGTGTGGGAGCTGCTCACCAGTGAGTCCATAAGCCAGAACTGGGAAGCGGTGTGCCGGCGCCTTTTGGACAAGCCTGCTTCCTTCTGGGAGGACCTGCTGCAGCAGCTCTTCCTGGACAGGCTAGAGGTGGGTGCTGTGCTGCAGCAATTCCCGGGGAGCCTTGCTCTGTGCCCCCTCTTGTTGTCTCGAGTGGCCCACTGGTGCCTGTTAGCACCCCTAAGTGTGTATTTTCAGTGCTAAGTGGCAGGAGACACATGTAAAAGGTGTGGTTTGTTTTTTTTTTCCTCCTCGTTCTGTTCCAGACACTGACCAAGGAAGGGTTTGACTCCATCTCAAGCAGCTCCAAACAGCTTCTCACCTTAGCCTTGCAAGAACTCGAAGTCAAATCCAGCACCTCTACCCTCAGCAAGCACATCCAGTTTGAACACAACGTGGCCCAGTTCCTGTGGTCAGAGAGCTCCAGTGACCTGCCTTCCGATGCCGCGTGGGTCAACGTGGCAAACCGTGGCCAGTTGGCTAAGAGCGGCCTGTCCATGAAGGCCCAGGCGCTGACGCCGTGCGTGCAGAGCTTCTGCTCGGCTCTGGACTCCAAGCTGGAGGCCAGGTTGGACGATCTCCTCTCCTACCTTCCCACAGACTCCTCGGCCATCAAGGAGGCCGCTCCCACGGGGCAGCCGCGCTCTGCCTTCGACCGCTATGCCGATGCCGGTACAGTGGAGGGGCTGCTCTGCCACCACTGCGTCGCCTGCATCCACCACATCCTGGGCTGTATGCGTGAAGAGCTCCAGAGGGCCCAGAGCTTACAGGGGGGGCAGGAGGATGCTCCCAGTGATGCCAGGCTGAACGCTGTTGTCTTCATGGCGAGACTCTGCCAGTCCCTGACCGAGCTCTGCCCTCACCTGAAGCGCTGTATCCTGGGCCGGTCGGGCAGCGCGGAGACGGCGCTGAAGGAAACGCGCTCCGCCAAGAAATTGGGCAAGGGGAAAGTGGCCCAAGAAGTGACGCCCGTGCAGGCCAAGTGGCAGGGGGTGAAGGCAGAGCTCCTGCAGCAGAGCCTGTTTGCTTACCAGATCTGGAGCTCAGCCATCACCAAAGTAAGAAGCTGTTTCTCTCCTCGCAGCTGCTTCCTGCGTGGGTTTCGCTTGCAGTCAGCGCTGCTGCTCCTGAGCTGGCTGCCGAGAGCTCGCTGCGCCGCTGCCGCGCTGCTCAGTCAGCCTGTGGGGACGCGAGGTGGGGGTGGCAGCTCTGAGGTGGCATCCAGGGGGATGATTTCCAGGGGAGTCACTTGGGGGGATGTGGGCGGTGGGTCTCTCCGGGCAGGAGCAGGTTGCCCGTCCTTTGGTGCTCCTGGTAGAGCTGCCTGTCCCATGACCAGCTGCTTTTGTGTTTTGCACTCCAGGGTCTGGTTCAGTGCTTTACCCGCACGTTGCTGCTCGACACAGCTGGCTCTGTCTTGGCCACAGCCACCAACTGGGATGAAATTGAAATTCAGGAGGAGACAGAGTCTGGAAACAGCGTCACATCAAAGATCCGGCTGCCTGCGCAGGTACGAGAAACGTCCTCTCAGAAAACACAGAGGAAGGGTCTGTTGGGAGGAGAAAAGCACCTGTTTCCAAAATCCCTGCTTTGTCAGATGGTGCTGACCTGCTGTGGTGTTACAAGCAGAGGGCAAACGCTCTCCAGTGTTCTTATTTGCTCTTTGAGATCCTCCCCTCCTAAGGACAGAGGTAGGAAACTTAGATAGCTGCTGCTGTATATCCAAATGAGTAAGATTGGCCCAGATCCTGTAAAACTGAGCTAAAGAAAGACTTCTGCCTGCTCGATACACTGAGAGATTTCCTGGATGCACTGAAGGACAGGGCTGCAGCAGTGGGACTGTGCAGAGCCCAGGAGACCCGAGGATTGCAGCCTTCCACAGGCGGGGGGGTGGTGGTGCAGGAATGACACGGTGACAAAGCATGGAGGGAGGGGAGGGCCGGGGCGATAAGTCTTTTGTAGTGAACCTTTTAAGGTGAATTTTGTTGATTCTGAAGGAAAAAGCAGCCACATGAGAGCTCAGGATAGGTGGGGGGCCCAGGAGAAGAGAGAGGGGGTAAATAACGAGCCTGGGTAGTGGGTGGTCAGCGCAGGGGCAGCAGTGACAGAGGCACAACAAGCAATTCTGTCTGACTACACTCGGGTGAATACCCCTGGTAAAAGTACTTGAGGACTGCTAGAACCAAAAGTCTGGTGTGTCAGGAAATAAAAACCCACAAGATGCTTGTGCCACGCTACGGGGGCAGGTGGGTCTTGGCGGCAGAGCTTTGTGGTTGCTGAGGAAGTAGGAAGCTCACGTGATGAGAATTGAAGCGATGTTGTGCCACTGATAAAGCGAACGAGCTTACAGCCCACAGGAAAGGAACACTCTTTTTCTTAAACAGCCATCGTGGTACGTCCAGTGCCTCCTCTTCAGCCTGTGCCAAGAGGTGAACCGGGTCGGTGGCCACACTCTTCCGAAAGTCACCTTGCAGGAGCTGCTGAGGACCTGCATGGCAGAAGTGCTGGCTGCCTACGAAAAGCTCGTTGAAGAGAAGCAGGAGAAGGTACGTGAGTAGGATCAGCCCTCGCTGCAGCTGGTGTGGGGCGGGAGGGTCGCTGGGCCCTCGGAACAGAAAACATCTGCCTGTGAGAGGTGGGAAGGGTGAGTATATTCTTCCCCTTCTCCCCCAAAAATGAGGCACGGAGGGATCAGACACCAGATTGCACACTCAGACCGGTTCTGAGGTCGGTTGTTTCTTGGTGCTGGTGTTTTTAAACGTTTCCCCTGCTCTCGGTGTGAGTGAAGAGCCCTGTGCTGTCCGTCCTATTTGCAGAAAACCGGCACCTTCCCCATGACCCAGAACAGAGCTCTGCAGCTACTCTACGATCTGCGGTACCTGAGTATCATCTTGACGGCGAAGAGCGAGGAAGCAAAAACCAGCAGGATCAAGCCCGACTCTGGGTGCGGCGCAGTTCTGGGGTTCAGAGACTCACGGTAGTTTGTGGGGCTCTAAAATGGTTTAAACCTTAGCGGCAGCAGGGAGGATGCCAGCGGGAGCGGGGCCTTTGGGCCTCAGGGGAGAAGGGCAGCACAGGCTCCAACATCTTTGCCGACACTTAAGCTCATCCTCAAAATACAGAAGGAGGGTGGGATTCTGCAGCGGATGCCCGGGAGAGAACAGTTAGGCTTCCACCCTAAATAAAACCTTGAGTACTGAGGCTTCTCTCCAAGATGTACCACGGGGAGAAGGTTCCTCTGCAACAGCCGATGTTGTAGGCTGTGTAGTAGCTGGAAGCGCTTTAGGCAGCTGCTGCTCTGCTGAGTAATTCCCATTTTGCTCAGTCACCTCTGAGGGGTAAGTCCCTCACTGTTAGAGAGGGGCCGGTGAAACCGCCCTGTTGGCATCGCGGCCGTCGCCGTGACGTTGCCCCTGACAGGATTCCTCCGCTCCCCTCGTAGGATCGAAGCGGTGACCGACTTCCTGGAGGGACACATAGATCCGTTTGACTTGGATGTTTTTACTCCGCACTTGAACAGCAACCTTAATCGCCTGGTTCAGCGAACCTCCGTAAGTTGAAGGGAAAGGGAGGGACGGATCAGGAAGCAGGGCTGCAAAACGCGTTCTGAAGGGCAGCCGGGGTGGCTTTATAAACTGCTTAATGCCTAAAGATAACTACTGGCACTTACTCAGAAATGGGAAGAGTGTTTAATGCCAGCTGAAGATATGAGGAGCTTGCTGAGCTGGCTGCATGGCACATAATCATGCATGGAGTTGGCTGAACTTTTATCTAACAGGATTCACTGGAACCTGGGCAACGCTAATTGGGTTAAGCAGTGCTGAAACAGGCCTAGAACTATGGTAATAATGAGCCCCACGGCTCCTTCGTGCCTTCCAGGTTCTCTTCGGGCTGCTGACCGGGACAGAACACCAGTACCCGGGCCGGAGCGGTGCTCTGAGCTCCCAGGAGCTCCACAACATCCTGCCGTTAGCGTCCAGCCAGATCAGGTACAAGACCCAGCTCTTCTCTGCCTTGGGAAGTGGGGCTAGAATTGCTGCTTCCCTGTGACCAGCCCCCTTTCTTTCTTCCATCTCTTCAGATTTGGCCTTCTGCCGCTGAGTATGTCGAGTTCACGGAAGAGCAAGTCTGCTCCCAGGAGCACAGAAAGAGTTCAGGTTGGTAAAACGGAGCCACACGAACTTTTTGCCATTACTCTAACCAACACTGAGCTTGTGGGGAAAGAAGAAAGTAGCCAAACAGTTAATATTTAACCTGATTTTTTTTTTTTATTTTCGGTAAAATGAGAGAACCATTATGGCAACACAGCATGAGATGGTTTGGATTTCCCCTTGACCCTCAAAAACCCTGATGGCCCCTGTATTTTTGGGGCCCACTGCTCTGTGGTAAAACACAAGCCATAACCACCGTGAAAACACAGTGAAGCCTTACACGGATGAGGCATTTCTGAAGTCAATACATGAAAGACAATTCATTTAAAGGTGGCTGCAAGAAATGTTGCAGAATACTAGATAATGATTTGAACTTCTTTCCAGTGCACCGCGGACCCTTAACTCCTGAGGAAGCCTGGCTTGGGTATTTAAGCCTGTGTGAAGAGTGGCTTGCTTCTCTTGCAAAGACTTTGTCGTCCTCTTTCTGAGTTCTCCCAGTAGCCAACCATCATGTTGCTACGTTTCCCCCAGTTTAAAACAGCTGCTTAGATGCGAGTTCTCTACGCTGAGGATTGAGAGCGCCAAGGAATACCTCACTGCTACGGGGAGCTGTAATTAGTAATCTCTTTCCTTTAGCTATTATCAACTCAATAATCCATCTGTGGCGCTGTGTTTTGAACTGGGACTGGAGAGTAAAAGTCTGGTTTTATCAGAGCAGGGTGTTACTTGAGATGCTGATGTTTTACGCTGCAGCTCTCGTTCTCCATTACTCCAAAGCATTAAGGTGTCAGGGCTGGTTAAAAGCCCAAAGCTTCACCACAAAGGTATTCTTTGCCTCTTACGCCTCAGCTGGAGTAGTGCAGAAGTGTGCAGTGCTGTCTGGCTCGCTCCTACCGCTCCCCTCGCCTGCCATGGTGCCACAGGGATGTTCCTCGACAGCTGCTCGCTCCTTTTATGCTAAAACAGTTCTGGAGAGGTTAAAGTCCGTAGTTACTCAAGCACAGTGCTCTGCAAGGGCAACAGCTGTACTTCTACGGTGCTGCTGGCCCCTTGTGCTCAGCCACAGCCCCCTCCCTGAAGTTCAGAACGATTGATTTATTTTTTTGAGCATTAAATGACATCTGAAAAATTACCTGTTGGTAACAGCACGGCGCTGTGCTTCTGCCGCTCAGACCTGCCTCTGTCTGCCTGTCACTGAGCTCCGGGAGTGACACCGCTGAGGTGGTGGCTCCAGCTCGGGTTGCCAGGGAAGAGCTGCTCTGTAGTCTACGCCTCCTTGCAGCTACTCTCGATGAGGGTATGGAGTAAGTCAAAGGTCTGCTGAAATAGTTACTGACGCTTTTGTTTTTAAAAACTAACAGGTTCCACCTCCTGCCCTCCCAAGAGCAGAAGATGAGGTGTCACGCCCTGGCTCTTTGTTCAGGCAGCTCGTAAGCGAGGAAGAAGACACAGCTGCCCCTTCTCTCTTCAAGCTGGGGTGGCTTTCTGGCATGACCAAGTGATGCAATAAAAAATAAGAAGTTTGTCTGTGTATTTGTCTTCACCGAGATCACTCTCCTCTGCTGCTACGGCAGAATTACTTTTCCATCCTTTGCCAGATCCCACGTGCCACTTGAACCAGGCACAGGGTGCATCGTCCTTCCCCTCTGGCTGCTGGAACAGAGGTGCAGCTCCTCTTTCACCCCCTATTCCTTAAAAGTTGTTAACCTTAAAGTCAAATTGAAGAAAAAAAAAAAAACAACCAACCTACACACTAACAGAAAACACATTTCACAGCTAGAAAGGGGGAGTGGAGTGCTGTAAGCCGTCTCTCTCCTTCCAAAGCCCCTTCCCCAGCCCCCACGACTGCGCTCTGGGTGAACCCAGCAGGCACCTGATGTTTCAGCTCCAGCTGTCTCAGCTTTCCTGGTTCTCCTTTCACATTATATTTTTTTTTTTCAGTGCTGCAGCAGTAAAGATCAAGATAAGGCCCAAGCTGGGTGGAAAGTTCACAGCTGGGGCAGTCCTAAGGGATTCCAGTGCCAGCACCTCTTCTGTCTCATTAACTCTACAGGCTCAAAAAAAGTATGTTGCCAAATAAATTTTTTACTAGTTTATTGAAATTAAAAAAGACTTATAAAACTGAAGATGAATGTTTGAGAGAACTTTACATAAAGCAACAAATTGCTAACAAACAGATTAGGCAGTCGATTGGAATTGGACATTTTGCAACCCTATAACACAGATGTGGATTCCTCAGTCTCCTCTTGACACGTACTTTGTAACCACCCCAAAAAGAATCCTATAAAAATTGCTTCAAAGCCCCTTTTGCATTGCAATAGTGCAGCAAACCACAAGTAAACAATTTCCTGTTAACCTGTTATTTCAAATATAGACTGAAAAGGCAACAGGCGTTTTGTGCAATTCCATTTTAACGAACTTTTAAGTTGAAATATCAAATCTACACAGTGCTGTCCCTTCACAGAAGGCAGGGAACTGCTGGTTCATCATGTGGGAAGGCGTCCCCGGCTCTGTAAGCTGTGAAAGTGTGCCTCCTTCAGGATCTGGTTGATGTGGAAGTAAGGACCTTGGCTTAGTGCAGACTGCTCATGGAAGGACTGAGAGGAGACAGGACTGGATCCCGCAATTATCGGGTTTAGGCTGGTTTCTGCACCGCACGCTCTGTCAGGGCTGTTGATGCTACTGCTACTACAGCTGCTGCTGCTGCTGCCGCTATCGCTGCTGGAGGACTGAGACAAAGAGAAGGTTAACAGCAAAATCACACAGTTCTCTCTCCTGTCCGTAATGAAACGCCTCAGGTAAGCAAACAATCCTTACAGCAAGTCCCTCCCTTCCAGATTTGCAGGCTCACGTTCAGCCTGATGGACTAACGTAAATCCACCAAGTGCTTTCTTGGCATTCACAGCTTCCGTTATTGCCAACACATGACAAGCGTCACCGAGCTGAAGGGAGGAGCAAGCCTTCACCCGGAGGGTCGCCGACCTCCAGCACACTGGATTTCAATCTCTCGGTTTTAGGCCCACCAGCTCTGCCCCCATGACCCACGTTAGCACTAGTGAAGTTTGCTGAATTCATCCGAGAATTGGAAAATAAAGAACATTCCTACTGAACTGCACGGGTCAGTAAAGGCAGGCAGGGCACAAGGAAAAGTTTATCACTTCTGTTCTAGCAGACATTTTAGGTAAGCACCATGCAAAGCATTTTCCTACAAGTCAAATCTTTCTAAAATGAGATCTGAAGCATCCAAAGCAACAGGCTGTTAAAATCAAATGCCACACAATACCCATTTTAAGTCTTTGAACACCTTGACATATATACATCTACTCTTCTCCCAGTTAAGTACTGGGACGGCAACATTAACTGGTAGTTTTTCATAACAATTTACTCAACACGACAGTGAAAGAGCAACAGGCATCGAAGACTTCCACATGCAGGAAAGAGAACTCAAGATTTAGCTCGCAGAGAGGACAGGGCTTATTTGCCAGCATTTAGGATAAACACATTTCATGGTAATGACTGGAAGAGCGTTAGCCATCATTTTCAGTGTTTCAAAGACATAAAACTGTTTGGTTTACCCCATTTTAAGGGCTGCTAATGAAAGGTTCCATTAGTTACAGCTGAAATATTTCATTACTGTGTGATATGCTGTTCAGGACAACACTACAAATATTTAGGTGCTTAAGAATCAGAGAACGGCTACTTTGCCATCCCATAAGAAGTTAATTCACAAAAGCAGCCAGCATAAGTGACAGCAGCTAAAAAAAAAAACCAAACCACCCCACGTTTTTGTTAAGTATTAAACCAAAACCACAGAAGTCAAAGCTTGGTGGCCACAGCAGAGGCAGACAAATTTAAAGACGTGCACAGTAATTTAACAGTCAGCACCGCATTCAGAAGGCCCCACTTTGGGGTAAATCCGAAGAATGGTGCAAACTGCACCCGACATATCTGTCAGTGAGCAGTGAGAAAGGCCCAGGAAGGCACTGTATGAGTATTTGAGGTGGACCACATCTCAATGCCAACTGGAAACCCCATGGCACTGATTCCACAATCGATAGTGACAATTCAACCACATAAAATTTCCTGGTTTTGCTAAGCACCAAAAATGCTTCAGTTCTGTTGTAGTACAGCAAGCAAGACAATGGCACCAAGGTTGCACCCGCACCGGCGTGTTAGGTTCAGCTAGCGAGGAGAAAACAACACCACACATGTGAAGTCGTTCTCGAGGAAGCAGCAGATGTAACTACATGAGCAACCGGCTCCTCTTCCTAACGCTAAAGAGGGAGAGAACACCAGAAGGACAGAGAGGAGCCACGAAATGGTGCTTGCTAGACCATCTCAGTTTGCATAGAAGCACAAAGATTGAAATGCAATGCTGTTACGCTGAACAAGTCACAGCAGCCTTGGAGAGAAACCCACCGCACAGGACACTTTGTTTCCTTTTAGTCTGTGTTCCTTATTGTTTTTCGTTACAGGCACCTTCTGAAAATCAAGGTAAAAATCGAAATGAGAATCTAGTATTACTTACTGCTAAAGTTTCACATCTTAACAAACATTTTAGAGCTGTTAGTAATGGTTATTTTATGCACGTCTAATTTTTTTAAAACCGAGATAGTGTCCTGGGACGTGCTTCCTACATCTAAGGCTGTTGACAGATCTGGTTTGTCAGACCCTCTTTATTTCCATTTCTCTAATGCAAAAATTCACTAGCACGTGAAGCCCGTTTATTGCCCAAATCACATCAAAGACCTACCATTTCCCCAGGCTGTGGTGCACATTCTGTTACGCATTTGGACTACAATTAGACAAAAAAAGAATCCTTAAAGTCATCATGTCAGCAATGACAGGCATCTACACAATGAAACAAAGTTTTAAGCAAAAGGGCAAAGGAAAGTAGCCCAACGAAAGTTTAGGAGTATTTAAGTATCAAAAGGGCATCTTCAAGGTTTACCCAACCCATCAGCCCCTCTTAACATCACACCGAGTAGCTATCGAAGTTTTAAATAATTTCCAAACAAATGTCCCAATAAATGTATTCATCTGCTGATCTGCGACGTGGCATCTCAATCACTCATGACAGGAACTTAAGAAACAGCCATTCAGACTCTGCTGTTCTCAAAAATCTTTCAAGATGGGTTTAACAGAAACGTTACCTGGGTTTAGCTAGAATTTAAGACCAGCTTGTCCTCAATAGTGCAATACTGTAGAGCAGCATAGCTGCAGTGCTAGACAAAAACTTTTGAGAAGCAACTGCTGCCATGCCTCAGCAATCTCCACCAGCACAACAGTGGTACCTCTAATCTCTAGGGAATCCTGTCATCGGTCAGAATAACAAAGAGGAACTACAAGAAATTAGGTTTTACAGAAGTTATTCAGGAAGGAAAAGAGTTACCCAGAACACTGCAGACTCCCTTCCTTCCCAGGGAAAATCAGAGCAAAGGGCTTTTCATTGGTGATTCCCCAGGCTGCAGAGCACAACTGCAGATTCTCCCAATTCCCGTGAGCGGCCGCTTGCAGTCGGCCCTCGGAGGATCCACTTCAATTCTGCCTGACTTGAGGCTGAATTTATAACCAAGTACCAGGGAAAACAACCCAGCAAGCCTCTTGGTAAATGGAGGAGAAGCTGAACAGGAAGTGAAATGTAGTGGCCAAAGCTCTGCTTTGCTAATGTTTAAGGTTGGCTGTAGTTCTAGTCTCGTGTTTTGGTCGTGTGCCTGCTCACGGACTGAACTGCAAAGCAGAAGTTTACTGTCGTCCTCAGGGTGGCTGTCACCCAGGAGTGTGGGTTTGTTCCACGAAGAGCAGGAATTGCACATCCTTAGAGCAATGTGCCAAGAAGCAGTGCTGACAGAGACTGAATAATCTCAGGTTCCCTCCTGTCAAAGTCGGAGTCAAGGCTGCTGTCTACCCTGGATGAAAGAGCAGTCTACTGGGAGAAAAGAGCCACATCCTTTTGCGTGGAATCCAGCTCACATCAGCAGTAAGATTCAAAGTGAGGGACTGAGGGGTAACATCCCAGAACAGCCCACATTTGAACTGCCACTAAGAAGAAAAAAAAAAAATAAAATCTCCCTTCATCTTACATGTATTGCTGTCAGCTCTGAAGAGTAAGACAAAAATATGGAAAGAGATCCTGACAAAAGCCAAGTCCAGTTTTAGTAACAGGGCTGCCTGATTTTCCTCATGAGGTTATGTCCTCATGTAAACCACACTCTGCAAGAGAAAAGCCAACTTGCAAGTGAAGGAAGGCAAAAGAAATCAGTACTTTAGCTAATGTTTCACAAAAAGCAGGTGTGCGTATGCCCGCAGATGAAAAGCAAGCCTCTTCTCATCGACTCTTTGAAGTTACAAATTTCTCCTACGCACAGACTTTCTCTCCCAGTTCAATACCCTAAAGCTAGTGAGGATTTTTAATCAGCCAGAGCTGTCTTTGCAAATGGCAAAGTATCAGGAAACTAAATAAAAGTATTACAAATGGCCAAGAATTTCAAAGTGACATGAATCGGAAGCACTTGTGCACTATAAGCACAAGAATTTCCCCATTTGGCACAGGAAGTCCTTAAAGAAACATTTGAGTAACACTGATTTAATCTCACGGCTTGAATTTCTGGGCATGCTCAATTCAGTGATCCTACATTACGAGAAAACAAGCACACACACACACACACACACACAAAAAAAAGCTCTATTCATCTGTAGATGACATTGTGAATTTTGTTCCCTCGAGAAAGAGAATGTTGATTTTTGTAAAACTGTGTCCAGCAGGCGCATTCCTCCACTTCAGCGTCAACGGTAAGAGATTCTCCTTGCCTGCACACCAGGGTTTAATGTGTTAAAAACATACTTTTACAACACAAGGGCATGCACGAAGCAGGGCTCTCAATGTTAGCCTCAGCCAGGGACCTCGGCAGCGATTCCGCCGGCAGCGGGGCAGGCAGGTCATGCCCATGCTGTTCGCTTGCAGGCACCCCAAACAAAACGGCCGTTAAGGACAGAGTTAAGGTGTGTGGCTACTACAAGACTACTTCCATTTCTGCATTTTAGCGGCTTTGCCCGGTCAAATGCCAAGTGTTTACATGACAAGCAAAAGTGCTTCTGCCACTCACCATTAAGGTTTTTCCTGATATTCTTAAATTTCATTACTCCTACTTCAATCCCTTGTTCCACACTAAATTCTTCCTCCTCCCGCCACAAAGCTCGTTTAGCCATTAACTACTCTACACAGGAAGAGGTGTTTAACCTGTTGGACAAGTGATTCAGTGTCAGATGGCAAGCAACTATTTACGGTTCTACCCGTTATACCCGAGAAACAAAAACAACTTCATCCCAGCAAGTCTTACTTCTGGCAAAACAGCAATACAGGAACCGGGAATATTTTTCATTACAGCAAATTCCTTCGTGATTAACATCTCAGCTGTTAAGAGGGTTTTCTGTACCATATCACTGACTATCGCAGCAGCTACGTGTAAAGGTGTACTGGTTAAGAGAGTCTCCCTCACAAAAGGAATGGTGGGATACAGAGCTTCGTATCATTTTAAACGTAATTATACATTTGAAGCCATTACCATACGTTGCTCAAAGCTACATAGCACAAAACATTTCCTGCAGTCAAAGTATAGTTAATAATTCAGGATAACTGCAATAGCTTGTAGTTACTCATTACGGCAAATCTTCGGAGAGGGCTGTACAAAAAAGCAGCAAGGATATTTCAAAAACCTTAAAAAAAATTCATTTCATTAACTTCCAGGGACACAAACCAGGAGGGAGCCTTTGCTCTGCACGCTCTTTTTCAGTAACGTTTTGCAACAGAACTGCATTGCTAATTAGAAATGCATACCGTGAATTTTCAGATGATTAATAAGGCAGCAATTCAGGAAATCTGGCAGCAGGTTGGAAACCAGCACTTTTTTTAAAAAGAAATCTCATAGCTAGCAAATTGCACTATCCTAGAACACCTGTCACGTGAGCAATGAGAAAGTAAGAGACAGTTTATCCCACGTCCAGCAAAAGATCGTGGTAAGTATGAGCAGAAACCCAACAGTTTGAGTTCAGCTGGTTTAGCTGTGAACGAGCAAGTCCTGTTTAAACTGCCGAGCTCTACCAGAGCATTTTTTAAACATCAGATAAGCACTACCGCTTGCAACAGGCACTTTGTGTATCGCACTAGCTGGAACGCTTTTTGACTTTCTACCACAAATCACGTTACTATAAGTAAATGCAAAACTGGAGGAGTAGATGGCCAGCAAAGCGACCACACGCGCTTGTAATCCACCCCAGTCATCTCCTCGGTTCTCGACACGCTACACCTCATTTCAGACAGCAAAACTAAAAGTGGCAGCAAATGCTTTTCTTGTATCTTCACTTGAGTGCTACACTCAGTATCTGAAATATATTAACAGAAATATTCAGGCCAAAGCTAACCAGGTTCACTGGAGAACATGCTGATTTCCAAACCACGTTTTACAGATTTCAACCTCTGAAGTACGTAGCAGAGAAAAGCCTCGTGACCTCGTACACAAAGTAAAATAAAGTGTTTTCAGTAACTACTCTCCATCAATAAAATTTCACAGAATATTACAACTGTTATTTAAATTCAGCATTAGAGGAAACTGAATTTGCCCAAGAAGGCTCTCACCTCAGTGTCCCAAGAGTCCTGAAGCACAGTATTCCTGGTACTACGTTTTGTCTGGGGAACGTGACCATCATCTTCATTGCCGTTCCTTCTCCTCTTCCTGAAGAAAGTTCAGGGAGAAAGGAGAAAAAAAAAATATTATCAGCTTACTAATATACCTTCTATTTTGTTCTCTAAAAGCAACTCCATAAAAAAAGCAGGAAAACTTGATAAATGAATGAAGGCTGTATCTAAACCTCCCATGTGCTCTGCACTTTCATATTCTCTTTTTAGCTGTTCCCTACAGAATAAGGAGAAAACCACCACGTTTCTCACAAAGTAGCCAGGCTGATGTTTTCATCTTGGTTTAAGGGACACAGACTCACACCTACCATTAAAACCAAGCCTCAGCATCTTTCTAAATAAACTCATTTGACAATTCTCAGCCTTGGAACTGGTCTCAGTACCCAGACACGTCTAAAAATAAGCCTGGGACTTTGAATAACATCTGACAGGCTGAGAAAAGCACCCGAAAGAGCAGCAGTGACCACACTTCCAATAAATACCCAATTACATTCATCTTGTTTACATGAGTCTGCAGTTAGCCCCTATGAGGACTTTCTTTAGTCTCTCCACTCTGACAGCATTTGAAGTCACATTCCTGAGCAACATTATTTTCCATGCAGAAGGGAAGTTTTGAGAGAAAACACCTCACAGAAGACAAAATCCTTCCCTGTTTCTGATGTATTTCCAATCCTCTTAAGACATCAACGCTGCTTCACAGCAGCTGATCAACAGCAGCAACCTAGAATTCCTGCAAACCAACATCTCCCAGTGTCCACGGAACTTTAATACTAATATCAAATTATTTTTCCCACCGTACAAACACCACAGGTCAACCAGGACCTCGGTGTACTGAGCACTATCCGAAATACAGGATGGAGCTGTTTTGGTGCCTAAAAATTAATACATACTCAAATGAGTCAAAACAGACTCAAGTGAGGTATTTATAACCGAATGTTTTCTTACAGACAAGCTTCTGCAGCAGACTCAGCTGCCAGTATTTGGTCCACGCCTACAGACCAAGAGCTGCCTCCCAGCTCTCCCATCCCTGGGATGCCCACAGCTCATCAGCTTCTCCCTCTCCTAGGACCACTCCTCTAAGCAAAGCCTTTCCCCCTCCACGCTCCACATGTGCGTTGCCCCCTCCTTTTCTTAACGCCTGCAGCCCACAAGCAAACTCAACACCTCCACCCCCCCACACCCTACCCTGCCGCCTCACAACGCCGGGCACTCACAGCCCAGCTCCTACGTGCTTCGCGGCCCCTCCTGTTTCTCCCCCACCCAGACAGGACCTACCTCCTCCCCTTCCCCAACAAGCCGAGCAATACCCCTCCAGCGCACCGCGAGGCCTCCCATACCCTCCGCACTCTCAACGCCCGTTTGATCTCCCGAACGCAGCCAACCGCCCCCTTCCCCCGCCGGCTACACCGTTAACGTTCCACCGCCGCCACACTCCCGGCCCCGGTTTAACCCCTTCCACAGATCAGGGGGCCGCTCCTCTCCTCTCCCCCCACCCCTCACCCTCGCAGCTCCTCTCTTCCGCGCACCCTCTCGCTCAAGCCGCCCCCTCCACCCGCTTGCCAGTCCGCCTCCCCAGGTCGCCACATACACGCCCCCCACACACCTCCGGTGCCCCAGGGGCTGTCCCCCAGAGGCCAAGCCCCTACCCCTCGCTCCAGGCCGTCCCCCGGCGGCCGAGCCCCTGCCCCTCGCCCCAGGCCCCCCGTCACGGACCAGCCACCTCCCCTCAGGCCGCGCTCCCCTCCCCCACCTCTGTCTCGCTCCCCGCTCGCTCGGCAGCGGCTGCCGGCAGCTCATGGCGGGCTGGGCTGAGCTCCCCGAGGCGGGACGGAGCAAGGCGAGAGGCTGCGGCCTAACCCGGCGCGGCCCCGCCGCCCACCGCTGAGCGGAGACGTCCCCCGCTCGGCTCCAACGGCCGCTTCCGGCGTCTCCGCCTCCTGCGCATGCGCCACCCCCTCCCCGGGCGGCCACGCCCCCCGTGCGTGCCTTGCGTGCGCCGGGGCGGGGCGGATGCGCATGCGCGCTGCTAACGGCTGAGGCCCCCAGCGCGGGGAGGGGGGGCGGCTGCGGCGTTGCCTGACGGAAAAGCGGCCCCGGGAGGGCGGTGCGGTGCTGCCATGGCCGCGGCGCCGCCGGGGCGGGAGCTGTGCCCGTACTGCCACCGGCCCTTCAAGCGGCTCCGCTCCCACCTCCCGCACTGCAAGGCCGCGCCGAGCCCAGCCCCCGGCAGCGCCCCGGGGCCAAGTTCAGGCCCAGGCCCGGGCCGCGGCCCGGTCGGCAGCAGCGCCCCAGGCCTAGGCCTGACCGCCGGGCTCTCCGCGCTCGGGAGCGGCTCGGGCGGGACCAGCCCCGCCGCCGGGCCCGGGGCAGGCAGCAGGCCACGGGCGGCAGCGGCCGGTAAGAGCAGCAAGCGGCCGCCCAGCCCCGGCGCAGCCCCGCGGGAGGAGGCGGCCCGGAAAGGGAAGAAGGCCGCGGCCGAGCCGGGTGGAGGGTCCGGCCCCGCTCTGCACCACCAGCCCGACGGAGACCGCGCAGAGCAGAAGGTGGAGCCCGAGGTGCAGGACATAGCCAGGTCCCTCGATTTGCTCCCCGAGGAGGTTAAAGAGATACCCAAAAAGCTGAGTAATGGGGTGAAAATAGTGATAGAGAAGCACCGCGCCAGGGTGATCAGGGAGAAGAGCGGTTCCAGCAGCAGGGACGCTCCAGCAGGAAGCCCCAGCACACACAGGTCGCCTGTGGAAGGGCCGGCTCCGGGCAGCGCTGCTGGCCACGCTGACACAGCCCAGCCTGACCCGCAGGAGGGAATCACTGTAGCAGAAACCCCAAACACAGAGACGCGCGGCCTTGGAGCTGTGGAGAATGCGTCTGCAAGCGCAAAGGGAGAAAAAGGCCGTAGTTTAAAGGCCACAGAAATACACGTGCTTCAAGATGCCCCTGAAGCTGGCTGCAGAAGTAGCCCCGGTGACCTCATTCAGCAGGAGGTAATAGACAAAAGCGTGACAGAAGAGAAGCAGATGTACCAAGAAGTTGGTGTGGAATATAAAGCCCCTCTTTCTGCTTTGCATACCAAGAGCCTCCATCTGTCAGTGATGGAGGGTTTCAGAGGTCACAGTGAAGGGACATCCAAAAATTACCTAACCAGCATACAAAAGCTTCAAGAGAGCAAGAAGCAGATGGCTGTAGCTCCCGAGCCCATCCTGAATGCGAGGAGGGACACCGAGCTGGCGTTGCACCAGCTCTCGCTCCACACCTCCAAAAGCCAACCCATCTGTCTATCCCAGGCCTCTGGCAGGAGCGTGGCCGTGGGTGCCACGGGCTTAGAGTGGTTTCCAGACTTCTATCCTAATTACGATGGGCTGAGTATTTTTCCAGGGAAGCCTTTCCAAGAAAATGTGCGGATCACAATGAAGACACCAAAAAGCAACCTCTCAAAGGGCCGGCAAGGTAACGTGAGAAGTCTCTGCTGCTGAGATTTACTGCACTGTCAGGGTAAACTGTCCGATGTGAGTGGGAGAGGAGGGGTAGGAAATGCTGAGCTGCTGGGCGCGTCTAGAAAGGATTCAGGGAGGTTAACTAGCCAACCCTCCAGCCTGCAGAACCAATGGTTTACATTTTTATTTAGGTTTGAGTCAGGCTTTTGCATGTTTGGGCTGGTGGAGCCAGCTCACTTTGTGGGGAAGATGATTCGTTCTTTCTTTCCGAGCAGTCAGTCCCAAGCCCAAGTCACTTGCAGCCGTGTTGGATAGCGGCTCTGTGCTCACCACCCAGCGCAGCGTTGCTCTCGCTATCCTACCTTTGACCACTCTGGCTTCTTCTTGCCCAGGTCCCCTCTCAGCACAGCCTCTGATGGATGTAAAGCTGGGGGAGCTGCCCGCGTGGCTGACCACCTGCGACTTTTCTCCCCCGCGGCTGCTTGGAGGAGTGCAGAAAGGTGAGGCTAAATTCCTGGCCATTGGAGCAGAATTCTCCCACTTACCTGATTTACTTGCTGCAGCCTGGGCTGAGCAGCCAGGCTGGATCTTTATAAAGAATAGACCCAACCATTTGGCTTTGGAAACCAATGAACTCCATAAAACCTGCATGTGATTTGACCCTTGCATTTCTGTTCCAACAGCCTGGAGCAGCTATTACGACAAGTACATCAACGTGAAGAGGGGTGGACCAGCTGGGATCTCCATGCTGCTGGCCGGATACTGCCTCCTCAGCTATGGCTGGAACTACCAGCACATTAGTAAGATTTCCTTCTTGGTATCTGTCTTATTTCAGGAATTCTCATTTTTTGCAGCAATTGGAAAGTCTGTTTGTCATTCATGTTAATTCAAGCTCTGAAATAATTTAAGTACATCCCAGTTAAGACTAATATCGGAGCTCAGAGAACAGTATGCTGACCTGGCTTAGGTAGAGGGAGGAATCTCGATAATAAAGGTGGTAATAACAATTGCTGATTCACAGCTTTTCCCTGGAGAGCACCAGGAACTGTCAGGAGCACTGTTAAACCCTGCACAAAGCAGAGGGAGGAAATGTTCCAACACTAAGCACTCATTCCCTGAATTTACTTATAAATGACAAGGGATTTACTGGTGCTTATGTAGTTTCCCCAGCAGGACTTGCTCGCATGCGCAGCTCTGCAGCACGTAAACCAAGAAGGCTGCAGTCAGTCTCCCCACCATGGCTGTCCCCGAGCGTAGCCCTGTGCTGACACTCTTCTGGTTTTCCCCTCCCATTTTTCTAGAGTGTCATCGCTGGCGTAAATACCACTGAAGAAGCTGGAACAGCGCCCAAGGAACAGTCACAAATATTTGGGAGCAGAAGTGCTTACAACCAGTGTCCCAACAGGGGTTCAAATCAGCAGAGGCCCATTTACCATCAGAGATGGTTCTTTAATTGCTGAGGGGGCTGCTTTTCACTTACCCTCCTGTAGGCAGGGGGTTGACACTGACAGTAACAGCCTGCGGTCGCTGCTCTGTGGTTCAGGCAGCGTTTAACGCTGAAAGTGTTCAAGTTGCCTCTCAGAGGTCTGTGTGCAGCAGAGCTCCTGGAGTCTGCAGAAGCCAAAATCTCTCATTTTGGGACCCCAGAAACAACAACTCCTTGACCTGGGCTGTTAATACAGACCAATCAACGTGTTATGTTGTAGTCAGAGTGTTTGGCAGGAAGGTTTGTGGAGCTTGTGGCAGGGTAAGCTTCACCCAGAACAACCATTCCCTTGAAGTTAGCGGAGTTAATGCCCAGCACAGCCCATCTTTGACTTACCCCTCTCCACAGCAAGTGTGATGGCAGGAGCAGGGTAATCCCTTCCACAAAGGGCCCCCAGCCCCCTCTTTGCTGTCAGCACAGCGCTGGTGGGACTGCCCAGGCTCTGCGGGAAGGATCTTTGCACAGGCATTAAAGCGGCAGCACTCAGACCGCAGCGCCCTATTTCTGGAGGAAGAAAATCCATTGGATTAACTGTTGTGCCCAAAGGGCAAAGCGATGCTGTCTCAGACAAACGAGGACAGTTAGAGCACTAGTTGTAGCCTGCCATCACCAAACATGTCTGGAAAAGGGTTGGTCACATTACAGGCATGAAGGGTGGAAAAAAAAAAAAAGCACCCAAGAAAAAAAAGTGTGAACTCTTTATTCAAAGAGAGTGCGGTAGTACTGTGTCAGAGGTGTTTCACCACAAACTCCCTCTCGCCAGCAATAAAAGCCTTTGTGAATTTTCCTTTCCTGCTTGGTACTGTGTGCTCAGACATGGTGCTTCTTGCCCCCCTTCATGGGGGATTTGCAGACCCACACCTCCTCTGCTCAGGACCGCAGCTCAAGGCGGTCCCGTGCCCCTTCAAACCCATGATTGCACAGTGACCACCCCCACTGCCCCCGTCCACCCACGTAGGAGGCAACGGGGAGCTGGGCAGGGTCCCATTTTAGTTGTGTTAGGGAAGCTGTGATTTCTCTGCTACTTGTGCAAAGAGCTGTGAGAGCTGGTGCTGAGCAGAACCAACTGGCTTTTCTAGTCCGGCAGCTGCCCTCGTGGCCGTCTGGCTGGCTCCATGTCACGCTTTATGGTGTCCTCTTTCCACAGCCAGTCACTCCAGTCACTTCCCCAGCAGGATTCCCACCTGAGTCTTCCCACTCTTACTGGTGTGGTGACCCTTCTGTCTGCACTGGGGGCACAGGGAGAGGTGTCAGTTTAGTGCTGCATCAAGGTCACATGTTCATTTTCCTGTCATTTCCCAGCAGTGGGGGCGAACGGAGCCGTGTCTTGGTCCAGCACAGCTCACACCTGCACCCCGAGACCCCCCCCAACTGCACCAAACCTCCCACCCAGAGGCACGCGAGGGGCTCGCTGCTCTCCGGGGCTGTTCCACTGCACACCAAGGGTTTATTTCCTTCACTTGCAGTCAGATTATTTCAACCCAAGGACAGCCTCAGACATCTCGAGCCAAGGGAGCTGTTTTGAGACACTGTACCCTCCCCTTCCAAGGCAAGGCCATTGCTCCCAGCCCCTCAGAAACACTCACCTTGAAGCAGATGCCTTGTTCAAGCTGGCTCTGTGGGCCCAAGGCACAGCTTTTAGGGTCCCACAAGTGCTGGGTGGTGTCGGTGACTGGTGGAGGGGGCTTCACGGGTGGCTCATCCCTGCAGCCGTTCTCCTTGCCAGCAGCCAGGTCCAGCTGGACCAGCCCCCAAGGACAACCAGCTCCCTGGGGGGGCAACACAGGGCAGGAGGGGGAGATGGCAGCTTCTGTCCCACAAAAGCTGGGGCAGAAGCAAGGGAAGCAAGAGCTGCTGGGCAGAGGCACAGAGCAAAAGGGTTTCAGCTCAAGAGGGAATGGCACAGGACCATCCCTGCCTCACCTTGGGTGGATCCGTGCTGCTCGGCATCAGCCCAGCCTTGAGGCTGGAAGGGGACACAGAGGACAGGCAGTTACTCCCTGGGACATGGCAAGGGCTACCCCCAGATCACCCCCCGTAGCTCCCTTGGCCTCAAGGAGCTGGTACAGGCATCCCCAGAGGGACTGGGGCTGTCCCCTGCCCACCTGCTGCAAACCCTGTGGTCCCCAGCTCAGGTTGGACACAGGGAGAGACCAGAAGGACCCAAAGCACCCTTGTCCTTGACCCAGACACTTCAAGGGCCACAGCCACCCCCGCAGCCTTGGGGAGGGGCCCCGTCCATCCCCCGAGCTCCCCCGCAGCCTGCCCCCTACATACTGCATGAATTTACACTTGGGTCCTTCCGGGCAGAAGCCGACGAGGTAGTTGGTACACATCACCCTCCGCGTGTGCTGGTACTTGCACAGGGGACCTGCCATGCAGAGGAGAGGTGCCCATTTGTGGGGACATGGCACCCCATGCCCTGCCCCGCAGGGATTTCGGGAGCTCAGCTTTCCCCAGCAGCCCCCTTCCCTTCAGCTCTACGGGGGCCTTTGCTGCCCCAAGCCCAAAGCCCCACCGAGCTCCCAGTGCCACCCCCAGGCAGTCCCCAGACTGTGCTTCACCCCACTGTGGCTTGGTCACCTCAGAGGTGGCAGCAGGGGCCCCTCATCACCAGTGGGTAGGGAACACAGAATCATCTTGGCTGGAAAAGCCCCTGAAGCTCCTCCAGTCCCACCATGAACCTCACCCTGACCGTTCCCAGCTCCACCAGATCCCTCAGCACTGGGTCAACCCGACTCTTCAACCCCTCCAGGGATGGGGACTCCCCCCCCCTGCCCTGGGCAGCCCATTCCAACGCCCAACAACCCCTTCTGCAAAGAAATCCTTCCTAAGAGCCAGTCAGCACTGCCACAGGAGAGTGGGCAGCCCCTGCTCACCCCGGCAGCTCACCATTCCAGCAGAAACCGCGGTCGTACCAGGGGCAGCCCACGGGGCTGGAGGTGGCATCAGCGTGTGGGAAGGGACAATCCTTGTTGCTGCACTCACCTGTGGGAGCAAAGGGTGGGACATGTGGGACAACGCTCACTCAGACGCAGTAGAAATCACTCAAGGATGGGCTGGGAGGAACCATGGTGCCCCAGGAGCACCCAGACTTGCCCTGGGGCACAGTGGCCCTGGGTGGGTGCCAGCAGCGTTTCTTCCCACAGACAGGAGGTGGCATCAGGCACTTGCCTGAGGCCAGACCCGAGGGACACAGGTGCTGGGGTGGGAGAGGCTCACTGCGGTCCCCAGCCCCGTCCCACACCTACCAAGCTTGGCATGGAAATAGCACTCGGGCACCTTGGTCGCGTCGTACTCGTGCAGGAAGTCACACCCATCGCCCTTCTTGCAGAGCCCGCGCAGCCAGTGCTTGCACACCACTGTTTTCTCCCCGCCGGCGTGCGGGAAGGGGCACAGCACGCCTGCCCACGGCACACACCCACCATCGTGGCCTGCCCGTGCCCCCTGGCCCCCGCCATCACAGCCCCTGCCTGCACCCAGGAACCTCCCGCCCCAGCACCCCAGCTCCTTGGCTTGGGACATGCCAGCAGGAGCTTTCTGAGCTGTGGAGGAGATTTGGGGCACCCAGTGGGTGTGTGGGGCTCGGTGCCCCAGGACCTGTCAAGGTCTGGTTGCCCCGGAGGTGCTCAAGCCCTCCCCGGTGCAGAGGGGTAGGAGCGCTCATTCAAAGGGCTGGGGGGGACGATGGGCTCTGGGCAGTGTTAGAATCACAGGCCAAACCTGCCAACCCACTGGCCACAGAGCAATCCGCTGTGGATGTGGGCTGGTCACGGAATGGAGAGGGGCCTGTCCAGCTCCCTGGTGTCCCCAGGATCTTGCAGGGGACATCCCTGTCCCCAGCACTCACCCTTGGTGCACAGCCCTCAGTGGAAGAACTCACAGGCAGCCGCCCCCAGCTCTGCAGGGGAAAGCAGGGCAGGGAGAGCTTCACCCCCCGGCCCCGGTGCCACCAATAGCAAGAGCTTCTCAGCCTCCCCCAAAGCTGTGCCAGATGCACCCCCAAAGGAGCGATGCCTGGAGCCAGCCCGGCTGCAGGCAGGAGCCCTGGGGAAGAGGCAGGACCAGGGGCACCCAGGCGTTGTGAGGGGTGCAGTGAGAGCCAGGACTACCCCAACACCTCCTGCACCCCTGTTACCCTCCAAGGATGCCACAGGACCCTGTCCCCAACTTACCATCCATACCCGGGAAGGGCAGGGGCCGAGCTCCCCACTGCTGCTCCACGTCAGCCTCCAGATCAAACCTGATCTTCTCCACACCAGCCACCAGCTCCTGCATCCCCCCTGCTCTGCCAAGAGGCACCCCCAGCCCCGCGCAGGCAGGGCGGGCGGCAGCAAAGGGGCTGGCAGTGGGGCTGCCCGAGGAAAGCCCAGCTCTCCCGAGGGAGCACCACGCTCTGCAGATCACTGCAGCCAACCTGGGCCCCAGCGAATCCTCCTCCTCCTCCCTAAGCCAGAGTAAAATGAGCCCAGGCAGCAGCCCGGAGAGCTCCATTTAGAGAGAGAAGCAGCCCACATCTGATCTCAATTTGCAGCCGTGATCGCCTGGTGCTGCAGCCCAGCTGCAGGGAGCTCAGCCCCAGGCCCCCATCGCATCCCCCCCCACCCCGCCGTCATTGCCTCTCCGCACCAACATCTGCTTTTTCCTCCAGCCCCGGCTCTGGGGCAGCGCGGCTGCCCCCCATCTCCCCAGGAGCATCGGGGGCTGTCGGGGCTGGCTGTGAGCTGGGTTCAAGCCCCCTCCCACGGGGGCTGCTGCCTTAAACTGAACCAAATGTGGCCTAGGTGCTGTAACTAAACGCTCAGATAGCAAGGGACGGATCCTGCGTGGGTTTTGTTGGGCTCTGAGTGCTCTGAGCACCAGCCCCAGCCCCTCTCTCCAGCGTCTGGTACCCGGCAGGACAAACCCATGTCCCCGGGGTCATGGTGGGGACGGCCAGGTCACACTTTGCACCCTGAGGAGAAGCTCCTTTGGTCCCCGCTGCCGGGCCGGGGGCTCACACGCATGCCAGGCCGCAGTGGCACGTGCCAGGCACGACCACGGTGCCACGCTGCACCCAGAAAAAGACAACGCAGCCCCCAGGTTTAACCTAACGCTCCGTCCCTCCGCCATCACGTGGCTCCCGCAGCCACGCTTGTCCCCGGCACACGCCCGCAGCGACGTGGCCTGACGCATCGGGGACGGAGACCTGCTCCCATTCTGTCACTAGTGATAAAGGCACTGGACCAGTGCTGCCCGCTTGCCGGAGCGCTGCCTGCGGGTGCTGTGCACCGACCCAGCACCGAGCCGGGTGCCCCGTGCTGTGCGGATGGAGGGTTTTGGGGAGGCTGTGGGCACAGCCCCGCTCCGCAGCAAGCGCTGGCCACGCTGCTGGCGCCACACTACTAGCCCCACTAGCCCAGGACCTGTTGTGCTGGCCCCGTGCTCACTTGCTTGTGGTGTGCCAGGGCCACTGTCCCGTCCCGTCGAGCGGGGCCATGTCCTGTGCGTGCTCAGTGAGCCGGCACCGCTTTCTGCCCCATCGGCTCGTGGCAGCGCGGTGCTGCCGAGCGGGAGGCTGGAGATGACAGGCGTCACAAAGATCACAACTGCCAAGTGATGGTCACGTGTCACCCCAGGGCCTGTCCCCTCCCCATGAGGTCCTGGGGAGCGAGGGGGTCCCAGGAGGGGGTGCAACCCCCAATGCCCTGCCCCGCTGCTTTGTGTCAGAGTGCCCTTAAGGGACAAGAGGAGCCAGAATCCCCCCGCAGCAGCCTGGTGACCTCGCAGGAGGCAGGGACCAGGACGATGGGCGCAGGGGATGCTGGCATGGGGCGGGGGGGGCCTGCGCTGCGGTGGCTGAGGCAGAGGCTGCCCGGTGAGCTCAGAGCCACCCGCTGCAGCTGCTGTTGTTCTCCCCAGGGCGGACAATAGCCCAATGTCTCATGCCATGGGGCGTTGCATCGGGCCTGGCGCATGCACAGGACCCCATTGTGTCCCCACTGCGGCACAGCACTTGCCTGCTCCCACCAGCTTCACCAGGGGAGATCCCTCCGGGAGGACAGGGGCACCCAGCCCCTCCTAGGAGATGATGGAGGGGCCAAATCCTTTCGTCCCCCTCCATCAGCGGTGAGGAGAGCCTGGCCGGTGCTTTCCACCCACCCGGGGAAAGGCTCTGAGGCTGCTCCCAGCACTTCACCCCATCACAGCCCAGCTCCACACGTGGGACTGGGGAGGGAAGGCAGCCCCGGCGCTGTTGGATGGGAACAACTTGCCCCACTCCCCATGCCACGGCAGCCCCACGGGGCTGGGAGCACCCAGGGCAACCCCACCGCTGGCCCCCAGCCTGTGGGAGCGGGCACAGCCAGTCCTGACCCCCCCCATCACCCTCCCCTCCTCCCTGGCTGGCAGCGAGCGGGGCTGTGGGTTGCAGAGTGGCGTCTTGGCAGAGCCGTCCCTTGGCAGGAGCCGGCCTGGCCGGAGGGTCCCAGCCCGGAGCCAGATCCGGCCGGTGGGAGCTCGCCCGCTTCCTCCCGCCACAGGCGGCCCCGCACGACGGGCAGATAAAGCAGGGCCACTGCAGGTGCCGAAACGCCAGCCAAGGGACCGGCCGCTGGGCAGGACTCCAGCCAGGGAAGGTGGAGGCAGCAGGACAGGGTCTGGGGATGGTGGCAGCACAGAGAAAACCGGTCCCCACTTGCGCAGTGGGGTGCCAGCACACGTGTCCCCCCCACGTGTCTCATCCCCCAGGAACTCAGGCCGCTGCTCTCACTACCATTTCCTTTTATTCTTTGCATTTGTACATACACGGTATAAAACCCTCCTCTTCCACCCACCTGCACCGGGCCAGCGTCGGCACTGCCCAGCCAGACTGGGCCCCACGCCGGTGGCCGCCCGGCACGCGGGACACTGGGGCTCGCCCTGGCTCACGGGGGGGTTCCAGGTGTTCCTCCCATGGGGGACAGACCCACGCTCCCCTCGGCATCCCCGGGAGCAGCCGCCTGGAGGGCTGGCCAGGGGGCATCCCCCCAACCCCCGGGCTGTTTGGAGGGTTGAGTGCCTGGGATGGATCCATCCATCCACCCATCTGAGGGATGGGGAGTGAGCCCCCACCATGGCACGGGGCTGGAGGCTCTTGGTCTGCAGAAAGTCCCCAAAAAACCCAGGGAGCTGGAGCTGCCCACGGTCCCAGGCCTCCTCTGAGCTCCAGAGCCAAGTCCTTCCTCATGGGAAATCTCCCCTCCGTTAAAACCAAAAGCGAGAGTAAAGAAAGTTAAGTACAAATCAGAGGGCAGTAAAAACCGTACGGCGGAAAAAAATATATATATTACTAAAGGGGCTAAAACTTCAAAGCCTCGTCTTGTTTGATCCTATATTGCTTTACATGGACAAGGGGGAAAACAAAGAAAAGAGCTAATATCCAAAGTCCAACAGAAAGAACCAAAATCGAGTCTGCTTTCCCCTCCCGGGATGTGCTGGAGCTCTCCGAGGGCCAAGAGGCGTCGGGGCTGCCCCCGGCCCCGGGAGCAGAGCGTTGTCCTGCCGCGGCACGTCCCCGGCGGACGGGGAGAGGGAACGAGTGAGGAGTTGAGTCTTCCCTGGTGCCACCCGTTGCAGCACCGGGGTGTTCGGCCCCGTGTCCAAGCAACCACAAATGAGAACCAGACCCCTTGGCTCAGCCGCCCGCCTTTTATACTCTGATCTCGTCGTCGTCTTCGTCGGCGAATGAGAACTCCTTGTCGGGGCGTTTTGGGGGGCCCCCCCGCTGGCTCGGTGGCCCGGGGACGGGGCTGCGCTCCACCGGTCCCGAGGTGCAGCTGGATGCTGAACTGCTGTCTCTGGGGCAGTGGCTGCTGGCGCCACGGGACGGGCTCTGGCTTGGCGGGGCCGCTGCCGGGGAACCGGGCAGGGCAGCATCCTCCTCCTCCTCCTCATGGCTTTCCTCCGCCTCGGGGTCTTCATCCTGCTCCCACTGCTCCTTATCCATGATGCTCAGGACGTCCCCGAGCATGGAGGGCCCCAGGTCGATGTGGAAGGACATGATGGACTCGGCGTGCTTCATGCCCGCCCCACTCTTGGCCACCACGACGGGCAGCTCCGTGATGTCCCCGAAGTCGCGCTCGTCCAAGCCGGGGCTCAGTGGCCCGGCGGCCGCCCCGTTCGGGCGCTGCTGCTCTTCAGGACTCACCTCCTCGGGCAGCTTCTTGACGGGGCTGGAGGAGAGACTCTTGGGCAGCTGCCCCGCGCTCCTGTCCACCTCCTTCTCGTTGAGCTGGGGCAGGGAGACGGCGTTCTTCACAAAGAGCGCCGAGTCCCGCAGCGAACCCAGCATGTCCCGCCGGTCACCTCGCGTCACCGACTGCGAACGTTTGCTGCTGCGGAAACGCCGGGAGAGCAGGCTGGGTTTGGAGGCGCCCGGCTCCTCTCCCACCTCCGGCCCCGGCTCCCCAGCCTTGCTGGTGAGGAAGGAGGTGTCCCCGAAGGCGTCCCCCGCCCGCCCCACGTGCATGGTGTGGCGGAAGTCGCCCAGCGGCGCACTGATCATCTCGGCCGTCAGGTCGGCCCGCGAACGCCGCTTGGAGTGGGCAGAGTTGGAGACGAGTTGCTTGAGGATCGGCATCGCCGCCGCTGCGCCGGGGCGGCCGAGACGGAGCCGCACGTCCCACCACGGAACTGGCCGGTTGCTCCCACCTGGTGCTCTGCGGCCGCGCTCCCACCGGCGTCACCGACGGGTCACTCCTAAGGGACAGGGGAGAGGGACATGGTCAGGCTTCGAGGACATGGATGGGCACAGCCCCGCCAGGCTGCAAAACATGACCTCGTGGCCACCAGCCACTCCGCTCCCCCAGCAATAACCTCCACACAGACACCCCCGAGCTCCCCACACCCTCTAAACGTGCAGGTCCCAGACCCTGGTCACAGATCAGACGTGCAGAAAGAATCACAAGACAAAGCCCTGGGCACGGGAGGTGTCACAGGATGGTCCCCAACCCCGTGCCCCACATGAACAGGCACAAGGAGGGACACGAGGCACCGCGGGCACCCGCCATCCCCTCCCCACGCAGCCCCAGCCCGCTGGCGCGGGGCACGGCAGCGCTCGAGTCTCTGGGAGCCGCACGGCGAGAAGATGCCTGGGATTTTTTTTTTTTTTTTTTTTTTTTTTAATTGGAAGAAAGCAGGGAGGAGCAGACGCCAGGAGGAATTGGAAACAGACGGCAGGAAGTGTGCGAGGAGGGCGTAGAGCCCCCGGGAGGCACCGCCAGCCCAGCGGCGTGCCGGGGGGAGCTGGGACGGGGACAGGCAGGCACCCGCGGGTACCCCTTCACCTTGGCAGGAGGATGATGTGGGGGTGCAGCCTTGCTGCTGCCCATGAGCACCCCAAAGCCCTCCATGCTGCTCTTCACCACCCGTGGCCGTGCCCACCCTTCCTGGCCACCTCACTGTCACGGCTGTGACTCAGGGGTGGCAGCCAGTGGCCAAGACGACGAGGGCCATGGCTGACCGGGATGTGGAGAGGCACATTCCTCCTTCCCATGGCCACCTCGGTGCCACCAGCCGACCTGTCCAGCCCCATGCCTGTGGCCACGCAGGAGGGGGACAAGGACAGCCACCACGTCACTGCATCCCGCGCTTCCCCTGGCGCCAGGCAGCCCCAGGTGGTCCCGGGAGAGGCTGCCGGGGAGGAAGGGCTCGTGGCCGCCCGCTTCCTCCCTTCGGGCACCACCGGCGACACCGCGGCCCCGTCACACGCACGGGGAAGCGACCGACGTCTCTCCTCCGAGTGATCCTCGGGGTGGGGGGGCCACATTCCCCCCCCGCCCCCCCATTGCCCACCCAGCTCCAGAGTACAGCTAAATGGCTCCGCAGCGTCAGCCGGCAGCGAGCCCCGGCCCCACAGCCCACGGGCAGGCGTGGCAGCACGGTCCCAGCTCCGCCGGCCACCGCAGAGTCTGCCCCACAGCTCCCAGCACAGCTGGGGAGGGCTCCCCCCCCCCATCCCTTCCCAAACCTGCCCCGCGACGCCCGTCCGTCCCCCGCCGCAGCAGCGGGGCCTCAGGCAGGATGGACTCTGACCCCACGGCGGTGCAAAGTCCCGGTGCCCAGCCCTCCCACACGCAGCTTCCCCACAGGGCCAGCCAGGCCCCACGGCACAGCGCTGGCCACGCCGCTCCCCGTCCATCCCCGCGCCAAGGCGGCAGCCTGAGCCCTTCTGCAGAGCCCCGGGGATGTGATGGCATGGGGAGGGGGGGGGCTCTGACCAGGGGAGCCCCCAGTTTATCCCCAGACAACTGGGGAAAAGAGACGGAGCAGCCGTGCCACCTTCTCCGCACCCTCAAACCAGGAGCTGGGTGGATTTTCCCCCCCTCGCCAGGATCTCCCGCACGCCCAGCCGAGCGCGTGTGCATGGCACAGACATTTTCCCTTCTCAGGGTCTCCGCTCAGGCCGGCATTCCTCCAACCTTTGGTTTTACATAAAACAAACACTCCCGGCGAGCTCCCCAGCTGGGCCAGGCAACCGTGCTGCTGATTTAGGCCATCTGGGGACTGTCCCTCCCTTGTATTTAGATTTCGGGGCCAAGTTCAGCATTTGTGAGATACTTCGCAAGCCTCGGCAAAGGGGCCACCGGGAGGTTGGAGCGTTACCGGCGCGTTGCCGCAGCCTCCCCGGCCAGCAGCTCTCCATCACCGTCACAGCCTCCAAAACAAGCCGCCGCGTCCCTCCCCTCGACGCTCCTGCCCACGAAGCCTTTTTGTAGCGGCCAAAATCTCCCCCATCCCTCAACGCTTCGCTCCCAGCTTGCCCCGAGAGGCGACGGCAACGCGGCAGGACGCTGCTGCCCGCACAGCCCGGCTGCCGGCCCCGTCCTGCCCAGGAGGGAGCGGGACACAGAGCCCTTTTCTCCTCCTCTTGCTCAGGGGAGAGGAGAGCGGATCCTGTGACATTCCCACTGCCGGCACTTTGACAAAGAAAAGCAGGCCAGGGCGGCTTCACCACCGCCTCGCCAGCTACCTACCAGGGAAAGCTGCTCTGTAACCCGAGAGACTTTGCAGGCAGGCAGGCTGGCAGGGAGCGCTGCCCGGCCTGG
Organism: Strix aluco; assembly: GCF_031877795.1. Classification (NCBI taxonomy): domain Eukaryota; kingdom Metazoa; phylum Chordata; class Aves; order Strigiformes; family Strigidae; genus Strix; species Strix aluco. The sequence goes on from NC_133951.1 coordinate 13,494,514, forward strand.
GGCAGCGAGCCCAGAGCACGGCCAAGTCCCAGCAGGGCGTTGGGAAAAGGGGAGGGGACGGGACCTGCGGAGGACAAGAGGGATAAAGTGTACCGACGGACCACGCGCCACTTCCCGCTTGCCCTCTCAGCCCTTTGGGACCACAAGCTCTGAGGAGCGGGAGCCTCAGGTCCCCAGGGACACTATGTCCCCGACGAATGGAGCCTCAGGTCCCCGGGGACACGATTTCCCCCGCGAATGGGTGTCTGCTCACAGGACAAGCGGGGTCCCACAGCCAGCGTGGGGGGGTGGGACAGCCCTGGCTACCCAGCCAGGGAGACCGCGTGCCCTGATGGTGTGGGTGACCCCCCCCACCCTCCCCATCTCAGCCTGCTCAGCACCAATCACCCACAGGGACCAGAGGGACGAGGGGCTTAAAGAAAGAGGCTGCTGAATGGGTGCACCCAGGGAAAAACGCCGAGTCCAGCCGCGCTCCCACGCATCCTGCCCCAGCTCATCCCGTTGATGGGCTGGAAAAGCCAAACCTGCAGACGGGGAAAAGCATCCCGGCCGGCCTGGCCGGCTCCAAACGAGCCTCCCCGGCTTTGCTGTGCGGAGCACCCCAGGCTGTGCCCTCCAGCCCCGAGATCAGAGGATGCTCTCCCCACCCTGCCAGGCGCTGGGGCAGGGTCTGTGCTGGACCGGTTGGGTCCCCCCCCAATGCCGCCCAGGGCCAGGGAGAACCCGGGAGGACGCACCGGCTGCTCAGCCCCACTTTTCTGATGTACTACCCCTCGGGAATTCGGCTCAGGAGGCCCTTTGATGTCACTGCCTGGCAGACAGATGCCGGAGACAGGGCACGGGTCACACCCTGCCACCGCCAGCCCCGGGAGGGGACCAGCCCTGCTGTCACACCCTCGCGTCGGGCTCCCCGGCGAGTCTTCCCAGGGCCTGGGGGCAGACGGTCCTGTTGGTGCGGGGCAGCCCAGGCACCCCGGTGACAGGTCTGGTCCTGTCCCCGGCACCGGGACGCCGCTGCGGTTCAGCCGTGGGACGCGTGGAGCAGCCCCGGTAACGCCTTTGGAAGCGGAAAGGCAGCCGGCGGCCAGTATCGGAGCCAAGGCCAGCGAGACGGCTCACCGGGGTGGGAGGTGAAGCCCGGCTCTGGCGGGGGTTACCGGCACACAGCAAGGCGGGGAACTCACCGCCCCGGTGCCGAAAGCAGAGCTGTGCTCCCCGAGGGACTGCCAACGACCGGGAGCCAGAGTTCAGCGAGGAACTATTGGCAGGACACGCCAGAACACGCACAGGACCATAAATCCTCCTGCTCCAGGGCCATGAACCAGCCCGTGGCTCACCGGGGCGAGGAGGGGACATTTCCGGGGGGAGAGGTTATCTCCTGGCTGGCCCCAGCTCTGTCTCTCACAACAACAGGGGCTGGCCGGGGTCCGACAGGATACTGGGGCTAAACAGCCCTCCCGACCTCCGCCGGGCTCCAAATTCCTGTGGTTTCGCTGGGGTGGACGGGAAGTAAACAGGCAGCCTTCCCACGGCTTGGCCACGCCAGCCTACCTGCCGGCGGGACCCAGCACCCCCCAGCCAGCCAGCTCAGGGTTTTTTTGGGGGGGGGGGCCCCCGCGACCGCGCCGGCTGTTTGCGCTCACGACAAAACCTGGGGAACAAAGGGAGAGACCGCCACGGTCAGCACAACGCTGCCGGCAGCGGGGCTGCCTGCGGGCAGCGGCGGTGGGGGGCTGCGGAGGAGCCCCACTGCTGGGTCACCCCGCGGCACAGAGTCCGGCGGGTGGCCCCGGTGACGGGGATTCAGGCTGGACTTGCTCTTTCCCCGCCACCCCGTCCGCCACGACCCCAACCCACCGAAACTCCTCCGGGCTGGATTCGCTCCACGGTCGCTGAGGGAGCCGTGTCCAAACTAGACTTGTTTACTCTGCACCCAACGGGGGAGAAAACCCCGTCCCGGGGCGCGGAGACTCGCGCTCCCTTCGGCCCCTCGCTCCGTGCCTCAGTTTCCCCCCACACCCCCAAAACTGCTGCCGGGCCCCCGTCCCTTTAGAACACCCCGATCTATACATTCCACACACGGAAACATCTATACTCAGCGCTGCTACCGCCGGGGTCAAACCAGGGCGGCCAGGGCTGAGGCCAGCTCCCCGCGAGCAGTCGCGGCCCACTAGCCCCAGGAGGGGGTTTGGTAGCCAACCCCATGTGCAGGCTTAGGGAAGCTGGGGCACCCATGGGAGCCGGCGTGTGGTCCCCAGGGGGGCTGAGTAATGTGGGAGGGCAATCTGGGGGGCCCCTCATTCCCTGTCCCCCCCCCCGGGGATGAGCTGGAGGGGGATTTTGGGTGGCTCTGACTCAGCACCCGCCTGCGCCCAGCCCCGGCCGGCCCGGGGGTGCTGCTGGACCCGCTCCAGCGCGGGGAGGATCAGCCTTTCCGAGAAGGGCCGCGGGCAGCCACCGCCCCGGCTGCGGCCACCGACGGCTCCGGGCACCCCCGAACCCCCCCGTCAGGTTCCACCGAACGCGGGGTGGGGGGGGAGCCACGGGCGAGCGACGGTCACTCGCCAAGCGCCGGGGCGGGGTGAGCCGGGCCGGTGCCCCGCGCTGGGCAAACCCGGCTCCGCATCCTGTTAACCCCTTCGCCCACCCGCGCCTGGCCCCCCGGCAACCGGACAGGGGGGAAGGGGGGGTCACCGCCTCCCCCAGCCCGTTACCGGAGCGGGGCGCAGCGGGGGGGGCTTGGGGTAGCCCCGGGGACCGCGCCCGCCGCCGGACAATAGCCGAGCCGTGGCCCGGCTGCCCCCCCCCACCGTGCCGAGCCGGGCCGGGCTGAGCCGAGCCCCAGCGTAGCCCAGACCCCCCCCCCGTTACCTGCGCGCCCGGGCGCCGCCGCCGGTCCATGGCCGAGCCGAGCCGAGCCGGAGGGAAACTGCCCCCCCCTCCGCCCTCCCCGTCCCCCCCCCCGCCGCCGCGGCGACCATGATGTCATCGCCCCGCCCGGGCCAATGGCGCGGCCACACGTCACGGGGCAGCCCCACACCCTCCATTCAAACCCGAGTGGGGCGGGGGGGGAGGTAACCCTTGTCCCAGGCGGGGCCCCGCCCGTGGGGGGTGTCCCCCGAGTGGGGTCACGAGTGGGGGCCCCGACCACCCCTGGGTGGGGTGCAGAGATCCGCGGGAATGTGGGGGGGTCCCGAGTGGGCGTCTTTTCCCTCGAGGGGGTCCCGGGTGGGGCCCCCAACCCCTCCTGGGTGGGGCGCAGAGATGCGCGGGAGTGTGGGGGGTTCCCGACTGGGGGCCTCTCCCCTCGGGGGGGTCCCGAGTGGGGTCCCCGACCCCTCCTGGGTGGGGTGCAGGGATCCGTGGCCGTGGGGGTTGTGGATGTTCCTTCTCTCGGGAAAGGTTCCCAGTGGGGTCAGGGCAGAGAGATCCTGGGGGGCAGGATCCAAGTGGGATCCCCAGGGGCAGAGCAAGGGGCTGGCTGCACCCCTGGCAGACAGGCCAGGGTCGAGGAGGTGGGGGGGTGACTGACTCTAATTAATTAAAAGAAATTAAGAGCTCAACTGAGCTGGCAAGAGGAGGCGGGTTCAGCCCCACTCGTGACCGTGACACCCACTGCAGCATCTCCCACTGCCCCCCCCAGCTCTCTGTCCCCAGCCAGCCCCACTGCTGCTCGGTTAGAGGGTCCATGACCAGGCCATCGTGGCCACCCCAGCCCCCCGGCACTGGCCATGTGCCGACAGGGAGAGTGCAGGGCTGCACAGCGGTGCTCCGGGGGATTAAGGTGAGACCTTTGTGGGAGAAAAGGGGCAGAAGAGACCACGAGATTATCCCGAATCTGCCTAATTCAGCGTGTCTCGCATATTCCGGAGCGCCTGGTGTCGCTGTGGAAGGAGCCAGGCTGGGGCATCGGGGGGGTGGCAAGTGGGGTCGGGGGGTGCCCCAGCTGCATGACCCCAGGGACTCGCATGCTGGGACATGAAGCTGTGGGGGACCGAAGGTTTCTCACGTCACTGGTGCAAGGAGCTGCGGCCAGCCCTGGCCTCGGCGACACCAACCAGGGGGCCAGGTGTGTTGGCTCAGCTTGGGGCAGACGCTTCCCTCCGTGGGAAGGGCAGGAGGCCGCCAGTGGCACAACCACGGAGCAGCCGTTCCCGCGGGCAGCGAGGCCAGCGCCTGGCACTGCGGAGATGCCAGCGTTGGCACGGTGGAGAGACTCCGCCGGGCTGAGCACCGTGGCCAAACCGCCCAGGGCACGGCCTCTGCCCACAGCCCTGGTGTCCGGCACCACCCCGCCTCCGTTCGTGCCCACAATCTGCTTCCCAGGCCGTGCCGCTCCCTCAGCTCACGCCAGCACCATTTTCATAGCTGCTTTGTTTGGGAAAATTTATTTTCCTTGCTTTCCATATGGGGAAACTGAGGCAGGAGGCAAAGCCCCGCACCCATGGTTGAGCAGGGGTCCCCTGGGAGCCACTGCTGGATGCAGCAGTGGTTTGCCGGTGGGTGAGGAAGAGGAGGAGGGTTTGCCAGAGCCCCCACCAGCAGCTCTACCCACTCGCGTGTTAATCAAAGGCCGCCGTGGCACCGCTCGCCTCACCTGACGCTGTCACGGGAGCACGGCGCTGGCTGAGACAGCGCAGTCAGGAGGGATTAACATCAACCGGCTGGTGGGAGCCGCCGGCAAAGGCTCCGTGGGCTGGCCTAGCTCCGGCTGGGAAGAGCAGGCACCCACTCGACTTGAAAAACTACCTGGGAGACACCGGGCTCCCTCCCCTCTGCTCGGTGGCAGCTCGGGCCACGCAGAGCCCTGGGGCTGGATCCAGCCTTGGGGAGATGGCAGCGAGGTTGGGGAGGTGGCAGCAACACTGGGGAGGTGGCGGCGAGGTTGGGGAGATGGAGCGAGCTTGGGGTGCTGGGAGGCTCGGGGGCACAGAGCCGGTGGCTGCATCGTTCCCACCCTTCCTGAACCCATCGCCGGTTCCTTTTACTGCTTCTCAGCCACTTTTGAAAGCAGAGAAGAAAAAAGAAAAGCCTTGAAAAGCACTTTGAAAAGCAGGGCAGGGAGAAGCACCCGAGTTTCCCAGCAGCCTCGTCCCCTCCTCCTGCCACCAGCGCCTGCCAGCTTTGTCTGCCTCGGCTACGCAGGAGATGCTGCTGAGCAAAGCGGGTGCTCCCCCCGAGCCCCAGTGCTGCAGCACGGCATGGGGGTCACCATCCAGACACCCCAGGGTGCTGGGAATGGGGCATTGCCCCCCCCCAAATCCCTCCAGCCCCAAGGCTTAGCGCTGGCTGCTGCCAGAAACCTCCCCTGCCAACCCCACAGACACCACTTTGCACCCTCAGACGTGGGGTTTCACCCCTTCCCCGTGACGTTTGCCCTGGCGGGACCTCAGCACCCACTCACCGCTGGCACCTCGGCACCCATGGGGGTCTGGGTGAGCGCCAGGACAAGCTGTGCCACAGCGAGCTCTCCCTGTGGCCACCCACCTTTCCCACCCGCCACGCTCGGTGGTGCCAGGACAAACAGGCTCCCACAACCCCCCCACCCAAGAACCCGTCACCCCACCACCGTGCAGCCGCCCCAGTTTCCCCTGGGGGTTCCCACCTGGAGCGCAGCTGCCGCAGGGACCCATCGCGGCCGACAGCACCCGTGGGACCCCCGTGTCCTGGCCCAGCTTTGGCGCAGGGTCCCCTTGGGTGCGCCGGGCACCCACACCCGCGGGACAGGGTGCACAGACCTGGGGCTGTCCCCTCCCCTCCCTGCCACCCCAGGAGGGCTCCGCTGCCATCCCCGCCACCGGCAGCTCTGCCCGTGCCGTGAGCTTGGCAGCCTGGCACAGCGCGGGAGGCGGCGGGGCCTGGGGCACGGGGGGCTCTGAGGACGCCCCATTTAGCCCCCAGCATGGCAGGAGGGGCTGTCCCTGTCCCCACGGCCCAAGGCGAGGGAAAGGTGGGGACACTCGGCTCTGCCCTGGGAGCTGGTGGGGAACTGGAGAAATCTGGAGGACAGGGAGAGCCTGGGCTGCGTGTCCTCCACCGCACACTGAGCGTTTCCCTTTGCTCCGGTTACTCCTTGCTTGATCTAATCTCAACCTGGAAAATAAACTGTTACTACCTGACTCCTCCACCACCAACACCGCTTCAGCTAAAATAAATAAATACAAATCACGGAATTCAGCCCAGCTTTACCGGTCACAACCCCTGTTTCTGGCACGTCAACCATCTCCCCATGGCATCTGGGGCAGCCAGTGGGTACCGCCCCAGCGCTTCTGCCCCGTCGCAGAGTGAGGTCTGGGGGTGCAGCTTCTCCCCCCTGTCCCGCTTCGGTAAGCGAGCGGTGCTGTGCCCTTGGCAGAACCCCCCCGTCCAGGCTGGTTTGGTTCCTGGGGATGGATCCCTGCCTGGAGTACAGGCAGCACAGGCAGCAGCGGGGCTGGGCATGGGCAGCCCAGACCTGCCTGGAGGGGCCAGGGTGGTGGGAGGCACTTTTGGAAAAAGCTGGTTGTGGTGAAAGAGGTGGGAGAGAGGTGGCTGGGCTCGGCAGGGAGCCCGGCATCTTCCCCCGTGAGCCGTGGGAAACTGAGGCAGCACAGGTGAGCGTGAGCTCCCGCTGGCACTCGGCCCATCGCCGCTGTGCCCGAGCCGGGCTTTGTGCCCCGCGCAGCTCCTGGCCCGTCCCCAGGAGGTTCCCAGGGAACCCAGGGGATGTGGGATCCGCCGCTTCCTCCTCGGATGCTGCATCCATCAGCTGTGGGAAACCACGAGCAGAAAGGGACTCACCTTGGCTTCATCGTGGCTGCTGCCACAAGGCCGCAGATGCTCCGGGCACAGCCACACCAGTGGCTTCACCTCCCGGCACGGCCCCGGCACCAAACCCGCCGCAGATGTTGCTGCACCCTCCGGCTTCTCCTCCTCATGCTCAGGGACAAGCTCAGGGCAGGCGAGCAGGGTCTGGGCTCTGCTCTGCCCCAGCTGCCGGGGCTGCGGCACGTCACTGTGCCGGGGGGCACACGCAGACCCCACGCAGGCACCTCCCGGCAGCCGCACCCTGCTGGGCCACGACGGGGGATGCAGCCAGGGACCGTGTCGGTGCTCACTGAGCCGCTGCTGCTCACAGGAGCTGGCACGAGTCCTGCGTGGGAGGGCAGTGTCCCTCGCACAGGAGTGAACCTCGCACAGGAGCGTCCCTCTCACAGGGAGCATCCTTCGCACAAGAGTGTCCCTTACACAGGAGCGTTCCTCTCATGGGAGTGTCCCTTGCACGGGAACATCCCTCACACAAGGACCATCCCTCGCACTGGAGTGTCCCTTGCACAAGGAGCATCCCTCGCATGAGAGTGTCCCTCACATGGGAACATCTCTCACAGGAGTGTCCCACTCATGAGAGTGTCCCTTGCACAAGAGCATCACTCACATGAGAGTGTCCGTCACACAAGGAGCATCCCTCACATGAGAGTGTCCCTCACACGAGGACCATCCCTCGCACTGGAGTGTCCCTTGCACAAGGAGCATCCCTCGCACAAGAGTGTCCCTCACATGGGAGCATCTCTCTCACAGGAGCAGCCCTCGCACAAGAACATCCCTCACACGGGAGCGTCCTTTGCACCCTCGCACGGGAGCATCCCTTACACGAGGAGCATCCCTTACACGAGGAGTGTCCCTCACACGAGGAGCTTGCCCGTGCTGCTCGACTCCCCAGACCTGCTCTGCCCCGCAGCTCCGCGTCCCAGCCCCGGTGGAAGGTCTCTCTTGCACAAGCCAGGACGCCCGGGGCTGGAGCCGGGCATCAAACCAGGGGCAGGATTTGTCTGGCCAAACGCTGACCCCCCCGCTCTGCCCTCCTGTAAATGTCTCTGCCCCCGTGGGGTGTCGGGGCTCCCTTTGCTGCCCGGGGAGGGCACAGGCACCCCTGGGTGCTGCGTTCCCCTCGGCGCCAGCTCCCAAGTAGGTCAGATGAGTCACCTGGCAGCAGCGTCCTCTGCTCCCCGCCTGCTCCGGGGCCGCAGCGACATGCGGAGATGGGGACGGTGCTTCTGCTGGTGGCCACCGCAGCATCCCCCGGTCCAGGGGATGGGCAAAGGGGGGGCTGCGGCGCTGGGTCATGCACCCCCAGCTCCAACCTGTCCCCAAACACAGCACCTCAAAACAGTCCTTCTGGCAGCCCCAGACCCTTGTGCCCGCAAAGGGCTCCCAGTCCCTGCCCCGCCAGCAGCGGGGTCCTGTGGCAAGGGGCTGCGAGACTCCCGGTCCTGGTAGCCCCCAGCGAGGGAACAGCCCCCGGCCAAGGAAGCGGGAGCCGGTGTTTTGCCGGTGTTGTTGGCTGAGCCTTCCCCAGCCCTCGGCCCCAGCCCCACCATTTGCTGCCGGTGGGGTGACGGGCGATGAAACCTGAGCGCGTCACCCACGTTTTCCTGCCAGGCCTGAAGGGCAGAGCAGGCTGCGGGGCGGCTGCAAACTGCCCTGGGAGAAACCCCCAGTGCCGGGGGCGCGGGGCTGCCGCTGGCAATGCTGAAAGCGCCCAGTGCCGCGGGGTCACTTCCCCCCTTCCCATCTCACCCCCGGGTCCCCCTTTTCCTCCAGCCACAGACCTTCCTGGGATGGAAACATGCAGGGATACGGCCCTCACAGCTTCCCGCACCATGCTGGGCCCTATCCTGGCACTGCAGCCCCTGGCACCCTCTGCCCGGCTCCTCGGTGCTGTAGGGCCGACACAAGCCCAGCCGGGGCAGCAGGACAGACGGACACATCCCACCAGCCCCTTCTCGGCTGCAGCGGGGTGACAGAGAGGCGAGACGGGCTGATCCTCAGGCTGTTTATTGGCATCTCCCTCGGCTCAGCCCAGGCGCCGTGGCCCTGCCGGGTAGGCACTGCAGGGGTTTTGCTGTGCAGAGACCACCAAAACGGCCCCCAGCCCCAGAGTCCCCTCCAGGGCATCACCCCTCCTGCTCCCAGGCCTCTGCACAATTCCCCATTAAAAAAAAAAAATAACAACCCCAAACCACCAGAAAGGCAAAGAGGTGGCTACGGTCACCCCATCGCCCCATCCAAGCCCTCGCCAAAGCCCCTGCGTGGCCCTGGGGTGCAAAATCAGGGGGGGACATCAGCACCGCGTGCACCCCGGCAAGGCTCTCCTGGGGTTTTAGTCCTGGGCGGGGCTGAGCTGGGCCAGGCACAAACGAAGGGAGGAATTAATTGTCCGCTGGGATCGTAGCACAGTGGCTGCCCCCTTCTCCCAAAGGCTGGGGGGGGGTCCAGGGTGGGGGTTTTGCGTCCAGAGGTTTTAAGATCAGCAGAGCTCCTCTTCCCTTCTGCAGTCAAGGGGGTCTCTGTGTCACCGCTTGTCCCCATGTCCTGGCGGGGGGGACACAAGCCGAGGCTGGCGAAGGGGCTGGGGTTTGGCACGGCGAGAGCTCCGGCCCCCAGCCCGGCAGCACCCACAGGACCCCGGTGAGGCCGGCAGCAGCGCGGGGGCAGCCACAGCAGGTGCCGAGGGCCAAGTCCGGTGCCATCCTGCCGGCACCCCGAGCCCTCTGGCCCCACCTTGGCCCAGGAGTCCGTGACACAGAAAGCTTTGGCCAAAAAGAGGGGGAAGGCGCTCGGCGTCCTGCTCCAGCACTGCCGAGAAAGCGAAACACCCACCGGGGTGCCGAGCCTGAGCCCGCTGCCCCCCCCCGGCACTGCCACCATCCCCGGAGCCCTTTGGCCTCTCTGCTTCCTCCTCCTCGCCATTTTTTTTCTTTTTTTTTCTTAATTTCTCAGGACTTTTCTTTTTTTCCTTTTTTTCTATTTTTTTCCCCTCCTGTTTGTTTTTGCTTCTGTTTAAATATCAAACGAAAGAAGAAAATCCAGCGATGGGGGCTCTGGAGCCGGGGGCCAGGCTGCTGGGTGGGCGGTAGAGGGTACCGGGCTGACTGGGGGGGTTGCCAGGGGTCTGGGGGGTGGGAGTCCTGCTGGCTTTGGGGCGGAAGAGGCTGCCCTGCTGCGTGGAGGTGCTGTTGGAGAGGGGTGCGTGGTCGGGCTCCCCCGAATCGCTCTCGGTGTAGCTGTACGCCTGCGCCCGCGAGATGCCCTTCTGCTGCCGCCGCCACGAGTTGTAGTAGGTGGGGTCGCTGATGTAGTGGTTGACGAAGGAGTGGGCTTTCTGGTGGCCGGGGTCCACCTCGTACTCGCTGTCACTGCCCTGAAAAACAGGATGGGGGGGGGGGGGGGGGTGAGCATGGAGTGGGGGGGCATCACCCGCCAGCCCCAAAACTGGGGCGAGCTTTCCCGGTGCTCTCGTGGGGATGCTGGCGAGCACATCCCGAAAGACTTTAGGGGCTGCAGCACCACTGGGGTGTTTCTGCCTCTTGCTAAAGCAAATTAAAACCTGATGCAGGGTCCTGGGGCCCTTTGAGGGGGTCCCCGAGGCCGCGATGCCCCCGGGCTGGTGGGGAGCGTGGTTTTGGGAGGGGGATGCTGGCGGCGCTGCCTCTCGGCTGGCGGTAATTGGATTCAGCTTCCCCTCGCCGTGCACAAAGGGCCCATTGAGGGCGGTGGGGAAGCTGCTCCGCGCCAGCTCCCGCCGCTCTTCACAGCTCCTCCAAAGCCACTCCAGCTCCGCTCCGGCAAGAGGGAACGGAGCCGGCAGCTGCCACGTGAAGGCAAAAGAAACAGCCGGTGCGGGCAGCGATGGGGGGGCCCCCCCCGGGGTCGGTCCCCCTCCTGCTCAGGGACAGCCGTGGGGACCCCCCAGGACCTTTCCCTGGGCTTCAGCTTCATCTTTTCAGACACTGCCCAGCACCCGTGCTGGGGGTGATGCTCCTGGGAGGCTGCCTGCCCGCGGAGCTGCCCGCGGCCGCGCTCCTGCCCGGCCACAGCTGCCCGTTTCTCCGGGAGGAGACAAAGGTGCCATTTTGTGGGGTTGGCAGAGCCGCGGCTGTTGCCACCAGCGACCGGGCAGCGGGACAGTCCCCAACCCCGCTGCTCTCCCATCCCCTGTCCCCAGCAGTTCCAGGGGCCCCCGCGGTGCCACATGCACAAGGGCCGGGGGATGTGCCAGCTTCGCTCTGGCCCCGAGCCGCGAAGCCACGGGGGATGCCATTGCCTAAAAAAAGCGGGATGGGGCAGGAGAGCGGGACCAGCATTGCTTTTCCCAAATATGCACCAGGACCTGCAGGGCTGGTGCTCAGGGAGGGGCCCCCAGCACCGTCCCATCCTGCCCCAGGTCACCGTGCCCGCAGGCAGCCCCGGGTGGTCACCTGTGAGTCGGAGACCTCGGAGGGTTTCTCGGTCAGGCTGCTGCTCTCGGCGGGGATCAGGTCGTTGTACTTGGTCACGTCTTCATCCGAATAGTGGAGGCTGCCGGGGCTGGGCCGCGGCGGGGACCTTGGGGAGAGGCGGGTGCTCAGTGCCAGTCCCCCGCAGGGATGAGCCCAGCCGACCCCCGGGGAGGGCGCAGGGACCACCCCAAATCCAGACGAGCCCCCCGCCAAGGACCCCGCCCGTGCTCCGTGAGCTCTCAGGGATTCCCAGAATTTCAGGGCTGGTGCAGTGGCTGCAGCTCATGGTGGGGGGGAGGTACTGGGCAGAACAGAGTCACCCCCCCTGGGGTGGTGCCAGCACTCCCCAGCCCCGTGCCCATCCCACGATGAGTGCACGATGGAGGAATGACTGAACAAACTCCCCCCTGCCCAGGGAGGGGGCTGCGGCGGGGGGTCCCTACCGGGTGTAGATGCCGTTTTTCCGGCAGAAGGAATTCTTGACAGAGAGGCGCCGGTTGTTGAGCTCCAGGGCAGGGAAGCTGCCCTCGTCCAGGCTCACCATCTCGCCGTGGCTCAGGGCGGTCGCTTTGGAGCTGTTCCCTGGGGGGCACACAGGATGCTCAGCCTCCCCCAGACCCTCCCTGGGCAGCACAGCGTGGCGGGGGGGTGGAGGTAGGGGGCCTGGACCCTGCGCTGGGGACCTGGGGAATGGCCCCGGGGAGGGCTGGGGCAGTGGCCACGAGCCCCACGCCGAGCCTGCCCACCTTGGCTCGCACCCTGACCTGCCCCATCGCCTCTGGCTCCCGGCTCAGCGGCCGTGTTTGCTCAGCCAGGAGGTCTGGATTTTCCCCACAATTTGAGCCCTTGATACAGCTAAGAAAACAGAGCAGTGTTTGACTAATCCCAATGACCTCTGCCGAGCCCCCGGGCCGCCCTGCCTCCGCAGCTGACGGCAGGACAAGTCGCTTATTTAATCTTTAGCTCCCAGCGCTCGCCGGGAAGCCCACAGCATCTTTATCGGATGTCACCAGGTCTCTGGAGGAGCCGTGTCCCGAGGCAGGCAGGGAAACAGGCTCCCACCACCCCGCTCAGACCCCAAAGGTGGGCGCGGAGGGCCCGGAGAGGCTCCTCTGGGGTGAGGGCTCTGCACCCCATCACTGGCACCCTGGGAGGTCCCATCACCACCCACCACACCCCTGGCGCTCACCTGAGTCTGACTTCTTGGCGTACTTCTTGCTCTGCCCACGGATGATGAGCACAAAGACGAGCAGGAGGATGAAGATGAGCCCCACCAGAGCGATGACCACCAGGAACCACCACTCCTCATAGAATGGGTTGGTTTTCTGGGCTGGGGCACAGCAGGGAGGATCAGAGGGGGACGGGCATGGGGGGCAAACCAGTATGGATGGGGAGAGCCCGCTGCAGGGCAGGGGGTCACCTTGGGGAACTTTGTGAGACCTGGATGCATGTGAGGGAGCGGGTTAAAGGGGGGTAACGGGGCTTCACGAGGGGAGCGCTGGCAGATGCTGTTGGCAGCGGGATTTGGGGCTCTGCAGGGTTGGGGGGATGGATTTCAGTGATGGTTGGAACAACACAGCAACACTGGGACTCTCCCACCGGCATAGAGGTGACAGGCTCCCCCCGGGGACAGCCACGTGCTGTCTCTGCTGGCTACCTGACACAGAGGGGGAAGGCGTGCTGGGTGTCCCGTAGCCGTAGTCATTCACAGCGATGACGCGGAAGTCGTAGCTGACCCCCTGCTTGAGGATGTCCATGCTGAAGGTGTAGGAAGTCACCTCCTTGGGGATATCTTTGATGAGAATGTCCCAGAGCCCCTCGTCTGGAAGAGAGAAGGGGCCTGGGAGGGGGGACCAGGCTCTGCGGGACTCCCCAGGGTGGGAGGCCTGATCCACATGCTCTCTGCCATCTGCCCGGCCCTCCCGGCCCCCTCGGGCACTGAGCTGGCTCGCTGCAGCATCATTAAAAAGCCGTAGCGGTGCACGTGGCTGATCGATTGCCTGCCCCGGTCAAGGGCAAGGCAGCTCCCTGAGGACCTGCTGCCCCCACAGCCCTGGAGCACCCCCGGCAGCCCCATGGGCTCACGGGAGCGAGGGGTTTCCCTCCAGGTGCTGCCCTCCACGTGGGGAGCGGTCCCGATCCCCGTTAGCGATCGATCGGGTTGCCCGAGGTACGGTTGCTGAGGCAGGGAGAAATCGTTAAGGCAGGGCTGCAGGAGAGAGTGTGGCCGTCCCTGCTGCGAGGGAGTCCCAGCTGCCAGCCCTGCCTGTCCCTGCCTGCACAGAATCACAGAATCATCTCGGCTGGAAAATCCCTTGAAGCTCCTCCAGTCCCACCATGAACCTCACCCTGACCGTTCCCAACTCCACCAGATCCCTCAGCGCTGGGTCAACCCGACTCTTCAACCCCTCCAGGGATGGGGACTCCCCCCCTGCCCTGGGCAGCCCATTCCAACGCCCAACAACCCCTTCTGCAAAGAAATCCTTCCTAAGAGCCAGTCTGACCCTGCCCTGGCGCAGCTTGAGGCCATTCCCTCTGGTCCTGGCGCTGGTTCCTTGGCTCAAGAGACTCATCCCCCCTCTCTGCACCCTCCTTTCAGGGAGTTGCAGAGGGCCATGAGGTCTCCCCTCAGCCTCCTCTTCTCCAGACTAAACCCCCCCAGTTCCCTCAGCCGCTCCCCATCAGACCTGTGCTCCAGACCCTGCACCAGCTCCGTTGCCCTTCTCTGGACACGCTCGAGTCATTCAATGGCCTTTTTGGGGTGAGGGGCCCAAAACTGAACCCAGGAATCGAGGGGTGGCCTCACCAGTGCCGAGCCCAGGGGTGAGATCCCTTCCCTGTCCCTGCTGGCCACGCTAGTGCTGATACAAGCCAGGATGCCATTGGCCTTCTTGGCCACCTGGGCACACTGCTGGCTCATTATCAATCCCCCCCAGGTCCCTCTCTGACTGGCAGCTCTCCAGCCACTCCTCCCCAGGCCTGGAGCGCTGCTGGGGGTTGTTGTGGCCCAAGTGTAGAATCTGGCATTTGGCCTTGTTGAAACTCCCCCAGTTGGCCTCAGCCCATCGCTCCAGCCTGGCCAGATCTCTCTGTGGAGCCTCCCTACCCTCGAGCCGATCAACACTCCCACCCAACTGGGTGTTGTCTGCAGACTCACTGAGGGGGCACTCGATCCCCTCATCTAGATCATCAATAAAGGTGTTAAACAGGAGTGGCTCCAAAACCGAGCCCTGGGGGGTTACCCGGGTGCTAACCCCCAACCCAGCCTGTCGGGTGACCTGGGAGAGGTCAGCACTCCCTGCCTCAGTTTCCCTTCCTCCTGAACCCAAGGCACCGCTGGTATCGAGGCGGGGACGGAAAGCAAAGAGGAGCTGCAGTACCTGAAGGACGGGCTTCGATGACATATCTGGTGATGGGTCCTTGGCCGGGGTCCCCGCTCGACCAGTGGATGGTGATAGCCGAGCCGTAGCGGGAGATGAAGGGTTCGCCGGGGGGACCGGGGGCACCTGGGGACCCAGAGCAGAGCTGGAGGCACAGGGGTCCCAAGTGGCACGTGGCCATACCAGCCCCGGTAGCACCGGGGAAACTGTCCCCACCACATCTCCTCCATCGCCCCGGCACGACACCGCGCACACCCCCCCGTACCTTCCCCAGGCCCCGTGGTGATGTTCGCCTCGACGTCGGGTCCGTAGGCGAAGGTTTTGGCCCGAATCCGGAACCGATACGTCACACCCTCGGCCAGGTCCTTCACCTTCATCCACAGCGGGCTGTTCCCCTTCACATCCACTGTCACGATCTTACTGACGCCTGTGGGGACGGATGCTGAGCCGCCCCTTCCCTGGAGCCCTCCCAGTTCCCCCCAGTGCCCCCCTCCAGACTCCCTCCCCAGTGCTGCCGCCGTGGCCTCACCATCCACGGGCATGCAGGGCTCGTAGACCAGCCTGTAGCCCTCAAGGATGCCGTTGGGCAACAGTGGTGGCTCCCAGGACACGTTCACCGACGTGGTGGTCAGCTCGCTGAACCGGATGGAGCCGGGGGCACTGGGGGCTGCGAGGGAGCGGGGGGGGGGGGGCCAGCTCAGTGCTCCCAGGGGACACCCCCAGCACCGAGCCAGCCCCTCTCCCTGCCTCCACCCTAATGGGGCTGGGACGTTCATCCCCAGCTCACACCACCCTGGTGCCCCCATCCCCGCTGCAGCAGGGCACCGCACCCGGCCAGGGGAACATCTCCTTCTTGTCTCTTCTCCCGAGACCTTCCTCCTCCTCAAGTCTCAGCCAAGACCTTCATCTCCACGATCCCCCCACCCACAAATCCTCTGGGGTGAGCCCGGGGCTGGTCTCTGCTCAGGATTACAGGAGCAGGAGTTGGGGTGCAGCTGGATGAAGGGGATCAGCCCCCCCGTCACCCACGGAGACTCGTCCCCACAGAACCCACGGGCCAGAGAGAGCAGATGTGACCACACCGAGCACATGCCATGGGCCCCACCTGCCTGCTGTGTCCGGGCCTGGACGGGGGGGCTGCGGGGCCCGTCTCCTGCGGCGTTGAAGGCGGCGACGCTGACCCAGTACGAGGTGTACCCTGTGAGGTTCTTCAGCTTCGCCCCATTTTCAGGCAGGAAAAGCGTCTTCACCCGCACGCTCTCGTTCTGGCGCTGGGCCTCCCAGAAGTGGATCTGCGGGAGGAGGAGGAGGAAGATGGGGCATGGAGACCTGGGTGATGCATGGACCCAGCCCATCCACTTTCCCAAACCCCCCCGCCGTAGCCCTGCCTGGGCTCGGAGGCCCAGGGCCGGAGGGAGAGTAAGGGCCTGCCCCCAGGACCCCCGCTCGCCGTGACCAGCACCGCTGCACTGGGATCGGGCAGGATGAGATCGTTGAGATGTGGCTGAATCTCAAAGGACCGGGCTGAGCGGGAGGAATCGCCATGGATGGTGCCCAGGAGGTGCCCAGAGCATGGGGCTGGGCAGCCCGGCCGCATCCTGATCCCAGCACCATCCCAGCAACATCCCGATCCCAGCAGCATCCCGGCCGCATCCCAGCAACGTCCCGATCCTGGCAGCATCCCAGCTGCATCCCGATCACATCCCGATAGCGGCCGCATCCGAGGACCGACGGCGCCACCTCCTGTCCGGCACCGGGATGGGACACCCGGCACCTCCCGGCATCTCCCCGGGATCCCTCCGTGCATCCCAGGGCACCCAGCACCTCCCCAGGGCACCCAGCGCCTCCCCAGGGCACCCAGCGCCTCCCCAGACCCACCACCACACAGACAGTCCCCCAGGGGAGCTCCCAGGCCACCCCGTGTCTCCAAGCCCCGGCTGGGTGCCAGTCCTGGGTGCCAGCCCCCCGTACCTTGTAGCCCTGGATGTCCCCGTTCTGGGTGGCGGCGGGTGGCGGTTCCCAGGTGACATCCAGCTGGGTGGCCGCGGCCGCCTGCACCGCCACATTCTGGGGCGCACCGGTGGGCACTGTGCCGAAGGAGGGGACAGGGTGACAGCCCTGCTAGGGCCAGGACAAGGGGACCCCCACACACACCCCTCGACATGGGGGGTGCCATGCCGGCGGGACTCACCCGCTTCGCCCACAAACACCTCCTGGGGGGGGCTGGGGGGGCCCTCGCCCACGGCGTTGTACACGCTCATGCGGATCTCGTAGCGCCGGTGCTTGCTCAGGTCTGAGGGGAGGGGGAAGGGGGAGATGGGGTGAGTGGGGACCCCTCTGCGGCTGGCACTGTGGGGGTCCCAGCAGAGCCCCCCCAGCGAGCCCTCCCCAAGGAGCAGAGGCCCCTGGGCGCAGGGCACGTGGTTTTCACCCCACGCATGGGCAGGCGGCAGGGAGGGACACGCAGGGGGAGGTCATGGGGAGCGGTGACTTACTGTCCAGCTCATACTGGGTGAGGGAGACCTCGCTGAGGTTGTGCACGGCGTAGGCGGCTGGGCAGCACGGGACAGAGAGAGCAGGTTAGTCCCGAAGGCGGCACGGGTGGGCTCCTGCCTCCGAGCACACACCCCAGGGCGGGCCAGGGGTCCCCCCACAAGGGCCCTGTCACCCCCAGGTGCCAATGGGGCCATCACAGCGCTGAGGAGCCTTCAGCCTCATCCCCTGAGCAGGCATGAGCCCGGGTCTGGGCGTCGAGGTCTCCACAGGGGGTCTGACTGCGGGGACGGGGGGCGAGGTGCTGCCTTGGGCTCTGCCTTTGTCACTCATGTCCCTGCTGCCCCCTGAGGGGACGTGACCACCTGTTGCCTTCGGGGTCTGAGGACAGCAGCACACACGCAGACACCCAGGTTAGGCACAGACACGTGGACCCCTGCGCTATGGGGACACAAGGAGGGGAGCTGAGCACAGCGGGACGGAGCCAGCAACTTCACAGACAGGGACCACGGACCTGGTGGCACGAGGGGCCCGGTGACAGCTCCGTGGGGCACAGCCTGACCCCGACAGCTCCAGGCTGGTACCCGAGAGAGGCCGTGGAGTGCAGGATGCTGCCCTGCCCCTGCCCCCCAGCCATGCGTTCCCCCAACTCGGTGGGACCACAAGCACTCACGGGTGAGCTCGGCCCAGGTGGCGCTGGGGTTGCCGACACCGCGCAGGGTGAAGCCGCGCAGGCTGTCGTACACCAGCTCGCGGTAGCGGAGGCGGAAACCCAGCAGGATCCCGTTGATTTTGTCCTCAGCCGGAGGCTGCGTGGGGAGGACAGTGAGGGGCTGCTCCCTGGCACCCCGAGATGGTGTGTGACACCTCGTCACGCCGTGACACCCTGCAAGGCGGAGGGGACGGTACCTGCCAGCGGATGAGCACCGACGTGGTGGTGTGCGGGGTGACGGAGAGGATGGTGGGGGCTTCCTCGGGGGCTGCGGGGGAGAAGCGGACAGTGAGGCTGCGGAGATGCCCTGGACATGGATGGGGGATGCCCTGGGCACGGGGGGTACCCCCTCTCCCCGCCCCAGGAGCTGCAGCCTGCACTGACCCGCCTGCAGGGTGGTGAGAGACTCCGACTCCTCGCTGTACTCGCTGTCCCCAATGTCGTTCGTCGCCTTCACGCGGAACTTGTAGGAGGTGAAGGGCTTCAGCCTGGACAGAAGCGAAGTGGGTTGGTGATGGCGAGGCCAGTGGATGAGCCAGTGAACCACCCTCCCTCCCTCCGGGCCCATGGGCTGCTGCTTTCCAACCGCTTGTTGTCGGATGGGGAAACTGAGGCACGGGGCAACCACCCAAAGCAGAGCCCGTCATCTCCCCCCCCACCTCACCTGTCCACGACGAAGGCGGTGGCGTTACGGCTGACGGAAGCGGAGTGCGGCGCCCACTCGCCGTCGGGCAGCTCGCGGGTCTGCACCGTGTAGTAGCGGACAGGGGAGAGCCCGTCGCTGCCTGGCTCCCAGGAGAGCAGCACGCTGCGGGCTCGCACCTCCTCCTGCCGTGCCAGCGGCTTCCCGGGGGGCTGCGGGCGGTCTGGGAGAAGCGAGGGGCTGGGGGCACCACGGGCACGGGCAGCCCCCCACCACTGCGGGCTTGGACACCCCCCCCACTGCCCCCCTCCACCCCGCCCCGCATTACCTCTCTTCTCCGTGGTCACCACGAGGGCTTCGGCCACCTCGCCCCAACCCTTGCGGGTCTGCGCCGCGATGCGGAAGAGGTAAGTGGCCTCGGGCTGGAGGCCGGTGGCCACGTACTGCCGGGCGCTGGGCTCCAGCACCTCCACGGTGGCCGCGGTGGCTGCAGTGGTGTTGAGGCAGTGGCTGACCTGGTACGCTGCAGGGAAAGGAGCAGGGCACGGTGGGGCTGGCGGCGGGGACACCACGCTGGTCCCCCTGCGCACGCCTCCCTCCTCCATCCCCGGCCACACACGGGGCCAGCAACGAGGGGGTTTTGGCTTCCTGCACAGGGGAGCTCACGCAAAGCCTGCCAAGTGGGGACAAGGGGCTCCGAGATGCTCAGGGGATCTCGGGGAGCCAACCCCTGCTCCCACAGGACCTCTGCACCCCTCTGTGGAGCCTCCCGGTGTGGCACAAGAGGGAAACCCCCCCACCTACCCAGGATGATGCCGTTGGGTGCGGCAGGCGGCTGCCAGATGAGCCGCACCAAGGTGGTCCTCACTTCGGGGAAGAGGATCCCTACGGGGGGCCCGGGCACTGGAGCAGGGAGAGATGGGGTTCAGCGGGGAGCACACGGGTGCCAGTCCCCATCCCCTGGGAACCGGAGCCCTGGGAGGCCTGGCCAGGGTGGGGAGAGGGATCACCCCAGGGAACTGGGTGAGGATGGGGCACCCAGGGACACCCCCCCCCCCAGCCCATTTGGGTCTCTCTGAGCACCCGGGTGCTGTCACCCACCATCATCCAGCGTCCGCTCGAGGACAGGGGGCCGGCTGGGGACGCCGTCGCCCATCCTGGTGAAGGCCAGCACGCGGATCTCGTACAGCGTGTATTTACCCAGCCCGGTCAGCTGGGCACTGCGGGAGGCATTGCCCTCCGCCAGCCAGAACCGAGCCTGTGCATCCGCCTCCTTCTCCTTGTACATCACCTGCAACAGACCCCGTGGGACACGGCCACAGCCCCTGGGAGCCCCCCCCAAGCCCCCCCCCACCCCAGGATGGAGCAGCGTGGCCAGGGCTGGCACCATCTTTTTGGAGGTGATGCAAGGAGGGACCTGGAAGTCTGCAGGGTGATTCCCCCCCAGAGAAAACCACCCTTCCCAGGTCTGTGGGTGAGGCTGGCAGGGCACAGGCAGGGCTGCAGGCAGGCAGAGTCACAGCACCAGGGCTAGCATAGCTGCTCACCTTGTAGCCCAGGATGAGGCCGTTGCAGTCGGCCTCGGGGATGTCGCTCCACTGGACCAGCATGCTGCTGGAGCTGGTGGCCAGCACTGACACGTTGCTGGGGCCAGAGGAGGGCACTGGTGGGGAGGGGGATGAGAGTGGGGGTCACTGGCTGGATCGGGCCGGGGCGGGGGGTGCCCAGCGCTGCGGGGTGGGCAGCGGTACCTGACTCCCGGGTGCGTCCCAGCACCGAGTGGCTCCAGGGCCCCAAGCCGATGGCGTTGAAGGCTTGGACCTGCACCCGGTACTCGGTCCACTCCTCCAGGTCCTCGATGGTGTATTCCCGCTCCACGCGGTCGGGGATGACGTGCAGCGCCGGCTGCCCTCGCCCGTCCGAGCGCGCGTACCGGATCTTGTAGCCCACGGAGTCGGGGTTCCCGTTGTACTCCTGCTCCAGGAGTGGCTGGCCCAGACGGGCACCGTCACTCCCCAGCGCCCACAGCCACCCCAGCCCCATCCCCACTCTCCCACATGCCCCCATGAGCCTTGTGCCCCCCTCCTTAGCACCGTGTTCCCCCCCCTCACCATCCAGCGCAGCCACAGGCTGGTCTCACTGGCCGTCCTCAGGGTGACGTTGGCAGGTGCCACATCTGGGGGGGCCTGCAGGGTCTGGATCCTCCGGGAGGGCAGGCTGGGGGGGCTGGTACCCACGATGTTCACCTGCCGCATGCGGAAACTGAGAGACGAAAATGGGGTGGGGGGTCACGGCGGGGGGCGAGAGGGCTCCGGTCCCCTGGGCAGGGACACCACGGCGCCGTCCTGGCCACTCGCCTGTAGTAGGTGTAGGGCTTCAGGTTGGGCACCTCCATGGAGCGGGCGTCGGGCTCGTTAGCCAGCTGGTGGACGAGCCCCCACTCTTCGGCCTCGCCACTCTGACCCACCTGCGGGACAGGAGTGGGGTCAGCTGCCCCCCCAGCACCCCCCCACTCCCCGCCAAGCCGGCCCGTACCTGCGCCTCCACCTGCCAGCGGGAGATGGAGGTTTTGCCGTCATAGCCTGGGCGAAACTGGAGGGTGACGGAGCGGGGCCTGATGTTGGAGATGCCCAGGTTGGTGGGGGCACCGGGGAGCTCTGTGGGGAGAGGGCAGGGCAAGGAGGGGTGGCACCAGCCCCCCCAGCACCGCGCCCGCAGCCCGCCGGCATCCCCGCGCCACCGTGCTCACCTGGCGGCACCCCCGAGGAGATGGTGGAGGAGGAGAGCTGGCCCTGGCCCTTGGAGGTCATGGCAGCCACCTCGATGGTGTAGGTGGTGAGGGCGGTGAGGCCGGTGACGCGGTACTCCAGGGTGACGTTGGGCAGGTAATGGGTCACCCGCGTGTTGGTGCGGTTGTACTCCTCCCAGGAGATGCGGTAGCCTGGAAGGTGCCTCGGCAGGTCAGGGCCCCCCTTATCACCCACCCCCAGGAGCTGAATGGGGCCAGGGGGAGATGCTGTGGGGCAGGAGGAGGACCAGGGGGAGATGCTGCAGGGTGGGAAGGGGATGAAGGGGAGATGCTGTGAGGTGGGAGGAGGACAAGAGGGAGATGCTGTGGGGTGGGAAGGGGACCAAGAGCAGATGCTGTGGGGCAGGAGATGCTGCATGGAAGGAAGGGAACGAGGAGGAGATGCTGTGAGGCGGGAGGAGGACAAGAGGGAGATGCTGCAGGGTAGGAAAGGGATGAAGGGGAGATGCTGCGGGGCAGGAGGGGGACCAGAGGGAGATGCTGCAGGGTGGGAGGGGGACCTGGGGGAGATGCTGTGGGGTAGGAGATGCTGCAGCGCAGGAGGGGGACCAGGGGAAGATGCTGTGGGGTGGGAGATGCTGCGGGGCAGGAGGGGGACTAGAGGGAAGATGCTGTGGAGTGGGAATGGGGCCGATGCAGGAGCCGGGTACCCGCCGGCACTCCCTCACCCGTCAGGATGCCGTTCTTCTCCAGTGGCTCCTGCCAGCTGACCTTCAGGGACGTGTCCAGGATGTCGCTGAAGCTGAGATGTCCCACGGGGCCAGGCACTGCCCAAAGACACCCAGGCTCAGCACCCAGCCGTGCACCCAAGGGCAGGAGCCCTCAGCACCCACGGGACCCCCAGAAGGAGCAACGGAGGGGGCTCCCCTCGGATGGGGCTTCCCACGGCTCGGCAGCACCCCCGTTCCACGTCCCCACCGGCAGCACCGGTGGGACCCAGTCGCCCATCTCGGGGCTGTCCCCACCCTCCCCGGCGTGGGCAGGGTCCGTCCCGCGGGCACGCAGAGCCTCCCCGTACCGTCCTCGTGGGTGCGCACCAGCTGGGGGGGGCTGCGCGGGCCGTCCCCCGGCGTGGTGAAGCAGAGCACCGAGGTGAAGTACTCGGCGAATTTCCGCAGCCCCGCCACGTAGCCCACGTGGACGCTGTCCTGGAAGTTGGGCCGCACCGTCACCACCGTCGCCTCTTCCTCGTGCTCCGGCTCCCAGGCGATGAGCTGCGGGAAGAAGGAGCTGGGACGCCGAGACCGGGCACATCGGTACCACAACCACCATCCTCCAGCACCTCCGGGCCTCCTCGTATTTATTCAGAGGTGATTAAATATCAATTAACAGCGCAGGGAGCACTCGATGCCTTTAACAGAGCGTGTTTACCCGCACGAGCCGACACGGAGCGCGCGCTTTGTGATTAACTCCCATTGATAACGGCGCGTAATCACCCGCTCGCCTGCATTTAGGAGGGATGTTTGGGCATTTAATTGGTATTGTGCAAGATAGCCTATAGCAACTTAATTAAATACTAATTAGGCCCTAAAAATACTAATCAAAAATACTAAGTGGCATTTAATAAGAATGTTAAATATCCTACTTGCTGTGGTTATCTCATTCAGCGGCAATTAAATTCCTGAACTTCTTTTGAGTGGATTAAGAAACAAGTTTAATGTTTTAATTCAATTTAATTAATGTAAATTTGAATTAATTGCGATTTGGAATTAATTACAGAGCATGGGAGACTCCAAGCCCATGCAAGTGTTAAATCTCAGTAAATACTATTTTAACAGTCGGGCTGGAACCAATTAAAATCTGAGGTTTCGGCGCGGAGGAGTCGAGCCAGTTTGTGGAGGTCGGCCGAGGGGTTTCCCCCCGCCCCGGCTGTCCCGTTTTTGGGGACACCCACAGGAATCGCCCCTCACCTTGTACCCCTGGTTGATGCCATTGATGAACTGGGGGCTGGGGGGGTTCCAGGTGAAGCGGATGGTGGTGGAGTTGGTGGCCTCGGCCTGCACGTTCCCCGGGGGCACGGTGGGGACTGCGGGGACAAAGGGACAGGTCACAGCGGCTCCCGCTGCGCGAGGTCCCCTCCATCAGCCAGGCACCCGCAGCGGGAGGACCCCGGGCACCCAGGGTGATGCCCCAAGTTGCCCCTGGCCCCCCCTCCCCAGCACATCCCAGTCCCCCAGGACTCCTGCCACTTGTCCCCAGCACCCCCACGGCACAGCCTAGTGAACACCAACCCCCTGCCCGTCCCTGCCCGTCCCTGCCTACCTCCCTGCAGCGTCCACTCGGTCACCTTCATGCTGTACACCCCCAGGCCGGCGCTGTTGTACGCCGCCACCTCGATCTCGTAGTTGGTCCAGATGATGAGGTCCTCCAGGAGCAGGTTGTTGACGTCAGCGTTGGTGATGTTCTTGAACTGGTAGCCCACGGGCAACCCGGCCAGGCAGTACCTGCAGACCAGCGGTCGTCAGAGCTGCTGGTGTCCCCACTTAGCACCCCAGGATGCCGGGGATGGGACACCCGGTGCCCACCGGATGATGTAGCCCTTGAGGACACCGTTCTGGTGGCTCTCGGGGGGCGGCTGCCACTGGATCATGATGGACTGGTTGGTGCGGCCGCTGGCGATGACGTTCTGGGGGGGCGCGGAGGGGGGCTCCTCGGGCAGGGACACCCTGCAGGGGGACGAGGTGGGGGTGAGCACCCAATGCCGCCAGCCTCCCCTTGGGCCCCCCTGGCCACGTTTCACCTCTCCGTGTCCTTGCTGAACTGTCCCCTGCCCACGTCGTTCACGGCGCAGAGGCGGAACTGGTAGGAGCGAGCAGGGACCAAGCCCCTCACCACCACCGACGTCGACTCGGGGTCCACGCTGGCCAGCAGCACGGTCCAGGGTGCGTCTGTGGAAGCGGGGGGAGAGGTGGGGGGCAGCAGGGTGGAGTGTGGCATATTGGAGGACCCAACCTGCAGCACACTGGGGTCCCCTCCCCAGCTGATGAGTCCCACAGGGCCCAAGCTCCCCGCAGCACCCCTTGCCCCCCAGTGATGCCAGAGCCTGGGTTTTGCCCGGGGCCGGGGGTGCTGGAGCGCAGCCCCTTACTGTTTTCGGAGACCTCCACGACGTAGCGGAGCAGGGGGCTGTTGCCATCGAAGGGCTTGGCCCAGGTGAGGTTGATGGCCCGTTTCTCCAGGGGGCTGAGGGCGGCCACGGGGCTCTCAGGGGCATGGGGGAGCTGCCTGGACGGGGAGGGGGGTTAGGGAGGGGGTGGTTAGGGAGGGGGTACAGCCCAGGGTGTGGGGTGTGGGTGGCGATGAGGGGTGGGGGGGGTCTCACCGGACACGGAGGTGGGCGCTGCGTGAGTCGTTGCCCCCAGCTGAGAGCACCTTGCAGGTGTAGGTGCCGATGTCACCCGACCAGGTCTGGGAGATGTGGAGGGTGCCCGTCTCGTCCAGGCGCAGCCGTGGGCCGCTCTCCGGGCTCAGCGGTGCCCCGTCCTTCTCCCAGACGTACCTGTACCAAGGAGGGGGACCCAGGAGTCCTGGCACCCTGCAGCCCCCCCCAACAAGGAGCGGGGACCAGGGGTCCCACCGACGTGCCAGGCTCCCCGTGCGCAGGGCACCAGGTGGCACTGCAGGACCAGCAGCGCAGGGCTGGCCATGGTAGCACCCCCCAAGGCAGCCTTGGGGAGGGGGGGCCCAGAACCCCCCCAAACCCTCCCAGTCCCGTCACACACACCTGACGTCCACGCTGGGGTCGTGGGTGACCCCGCAGCTCATGATGGCTTTGGTCCCCTTGATGACACTCTGGTCCTGGGGGGGGTCGGTGATGCGTGTCCTTGCTGCAGAGGTGGGGGGGACAGGGTGAGGTAGTGGCACTGCCCGGGGTGGCAGCAGCAGGGGACAGCCCACACTTGCACCCATCCGAACTGAGCAGCCACGTGCTGGTGCCCACCCTTGGCATCCCCAGGGAGCTCCATCCTGCACCACGCACGGCAGGAGACAGGCAGGGCCCATCCTGCCCCGGTTGCCCGCAAGCAGGGCACAGGCACAGCCAGGTGACATGGGCACGTTGGCAGGTGCCTTACCCCAGACGACCAGGTCAGCAGACGCCTCGTCCACGCCGCGGGAGTTGGTGGCCAGGCAGGCGTAGGTGCCGGCGTCGGCGAGGTGCGCGGGGCTGACGAGCAGGCTGCCCGACTCCAGCAAGGTGAAGCGCGGGAGCTGCACTGAGCCGCTGGCCAGGATCCGCTCCCCTGGGCAAGATGGGGGAGCCCCATCAGCTCTCAGTGCCCCAGCCACCAGCCAACCAACTGATCCAGTGGCCACGGAGCCTGCAGAGGTTGCCCCGGGGCCATGCAGACAGGCAGGGATGGGCAGAGCGGCCGCCCCAGCCCCTTTACCTTTCTGCCACGTGATGGCCGGGCGCGGAGCCCCCGAGGTCTCGCAGTTGAGGATCACGGACATGCCGTCGATCACCGTGCTGTCCTGGGGGCCCCTGGTGATGTTGGGGGCGATGCCTGCAGGGCGGACAGACACACGGCCACCGCTGAAGCTCTTCCTGGCACCCAGCCTGGGGCTGACCCACTCCGAGGGGAGTCCCACCCCCACGGGAGGGTGCACGGAGCCCAACTAGGGGGGTTCCAGGTTCCCCAGGGTGGGGGTGGCTGGCACCTACTGGTCACGGCCAAGTACGTGGTGGTCTGCACCTCGCCGGCCGCGTTGCGGGCGAAGCACTGGAACATGCCGGTGTCGTCAGGGTCCAGCCCGCTGATCTGCAGGCTGCCGTCTGCCAGGAGCTGGAAGCGGGACAGCTTCTCCAGGCGGATGAGGGCAGCGTCCTTGTACCAGGCCATCTCGGGTGGCGGCACCCCTGCAAGGGCCGGGGCTCACGTCAGGCACACGGGGCCGCGGCATCATGGGGAGGGCAGCTGGGGAGCAGCTCACCTTTGGCTTGGCAGGGGATGGCCACCACCTTCTCCATCTCGGCCGTGATGTGCCTCTCTGGCTCCTTGACGAACTGCGGCGGCTCTGCAAAGGGAAACCCGGCGATGGGCAGGACCCACCATCAAACCACCCCCCCAGCGCTTCCCATCTCAGCCCCCGGGGCTGAGACCGCCCCCAACTCATTGCACGTGTGGTTTGGGCTCACCCAGGACGGAGAGGTAGGCGCCCTCGGCCACGGCGGGCACGCTGCTGCTGCGGAGCACGGCCTCGCACTCGTAGTAGCCGCTGTCGCTCAGCGCGGGGTTGAGGATGGTGAGGCGGCGGCTGTAGTCGCTGATGCCGCTGGAGAGAGGCACCCCGTCCTTCTTCCAGATGATGTGCAGCTTGATCAGTGGCCTGGGGGCACCAGGAGCACGTCAAGAGCCAGCCCCAGCCCCCCCAGCCCCTGAAAAATCCCCCCTTTTCTCCATCGCACAGGACCCAGGAGCCCTGCAGGGGGGAAGGAAGGGACCTGGGGGCACCCTGGGGCTGGGCGATGCCAACAGGGAGATGCCCCATCCCTGTCCCGCCTGCCCCAACACTACTCGCCTGGCGTTGGCCACGCACTCCATGGTCACCTCCGAGGTCCCGGCCACCACGCTGGTGTTCCTGGGTGGGACAATGATGGTGGGTGCGATGGGATCAGCCGGGCCACCCACGTCTGGGGAGAAGGAGGCCAGAGGGACAGCCATCAGCACCCCCTGCTCACCCCCCTGGCACCCCAGCCAGGCTGATGGGGCACCCAAAACCCGCCTGGCTCACCCCAGCCAGGCTGACGGGGCACCCAAAGCCCCATCCCGCTCTGCCTGGCACAGAGGAGACAAAGGTGACAGGGACCAAAGGGCCACGGGCTCTGCTCTCCCGTGGGACAGGCAGGTCCAGCCCATCCCCTTGGCATCAGGGTATGTGCATAGCTCTCCCTAAGCCCTCTCCTCCCACGGGAACCCCGTGGCACCCCATGGCCCCCGTGGCCACAGCGTGGCAGCGCTGGCCGGCGGGGAGGAGGGAGATGGGGAGTATATAAAGCAAAATGATTGCAACAATAAAAAACCCTCATGTAGGCACTGTAAAAATGTGATCGGCTTGAAAGCTGCTGATATAGCTGAATCCATAAACATGGGCTCCAGGTTGTTTATTACGCGCCGGGACGCCGAGGTACAGAAAAACAGATTAATGGGGCGGGAGGGGAAGGGGGACAGGCAGAGCCCTCTGCAGAAACGGATAAACTCCCCCACCCCAGAGCAGCGGGAGAGACGATGGGATGAGAGAACCGGGAGGACCGATGCCACTTCGGGGTGGGCTACCAAAACCTGAGCGGGGGCCAGGGGACCCTCGGCGAGGTTCTGCTGGGGCCAAGAGGAGCAGAGGGATGGGACCCAGGGGGGTCCCCCAGGCAGGGCAGGAGCGGGGCAGGGTGTCCCGCAGCAAAGTTGCTCCCCTTGGGGCTACCCTGCTCCATCCAGGGCACGGCCGGATCCTGCCCTGGCAGCGGGGCCGGAGCAGGGAGGCTCTGCCCGTGATACAATTAGCGCCTGCCAGCGCAGCCCAAAGTGCCTAAATAAATTTTGAGGCAGCTGAACTGTGAAGTCAGCAGAAGTCGGAGCCTCGGAAGAGATTTACTGCAAATTAAACCTGGGGGTGAGCCAGGCAGCGCGGGGGAAGTGGGGCTGGGGGGGGCGCAATGCCCCCCGCACTCACTGGCCACGCTCAGCGTGATGGGCTGGCTCGTCTTGTTGTCCCCGTTCTTGTCGTTCACCGCCTGCACGTAGTAACGTCCCGCGTCCGGGGCCACCGTGGAGAGGATGACGAGGGTGTTCTCCAGCGTGATGGCTCTGCAGGGACGAGCGGGAGGGGCGAGACGGGGATGAGAACCCGATGGGGACACTGAGGCAGCGAGCTGGGACCTGTGTTCCCCCACCCAGCACCCACTCGGGGCACCCACGTGGGACAGGCAGGCCCCCCAGCCTTCCTCCTGCCTGCCCCAGGCACCAGCCCCGGCTCAGTCCCAGACAAGAGCCAGGACTGAGCCCCACACCCCCCCCACCCAGCAGAGCACATCGGACGGTGCAGATTAATAGGAATTTTTTTTTTTTTTTCTTATGGAACGATCTAATCTGCTGGAAACATAAAATGGTTTGGGAAATATATTTTTTTACCATTAAATATGAGATAAAGGAGTTTTATCTCCTCAATCCTGCTTTGCAAATAGAAAGGAGACCAGTTCAATTCCTGCATAATGTGGGTTACAAATTCAATTCCCACACGCTGCGTCTGCCAGCGCCGGGCTCGCTGCTCCGGTAGTGCCGGGGCCTGCTGCAGCCCCACGGGGACACCCAGCACGCCGGCTGCCGCCCCGGCACATGCTGTGTCCCTTTCGCCCGCCCTCCTCCCTCTTACTTTCTTTTTTTTTTAAAAAAAAAAAAAAATCATTTCCCCAATGACAAACAGAGCCATTAGTCGCCAAGCCTGTCTCCAGGTTTGCGCTCAAGACGTTTGTTAAACATCCTTATTGCAACACGGGTAACGCAGCCACCCCCGGATGCCGGGGGGGTGCTGGGGGGATATCGGGGGGATGCTGGGGGGCACTCACATGCGGCTGCTGGGGGAAATCTTCCGGCCATCGCGGAACCAGGTGACCTGGGGCTGGGGGAAGCTGGCGATGCGGGGGGCGCGGATGACGGCCGCCTCCCCGTGGGACACGCTCTGCTGCGTCTCACTGTCCTCGAAGCTCCCCATGTCTGCAAATAGGTGGGAAATCATGTCAGGGCTGGGGGCGGGGGGTGGAAGGCGGGGGGCAATGCACCCCAGGAGACGCAGCAGGGTCCGGCTGGGGAGCAGGCTGGAGGCTACGGGGATGGGCTCCCCCAGGGGGTGCAGAGGGGCTGCCCTGGGCTCTGCTCCCCGCTCCTCTCCTGGGCTGGGGTGGTGGTGGGGCAGCTCGGCCCCCCCACACTGCTCCTGCGTGCCCAGGGCTGTTCACCCCCCGCTCCAGCGCTGCAGCACCTGGAGCTGCACAGCCCCGTCACCCCCACCAAGGATGGGGTGCAGCCGTGGCAGGGAGGACTCAGTCCCAGGGTTCCCCGGCATCTCCCCCTGCCCCAGCCCCTGGCCCAGCGCCGGCAGCATCCTGGCACGACCTTGGCTCCGCGGGCAAGGTTGGGGCACCCGCTGCCTCCATCCTGCCCGGCCCTTCGCAGGCTGGAAGTGCACAGCAGTTGAAAACGGAGGGAAGCAGGGTGCATGGAGAAGCAGGGGGGTAGGGGATTTTTATTGACTTCCCTTAATTGCTGTAATTAAAAACATGTAAAGAATCTTTTTTTAACGACTTTGCCATTATCATTAGTTGTTAGCACAGCTGCCTTATTAATTTCTCATTAGCTTCCTGATCTGTCATAGCTCCTCAGGAAGGGGTTTAAGGGGACAGGACGGGGGGCATCCTGCTGGGGAAGGGGTGACAGAGAGGGAGCAAGTCCCCTGGGGCGCAGAGCCAGCGTCCTGGGCCTCAGCACCCTCCTGTCCTGCTTAAACCCCCCCACGGTGCCTCTGCATCACCCCCCCAGCGCAGCCCCCCAGGCTCTGGCCTATCCCACTTGGGTCCTCTCGTTGGCAGGATCCGTGCCGAGCCGGAGCAGCAGCACCGGGGACCGAGTCCCCAGCCCGGCTGCCCTCGCTTCGGCGCTGACGGATGCAGCCGCCCGGCCCCTGTTTGCTTTCAGTAACGATTATAAACGGTGTTTGCTCTCTGCGCAGCCGGCGAGGAGCGGGGCTGCTTTCACACTGCCAAGTGTTTCACCCCTCCAGGGAGCTGGAACCGCCTGCCTGGACGCGGTGCTGCGGGTTTCCCAGCCCCAGCGCTCTCTGCCTGCACCCCCACACCCTGCCCTGCCCGTGGGGTGCCTCCCTGCACCCCCAACCACCACAGCCCAACAGGGAAGAGGCAACAACAGCCCCATCGCTGCCAGCATCACTGCAAGGATGCTCCAGACTTGTGTGCTGGCCACGGGGTGCAGCATAGCCTGAGCCATCCTGCGGCTGGGTGTCCCCAGCTGGTCCCCCCCTGTCACTTACAGGCCACCTGCACCTCGGTCTGGCGCTGCAGGAGGGCTCCCAGCCGGTTGCGGACGATGCAGCGGTAGAAGCCGGCGTGCGTGCGGTCCAGTGACGTGATCATGTACCTGCGGGAGAGAGGAGCCACCTCAGCGGGGCGGGGGGACACATCCAAATCACTGTCCCAGCCCCCGGGAGAGGCTGCAGGTCCTACACAACCCCCACGTGAACTGCTGGGCAG
This sequence comes from Strix aluco, assembly GCF_031877795.1. NCBI lineage: Eukaryota > Metazoa > Chordata > Aves > Strigiformes > Strigidae > Strix > Strix aluco. The sequence goes on from NC_133951.1 coordinate 13,525,068, forward strand.
CAACCCCTGCGCCGGGTACCAGCTCCTTCCCCGAGCAGCGGCTGCTGGGGTTGTGCACATGCGTGTCCATGTGTGTCCGTGCAGGCACATGTGCGCACACACACGTGTGGGCACGCTGGGGAGATGACACAGTGTCCCTCGCCACCGCAGAGAGGAGCTGCCTTCGCTCCGGTGGCCCGGTGCAGGGAGGGGGATGTGGATGGTGGTGGCTTCGAGCTGTCAGAAGCAGAGGTGGCTGCTGGGGACCTGGCACCCGCTGTCCTGACCCCTGCGCTGAGCCCCAGCGGTGTGTGGCAGAGGCACGCCGGGGGCTGCTGGGGTCTGCCGGGGTCTCTCCACCTCGGCCCTGCATGCAGCCAAGCCCAGCACCACTCCAATTAGCCGGGGCTGAGCTGCCTTATCATCCCCAGCCACTGCTCTTATCAGCTGCCAGCAGCTGATAAGCAGATAAAGGAAATAACCACATCTCGACTCGCCCAGAGCATCACCCTGGGTCCCTAAGATGGACCCGGTTGCCACCAGACCCACCCCGAGCAGCCCCCACCCCCAGGAGGGACGCATCACCAGCTCCATCACCCCCCAAAAGCGGCTGGACCACCCCCCCAGCCCCACCAGCCTCACAGATGGGTGACCCTGGGGGGGACAAGCAGGCGCCGCAGCACCACCTTCCCGATGGGGAGCGCTTGGAGATAAAGCAGAGAGGGAATAAATAAGCAAGCTCAACCCTCCTTGCCCAAAATCTAATCTCACATTAAAACACGCCGCGGGCTGTTTCGGCAAAGCTTTGTTTGTTCTTTTGATAACTGAGCGTAAATTAAACTTTCATAAGACACAAGGAGCACGTCCCCTCTGCCGGGAAGCCCCTGTGCCCACCTCCCCAGTGCAGGAGATGGTGCCGGGGACACGGGGCTCCCCTCACCCACCAGCACAGCGTGGCCGACACCCACCCCCCCACCCACGTGGCGTGCCGGGGGTCACCCATCCCTGCGGGAGAAGGGAGGATGCCCGTTGGGAACGAGTCCTTGAGTGTCACGGCTGATATTTAAAAATGATCCCTGGAGGCTTTAAATAAGATATTTCAATTCCATGGAGCTGTCAGGAACTGATGCGGACACCAGGAATAATGGGCCCGCTCTCCTTGGTGTGTCCTCATTAATAAATCACACGCAGACGCCGTGACTCCTAAAGACACGTGCGCACGCGGGTGGACGGACGGACACTCGCTGATGCTCATCTGTCCCCACGCAGACCCCCCTGCGTGGCCACCTCCTCACTGCCACGCCCCCCCCCCCCCCAAAACCCCTCACCCTGGGAGGGGGGGGCTGCCGCAAAGCCCCCGGCCCAGCCCGTGAGCCACCCTGTGGCACCCAAACCGTCCCCTCCCCTCCCTCGGGGCTCACGTGCACCCACGTGCGGAGCAGCACCCACTGACGCGCAGCCCCATGGCACCGCCTTGTCCCCACACGCTGGGAGCCAGGACACCTCCGTGGGCACCGGGAGCCTTCGCCCTGCCGTTGCGGACGCCCCCACAGCCCCAATTAACGGCGCCTCGTCCCTGTGCCACCGGAGCTGGAGGAGCTATTAAGGAGCCGAGCTTGTGCACGCACCTAAGCGGCTGAAAATAGCTGGGAGAAAGGAAATCAATTACCGGGCGCAGCCTGGCCCGCAGTCATTAACCAAATACGAGCAGAGATTTTGTTCTCTGCCGCTCAGCTTCCACCGAGGCTTTTATCCAAGACCGCTCTGATTTGATTTCCTTCCCCCATCACGCCCAGCTGTAACCGGTCACCGATTTCACCCCTTCGCAGGGCGATGTGCTGCGGGCAGGAGGAGGGGTGAGGCGTGCAGCCCCAGCACCCCACGCAGCCCCCCCAGTTTGAGCAAGCTGGAGCAGCCACGGTTGCTCCTCCGTGGCCAGGAGCTCCTGGCTCCCCCGTGCAAGCTTTGGGCTGATCCCACGTCGGGGTGGCTTTTTTGCCCCATCCACTGACCCAGAGGCAGGTTTTGCGCCGTGTGAGCGGGGCTGGAGGTCCGGCCGTGCTCCCGGCACAGCCCTTGCTGCTGACTCGGCTGTTTCAGGGGTTTGGTTTGGAAAGACAGAGGTTGACAGGGCATCGTCTGCGGGGAAAAGCGCTTCCGAAGCGAGGAGTGACCCCAGGCTTCAAAAAAAATGCACTGATGGCAAAGAGCAGCGGACTCCAGGGTGGGTCAGGAAGCGGCTGTGCCACGCTCAGCCCCGGGGTCAGGAGGGGACTCCGGAGCCAGGAGCTCGGTGCTGGGGGAGCGGCGGGTTTGCAGAAGCAGCCGGCCAGCGGAAGGCTTTTGGCACCGGATCGATCTGACAGATGGATGTGCTGCACCTCGGGAACGACGACCTCTCCATCCATCCATCCATCCACCCACCCACCCACCCAGCAGCTCCCCCGTGGCGAGACAGGGCCCAGCGCCGCCATCAGCCGGAACCCCCCCACCTCACCGCGTGACCCTGGCAAGGCACCGGCACCGCCGAAACGCTCGGCACGGCAGAGCTGCTGCCGGTGCCGCGAGGGCCCTGCTCCGGCAGAGCGATACCCCGGCTGCTGCTCCCGGCTCTATTATTGTAGGGTTGCTGAGAAGCGCGGGGCTGACGCTGCCGAATTATTATTAGATTGAGGGGGTGGAGAGGGGCCGGGAAAAGCATCAGCCAAAGGATTTGATCCATCAAATTGAAAGCCAGAAGAGTGCAGAAATCTGTGTGGTTCTTCCAATGTCACCCAGTAACACCAACAGCTGGATCGGATTTTGGATATAAGCACATCGGCACGGTCCCCTTTGATTAATATCCTGTATAACGACTAATTAATTGTAGAGGGGACATGTATTTGAATAGTTACTGTGCAATAATGAAATGTCAAGTGAGCATTAAAACACACTTAGCAAAGGTTTAACGACTCCCAGCATCCGCGCCACGCGCCCCAGCACCTCCGCCCGCGCCCAGCCACGGCGCTGGGCTGCCGCTCAATATGTTTTTAAATAACCCCCCTGGTATTTCATCAGCCCCTGTTAACTGTATTATTGGATCTCAATTAGCTCCTGATTGGAAAGCGTTCCGTTTTGACACGCGCGGCCGGAGCCGCCGCCTCTTCGCTTGCCGATAGTGTTTCCCTTCGGTCAGGGGAATTCGGCGGGTGCCGGCAGCCCTGTAAATCGCTGCCTCAATTGGCCCTGCCAGAACAATGAGCCATTTAATAATTAATGCCCACCTATTAATCTGCCACCCTCCTGCAGAGCAGAGAGGGGAGTGAGCACACAAGCCTCAATCCGTGTTGTGGCATCCGGAAGGCTCCGGTGGGTCCCTCACCGGGAGCTCGGTCACCGCCACCACCCAGCTCAGGTGGCATCTTTGGGTCTGAGAGTGCCCCACGGGTCTCCTCGCTGAGCTCATGTGAGATCCCAGCGAGGAGATCCCTCCATCCCCTTCCCCCCACGCCTCCTGCCAGCCCCGATGCCCACGCAGCTCCCAGCAATCGCTGCCGCTTGCTCACACCCACCCCCTCCATGTTCCCCTCAAAGCCCAGCAAGGCAGAGGGAGAGGCAGGAGCCTTCACAGCACCAGCATCCCCAGTAAAGCCCACCCAGTGCTGCCCAGTACCGGCCTGGCACTGCCTCACCGCCACTCCTGGGGCTTTGCCACAGGTGACAATGCCGAATGTGAAGCTGGCCAGGGTGGAGCCACAGGCACCAGGAGCTCACTGCTGAGCTCCCCCTCAGCCTGCCTGCAACCCCCCTGATATTTATCAGCTCCCATTAATTATATTATTGAATGGCAATTAGCTCCCCGGGGGGAGGGCTGTGCTTCACACCTGGGCTGGCAAAGAGCTGGTCCAGCCGTGCTCCCGGCGAGCACAGGCACAGGTTGGGGTGAACCGCCCCCTTTTCCCCCAGGTCTGTGATTTTGAAAGGGTCCTGGCTCCATATTTTACATAATTTGGGGACAAAGTATGGCCACCAAACATCTGGGGTCCTCAAAAGGCCACAAAGACTTGAGGGGGGTCCCATGCGTGCAGCATGCCGTGTTCCCTGCGTCCCCAGGGGACATGCACCCTAAAACACCCCAACCCAGCAGGCTGGGGGGTCCAAACAGCCCCAAATCAGCCCCTCCTCGGTGAGCCCATGCAGGGCGGCTCCTGCCAACCCTCCCCACGCACGGGAGCAGACAGAGGGGACACGACGTGCTGGAAACCAACCCTGGAGCTTGGGGCGGGGGGCTTGGGGAGGGGCTGGAGGCGTTGTGCTGTGCCCAAAAAAGCCAGGACAGCGCCGGGAGCTCAGTCGTGCAGACCTTGCTTCGCTGGGGGAAGGCACTGTGAGCGCCGCGGCGGCAAAGCCGGCCAGCGTCGGCGATGGAATTACACCTTCCCAGGCTCCGAGCTCCCGGCAAAGGGGATCTGGGCTCTTGGGAAGAGGCGGGGGATCCTTTAGTAGCTGCTGGGCTCCTGCACCAGCTGCAGAGGGACGTGGGGAGGGGAAAGAGGGCTGATTTAGTAGATAGAAGATGCATCTCTACGGATGGGAGTCTGTCCAGAGGTAATCTATGTGTAAGGTAATTTCTGAAGGCAGCAGGACTCGATGCAACCCTTAATAGGACAATCTCATGTGATAAATTACCAGCCTCAACTAATCTGCATGTTAAATTTCTTGTATGAGAAATAAATATCCTCAATTCACCAGAGAAGCGCTTTCCTTCCGAGGATTTCATTAAAGACATCAAGCTGCCTGATTTGCATGTTATGATTCCTCATACGAGAAGAAGTCAGGCTCTGGAGAGCTCGCAGGAGAGCCCAGCACCGGCGAGATTATGCACGGAAAAACAGAGCCGGCCCTGGAGAGCACAGTGCCGGCGTGCCAGGGCACGGGAGCGGAGCGCGGGGGCAAGGCTCCGCCGCCCGCCCGCCCTGCCGTCACCTTAATGAAGGTCCCAGTGAGCATCGGAGGGGACGGGGTCTTGCTGTGGGGTCCCCAGGAGCAGGAGGCAACTGGGGTCCCATGGGAGAGCTGCCTCCACGCACCCCACGCAACGGAGGCAGCGAGTGGGTGAAGGCAGGCTGGTCCCTGATCACCCGCCATCCCCAGGGACGCTCCCGGCGCGGGGACGGGTCACTGTGCCCACGGTCCCCAATCCCTCCGTGGTCCCCGATCGCGCTTGACCCCCCCAGGGATGCTCCTGAGGGAGGTTGGCTCCGCAGGCACATGGAGCCGAGGTGGTCCCCGAGCCCCCCGTCGTCCCCAAGGATGCTCCCGAGGGCTTGGCTCCACTTGCCCGCAGCAGCACTGCCTTAGCCCTCGCCGGCTCAGGGCCAGGGCCCGGCCAAGCCCGTTCCCCACCTGCCCTTCGTCCCACGCCAACAAGTCGCTGGGGTGGCAAGCTGGTGGCTGAATCGCTGCGGGAAGGAAAAGGGCGGTCGCCATGGAAACGTGCTGCCAAACTGGGAGAGCGGCTCCTTCCCTTAAAACGTGGCGTGAGCTTGTCTGACCATCAGATGAGGATGAACCAGGATGGGGAGCGTGGGGCCGAGGGGGCGTGAGCCCCAGCCCACAGCCCCCAGGAAAATGGGTAAAACACACAAGGGCGGCTGCCAGCAGGATGCCCTGTGGCAGGGAAGGATTTGGGGAGGAGCGGGGAGGACATCGAGGACAAAATGCTCGGTGACATGCTGTCCTGCCTGGGAACCACGAGGTGATGCCACCAAGCCTGGCCGGCACCCCAGACACGGCCCCCCACCCCCCAGCACATGCTGCAGAGCTTGGTGCGTCCTGTCACGGGCACGGCCAGGCCCTGGGGAAGGTCCCTCCTGCCCCCGGAGTGGGGACACGCTGGGGGGCACGTGCCAGCCCCGAGCTGGGGGCAGGGACTGGCTGCACCCCACAGCCCTCACCCACGCTGCTGGAATCTGACCCCTGCACGGACAGGAGCATCCCTGAGCGTCCCCGGCCATCAGCACCAGCCCTCCTCTCTCCAAGGATTACTCTGTTTCTAAACTCGTTAACTTTTAATTACTACCTTCCCACTGCCTGAGCAGGCTGGCTCCGTGCCACCGACATCTCTATTAAAATTCAATTTCTGCCCATCATAACTAATTTTGGTACTTCGCCTTCCTCACCAGCAGCCTTCAGTTCCAGGCAAGATGTCCAAACTCTCATCGTGACACGTTAAATCCCCGCGGGGACCCGAGGACAGGCAGCAACGCCGATGCCAGCGGGTTGCGTCCTCGCCGCGGCGAGGACGGGTTAAAGCCAGGCAGCGATTTGCATAGAGGCTGTTTGCTTCATTAGCTGCGTTTGTTTGGGTTTTCCCCATGTGTGTGTTTATTTTCTCGCTTCCTTCCTTAATCCTTTCTGGCTGGATGCTGGAGCCGGAGGCGGGGGCCGGGGGGCTCAGGGGGAAGGGAGTCACCTTGGCGCGGGGACTGCGTGGCGCAGGACTCCGGGTGGCCCAGAGCAGAGACACGAGCGCTGGCCTCCTTCCTGCGCAAGGGTAAACTGAGGGACGGAGCAAACCCAGGAGCAGAGTGGAAGCCAGGAGTCCCCGTTCTGGGTTTGGAGGTGCCCCCCAGGCACCCTGAGATGGGGTCGGGGTCCTGACGCCCTTCTCCTGCCTGGGGTGGGTGGCTCTGCCCCAGCGCTGTGTGGCTGTCGCTGCACGGGCTCCGTGTCCCCCCACCCTGCTGTCACCACCGTCCCCACAGTCCCATTTCAGGGTTGACATTTTGGGGTGTTCCCGCTGCAGCTGGTGTGACTGCAGACAGGTGGGAGCTGCGGGAATCGGGGGGTTCAGCAGGGCTCTGAGCCTTGACACCAGGGCTGGGGACAAGGCACCCATCCCACGGGGCAGTCGGCACTGGGGTGAACACCCAGCACCGAGCCTGGGGCGTTGGGGACATCACAGAGCTGCAGCCACCATGGCGTGGCAGGGGACAGCCCCCCTTGTCCCCAAGGACACTACTCCAGCACCCAGCACGGCACACAGTGCCGGGGAGGGGACCCAGCACCCAGCAGAGCACACGGTGCCGAGGAGGGGACCCGGCACAGCACCCGGTGCCAGAGAGGGGACACATGGTGCTGGGGAGGGGACCCAGCACCCCGGCACAGCACCCGGTGCCAGAGAGGGGACGTCACCCAGCCACATTGTCTGCCTCGCTGGCATCCCGGAGCAGCCCCGCGTTGCCACAGCAACACGAAGCCTTTGGATTCAACGCCTTTAAAGGGGGAACGGCTCTTCTCGGGCTCAATTATTGATTAAAACAGAGAGGATGACACACGCACGCAGAAGAGATGGCGAGAGGTGCCCGCCTTGATTTAAAGGCGAGCTCCAAGCGGGCTGTGATGCGGGGCTGGCAGGATGGGTCGGCACACGGGGTCGGATGCCCAAACCCGGGGTGATCTCTCGTGCCGCCCTTTCTCGCTCCTTCCCCAGGTCAGGCCGCTCTCGGGGAGCCACGAGCCGTGATCTGCGGCCTGGTGTTAATCCCGCTCTGTGCAAACGCCTCCTCCCTGATGTTGAGCTGCTTAAATCCACCGTTTGCTCACCAAACAGAGGCGGCAGCTCCCGGCACGCTACCCGCTGCCTCCGCGCTGCCTGGGTGACATCCCCTCGCCGGGGGGACCGGCGATGCCCGCGGAGCCGTGGCGGCAGGGACAGGCATGCCGGGATTCAGCGCGGGTGCTCGGCGCTGGCGACTCACCGGTATTCCAGGGAGAACTTGGTGAGCTCCCGGCTGTTGTGCAGCCACTTGAACTCGAGGGGCCAGCTGCCCTCCGCCATGCAGGTCAGGACCAGGCGGTTCCCCTCCAGGTGGACCTGGCTGCGCACCGGCTCCGTCTTAAAGTACGGGGAGACATCATCTGCAGAGAGAGGGGGGAAAAGGGGTGAGAGATGTGCCCGGCCCCACAGCATCAGGACCACTTCATCACAGGCAGGACCGTAACTCAGCACCACATGGGCAGGGGGATGCTGGTGGCCACTTCCCCATCCCCCTGTGCCAGCCGGCGTGCCCAGACCCCTCCACTGGCCATTTTCCCCCTGCCCTGAGCCATTTCACAAGCCTGTCGACAAGGGCTTAGCCCATCTCGGGTTTATCTAAGCTGCTTGCTTTGCTTTATTCCTGGCGGCCTTTGTAGTGTTTCAGAAGCACTGAGCTTTTAACTCGGGGGGTGAAGGGGGCGGAGGGGCTGGGAGCGGAGTGAGACATAAACACTTACTCCTCTCCTGTTTTATTTGCTAAGTAAAACTATAAATCGAAACACACAGCTCCATTTTCTGCTTAACAAATGGAAGCCCTTTTACTTCAAAGACACATTCATATTCCCCAGCAGCTTTCAAGTGCGCTTTCAATCACGGCTTTGGGTTTTTTCTTTGGGGTAGGGCTTTGCTTGCTTGTGTGCACGAGCTGAATTCCTGCCACAGCTCTCTGCACCATCAGCTGCCACCAAAGCCCCGTGCCCGTGGGCTCAGCCTGCTCCAGTGCCCCACCACCCCGGGGGTGGGATGTCATGAGTTTGCAGGAGCTCAGAGGCACCCAGACACCACCAGCCCTGCACTGGGGGGGTCCCTCTCCTCTCCTCACTGGCAGGGCCCGGCTCCTGCGCACCCTGGGGTGCCCGCTTGCTGCACCCACGTGGAAATGCTCATCGGATTTACACCCGGCTGCCTGGTCCTGCCTGTCCCCAGGGTGGCCACAGAGGCGCTGAGTGCCAGGCAAGTCATTAGGCAGCGAAGGAAGGAGTGCCCACAGGCACCACGGCAGCTCAGTGCCCCCGCTGGAGGGTTTGGCACCGAGGGCAACTGGCTGCGAGCCCGGCCCAGAGAGCTCGTGGTAGCCCTGCGCTGGCCGAGCTGCAGCTTTTGGGGTGCCCAAGGAGCACACGCACACGCGTGTTGCTGGGATCTGTGCCTGGGCACGGTGCGTGCCACCTCTGCATGCGTGTGGGGGGGGTGTACACGCGTGTCCCCACCAAGCCGTGGCAGGAGCTTGACCTGCAACCCTGAGGCTTCGCCCACGTCGGGTTGGGGACCTGGGGGATCACCACAGCCCCCGGCTGCAGCCGTGGCACAGCCAGAAGCCAGCTCTGGGGCCAAACACCTGCATGAAACCAGTAAATGAGATGTGGACCAGACTGGGGTGGGGGGTGTCTGGCTGGGCTTGATGCAGCCGCTGCATCACCGCCACAAGGACCCACGGCACAACGGGCTCATCCCCAGGCAGCAGCGGTGGTCACGCACGCTTGGGCTGCACCAGAAACCACAGCACCACGGGGCTGTGCCAGCACCCAGCGTTGGGGAGGCGTTGGGGAGGCAGGGTGCTCCCGGCACACCTTCCCCTGGGCCCGCACGCCGTTTGCATACATCCTTAATTTGATTTTAAACAGCTAAGGCTCATCTCGCTTTGAAGCACCCGAGCCATCTGTTCTGCATTACGGGGTGAAAAATGGCGCAGAGGAGGAGAGGCGGCTCCTAATTCCATTATTGATCGCGCGATCGTTATCCGCCCGCGAAGGTCACAGCAGCCACCTCGGACCCAGCAGCTCCCCTGTGTCCCCCCCCGCAGCCTCCGCTCCCCTGGGAAAGCCAAAACTGCCCCCGCCGTGACAGGGGACAGTGGGGATGGGGGTCCCGGGTGCACTGGGGGTCTCTTGTTGGGGGTGACGGTGGCACCGGGCGCTGGCCGTGCTCCCCCGGGGTGGCTGTGCCCGCTCTCACCATCAGCGCGAGGGGAGAAGGGGGGGGCCCTGATGCTGAGGAGCACTGTACCCCCTCACACCCCAGCCCCTCCCTGCCTCAGTTTCCTTCCGCTCCCCGGCAGCACATGGCACCTCGGCTCCGCTCCGGGCAGGCCTGGGGGGAAGCTCCTCTCTCCCACCATCCCGGCAGCGTGACAGGCCATGGCACCACCAAATCCGGGGTGCAGTGGGGTGCCCACCACCCCCCCACCCCGCCGGCATGGCCGGGGGCTGTGATTCCCCCAGTCCTGGACCCAGTGGGAAGTTTCCTGGTGCATGACAGCCACACACCCCCCCCCCAAATGAAGGGTCATTACCACTAAATCCACCTCTCCCCCATCTGTTGTGACTATTTACACTCCACTTGCTAATTAGAGACTAATTAGTTGGTGCAGAAATTCATCACTTTCCAAACACAGGCAGCAGCAAGAGGCGTCCCGGGGAACATCTGCACATCTGCCAGTGGCACAGGCCGGTGCCGAGCCCCTGGGGCCACTGGCCGGGTGCCGTGCCAGCCCCGGCAGCCCAGCACTGTCCCCTCCATGCAGAAAGGTGCCACCAAACTGTGCCGTCCCCCTCCCGCCCGCAGTGGTGACCCCGGGGCTGAGCCGCTCCCACCGAGCTGCCGGCGGTGACGGATGGGATAAATGGGATGCCAAGAGCTGGCAACAGGGAAGGGGGACAGGAACGGGGCTGACCCCGGCTCCCCCCCTCCGCTGCCGATGACATTTTAATGCCAGGGCCTCCCAAGGCACTAATCCTGCCTAATGGGATCACAATCTTTGCCCCTGCGCTTTATTTACAGCAGGGCTGCCGGGAGCTGGGGCTGAGCCCCGTGCATTAGCACCAGGGAGGGGGCGCGGATGTAGGGCAGGGAGCCCCCGTCTCGCTGAAAAAGCAGTAATGGATCCTAATTCCTGGCGTAATGGGTAAGCTGGGAACTAAGCCCCCCTCTCCCCGGCTTCAAATCCCTCTTGATGGGAAGGGACAGGGAGTTTTAAGGCCAGAGGAATCCCGGAATGCTGCCAAGGGCAGGGCTGTGCCGGGCAGCTGGGGGCGGGGGGGGAAGGAGGGTGCACCCCCCCCTGCGCTCGGTGAACCCCAGCAAATGGAGATGAGATGGGGATGGGGGCACCAGGCCGGCTCCCCCCAGCCACCCCGAAGGACCAGCAGCTCGTGGGACCCCCAGGTCCTTCTCCACCTTCGCTGTGGATGCCTCATAAATAACACGATCGTCCCCCTCCCTCCCCACCGGCCCCTGTCCAGCCTGGCCAGTGCAGAGGGGCAGCCCTGGGATGGGGCTGCTCCCTGTCTGCACCCACCTTGACCTTGGGAGGGGGGACAGAGCTTCGCAGGGCTCCCGCATCCATCCCTGCCGGGGCAGCGCTGCCCACAAAGCAGGAGGGCACCCGGCCCTGCCACCGCGCTCCCGCTCCGGCCCCCCCGTGCCCCCCCAGCATGGGGAGATGGAGTTAAATCTCTTCTGCATCAGACTATCGCTGGCGCTTCGCAGCACGAAGAGATTAAAAAACAATAAAGAGAAAGAGAAACCCTCTGCTATAATTACCAGCCTTTAGCCGCCAGCGGAGGCAGGGAGGGAGGGAGGGAAGGGAAAAGGAGGAAAAAGAAACAGAGAAGAAGCAATCCACTAAAATTTTAATAGGAACCACTGCATTTAATTTAACGACACATTTTTTCAATTACCAGAATAATTGTTTTATTCATAAAACGAGTTTCAATAAGAGGGTAATTTTCCTTTGTTTTTATTATTCATTTGTGTAACATATTCGCGGCGCAGTTCCCCGGCGCCGCAGCAGCCGCTCTGCATCTGGGGGGCAGGGGGGAGGAGGGGGGGGGTGCCTGCGCTGTCACGGCAGGCAAGGGGTTAACATCACCTGAGTGCCCCACGGCCCCCAGACACAGCACCCATGGGGGACCACAACATCCCCGAGCACCCCAGTGGGGTCACAGCCCTGGCTGGGTGCAAGGAGGGATCACCCCGGGGGACCCATCCTGGCTCTGGGGACAAACCATGTCCCCTCTGCACCCACCCCGGCTGGGTGGCCCCGTGCCCAGGGACGCGGCTGGGGACAAGCGAAGCCCCAGGCCCGTGCCACTGCCCGAGGAGCCGTCCCTTGGTGAAGTTACATTTTCTGCTTGTCGGACGCCAGCGTGCAGTTGGGAGGCATCAATTTTTCAGTGGCTGTCGGTAAAGTCATCGGGCTGATTAAATGGCACCGGGGACACCGCGGTCCCCTCCTGGGGTGGTGACAGGGGCCACACAGGGTGGGCAGCCGGTGCTGGGGGATCAGCAGCGCTCTCTGCTGCTGCCAGAGCCATTAGTATTCCTGAGATGAGGCTCCATCCCCTTAATAAAAAGCAAACACAGAATTGAAATGCCGAACGCTCCCGGCACCTGGGGAGTGCAGAGCACAACGTGCTGCCGAGCAGGGACCCAGGTGGCCGGGGGGGACCCAGGAATCCGTGGGGGACCCCAGCATCCGGGGGGTGCCAAGCACAAAGTCGAGATGGCGTGGGCATCCTCGCTGAGCCCCGCTCGCCCTCCTCCCAACACCTGAGCAAGCACGAAGCAACCTGAGCTGCTACAGCCCCCCCAAACTCAGCACATGAGTGGCCCCTGGTTGCCAGCACCCATCTGCTCCGCTGGCAGCCCCCAGCCGTGGCAGCCTCATCCGGCACGGCAGGGCCAGCGCTGGAGCTGTGTCCTGGTGCCCGTACCGCACTCCGGCAGAACATGTCCCCTTCAATTCATCGTCTCTCCCACAGTGACTCGATGCCGGCTTCAAACTCCCAGAATCACCTCGGTTGGAAAAGCCCCTGAAGCTCCTCCAGCCCCACCATGAACCTCACCCTGACCGTTCCCAACTCCACCAGATCCCTCAGCGCTGGGTCAACCCGACTCTTCAACCCCTCCAGGGATGGGGACTCCCCCCCTGCCCTGGGCAGCCCATTCCAACGCCCAACAACCCCTTCTGCAAAGAAATCCTTCCTAAGAGCCAGTCTGACCCTGCCCTGGCGCAGCTTGAGGCCATTCCCTCTTGGCCTGGCGCTGGTTCCTTGGCTCAAGAGACTCATCCCCCCTCTCTGCACCCTCCTTTCAGGGAGTTGCAGAGGGCCAGGAGGTCTCCCCTCAGCCTCCTCTTCTCCAGACTAAACCCCCCCAGTTCCCTCAGCCGCTCCCCATCAGACCTGTGCTCCAGACCCTGCACCAGCTCCGTTGCCCTTCTCTGGACACGCTCGAGTCATTCAATGGCCTTTTTGGAGTGAGGGGCCCAAAACCGAACCCACTCATCGAGGTGTGGCCTCACCAGTGCCAATTTGAGGGGAGGGGTGGCAGGGAAAAGCAAAAAACCCACCCGCCCAGCGATGGGGAAGCACCGGCAGGAGCGGGGATCGCGGCACCCACGCAGCACCGTCACCCGTGGGGACATCAGAACCCCAAGCATTGGCCGTGCCACAACACCCCACCGGCACAGGGCTCTGGGCAGAGCCCAGCTTTCATCTCACCGCCCGGCAGATGCGGGTTTGACAGCAAAACCCACCAGCAAAGGGCTTTGGGTGCCACAGCGCCTTTGCTCCTCTCTAATTTCAGGTGAACACGCCCGGTGAAGTGTGGCCACAGCGTGGCCCTGCGGGAGAAGTCGTGCGTGGCGGGAAGAGGCACGGCACAGCACGGCACGGCACGGCACGGCGTTCAGCTCGGCTCACTCAAACTGGGGGTGAAAGGCAGCGCTGCTGCACTGGATGTGGGGGGGGAAAGGGGTCCCTCTGCACCCCCCCGGAGCAGCACGACCACAAGCCAATATCCATCCCATCATCACCCCTTGGTCCAGATCCCAGCGGGAAGGGCTGGCCCAGGAGCGAAGGGGCAGCCACGGGGGACACCCCAGCTGTCCTGTGACCCCCCAAGGCTGGACTGGGGGCCATGGGGGGGCCTCAGTCCCCACTGGCACACAGAGCGGTGCCAAAGGCACCGGGCACAATCCTCCCCATCTCAGCCACCCTATGCACCCCACCCACGGTGTGTCTTTTAACATGCTTTTAAATTTTACCGAAAAAGAGACTTAAAATTGCAGAAGTCTCCATTAATCCTCACAACTTACTTTGTTCCCCTCCTTCCCTGCTTTCCCCTTCCCTCCTCTTCTCCCCCCACCGAGACCAAGAGCTTAAAACTCTCCTTCTGGCTATTAATCAAAAGCAACCTCTCCGCTATCATGAGTGTATTTGCCATAAATTAATAGCGGCCTTCTTAATCAAATCTTATCTCCTCTCCGAGCACCCGGCACACGGTGCTGGGGTTGGTCTCCCAGTCTGCCCGGCCGTGAAATGCAATTTCCAATGCTCCGGTGGACTTGGCAGCTCTGCTCCATCTCCTCCTCCCCACCCACGCCTGTACCTGCCGGCAGCACCGCCTTGGCCGAGGGGCCCGGCACAGTAACTGCCGAGGTGGCTCCCAAAAGACACGCTCCATTTCTCGGCCATTTGCCACGTTTATCCGCAGCCCCCGCGGACAGCACTTGCCTTCCTGTATTATTTAGAGGGCACAGCCCAAGCCGGGGGGTTTCGGTGCTCGCCGGCGGCACGAGGCTGTGAGATGTTGTGGGAAATCCTCCTGCCACGGCTGGGGGCACGGGAAGGCAGCAGGGCTGCAGCAGGGCGGGGGGGGGGGCGGTCAGCCAACAGCGATGCTCTTGGACCGCCAGCCCGTGGGAGAACATCGTCCCTCTGGTCCCCGCAGCCTGGCCCCCCATGTTTCCCTTCTCCCCTACCCACACCCTTTCCCAAGGATGAGGATGATGAGTGGGTCCCTCACACATCCCAGGGCAGCCCCTGCCCCACACACGGCCCCGGCCATCCCGCTGCAGCTCCGATCCATCCCCAGGAGACCCGCAGTGGTACCCCAGCCCCAGCCCTCCCCTCCAGCCCCATCGAGCTGCGACAGTTCCCAGTCCCCACGGGGTTCCCAGGCACCAAAGGGGAGCTGGGGCAGAGCAGGACCTGAAATTGGTGCCCTACGGCTCCTGCTTCTCCACGCTGGGGCTGTTAATTACAGCTTTTTCCTTTGCCGCTCGGAAAATCCTGCGCTGGCTGTGATTTTCCTGCTTGGCAGAGGCAGCATGGTCTGAGACAGGCGTGGGGGGGCTTCAGCTCGGTCCCCCCCCGCAGCACCATGCTCCGAGCCAAGCCCCGAGCGGCGGGGCGATGATGGGGGCTGCAGCCGGGAGCCACGCCAAAAAGGAGCTGCTTCTCGTAAAGCGACTGCAGAGCGGAGCCAAGAGGGGTTTTTTTAACCGAGGCAGAACAGCCTGAAGAGCCTCCCTCGCTCGGCCCCCCGTCACGCCGAGATCACAGGAATAAAACCAGCTTTGTTGCACGTCAGAGGGGCCGCAGCCCTGAGCCGCCGGCAGGTCGGAGCGGGGCTGCGCGGGAGCATCTCGCAGCAGCCACGTCCCCCCAGCAGCGAAGCCTGTGCCCGTCCTGCCCACGACAGGAGCCGGAGCGGGATGGTGTGGCCGAGAGGTGCCCTCCGGCCACCTGTGCCCTGCAAGAACGACCTTGCTGCCGAAACACATCGGTCTCTGCTCCGACGCCTCACGCTGAGCCCGTCAGAACGCTCAGGGCACCGGGACCTGCTGCTCTGCCGTGGCAAAGGGGCACAGGCAGCAGGGGGGTGGGGGGCTGCCAGCTGAGGGCACGTTGACCACCCAGAGAGTCCCAGGTGGGGCTGCGCACCTTTTCATCTCCATTTGACCCTCTGCGTGTCTGTGCAACTGCTTTAGCCATCTCCTCGCAGAGGAAAAAGGTCTTCTGGGTGGTGGGGGAGCCCTCGGGCCACGGGGCCACCTCCCAGTAAGGGTGCGAGCACCTCACCTGCGCCGCAGGAGGGGTCTGGCAAAGGAAGGGAGCCAGACCGGGCAGAGAACAGGGCTCCAGCCCCACAGCCCCGTTCCCCTGCACCTCCCTCGGAGGAGATTTGGGGTTTCTTCCACGCCGTAAGCCGATTGCAGAGGTGTGTTAACCGGATTAGGTGGGAGGCTGCGAGAGACGCAGGCCTGGAGGAGCTGCTCAGCGGAGCACGGCTCCTGCCCGTGTGACTCTGGCACGATTTGCAGAGCCGGCTTTTGAACTTATTTTCTTCCCTTCAGCCTTTGGAAAGGTGAAGTTGCAGGAGGGAGGGAGGCTCTGCCACCTCCTCCCCCCCCCCACCGCAAAAAACCCCACCGGCTGGCAGCGGGGTCACGGCCCCACGTTGGTCCCCGCAGCCACCCCTGCCCCAGGGTGACACCGCAGCGCCTCGGGCAGCACCAGCCCCGCCAGGCACCCGCAGAGCTTTGGGGAGCAGCACAGAATTACAGAATCCCAGAATCATCTGGGTTGGAAAAGCCCTTGAAGCTCCTCCAGTCCCACCATGAACCTCACCCTGACCGTTCCCAACTCCACCAGATCCCTCAGCGCTGGGTCAACCCGACTCTTCAACCCCTCCAGGGATGGGGACTCCCCCCCTGCCCTGGGCAGCCCATTCCAACGCCCAACAACCCCTTCTGCAAAGAAATCCTTCCTAAGAGCCAGTCTGACCCTGCCCTGGCGCAGCTTGAGGCCATTCCCTCTTGGCCTGGCGCTGGTTCCTTGGCTCAAGAGACTCATCCCCCCTCTCTGCACCCTCCTTTCAGGGAGTTGCAGAGGGCCAGGAGGTCTCCCCTCAGCCTCCTCTTCTCCAGACTAAACCCCCCCAGTTCCCTCAGCCGCTCCCCATCAGACCTGTGCTCCAGACCCTGCACCACGGTGACCCCGAGCCTGGCACAGCCCCACCAGCACCCACCCGCCCCCTGATAAACCCTGCAGGCAGCAGGCAGCAGCTCGGGGCTCATGGTGACAGCCCTGCAAGCTGACCAGTGCAGGGCACGGCCCGGGACAGGGGGTCATGGCCTCAGCACCCCCCTCCCCGGCTGCCCCCAGCCCAGGGGAGCTGCCCAAATCCCCCCACCCAGAGCCCACCCCAGCGCAAAGGAGACACCGACGGGGATGGCAGCCGTCCCTGGCTGGGGGGACATGGGAGCGGCCCAGCGAGCGGCGTGTCCCCCATTCCTTGCAGTCCCCAGCACGGCACCGGTGTCACCTGCGACCCGCAACAGCAGTTTTGCCGGTGTCACACTTCACCCATTGTCACCAGAGCTCTGCCACGGCGCTTCCCAGCCTTGGGGTGGGGGGAAGAGGCAACGGGTGCAATGTCCAGGGCCAGCAGCGCTGGGCAAAGCCCAGGCATATCCTGGGAGCCCCAAACCCAGCCAAGGTGGCCCCAGCACGGTTCACGTCCAGATCTGCCATGGCATGAGCCAGGATCCAGCTACTCGCACCCAGCAGCTCCGAGCAGGGTTGGCACCACCCGGCAAGGCCATGGCATCCCCCAGGATGGACAGATGGACAGACGGACACCCTCCTCCCACGCTGCCTCCTGCCAGGCCAGCGGGACACCCCAACCTCGGCAGGACACCCCAACCTCGCTGCCATCTCTCCTTCCTCCTCCCACATCTGTCTCCAGGCCCATACTTATTTATTTATTTGTTAATTAACTGCTGTTTCCATAACAAACGCTCCAGCTTCTCCCAGCCTCCAACAGCCCTGGGGCTGGATTGTTAACTAGGATTTTAATTTGTTAATTAAAAGCAGGATGGCTCCATAACAAGCTCCTCTTCCGCAGTCGGGCTCTCGGAGGACTCAGCGGGCCAACGGCTGAGCCAGCGGCCCCACCATGCCCAGCTGAACCCCCTCCCCACGCCTGGCTGAACCCCCCAGGGATGGGGCACATGGGGAGGGGTGAGCACGGCTCCCCCAGGACAAGGGGTGTTTGCAGAAGGGACACGGAGCCCGGCAGCACCGCGGTGCCCGCTCAGCACCTCCCTTCTCCCAACAGCAGTGCTGGAGATGACACCACCTCCCTTCGCGGTCTCATCCTTCCCCAACCACCACACAACCCCCAGCACACGGCCACGGCCATCGGAAGGTCCCAAACCTGGTGACCAACCCCCCGTTTCACCCACTGCGGCAGAGCCGGGGCCGTGCCAGCATCATCACCCAAGGACCACAGCCCAGGGCAGCGCCCAGCACCCAGCCCCTGCGGCACTGGGGACCCAGCCCAGGCGCACCCCAGTGCCAACACGGGCCAGGTAAGATGCTCCCGGAGCCAAGGGAAAGACGTCAGCCCTGGCCATGGAACAGCATCTCCTTGAGCCCCGCGGCGAGGCCGTGGCTGGGAACAGAGCGGGGCTGTGTGCCTGCCCGTCCCTGCCTGCCCTCGCACACCCAGCCCCTCTGCCCGCCCCGGCAGCGCCAGCTGGAAAAAATAACATTTCCCCTCGCAGGAAACCCCAAACAGACACACACACACGGCCCTGTTGTGTGTCCCCAGCTCAGGAAGGGGGGGACACACACACACAACAAGCAAAGCTTTGTGCTTTGAAGCACCGCACGGCCCCTCTGGACCCCCACGCCAGGTCCTGAGCGCACGGACCCTGGGAGCTCGGTGCCAAACCTGACCCCAAAGGCACAGACCCCAGCGCCGAGCTCCAAATCCAAGGAGCTGCGGGGAGCTGCATGGGACCTGCAGCAAAGGGGCCACGCACAGAGGCTCCTGGGGGGACAGGAGCCCCCCAGCCCAGTGGCAAGTCCCCAGGACTGCTGGACATCACCGTGGGCGGCAGCGAGCCTGTCCCCTCGCTGAGCACATCCCCACGCACGGCACAGCCCCGTCCCCAGCTGGGGATGTTTAACAAGCTCCAGGCTCCGGCCGAAACTTCTTCCCCAACAAACTCCTTCCGATGCCTCAAATCCTCCCGACCCCGCGATTACGCAGCTCTGCCGAATCTGGGTCACTGCTGTGAGTCACGGACACCCGGAGAGTGACTCAACGCTATTAGAGGGGCCGGATCCTGCGGCTGATTTTGCCAGGAGAGAATCCAAAACGGTGAGGAGGGGAAGGATGGACAGACATCACCTCCACACCCCCCAACAGCCGCCAGCCAGACCCTCTCCATGCAGGAGAGGGGGTGAACACGCATTCTCCTCCCCGCAGCCTCAGAGGGGTAGAGGGGCCCTTCCCAGCCCATCCCCAAAGGCTTCACAGCCAGGACTGGAGCTTCCCGGTGAGGGTTTGGCAGGAACAGGCTCCGCACCCAGCTGCCAGCAAGGTGGGGGTGTCAGCCCCACACCCCAACCCCAGGGTGGTCCTGGCACCGGGTGAGAGGGATGGCACACAAGTCTGGTGCAGCCCAGCCCAGCTCCGGGCTGGATTTGGCCCTGTGGAGCACATCGAGTGCATCCTCCAGGTATTCCTGAAAGGCAACCACAGCCCTGGGTTGGCTCCCAAGCCAGTTGTGGTGGCTCCCAGGCCCACGGTGGCCGAGGAGGGGTGGGAAAGCAAAGCCACTGCTTGGGATGTCACTTCTGCAAAGGGCACCCGTGTGCGTACCCCTCACCATCCCGCCACCCTCCCCTCCCCGCATCCCCCAGCCAGGCAGGATGCTCAGCGCAACCCTCGCCCTGCAACCGCCCTCGCAGACAGACAGACAGACAAACAGCCGCTTTCCAGCCTCGCCGCGAGAATCTCAACAAGGCGGCATTTCCCAACCGAAAAAAAATACAGCGGGGAAAGAAAAACAGAAGACAGAAACCACAAGAAAAACCCCACTCAGCCTTTCCCATGGCGCTGACGCAATTAAGTCGCCAGCCCCGCGGGATGGAAAACACTTTGCCAGCTCCCCACCCCCCCCCCCGTGCCGAGCGGGACGAAGGCGCTGGTGGCCGCGATCCCCCTCCCCACGGCACGGCCCCGAGCCAGCGGGCACCGGCCGATTTACTGGGGTGTTGCCCAGACATCCTTTTTCCGAAGTATTAATTAGTCATTGCATTGCTCGCTTGAAACATAAATAGCTGTAGCACGACAGCGACGGCGAGTTTTCCTTGGAAAAATCTTTTTCCAAAGCTTTTCCTTCCCAGACACCCCGGTTTGTAAGTGGGGGATGGGAATAACTCGCAGCCTGGCGATCCCCCCCCAGCCATCCACGACTGAATTTCCCGGGCAGAGAAGCGAACTCTGGTCATTGCACTTATTTGATACACACTTGTGGCTCTCCCTGCCAGAGGGGCTTTTCCAGCCAAGGCGGTGACGCCGGGCCAGCGATTCCAGCGGGAAAACCAGCGCCGCTGCCCAGCCTGACGTGAAGCTTATGGGGAGAAGCCAAGCGAGCGAGACTCCACCACCGCCCCAGGTGAAGCGCTCGGGCAGCTCATCACCCCCTGCTCGCTGCACGGGCCTTGTTTCCACCCTCCACTGCACAGCTCGGCTCCCTTCTTTCCACCACGTCAGCGAGAAAAAAATGGAAAAAACGGGGAGATGAAGGCACCCATCACCTTCCTCCCCTTGCACCGCCTGCGTGCAGGCAGAGGCCGGGTGCTCAGCGCTTCCCGGTGCTCAGCCGGCGGGGAGGGCTCTCCCCACGGCAGAGCTCTGAATTAAACATACCCCCCTAATGAGTTGATTTTATTAGTTTGCGAATGCATTGAGAACTCATTATCAAAATAAACATCAATTCACTCCCCCGAGCGCAGGGGCTGCACACGCACAACGCCCCGGCAGCGCTGCAGCTGGGGCCGCACGCTGCTCCCACCCCGAGACGCGCCACTGGGTCCCCTCTGCACCCCCATTTCCAGTCCCCACCACAGGCTGGCCCCCGGGGGGGTGCAAGGGGGCAACCCCCCCACCTCGAGGTTTGCTTCTCCTTGTGCAGGGCTTCATTCTGGGCACCCAGTGTTGATGCTCGCTGGGGTGGGACAGTCCCCAGGAGCTCCTGCCACCCCAGCACGGGCCAGGCAACGTCCCCCAGGTCCCCCTCGGTGCTGCCGCGGGGCAGGAAGAAGCCCCCACCCTGCCCCAGGGTCTCCAGCCCCCTGCAAGACCCCCCGGGAGGCTGTGCAGCACCCAATGTTGGAGCATCAGGAGCTTTGGCAGACCCCGAGACCCCCCACCCAGAGCTGGCCAGGGCAGGAGGCACCACCCCAGCCCCGGGGAGCCAGGGCCGGCGCGTCGAGGCGTGAAGCGGGGGCACAGCGGGCGCACAGCGGGCGCATTGTCCGGCTCGGCAGGACGCGCTCCCTTTGGAAACAGCAGCTAATCCCATTTCATCCCCCTTCACGGCCATCAGCTGTTTTTCAGGCATTCAGGAGGCGGGTTGCTGAAACCAGAGCTATTGTGTCCACCTCGCCCCAGCCCCCTCCATCCATCCCTCCCTCCATTCCTCCAGCCCTGCGCTGGGCCAGGACCCAGCAGCATGTCCACAGCCCCTGCAGCTCCCTTCCGCCTCCCCACAAGCTCCCAGCCCGACCCCACACTCCAAGCCCAAGCGAAGAGGAAGAGGAGGAGGAGGAGGGGAAGCACTGATCATCCCACCATGCCGAGACTCAGTGACAGCCACCTGCACAGCCCAGTGCTCCATTGCTCCTCGCCGAGGAGACACAGGCTGCTGGAAGGGATGAAAAAGGAAATAAATGGCCCTCAATAACCCCAGTTGATGCCCAGCACCTGCCCTACATTCAGCCCAGTTTCCTCACCCAGCCACAGCTCACAGCAGTGAACTCAGATGTGCTGGGGGGGCTTGGCCATGCAGGATGGGGATGGAGGGGAACAAGCTCCTCCAACCAAACTGGGTGAGGCCGGGGGAGCACGTGGGTCCCCAGCCCCGCTCTCACCCCGGGGAAATGCCCTCTGGTTCGGGCGATTCACACACCCAGGAGCAGGTACACGTGCCCTGATCGATGATGGGGCTCTAAAAATAGTTTCCCTTCCTCAACTTGTTGAGAGCCACGAACTCAACCATGCTGCCGAGTGCCGGGGGGCTCCACCCCACCACCCAGGTGACCCACTGTGGCCCCAGGGGACAGCCAGAGTCTCCCCCCTGACATGCGTGTCCCCAGTTCCCAAGGGGCACAAGGGATACCCGTCTCTGGAAGCCAGGGGCAGCAGGACACTGCCAGGCACCCCAACCCCTGCCAGCTTCGCACGTGGACCCCAGAGCCCTGGAGAAACCCTCCCCAGGGACCAGTGATCCCCCAGAGGAACCCCCATCCCACTCCTCGCCCTGGCAGCACCCAGCCATCGCCGCTGCATGGAGCCAGGAGGGCTCAAGGTTACCGACGAGGACTCGCAGGTTGTCGTCTCACCCAGCAGTAGCGAAAAGCAATTAGCTACCACAGCTAAAATTAGCTCAGCGGTTTCTTTCCACTAATGGTCAAACTCATCAAGGTTTCCCTACGCCGGGGGCCTCGGCACCTCCGTGTGGGCAGGCAGGGATGGATCAGAGCCCACAGAGATGCTCACATCTGTCCACACACACAGAGAGTGGGACGTCAGCCGGCACCGCGCCGCAGTCCCCATCCCACCGTGCCCACCCTCTGCCCAGCGCCTCAGTGTCCCCCGCAAATGCCCAGGGGCAGAGGGAGAGCTCCCGGGGGCCCAGAGCTGTCACGCGCCGAGGTGGATGACGGGGACAACGACTACTGGCTGGGAGAAGAGAGAGGGTGGCTTCGGCATGGGGCGGGGGGCCCCGGCATTCCTGGAATTGCCACCGTGCCGTCCCCGCTGCCGGCCGGGATGCCCAGCTGTTGGCACGCGGCGGCAGCTGGTCCCAGTGCCCAGGGCCTTCCCCAGCTTGCGGGTGGCTGCTGGCCAGGAGGTGACACTGATCCACGCGGGGAGGTGACAACGGGGGGAAGCAGCCAGCAGCTGCCAGCCCCAGCATCCCCAGGGACAGCCCTGCCTGAGGCCGAGAGCCCCCCGCGCCCCAACGCTCCGTTCCTGGGGGGTCGAGGGTCGGGGAGCAACCACCCCGTCAGAGAGGGGAGACAAAGGGGGCTGGGGACCAGCTGCAGCCCGGGAATGTCCCCTGCCCTCGGCCCCGTTCCCAAGGATCAGGTTACCCAGTTCCCAGGCAACCCGAGCCCGGCATGGCTTTCCAGGCGCAGGCATGCCTGCACCCCGCAGGGCTGGGGGCGAGGGGAGGGGGCCGCCGAGGGGGCCGCTGCCTGCCCCGGGCGCAGGCAGGTGGTCGGCGTCAGGCAGAGGAGAAGGGTTGGAAGGTGAAGCATCGCTGGGAGCGGGGTGGGGGCTGCACCCCCAAAGCATCGCTGGGAGTGGGGGGACCCACCCTGACAGCCGGTCGCCAGCCCCACGGAGGGGGTGCCCAGGGCTGTGCCCATGCCGGCGGCGTTGCCAGCGTGCCCAGGGTGTCAGGGATGCCAAGCAAGGCAGGGAGCTGCTGCCAGCACATTCCTGCCTGCCGGCGGGGCGAGGGGTGGCGGGAACGCACCCTGAGTCGGGATCCACCTCCACGGATGGCTCCGGGGATGCAGAGAGTGGGAACCCCAAAACAGAGCAGCAGCCGTGGGGATGGGGGAGGTCCCTGGCATCATCCCCACATCTCCAGCCACTCGGAGTGACCCTGGTCCCGCATCCTCTCCAGCAGGAGCTCCCAGGACACCCCTTTGCTCCCAGCACCCACCACCCTGAGGCCTCCTGGCCCCACAGGGGTGCTGGATCCCCACGGATGCTTTGGAAGACCAAGGCCCAGTGCCACGGAGCACCGCAGCCACCGGGTCATCCTCACCAGCCCCGGCACAACCCTGGGCACGGCAGGGGCTGAGGTTGCCCTTCGTTAGCACGATCACATCACCACTGACAGCAGCATATTTATTACTGACCTGGCACTGACCGTTTTTCACCCAGCGACACGCGACTTGCTAATGAACTGGGGGAGGTAACGAGGGCTCGGAGGTGAGGGCACCCACCGCTCACACACCCCAGCTGGGATCCAGCACCCAAAGGGTTTTGCTCCCACACAGCTCTGCACCCCAGTCTGGGCAGGGCCTTATTCACCCCAGATAACAAACAGCCTGTGCTGCTGTCAAACACCAGTGCACCCCAAACAGTTTGTGTAGGGCCTACAGTAACGCGTGTTGTGGCTGGAGCTCGTCCTCAGGCAGGAACCAGCCGCATCGGGGATCAGCTCCAGGCACGGGCCGGGGACAAGGACACGGTTTGTAAAGACACAGGGTCACTCCTCATCACACCACCCTGCGAGCCAGCCTCCCTCCTCCCAGGTTTAATAATCAGCATTTTCCCAGGTTCACAAGCAACCTGCATCTGCCCGCCTCCCTCCTTCCCTCTCCTCCAACTCCTCATCTGCTCCCGCTGAGCCAAAACGCCGCCGCAGCCTAAACCCCATTGCTAAGGGACAAGTGGCATTGCCACTCCAGCCCCGGGGCAGCAGCCCCTCAGCTGGCCCCGGCTTGCTCGGCCCACCAACACATGCCCCACGGTGCCAGCAGCTCTGGCTCTGCCAGGCAGCGGGGACGGGTACAATCCTGCAACCACCCTCCTGTGGTCCCCCAGGGAGGGGTTCCCCGGTGGCATACCCCAGTGCTGCTGTGGCTTGGGTCCCCGACACCTCAAAGCTTTGGGGACCAGCCAAAGCACCAAGCACAGGGATGGGGCGCGGTGACACGGGCTGCCGGGGATGCCACCGTATCCCCCTCCCCTGACGGTTAGCATCATCAAAATTTCATCGTCGCGCCTGGTCACTAATGGCTTCCAAAGCAGCATCAAATTTTAATCTTCCCTTCCTCGCCCCTAAAAGCCACTTTCCTGCCTGAGCCGGAGCTTTGCACGAGGCCACCGGCTGACCGCGCTGACGGGGAAGGGGGAGCAGGAGCCACCCGCGCCCGGCCGCCCCTTCCCAAGTCCTGGCTCGAGCCCATCACCAGCACCTCGGCCCTGGGAAGGAGCTGGGGCTCGTCCCGCTCCCGCTCTGCCCCGTGGGGCTCCGGACATGCCCAGGCACCACACACGGGTGCCAGAAGGTGCCAGCACCCCCCCACCCCCTAATAAGCCTCTTTGGAGGAAGCCGCCCGCCTCAGGCCCCTGCCCCAAATCCCGTCTGGAACCTTAAGCCTCCCAAATCCCTCCTGGGACTGGCCGCAGCCTCCTCAATCTCATTAGAGGTGCTGTGCCAACACGGGGGGTCCCAGACAGCACCCCCAGACCCGAGTGGGTGGAAAACCGCATCCCTGGGGGTCACAAAACCTACAAAAAGTGGGGAGAAATGGGCAGGGACCCCCCAAACACCCACCCCAGCTCTTGGAGGGCCCTTTCTCGTCTTGCTAATCAGCCTTGCGACAGGCATGGGCTGGCAGCAGCGGGCTGCCCGTGGCCCCCCGACCATGGCACAGCCCCCCCCGGCCATGGCACCGGCATCGGCACAGGTCGCACTGCGACACAGCTCCCGCCCGGGCGGCGCTGACTGATTAGCCTTCCACCCAGCACCGCATTCGGCTCCGGGTAATTAGCGTGAGGCTCCTAATCAATAAGTTATTTTTTGCCGTGGATAATTAATAATTACACAGCACAGACGGGCCGTAATTAAACTTCCATCCCCTCTCTCCCCAGCAGCGCAGGGCCTTTGTTTTACCAACGGCAGGTATTAAAGCGTTTCATCCTGCACCCGGGGAGCCCCCACACCCCGGCCGGGGAGGTCTCGCGCCGTCCCCTCCTCCTTCCCTTCCCTATTGATCCCATTTTCTTCAGTTGCCCGAATCAATAGCACCGGCACAAAGCGCCGCCGGCCTCCGCGCCCGCCGCCGGCCCTGCGGGGATGCCCACGCGGGGTTGAGCCGGAGGCCGAAGCCGGGCATCCCACCCGCACCGGGGAAGCTCCTTCACCGGCTCCAACAACACCCGGTTGGCCCCAATGAGCCGCAGCGGCGAGCGTCGGCGGCCACCGCATGCTGGGCACCGCACGCCGGGGGAGGTGACCCTGCCAGCGTGTCCCTGGCTGCGGACACGGTCACACGCCAGGCTTTGGCGATGCTCCCCCCACTGCGACTCCATCGCAGGCAGCCACGCTCACCCGTGGCTACCAGCCACCGGCACCCAGCAATGTCACGCCGCCCGCGAGGACGTGACACGCGCCACAGCCAGCCCAAGCCGCAACGCTTGGCTCCCGCACCCGGAGAGGGGAGCGAAGCCCCTTCCCTGCCCCTCGAGGGGGCCGAAGCGCTGACAGCCCCACATCTCCCCCACTCCACGGCGAGACCCCGCAGCCCCCCGGACAAACGGAAGGAGATTCGGTCACACCAGGAGCCCGTCCCACGGGCGGGGAACAAACGGAGCGTTGGGGACCCGCCGGCTGGAGATGCCAGCCAGGAGAAGAGAAACTCGGCAAGGGAGTGAATCAATCAAAGAGACCTTCACAGCTCCCCACACAGGGCCTGCCCGGATAATATACTGCCGCTTTAGATGTTATGTTCTGAACTTAATTACTGAGAAATTATAGCAGTGCTGGGGGAGGCTCAGGGGGAAGCGGGAGGACGGGAGCGCACGGGGATTTCTGGCTCCACTTGCTGCCACAAACAAGGGCAAGAAATGTCGCGGGCGAGAACCCCCAGCGCTACGCCCCACTGTGCCCCCCCCTCCTTTTTATTTTCCAGCCTGGATCCGCTTGGTCTAAGCGGCGGGGATGGAGGCGGCCGTGCTGCAGCCCTGCCAGCCGGGAGGGGACGGGACCCCAGGGCCTCCCCCGGCATCTCTGCACCCCAAAGGGCCACAAACTATTTCTACATCCCTGTCGGGTAGCGGAACAGCTAAAACCCGAGTGTGCTGTGGCAGAGCCCCGGGGGCGAGGAGCAGAGGAAGGGCTCGCCCTGCCTCACCCCAAGAGCCGGCTGGGTGCGCAGGGAGCCCCGGGCACCCACGGGGGCTCAGGGTGCAGCCCCCTCCCAGCCCCAGCCCCCTGCCCAGTCAGCTGGAGGGCGATGAGACCAACAGCAGGGTGAGAGCGGGTCCCCGGGAGCTCCCCAAACTTGCGCCCCAGGTCTTGTGGTGCAATGGGGGTCCCCCGGGAGGGGGTGAAATGGGGGCCTTCACCCCCCCGCCATCCCCGGGGGATGCTCAACCTCCCGGGAGCGGTCCAGGGCAGACTCTACCCCATGCTCAGAGCAACATTTCCACACCCCCCCCATCCCATCCTGGGGGCAGTTATGGGGCAGGGGGAAGGAGGAGGCAGAGCAGAGCCGTGCTGCTCGCCCCCGCCGAGCCCCCCCGGGCACCGCGCTGTGCTCAGCACCGGCGGGCGCCAGCTCCGGGGAGCGGGGGCTCCTCAAACGCCACCGATGCTGTGCCCCCCCCCCCTTCAGCAGAACCTCCGGGGCCGTCTCGGTCCCCACCCCCCCCCCGGCTGGCACAAAGCTTCCCCGGTCCGGGAGAGTGGGGGATCGGTTGAGGGGAGCTGCGCCGGGACCCCCCCAAACCCTCCACGGTCCATCCCCAGCATCCAAATCGGAGCTGGAGGGTGCCCCCCATCCCCCTTTGCACCCCCTTACCTTGGGCGCCGGCTCCCGGGGGGCCGGGCAGGGCGAGCACCACGAAGCACAGCAGCCCCCAGCTCCCGAGCCGGGCCATGGCTCCGCCGAGCTGGGGGGGGGGCAACTTCCCCGACTTTATAATCCGGGTGGCTGCGGCGACTGTCCCCGCTGCTGGCTGGAAACCGGGGTGTCCTCGGGGCCCCCCGCAGCAGCGCTGCTCAGGGCGAAGACGATTGGGGGGGGGGGGAAGGCGAAGACGATGGGGTGAAAAGCTCCTGGTGGGGCGTTTTGGGGGGGGGGGGGGATCCGCAGGCAGCTCCCCACCATGTGCAACTTCCCGGGGGACGTGCGGAGCCGGGACCCCCAAATCCAGAGCGGGGCCGGCAGCCGAGCCCCTCCCCAGGGAAGGGGACGGGAAGCGCAGGGCTGCCCCCCCCCGGGCACCAAGGAGGGGAGGGGGGGGGGGGGGGGGGGGCCGTGCCCCCGCCGCCTCCCGGAGCCGAGCGCACCGCAGCCGCTGAAAAGTTTGGGGTCCGGGGGCGGGGGGGGGTGGCCCCTCCCCAGCGCTCAGCTCCTGCCTGGGGACATCCCCGCCCCGGTGGCTCCTGGAGACGGGGGGGGGGGGGGGCTTCTCCCCCCCCCGTGAGGAAGCGGGGAAAGTGCGGCGGCGGTGCGGGGTCCCGCTCGGAGCCAGCGGCGGCGGGGAGGGGGGGGGGGGGCAGGCGGTGCCGCGCACGTCCCCTCTCGGAGCTCCGACCGGCTGCCGGCTCCTCCTGCGCGGCTCGGCGGAGCCGGGGAGGGAGGGGGGGCGGACGGACGCCGAGGGGGGGGGCCAGCCCGAACGGGGAGGCGGGGAGACAACGCGGCTCCGAGCGCTACCCAGCGGCCGCGACCGGGTGCGCACGGAGCGGCGGGGAGGGAGGGAGAGGAGAGGGCGCATCCCCCCCCCACCGCCCCCAGTTCGTGCGGAGCGGGGAGGGGGTGTCTGTGTCGTCGTCTCCCCCCCCCCGCTGTCCCCGGCTGTGGAAGCAGCAGCTCCCCCCCCGCAGTTTTCGCCTCTCCCCAGAGCCCCCCCCCCCCAAACCCCGCGCCGCCCCCACAGCGCTCAAAGCATCAACCCCCAGTCCCTTGGAAGGGGACACAAAGGGGACACAGCGTGCCCCCCCCGCTCCCAGAGGTAGCTCAAAAGCACAACTCATCGCCGCGGGATCCTCAAAGCAAACATTTTGAGGCTTTTTCTTCAAAAAAAAAAAAAAATCAAAGCTCTCACCCCCGAGATGAGGCAGCAGCACCTCTTCAGGGCTGATCCTGCCGCTCTGCCAGCCCCGCTCCCCCCGTCAGGATCAGGCCTCGAAGGTGCAGCCCTCAGAGATGTCTGGGCTTCCCGCCGCGCCTGGCCTGGGCTGGGGGCGAGCGGCTGGGCCATGGCTCCGCCGCGTGTTAACGCCCGAGGACCCACCGCACCGTCTGTGCGGAAGGAACCGGCCACCCCTGGCGCTGCACCAGCGTCCTGAGCCCCGGCCGTACCTCTGAGCCCGGAGACCTGCAGGGATCAGGGGGAAGTGGAAGCGTGAGCGGATCAGCCCAAAGCCAGGCCTAGCACGGCCGGGTCAGCTCAGGGCAGGGACGGAGGGAGCGCATCGACACAACCGCGTGCGTTCGTGCCCGGGCACCTGTGTGTGCGTGTTTCCACTTCGTTATACACACGCAGGCCTCGGGGTGGGGGGGACACGCACACAACGCCGGTGCGCACGTTGCAGGTTTGGAGAGCTCCTGCCAAATTTCCCATCGACCTCTTGAAGAGAGACTGAACAATAACCCAGCACTTGCCCACCCCGGCATTAATCAGCTCCGTGGCTGGCATTCTCAACCGAGGGATGACTGGGATCGATGTGCTGTGGGAGGCTGCAATCCTGGCTCGCCCCTCGAGGAGGTGGTTCCCAGTACAGGCTGGAACAAGCAGAGAGGGATTGAAGCTGCCCTGGCAGGGGGGAGCTCAGCCCGCTGCCGTGGGCTCGGACCCTGCTCTGCTGCAGCGGGGAGCAGCCACAATAATACTCAGCACGCTCCCCAGCCCCTGCAGGATCAGGGCTTTGTTCCATAAAGAACAGGAATTCCTGTCTCCAGGGCCATAAATTCAGCGCCTGCTCCTGGTGCCTGCACTGATTTACGGTTATTACAATTAATCTTGCCGAGGTGTGAGCCGTTTATTACCCACTTGCACAGGTACCTGGTTCCCCCACAGTCACCCGGGCAGACTGGTTGGTTTTTGATCGCGCAGCAACGCTCCCACCAGAGCCCGTCCTCCCCCCCAGCCCTGCCCGCTCCGTGCCAGCTCTCCCCTGCCCAGATCCAGCCAAGCAGGAGCAAGTTCCAGCACGCGGCACCACAGCTGCCTCCGGGAGTGGGTTGGAAAAGCCACGAGCCGCCCTGTACAACGCTGACACATCCCGGGGATTGGAGAGGGCAGCGGGCTCTGGTGACACCCACATTGTCACCTGTGACACTGAGGACACGCCGGGCGATGCCCAGGTGGCCCCCAGGTGCTGCTGGGTCACCCCTGCCCCACATAGGGCAGCCCCACCTCTCCATCTCCCTTGAGTTTTGGCCCAATCCTCCAGCAACATCCCACGGCTGACGGAGAATCCCAACCCTAAGCTACGATTAGGGGCAGCATCACTCATAATTACACCAGGAATCCCGACGGCGCGCGCACACGGAGCGGCTGCGAGCCGCGCTGCGTGACTCTCGCCTCTCCAAGACTCTTCTGGAAGGGATGAAGACTCACGAGGTCTCCGACTGCTCATCAGGGTTGGGGTTTTGGAGCTCCTCTCTAGAAATCCCGGACCTCCCAGAGCAGGGGTGGGGGGGGTCTCCAGCCCCCAACAGCAGCAGCACATTCACCAGCTGCTGCTGGAGACCTCGGCTAATGAGGGGTTCGCCTTGCGCAGCCGCCGCGCCGGCCCCGCGGGCAGCAGAAAGCCGCCTCGGGCCTATTTGTAGATTTGAAAGCTGTTATTTTGCCTCCTGCTTGAAGAGGGCGCATCAAAGTCAAACCCAAAATACGTTGCTGGGCTTGAATTAAAAACCCTTGTCTGAAACCAAGGCAAGTTCCAAAAAAAGATCAAGGTTTTATTTGAAATGTAAAAGTCTTTGCTGGGATGTCAGGCGCTTTGGGGACCGTCAGCATTATCCAAAAGCTGCAGGACAACAGCCAAGAGCTTCCTTTAGCTGTCCTCAGCATCCCTTGTCTTCTTGGGAGAGGCACCGGCTCACTCTCAGCAGCTCCCTGAGCACAGGAGCAGCATCCCACGGGGAGCACCGTGCCCCCTCCGAGCTCCCTGCTCCAGGAAGGGGCTGGGAAACGCGAGGAGAGGTGAGGTCAGAAGCGCTGCCTGGGAGTGAGAGACTCCGGGAGCTCGGTCCTTCTCCACTATCAAAGGGGAGAGGAGGTAGATGTAACCACAGGTTGTCAGCGCCGGTGTGAGGATAAGAAATTGGATAACGGAGGCTCTGCAGCCTCGCAGACGGAGGTATAACAAGCTCCCATGGGCAGAAGCTGAAGCACCTTATTGCTAGTCTGGATAAGTCTGGCACGTTTGTAATGGTGAGGATAATTGACTGGCTGCAGCAAGGCCCCCCAATACTTTTTTTGTAATTAAAATTGGAAGGGGCATTTTAATTTCTTCAGAAGCATCTGCTCTCCTGGAAGACTTAATTCAGGGTAGTGCTGGAGGCCACAAGCAGCCTTTGCGATCTCTTAACTCCTCTTTTTAAACCTGGGTTTAGGACAGGTCCCCTCTCCCCCCACCCCGAGAGCACCTGCAGCACAGGGTGAGACACAGCCCTCGCACACCCCTGGGGACCCTCCCCACCCCCAGGCAGGGCCACACACAGGCAGACGCTTTGTTTTCGGCAGGGTTGAGGCTCCCTCCCCTTGAAGGGCATCGAACAGCGCTCCACGCTGCCCTCGGATGCTGTGCGAGGAGCCTCCAAACCAGCTTGGAACAGAAACATCTTAAATATTTGATGCCTAAAAAAAAAAAAAAAAAAAAATACCGAGAGAAGGAACAGCAACAGGAGCAAGCCCTCTCCTTCCTTACAGCGCTGCTCTTCTTCCCAGCCCAGAGCTCTCCCCCAGCATTTGCTCCTTGGGGTATCTTGGCCTAATTAAAATCTTCCTTCAAGCCCAGAGCGAGACCACGCTCGGTGCTGGGGCTGCAGAGCTGGAGGGGCTCCGAGCTGGCAGAGGAACAGCATCTCCCCAGCTGTGGTTATGGGAGGCCCATTTCTGAGCAGGATCGGGCTCTCTCCCTGGAGAGCAGCAGTTTGGGAACAAGCCAAGAAGGGCCAGAGACTTCCCAGGGAGACTTGCCCGTAGCTGCCACGACTCCGTTCCACCTCTGCACCCACCAGTCCCCATCAGATGGGTCCAAGTACTTAACGAGCTGCTGGAGCAGAGCAGGGGGACCCGAGCAGCCCCGACTCTCCCCAGACCCCCTCACTGGGGCCCACGGTGCCACCAGCAACACCGTGAGCATCACCCCACAAGCAACACTCGCCGAGCCCGAGGGGTTTCCCCCCAGCCCTGCCCAGTGCTCCCACCTCCCTGGGGTGGGACATGGGGAACGGGGGCTCTCAGCCCCGTCTCCACCAAGCCCAACCGCCCCTCATTCCCCCTCGAAACACAAAGGTTTGGCACATGCAGCACCACCAGGCTGGGGACTCCCAAACCCGCTGCCGTGTGGAGACAGTGCTGGCGTTAAAGCTCTTTTCTCCTGCTCTAAACCACCTCTAATTGAGCACCCCGAGACAGGCTGCACACCTTCCCCTCCGCTGGCGAGCAGAGAGGAGGCATTAATCCCAGCAGTCGGCCTCCGCCGGGGAAGCTGAACAGGAGCCTTTGCTCCAGCACGAAGCTTTTATCAGCCTTCCCGCAGCGCGGCCGCTCTGCGGAGGAGCTCAGGGCAGCGCAGCGAGAGCTGCTCGCACCGGTGGTGGCTGGGGGGGGCCTCTCCCCCAGGCAAAAAGCAGGACGTTGGGGGTCCCAGCTGAATGGGACCAAAAACTCCCGCATGCTGCTCCAGGAGAGGTGGGGAAACACCATTCCTGCTGCTGCAGACCCACGGCCCTTCCTCAGCTGGGGGCTCGCACTGATAAATCCTCCTCCAGAGCATCTTCGAGGCCACAGGTACCGGGGAGCAGAAGCATTTCTGGAAGTAAAACAACCCAAAGCCACAACCACAGGACTGGGAGCCTCACAGCTCTTGGACATACCAAATGCTCCTCCCACCACCCTGCAAAGCTGAGTTTTGTCTTTTCTGTCAGCTGGAAAGAGCCGAGAGGAGCCCCCGGGATGGGCCGCAGGGAAAGCTGGCTGCGCTGTGTGCTGGCGGGGTAAAGGTGTGACTGCCGGCTTCATGGCAGCGAGCTCGGTGCTGGCCCCACACCCCAAGACCACCAGCACAGAAACACCAGCTCAGCAGGACCAGCCCCCTGCCAACAGCCCAGACCTCAAGGCTGATTTTTAAATCAGGAGATTAAAAATTTAAACTAAAGCTCTGGCTCACTTTAACATGATTTCTTAACATTTAAAGGCCACCTTCCTGAGCATTTCTGGAGAACAGCAGCTGGGGACCAGCCAGGTTTGCTAGGGGCCAGATCCAAGACTCTCACTTAATCACACGCTTCCAGGAGTTGAGGTTTTAAAGGCACTCACTGCTGAGCCCCACATGCCAGCCAGGGCCAGGCTGGGGTGCCAGGACCCCCCCCCCCAGCTCCACTCCCCTCAGCCAGAGCATTTGCAATAAGCACATTTCTGATCTCAAGCTCCCCACATGCCTCAGTATTTGCTGCTCAGAAAAGGATTTTTTTTTTTTTTCTGGGCGCTCCAGACCCAAAAGCAAAGGATGTGGGCAGAGAGCAGCTCAGTTTCTGGGATCACATCTCCCATCTGCTCATGCTCTCCCCAACATGCCTTTGCACCCACCGCACTGAAACACTCACAAGCACACGTGTACCTGCCACGGCCCTGCTCACACCCCGCAGCCCAGGGTGCCTCTGAGCAGAACCTCACAAGAGCAGCAGATCCTAAAGTCCATCTTACCGGTCCCCAACAGGCATCACTTGTGGCTCATCCCTGTTGGAAAGGGCCAGCTCCCTCCTGCTCCTTCCCAGCTGGCTCCAGCAACCCCCTACCCCAGCACAGGGCTGGGCAGCACCAACATTTCGAGGCAACAACACAAAAAAACCCCAACCCTCACCCCAGCTGTGCCAGATCGGGCTCATTTAACACTTCTGCATTAAGCCAGCGGATTTAATCCACCTGCAGGTTAAACCCCTCCAGGTGTGTGCAGGGGGGGGATGCTAGCCCTGCCTGCAGGATCAGGCCCCTGCCTGGGACAAGGGTAGGGAAGGCACAGAGACACCCCTAAAGTGTCCAGCTGCTCCCCAGGGCCCTCAGGAAGGTGGCAGGAGGCTGAACCCCCCCTCCACATCCTTGCCCCCCGCATCCATATCCGCTCAGCCCCGGCCTCGGTGCTCCAGCCTGGCACGTCGCAGGGGGTCTCCATCCCCCAGTTTCCCAGCACAGGGCGCTTCAGGTGCTGCACTGATTTCCAGCACTACAGGGTGAGGTGATAAATAACGGTTAATAATAGGAGAAATAATAAATATTTACAGATTTGGATAATGAATAACACCGAGCACAGGCTGCGCGGGCGATCGCCGGTGCCTGGCAGAGGCGGCTGCCGAACCAGCAAAGGGGAGTGGGCGCAAGCGGGGACCTGGGGAGGGGGATACACAGCTCCCAGAGCCTGTGCCCCCCAAACAACAACCATCTGCTCCCCCACTTGTGTTCCTGCCAAGCCCCAGGGGCACTTTAGGGAGATGTAATTACCAGTTCCTCAATCAATCCTGTTAGCAGCAGCAAAACCTGGAAGTGAATTATTCCACGCTCATGGGCAAAAAATCGGGTTGGGATTGGGACTGCGGGGGAACCCCTGCCCACCCCCATCCCCACGCCGAGCCCATCGGACCTGTGGGGTTTGCTGTGCTGCTCCCAGGGCTGGAGGGATGGGGGGGTCACGGCACCCCGAGCATCACCCCGCGTTACCCGGGGGGTTGCCGGGGGCCAGGGAGCGCGCAGATGCTCGGGAAATGGATTCCGGCTGGTTCCTGCCGAGTAATTACACCTAACGAGGGGCGGCCGATGGGATTTGCTGTGAATTGTCACCCTGTGCAGGGGCGCCCGGGGTGCACCAGAGCTGCCGAGTCACTAGCGAAGGGAGCGGAGGCCGTTCGGCGGGGCGGGGGGGTCATGTCTGTGCTGCGCAGCTGCACCACCGACACGCTCCTTCCCGCACCCAACGGCCTCACGGGGCCCAGCCGGAGAGACCCAACCTCTGGGCCCAGCTCCCGGCCCAAGCTCGCACGCAAAGCTTGGCTTGGGGGCACCCCCCCAGCACGCCCCGTGCCTCAGTTTCCCCACGTGCCTGGGGGAGCTCAGCCGGGTGAGGTCTGGCGCGGTGACGCCGGCTGCCGCCACGCGCCGTGGGTGAGGCGGGGACCGACGCGGGGTCACGTGGAGCCTTCGCGAATGGTTTGTGCCGCCGCCGCGCCGGCCGGGAGCGAGGCGGGCAGAGCTCCGTCTTCCTGCCTGCCAGATAAAACGGCTACATTTCAGATAATTCCAGATAGTAAATTTTTTGAGTCCCTATAAGCTAAAATCAATATTGGCACAACTGTGCGTCATTAAAAACTAAATGAACATGACAAAGCCAAACTGCTGCCTATTAAACAAATGAGTTTTCTATCCACACAGGCACAGCGGGTTATTAAATTCTTTATTACAGGAGCAGTGCTTTTTATAAAAAGGGGGTGGGAACACGTCGCCCTGCGAGGTGCGCTGCCGTGATGGAGCCGGCGTGTGCCTGCCCTTCCTGTGACACTGGGAACGCGCTGTACTGGGAGCAGAGCGATGTACTGGGCAGCCCTCGGCTTCCCGAGCTCAATGCACGGAGCCGCCCAGCCCTGCGCCCCCTCCTCCACTGGGTTTTGCTGAAACAAGGGAGAAACAGCAGGAGAAGAGGCCTCTGCGCCTTCGGCCCCGGGAGAAAGGTCTGGGGGGAGCCCCTGGGAATGCGGTGTGTGCCCAGGGCTGGGCTGGGTGCGGGGCTGGGCAACGCCAGCGGGATGGATGGAAACGCTGCAGTGATGTTACAGCGATGCAGCGGTAACGCAACTGTAACACAACAGTAACACAACGGCAGTGCAATGGTAACACAACAGCAACGCAACGGCAACACAATGGCAACACAACAGCAACGCAATGTCAACACAAGGGCAACACAATGGCAATGCAATGGCAACACAATGGCAACACAACAGCAACGCAACGTCAACACAAGGGCAACACAACAGCAATGCAACGTCAACACAAGGGCAACACAATGGCAATACAACGGCAACACAATGGCAACACAACAGCAACGCAATGTCAACACAAGGGCAACACAACAGCAATGCAACGTCAACACAATGGCAATGCAACGGCAACACAATGGCAACACAACAGCAATGCAACGGCAATGAAACAGCTATGCCATGGCAATGCAACAGCAACACAAGGGCAACACAATGGCAATGCAATGGCAACACAATGATAATACAATGACAACACGACAACAACTCGATGATAATACAACAGCAACACAACAGCAATGCAACGTCAACACAAGGGCAACACAATGGCAATGCAATGGCAACACAATGATAATACAATGACAACAACTCGATGATAATGCAACAGCAACACAACGGCAATGCAATGTCAATTCACCAGCTGCGCTCCCGTGCAGGGCAGTGGGTAACCTCCTTCCCTTGCTCCTGAAAGCCGGCAGCGTGGTGGGAAGGCTGCACCATGCCTTTTCAGCCCAAATCTTGGAAGTCCTGGGCGTGCCCTCCATCCTCTGCAGGGACTGGGAGGACCAGACTCTGCCGGTCACCCTCATCTGCCACCGTCACTCCCTGGTGTCACAGGTACCACCATGTTGGACACAGCAACCCGCTGTCTGTCGCCGTCTAATAATTTCAATGTCCTGATTGTGTCCAAGTTCTCACTGCACACCCTGGGGTATAAATATTAATCGGTGCTGGATGAGTGCTGGGGAGGAGAGGGCTGGGAGGGGAGCGGAGCGGGAGGAAGGAGCCAGGGCTGCTCATCTGCAGCCTCTCCCCCCCGCCTCCTGCCCTCACCGAAGCCAGCAACCGGCTGGGGGCCAAGCTGGGAAGTGCTGGGAAAAAAGTCAGTGTGCTCAGCCACGGAGAGGAGAGCGCTGCTGGGCAGCTGCTGCCTGAGCCACTCCGACAAATTCCAGCAGCTCCGGGGATGCCGGGGAAGGTCTTCCCATCCCCTTCCTCCAGGACACGCACGGGGCCAGCATGGCGCAATGGGTGCTGGCCCAGCACCCACTGAACGAGTCCCACGGGCTGTGCCGAGCTCTTGTACCTGTCTGCACCTGATTTGCACCAGCATCGCACTAGTCCTGGTGACACACGGTGACCCGCACCAGTCCCTGGCTGTGCCCTCCCCAGGGAAAAAGACTGCTCCTGCCTGCTGCACACCCCGGGCCGACGGCCACGTCCTGCCCTTGGCGGGGCCAACAGCCCCCCAGGACTTTCCAGCGCAGCAGCATCCTCAGCACTCGGCATGGGGAGCTGTGCCGCGTGGCACTGGTGCAGGATGCAGCCCAGTGTCGAGATGGTTTGTCCCCTTGGGGACAGCATGAAGCAGCCAGTGAATGGACCGGTGGCACCGAGGGTTTGTCACTTGGAGACAGAGCGTGAAGTTCCCCTCTGCAAGGAGAAAAAAGTGACTCGGACGGGAAAACCGTGGCGAGAGGCCGAGGGCAGGATGCGGCCTGACTGATGAGGGAAGTCACGGTGGCACAGGTGCCAACCTGGAGTGGCTCTGGCAGGGAGCTGGAAAGAATCGGCATATCCAGGAATGCCGGATAAATCCCGCTGCAGGCGGAGGAGTCGATCTATTGAACAGAGGCAGAGCCGGCCGGGAGGGGTGAGAGCTGCTGCGGGAAGTTTTATGGGGCCTGAATCAATCAGTGGGAATCCCATAAAAGTCGGTGGGTATAAATGGGCTCCTCGGATAGGTTTTGACATCCAATTGTCTTTTCCATTTCAGTTGTCATAAAGCTACGCGCACCCATATATACAGCGAGAGCGAGTACACACACGCAGAAATACTGATGCGCAGCCACGTGTACGGCAAAGCTCGACCCACGTGCACGCAGGCACCGAGGGGCTCTGGACACACACGTGTTGCACACAGAAAAAAAAAATAAAAGACCCCTCCAGCACTCAAGTGTCGCTGCAGTGTCCCAACCGTGTCCTGAGCAGCACGATCCAGTGGTCAGAGCAAGAGCGAGCCTGCGAGGAAACCCCCTCCTCCCAGCCAGCTCTCTGCGGAGACATCCCAGCTACAGGATTAGGCACAAACTTAGATGAGCAAGCAGGTTGTACATCATCTCGGCGTAAATCATTTGCCGGGCTCGGGGACATGAGCGTCAGGGCCCGGGGGTGGGGGGTGACTTGTGTGTTTTAATAGAACGATGGGAAATTCGCACCGCTGAAGGAGAGTGGAAAAATGCAAACCCAGAGCGGTGGGGGAAAACGGTGCCCCAGCCATGGCACGGGGGCCACATGGGGCTCCCAGCCTGCCCGCAGATTTAATATTGCTTTTATTTTGTTTTTTTTTTCTGCTGGTGACTGTCCCTGAAAGCGCCACAGCCTCTCCATCACACTGTCATGCGTCACCCTTGGCCGTGGCCAAGGACCCATTTGGAGGATGAGGAGCAGCATCAGTAGCTTCAGGCACGGGGGAGAGGGGAAAGGAGCTGGAGGGGGATCACTGCCGGGACCGTGGGGGGAGAATGACTCTGCTGCATCGCATCGCAGAATCGCTTCTGGATAAACAATTACGGCTGATTTCCCTCTGCCCATCTGGCGCGCGGGAAGAGGTGTGCAGGAATGAAACAGCCAGCTCCAGAGCCTCTTCTTCCTCCTCCTTCCCCGTCTTGGGCTGCAGCCTGTTTGTAAATGAGAACTAAAGAAGATGGAAGGGCTGGGGGGAAGAGGAGGGACTGCGTGGTGCAGCGCAGTGCAGCTGCGAGGCGTCAC
Source organism: Strix aluco (assembly GCF_031877795.1). NCBI lineage: Eukaryota > Metazoa > Chordata > Aves > Strigiformes > Strigidae > Strix > Strix aluco. The sequence goes on from NC_133951.1 coordinate 13,563,444, forward strand.
AGCGTGGGACAGGAGGGGACCAGGAACCACAGGGTCCCCAGCACATCTCAGTTGCAGCCATTGTCCCCATTGTGGTCCACCCAGAGCCCCAGCATCCCTGGGGTCCCTCACCAGAGCCCCAGCATCCCTGGGGTCCCTCACCAGAGCCCCAGCATCCCTGGGGTCCCTCACCAGAGCCCCAGCATCCCTGGGGTCCCACACCAGAGCCCCAGCATCCCTGGGGTCCCTCACCAGAGCCCCAGCATCCCTGGGATCCCACACAGGAGCCCCAGCATCCCTGGGATCCCTCACCAGAGGCCCAACATCCCTGGGGTCCCTTGCCAGCTGGCATGAGTGCTCCCCAGACAGTAACTCACAGCCAAGCCGCTGCCTTCCTTCAAAAACCATCTCATCTGAGCACACGGCCGTGGCGAGGGGGATTTATCACTTCCCTGGGTGCCAGATCCCCTCTGCGGATAAAGCAGTTTGTGCAAACAGACGCCAGCCTGTGTCTCCTTCTTATTTCTCTCTCCTGACTCGTAGCTCATCATTGGTTACGGCGGTGACCAGTCACCTAAATCACCTGGCTTCGCTCTCGCTCCCCGCTCTGGTTGATGCTGAGATTTTTCTTCTCTCCAAACTCACTGGCAGGGACCCCAGGGAGGGGGAAGTTGGGATCGAGGGGCTCTGTGGTGGCACCTAATCCATGGGGCACTTTGGACCTGCAAAGGGATCGCCAGAAACCCACACCCTGGCACTAATCCTGCTTGTTCAGAGCGGGCACCACGCTCGCTCTCATCGGCATCCAAAAACCTGGTGGTTCCCGCTCAACATGGCGCGACAGATTAACAGGGACTTGTTCACCGCCACGGCTCCCCGCCTTGGCACGGGCTGCGGCACGGCTGCCCGCTGCCAGGCTCTGCCTCTCTGGCAAACAGCTGCTTCCTCCTGGCTACCATCAGGACTGAGGGCTTGGAACTGCTGAGAGCAACCCAGGCTGCTGGCAGGGCCGAGGCAGCGGCACTGGGAGCCCTGCAGCCACGACGAGTGCTTTGGGTGGCTTTGGCACAGGGGCCATAATTAAACTCACATCAGGGTCCTCTGATGAGCTGGGATGGAGGGGTGGACCCTGCCCTGCTTTGGTGTGGATGCTGCTCAGCACACCCGCGCCACGCTCGCATTTGCTTTCTCGATGAAGCAGAGGACGCCGGTGCTCAGGCAGGGTCTGCTCCTGCACCACCGAGCTGCAGGGAAGGGAGGGATGGACGGAGGGACCGTGGGCTGTGCCGGCTCCGAGCATCCCAACTCCAGCCTCTGGCCAAGGCCAGGCGCTCACCGGCTTGCCGCCAAAGGAGGCTGGAGGGGAATAAAGCGTGTCGCCTCGCAGCATATGCAAGCTAAGAGCCAGCGGTCCCCCGGCAGCACGGCGAGCAGCCGGGCGTGTGCGCAGAGCTGGCTGCTGGAGCCCGCATCCCCTGCCAGTGCCTGCCCGCATTTCCACGCTCTCGTCCCCTGCCAGGTTTCGTCACCGCAGGCTGCGTGGCGGAGTGGGGGGGGATATGCTCACTGATCCACCGTGCTGGGCTCAGCCCCCCGGCATCCACAGCCAAGGACGTGGCACAGCCCCATGGCCTTGGGGAGGGGACAGTGGCGGGGAGGCAACACCAGTTACGGTGCAGGATGGAGCTGGAGGTCGCTGTAGCCACCTTGATCCTGAAAGGATGGACCCATCCGAGCCCCCAGCTTGCTGCTGCCCACAGAGAGGCAGTGAGGACAGGCAGCCGGTGCCCCTTGTCCCCTGTGCCAAAGACGTGACCGTGGCCAGGCCACAGGGACACACATTTCTGGGTGCTGGGGACAGTGGGTTTGACTTAAATCAATTTTAAATGCACGTCCCCCTCTGTGAGCTCTGGCCCTGACTTGTGTGACATTAAACTCCGGCATCGCAGGGGCTGGATGAGCCGTCCTGCGCTGCAGTGCCCAGCTGAGCAGGATCAGGCCCCACGCTGCGTTCAGCCACCAGCAATTCAGCTGAGCACAGAGGGGGGGGTCTGCGGGGCGGTGGTTCCCACCCAGTCCATTTGCACCTCCCTAGCAGGGCGCAGCCAGCCCAGGCAAGGTGCGAATGAATCCCTCCTGCTCCCCCGAGGCGCTGCCCTCACGCTGCCCGCGCTGCCCACCCTTACGCAGCCACCAGCCCCTGCAGATCCTCCCCCTGCGTGTCCCTTTCCCCTTGGGGGGCTGAGCTCTGGTCCCCAACTTCCCACAGGCCACCCCAGGATGTCCCCTCTCTCTGCCACCAGAGCCCAGGCCCACGCTGGCACGGGCTCCCCAGTGCACACCAGTAACATTCTTCTGTTAAATAATTGAATTTCTCAAATCATTCTCTTTTTCCCTCCGGTTTCAGTAGACATTTGTCACCGTGCCACCAGGCAGATGCTTTGCTCACACTTCATTTATTCATAAGCGTGACCGTGACTTGGGCAGCGGCGATGACAGCGGGGCTGGGTGCGACCGCTGGCACGGGACACGGCTGTCCCCAGTGCTCCCGGCTCTCATGGTGGCACCGGGATGGTGCCAACACCGGGGCGATGGTGGAGATCAGGGCCTCTATGCATCCCCCATCAGCTCAGCTCATCGCCGTGTCAGGGGACAGATGGGGACATGGCTCTGTGCCTGCTGCACCCCATGTCCCCGCAGCAGCTTTGGGCAGGGAGGGGGACCCCCCTCCCCCATTTGGCAGTGTGGAGGCAGCACCCGCCCATGGCTCGTGTCACCGTACCTGATTCCTGCACTGAGCAGCCTGTGACAAAGCAAAACACGTAAGTCCTTTAGGGAACAGCACCGTTAAAAGTCAACAGGGAACAGCAACGCCTTGGTGTTGAATATCACCGACCCGGTGGGACCGGAGCCACGTGGTGCCAAGGGACAGTGTGGGATGGCCGAGGCAGATCTGGGGGGGGGCAGCAAACCCCCACACCTGGCCCAGAGTCCCCAAGGGACTGAGCACCCTTCAGGGTGCTGAGCTCAAGCCCCCCGAGCCACGTGGAACATCCCCAGGTCCATCCGGGCCGTGCTTGGTGGTGCCACCACCACGGGCTGCGGCACCGGAGGGGACGCGACTTGCTGTGCGTAGGCCAGCAGGCACTTGCAGGAGCACTGCTCAGCTAATTGCAGTAATTAGCCCATAATGAAGCAATTATTTGAGGACGTGGTGCCATGTGTTCCTGCAGGGGAGAAGGGCAGGGGGATGTAACCTGCACGGCTCGGAGTGGCACGGTGGGCAGGGGCGGGGTGATGGAGGGGACAGGGGCATCACCCCAGCCTGTCCATTCCCTGAAGTGTCCAAGGGAACTCGGGGGTCCCCAGGGCTGCTGCAGGGCAGGGAAATGAAAACTGGGGAGAGGAGAGGCAAGACAGGGCCAGTGCTCCCCCAGCTCCTCCCTGGCTGTCCAAGGAGTCTTCCCACTCCACCCATTTTTCCATCAGGCAGCCATAAATCTCCGAACTGCAGAGCGGGAGCGGCTGCGGCTGGCAGACGCCGACCCGGCGCTCAGGCTGTGCCCGGCGGCTCTCGCTCCTCCTCCAAACCACCCGGCAAACCCAACGGCCGCCGCTCGCTCTGCCGTGCCACGGTCCCAGCCGGATGCGCTGCCCATGCGCCCTGGCGGCACGAGGGTCACGCACGCAGTGACAAAGGGACATCTGGCTGCAGTGGTGATTCACGGCACTGAAAGATGGCTGAGAGGGGGCGGATGCAAAGCCCGGTGCCACCCTCCCCTTGGGACAGACCCCGGCCGCATCCCCGTGCCGTGCCCTGGTGTCCCCATGCCCAGAGCAGGAGCAGACTACATTTCCTCCATGAGCTTTTACCCCAGGATGCCGGCACCCCCATGGCCCCCCCGGAACCACCAGACCCCCACGGGGGGATCCTGCGGTGCTGCCGGGTGGGATGGATGGAGCCGAGCGCAGAGCAGCCGCGCTGGCGGGTGCTGAGCAGCCACGTTGCTCCGGAGGCATGTGCTGGTGCCGGAGCCAGGCGAGGGGCTGTGGCCAGCTGGCCGGCTCCTGCCTGCGCCGGCTGGCTCGGCGCCGGGCCCTGTCTCTGCTTGCACTGCCGTAGCCAAGTTAACTCCCGGCGCATGGAGAGGGGCCGGGGCTGGCTGCAGCCTGCGGCGCAAAGGCATCGGCAGCCCCCAGGAGCTGCACGGGGCCATGGGGGCACGTCCTGGTGGTACCCCTGGGTGGCAAACCCTGCGGTGCTGGAGCCACGTGCCACGGCACATCCTCACTCCTTAGGGCTCCCGGAGTGGTGGAGGCACAGCTGGAGGTGTGGGAGACCCCAGGATCCCCCTTGGGGGTTGCCAACCCCCAACCCCTCCCCACTTGCACCAACCCCACCGGCACAACCAGCAGTCACCAGCGCAGATTTCCCCAAAATTTCCCCAATTTCCTGTTGTCGGAGAAATAAGGGCTCATCCCAGCTCCGGCGAGGGACATGAGGAGCCCTCTGATGGCATCGCAACTGCCAGAACGCTGGGGCCCACCCAGCCCCTCGGCGTTGGGGCTGGCCCCAGCCTGCGGTTGTGCGCCGGGAGCCAGCGTTCGGCGGCACCCCCAGCTCTGCCGGCACAGGCCGGGCTGGCAGCAGCAAAGCCCCCGGCACGGAGCGCGGCTGACAAGTGAATCGTGGCTCCGGCGGCGAAGGAGCAGACGGGAGGGAAATAAAAGCAAATGACATCAGTGCTGGCATGGGAGCCCACCCCAGCGAGCTATTTCGGGAAGGGCCGGGCCGGCTGCGTGGTTAAGCGTTTGCAGATGTTGCTTTGTGCATCTCACGGGGCTCCTTCTGCCGGCGCTGCCGGACAGGGGTGCTGCCAGCACCGGGGATGTGGCGGTGGGGTGATGTGGGGCTCCATCCTCCACCCAGTGGCGCTGGGGTCCATCCCCTTGAGCCCCAGCACAGCCTGGGGGGGGTGGTGGATGCCAGGATCCGGCCCCTTGCGCCGGGGTGGGGAAGGTGATCCCCAGTACGGTGCCACCGCATCCCGCTGCCACGCGTGCCGGAGCGGTTCAGGGAGCTCTGCGGGGGGGGACACGGGGTGCCCGGCTGGTCACTGGGACGTGGTGGCATCTCAAGGTGACTGGCAAGGGCAAGGAAACAGAAACCTGGCAGTTGCCATGGTTACCGCTTCGCATCCACCAGCGCAGTCTCCAAGCACGTGTAACGCCCGTGTTTAATCGCCGGGGTGGGTTGTAGGAGGAAAGGAAGGGCTGGACGGCTCCCGGCAGCGCCATTCGGTATTGGGGAAACTGAGGCACGGCCCTGCCACCGCTGTCCCCAGAGGCGGCACTGGTGGGAGCGCAGGCGCCCTTCGCTGCACGCCGGGGCACTAACCCAGCCCTCCTCCCTCCGAGGGCAATTAGCACCCTCCAGGTTTGCAGGGTGAACTCATCCTGTTGGGTTTTTTGCATGGCACAATTTGGGGGTGACGGTGTCCAGCCTGGTGAGAGCTCAGCCCGGGCCAGGCTGGGGGGGCTTCGGTGAACATCACCCCCCAACCACTGCTGAGCCATCTCGGGAGGATCTGAGCCCCCGGCACAGATCTGGACTCGGCTCCGGCTGTCGAGGGCTGGAACCCAGCTCAGAGCCGGGATCTGATCCTAAGTCTCCATCAGCCTCGGCGCTATCCTTAAACCAAAAAAAAAAATGTCTCAGGATGGAACAGAGTCAAATGAAAGACGTGGCAGATGTTTCTCCTCTTCCTCACTCCCGGTTTGCTACATGGGACAAGATGCTGGCAGGTCCCCGTCCTCAGTGCCACCCATGTCACCCAGCAGCAGGGGATGACGGGCACCGCAGTGGCAGGTGGCATTTGCCAGCTGCCCCCGGACACTGCGGGGAAATCAGCATCTCCTCTACGGCAGGCAGGAATAGCCCGTTCGTTAGCTGCCACCAGATGTTCCTCTGCAGAATAATTTGATGGAAAAACAGGGAAGGGAGCGTGAGATTTGCCAGCAACAGCTTGCTTTAATAAAAAAACAGGAAATAATGTTGGAGGAAGGAAAGACATGCCCAAGTTTATCCCCCTCCTGCACAGAAACACACTCTGTTTGGGGAGGGTCTGCGACGCTGGGCTGCGCTCCTCACCCCAAAAGGATGGCTGGATGAAATATTCATTTCCCAGCTTCACAGCCCAGCCCAGCCCCGAGGACCAGCCCAGCACCCCGAGGACCATCCCGGCACCCCGAGGAGCCCGAGGGTGTTTGGGCAGGCGCCATCCGGACTGGCGATGCTCCGTGGTCCCTGGCCATGCAGGGGTTTCAGACCGACTCGCATCACATCTGACACCCGGGATTTATAGCCCAGCTGGCAGCCAAGTCCCTCCGCAGCCTCCAAGGAGGAGCCAAGGAAAACACAGTCCCTGTCTGACCCACCAGCAGCCCCCCCTGGGCCCTGGCTCCCAGTCCTCTCCTGCCCACCCTGGGGAAGGCAGAGAGCCCTGACATCAGGCCGAGGCGAGGAGGAGGGGGTCACCCATGGGGCTTGGCCTTCACGGCCGCCTTCCTGCCTCGGCGCAGTCGGCTGCCAGCAGGGACGGGATGGGGAAAGGAGCAATTCGTAATGCAGGCAACGGGCTCCAGACACAGGGCCATGGGTGGGATCCGCATCTCCATCCCCATCCCATCCCATCCCACCCCATCTCATCCCACCCCATCCCATCCCACCCCATCCCACCCCATCTCATCCCACCCCATCCCATCCCCATCCCCATCCCATCCCACCCCATCCCACCCCATCCCATCCCATCCCATCCCACCCCATCCCATCCCATCCCCATCCCATCCCATCCCATCCCATCCCATCCCACCCCGTCCCACCCCATCTCATCCCACCCCATCCCATCCCATCCCACCCCATCCCATCCCCATCCCATCCCATCCCCACCCCATCCCATCCCATCCCATCCCATCCCCATCCATCATCCCCACCATGATCTTGCTGCCATGTTGCTTCCGCCGCCGAACAGCTGCAAACGGGGCCCGAGGGGTCGGGCTGGAGAAGGAGCGGGGCCAGAACACAGACACCAAATAACATCGTGGTCCCCAAGGAGAAAAAAAAATCCCCTGGGAGAGGAGGGGGAAAGAGAATAAAAGGGAACTAGCAGGGAAAAAAAACTTCAATCAGATTTGTAAAGGGCACAATTTACAAAATCCATCACATATTTTACTAGGCTGGGATTTACGGATTAGCCTGTAATACTTAGGTGGCTTTTTGTAATAAAACCCTGAGCTGCAGCAGCCTTGGGAAAGCGAGAAGGTGGAAGCAGTCTCCTCTACATCCCGCGCTCATTTTCCCAGCATTTCCTCCTTTTCTTTCTTTTTTTTTTTTTGATCTAGGCAGCCCCGTTAATCTGGGCTTTATCTGCCTATGGAGAAGGACTGAGCTCTTTATTGGATTTTTGTCAAGAATAAATGATTTAGTTTGGGATATTGTGGAAACGGTTTCTGTGGTATTACACCAACTAATAAATGAAACAGCGGGGATCAATTCCTCCCTTGCAACGCGCTCAACAGACTGCGGGAAATGCGCCCCGTGCCTACGCGCCACTGCCGCAGGAGCGCAGGTACGGCGGGTACGGTGCAGGTACGGCGGGTACGGTGCAGGTACGGTGGGTACGATGCAGGTACGGCGGGTACGGTGCAGGTACGGTGGGTACGATGCAGGTACGGTGGGCACGGTGCAGGTACGGCGGGTACGGTGCAGGTACGGTGGGTACGGTGCAGGTATGGTGGGTACGGTGCAGGTACGGCGGGTACGGTGCAGGTACAGCGCAGGCATGGCCAGTACCTGCGATGTTCACCCAACACCAGTGAGCACCGTCGCTGACTTTCCCCCATCGCTCCCGTCACGCCACAGCCGGCTCCCGGCACCCCAGGCAGTGTGAAACCCACCCGGAGGAGGACACATGTGGGGTCGTGGCTGTGCCAGGGCAGCAGCTGAACCATGTCTTGCCTCCCCAGCGCATTTGGGTGCTGCTGGCATCAGCCTCATTCACGCACGGCCGTCCAGCCCCGGCCCCACGGGCAGCACCGGGATCAAACCCAACCGATGAATGGGCAGAACCTGCCCAAAGGTGCCGGGGAGGACGTCAGCACGATGTCACCATGAAGGAACGTCCCCGTTGGGGACAGGAGGGACAAGCCAGGGAAAGCGGAGACGCATTTCAGGCAGGATTATAAAACCCATCACTGAAGTTCTTCTTAATCGTCTTAGCACAGACCTCATTAGGGAAGTGAACTTCAGGGCGCAGGAACGCGCCCCGTCCGTTCTTCCCTGAGTTCAGCCCCGGGGGGGAGCAGGGTCCCCGCGCCCCCTCCTTGCCACGATGGCACCGCGATGCCCCTGCGCCAGTCCGGCCCCGGCCCCCGCCCGCAACGCTGCGGCAGGGGGTGTGGGCAGAGCTTTGAAGAGATGGAGATGAGTGGGTGTGCGTGTGTGCGCGATAGCGAGTTATGAAGTCTCCTAATTAACAAAATCCTTTGGGGAATGAAAATCCCTCAGCTGTCAGGTTTGTGTGGGAACATGAACAGGTCGAGCCAAGGACCTTGGGGATGGGGGTTTCGCTACCAGCATCAGCAGAGCCACCCCTGTCCCCGTCCCCATCCCTGTCCCTGTCCCATCAGTGGTGCAGGCAGGGGTCGGCAGCCCCCTCCCTGCCTGCAGGCAGGAGACCCGGCTGTCCATGAGCATTGGGCTGGGGAAAAGGCAATGCTGCAGGACAGGGGCCCAGGGGCACCCCTGCCTGTGGGCACCCAGGTGTGGAGGTGAGGGGGTGCCCCATCCCTGCCAGGGGCTGCTCAAGGGTGCAGAGGAGCCCCGCTGCCCGCCCTGGGGAGTGTGGTGAGTTATTGCTGCAGGAAATGAAACTGCTAATAAATCCCCAGGCAGAAGCCAGGAAGGTTAAAACTCCATCTATAAAAAGGGATGATGATTTATAAAGTGACGTCCAACTCCTTGTCCCTGCTGTGGAGCTCTCGGGCCATCGGCTGCCCAGGGTGGGAGAGCCGGGGCCGGTGCCCACCTGTGCCGGGACTTACTGGGACCGGGCTGTGCTCTCGCCCTGGGCTGGTGGTCCTGTGGGATGGAGGGGAGGGGAGGGAAGGTCCCACACTGTAGGCACCATCCCATCCCATCCCATCCCATCCCGTCCCGTCCCATCCCGTCCCATCCCAATCCATCCCATCCCATCCCATCCCCATCCAATCCCATCCTATCCCATCCCATCCCATTCTGTCCCGTCCCATCCCATCTTATCTCATCCTGTCCTGTCCTATCCCACCCCATCCCATCCCACCCCATTTCATCCCCTTCCCCACCCCACCCCACCCCACCCCACCCCACCCCATCCCATCCCCTTCCCCATCCCATCCCACCCCACCCCACCCCATCCCATCCCATCCCATTCTGTCCCGTCCCATCCCATCTTATCTCATCCTGTCCTGTCCTATCCCATCCCATCCCATCCCACCCCATTTCATCCCCTTCCCCACCCCACCCCACCCCACCCCACCCCACCCCACCCCATCCCATCCCATCCCCTTCCCCATCCCATCCCACCCCACCCCACCCCATCCCATCCCATCCCATTCTGTCCCGTCCCATCCCATCTTATCTCATCCTGTCCTGTCCTATCCCATCCCATCCCATCCCACCCCATTTCATCCCCTTCCCCACCCCACCCCACCCCACCCCACCCCACCCCATCCCATCCCATCCCCTTCCCCATCCCATCCCATCCCATCCCATCCCACCCCATCTTACATCTCCCAGGGATGAAGACACTCCCTGGGCAGCCCTGGGTGCTGGAAGGGACCTGCAGCACCCCGGGGTGGGGGCACCACAGCTGATGCTGCCCGGCCCTGCCAGGGAGGTGCAGGCAGCGACAGGCCCAGCACCTTCCCCCACCCCGCTCCCACCACCCATCCTGCACCTCTCCTCCCGCCGTGCCGCGGCGGCAGCGGGTCCTGCACCCACGCATGGCGAGAGAAAACCGAGGGAAAATGTGAGGCGGGGCGGGGAGCAGGAGAGCCCGTAAGTCACTGCCACCCCGAGATGTTCATAAATAACGTACACGGCACGGGGCTGGGGAGCTTTTCACCCACTTAATTGATATGTACGGTGAGCGCACGCACGCTCAGCACGACGGCAGGGCTCCCCCCTCCCTCCCAGTGAAAATACTTCTCGCAGGACTGACACATTTATTATTTTTCCCATAATTACCTTATTGTGAGCGTTTGTTAGAAAGCACCCTGGGAACCCCGGCCCCGTGCAGGGCTCCCAGGTGGGAGCCGGCTCTGAAATGCTGGCGGAGACTTTTTTGCTTTGGAAAGTGGGTCAGGATCGGGCCCGAGGCCTCCGCGCCGCGATGCTTGAGCCCGCGCACCACGTCCCGGGTGCTGGAGCCGCTGCTCCTGCCCACAGGCAGCTGCCTGCACCGGCAGCGGCAGGCATGGGCGCTGGGCGGGGGGGTCTTGCCACCCGTGTGCAGGGATGGAATGGGAACGGGAACGGGGCTGAGCGATTGCAGTGTGAGCTGGGAAAGTGGATATTAAAGGCTTTATTACAGGGTGACGCCGGCTAATTGCAGAGCTCCTTTCAGGGAGCCGGCAGAGGATGAGCTCGGGCGACAGCACCCAATTATTGCAGCTCAGTGGGGGGAAAAGGGAAAGAAAGGAAGAAAAGCAAGCGCAATTATCGGGACCTCGTCTGCGGCACAGCACAGGGCTGCAATTTCCAGGCACGCTCGCTTTGCCCAGCCCCGCTCTCGCTCCCAATACCGAGCGCGTGACAGTTTGCATTTATTTTTAAACGGGCAGTTGCCCATCTCTGCCTCCCGTCCTTCATCCCTGCCCCGCCGGGACACGCTCCCGCATCCCACTGACACGGGGACAGGCTCCTGCATCCCACCGATGCTCCCCCGAGCATCCCTGCCACCAGCTCAGCCCCAGCCCTCGGGGGGTACCGAAACACCGCTCAGCCGACCCCGCTGGGAGCCTGCGATGCTTTTTCTTCCCCCCATCATCTCACCCGCTCCCACCTTTTTCCTCCCAGAGCCGCTCCCGGCTCCAAAATTGCAGCCTTGTATATTAAAAAAGGTCAGATTTCAGCTCTTGTGAAGTAGCAAAAACCAGAGCAGCGTGAACAGACGCAGCCGCCTGTTTCTTGGGGGATCGGGAAGCCGGGGCGCGGGGGGGGGGCCCGGTGCTGGGACTCTGTCACCTCCGCTGCGGCGTGCTGGGGGCGGATGCCGCCGTTTGTGCCTATTCCACATCACCACTTAATAATTGACAATTAAATTTAATTACACCTTTGAGAAATAATAGCATATGTTGGTTTAATGGGCCTGTCTAGAGCGGGGAGGGTTCTCTCCTGCGCCCTCTGCTCGATAAGGTGGGTCACGGGGTGACGCTCGTGGCACGGTGACACCGTTTGCCGGGTTGGGGTGCCAGGCGGTGCCAGCACCGTCCCCCAGCACCACGTTCGCTGCCATCTCTGCCAGCGCGGCGGGGCTGAGCAGCGGCTCAGCACCCCGGCACCCCGGCATCGCCGGCGCCAGCCTCGGCACAGGGAACCGGCAGCAGCGAGTCCAGCCCGAGGTGTGTCCCAGCCGCTTCGCCCGGGGGGGTCCGGCAGCATCCGAAGGAACCGGTGCCATCGCCTTCCATCGGGCCCGCGCTGGCGGGTGCGCTGAAGATCCCCCAGAATATCTTAATTATTTATCTCCATAGAAAAGACAGGGCATGAAGCTGCTGCGCTGGCTTTAGCTGTTTCCATCTCTCCTCTTTTTGCTGCTTTTTAAAATTTTCTTTGAAACAATATCGCAGAGAACCCCCATTATTTGCCGCCTGATTTGTGAATCCTTCAGAGGCAATCACCAGCGGCTCTCAAGGTTTCTGCTGCAATTAGGGAGGTTTGAGAGAGAGAGGAGGCAGGTGCTCGGCGGGAGCCGAGGCGGCCAAGGGGCTCAGAGATCCCGGGGCTAACCAGGCGCTCAGCATCTCCCTGAGCCTGGCAGCCTCCCCCTTCCCATCCCCCTGATTCACACCCCTCCCTTTCTCTAATTAAAGATAATCACCTGCAATTACCTAATTAGTTATCTGATTTTTGCCCTCTGATTCCATACCTATCACGCTCCCTCGGGATGCGATGCTGCTCGGTGCCACCAGCACCCACTCCGGGGCACGGCAAGGGGTGACAAGCGGGTCCTCAAAACCAGCCGTCACCTCCTGGGTGTGATTCATGATCCAGCACCCCCCGCTGCTGCCCAGCCCCTGGCACCCCATGTCACCCTCTGGGAAGGACAGAAGGAGCCCAGGGAGGCAGCAGGGACACACGGACACCGCGGAGTGCAGGGGCTCCTCCCTGGGGGCCACTGAGTGATGCAAACGTGTCGGCAGGAGGTGGCCGTGCAGAGGTGGCCTTGGCACCCAAATATTCCTGCGAAAACCAGCGCCTGGGCAGGGACCATGGCACTTGGTGTGGCAGCTTAGCCCTGCACGGGGGCCACGCACAGAGCTGGCAGGGCCACCGCCACCGGCTGGGCACAGGGACAGCCCAGGCTGTTGGACACACCACGCAACCACGGAAGAAAAATTAGGCCAAAGTGGGGCCGGCTAGCTCTCTCCCTCCGAGTGATCATTGCCCTCATTAAAAAACAACTAATTATTATTCTGGCTCATTAGCAATTATAAATCTCCAGCTCCGGTACTTCATTAAAAAAAATGACAAGTTAGCACTTAATTATGTTCCCCAGCAGCCCGATGGGTGGAAGTGTTAACCCTCCCCACCCTGCTGCCCACCAGAGCCCGCCAGTGCCAGCACCCACACCAGCACCCACACCAGCACCAGCACCCACACCAGTGCCAGAACCCACACCAGCACCCACATCAGTGCCAGCACCCACACCAGCACCCACATCAGTGCCAGCACCCACACCAGCATCCACACCAGTGCCAGCACCTGCACCAGCCAGCTCCTGGGGTGCAAGGGCACTTCGGGCTCCCCCCTCCACACTCCGCAGAGGGACACCGAGCCCCAGCACCTCCCCGGCCACTGGCCCTGCGGCAGTTGGGGCTTGCTGAGCTTCCTGCTGCAGCACTGGGGAGCAGGGAACTGGGACCAGGCAAGAAACCAGTCTGTGCACCCAGCATCTGCGGGGAGTTTACTGGAGGCAGCGAAAACGCCCCTGCCCAGAGGGCAAAGCTGGCCCTGGGCACATGTCCCCGGGGAACGCCGGCTTCGTGTCACCCCGCCATCGCCACTGATGCGGCAGGTCCCGGGGCAGAAGTTTGCAGGCAGCAAAGCCGATATTTGGTGCAAAAACCCTCGAAAAGCTGAGCCGCGGCAGGGCAGGCAGCTGCCTGCATCCCCGGCACTGGGCTGCCTCGCCGGCACCCGGCACCCGGCGCCTGCAGCGAGCACCTTCCCGCTACCCGACGGATAATTGGCCACTAAATCCCTCCGGGAGAGAAACAGGGGGGGAAAAAAATTACAGCTGCGGAACTAGCTCTCCAAAATTATATCACCTTCTCTGACAGGATAATTGCTCCTTTTCCCCAAGATTTAATACGGATCTCACATCCTTAAACAGTTGGGTGTTATTTTAAGGGTTCCCAGTGTTTTTCCCTCCTCTCGCAGGTAGCGCCGGATGCGGCGGCAGAGGCAGTGCCACCCGGCACAGCGTTTTGGGGTGGAAGATGGTGACACTGGCCCCCTGCATGGGGGCGATGCGGGGAAGCGCACGTCTGTGGTACCCAGGGGAGAAGCAGGGAGGGGGGGGGGATGACCCTGGTCCTGGTGTCGCCGATGTCTGCCGCACGCGAGCAAGGTCCCCGGCGCTGCAGCACCGGCAGCGTGCCTTGTTCTCCGTGCACTCTAATGGCTACATCAATATTATCTCGCCTGCAAGTTGCCCTGTGACAGATGTATTAATGATACGGTGCAGAGCCCGCGCAGCGCCGGGGGAGGACATGCATGGCGTACGGGGGCTGGCACAGGCAGGGGCCTCGCTTGGAACAGGCAGCGCCCACCCCAGGGGGGGACCAGGGGGATATTTGGGGGGTCAAAACCCTTGGGCAGACCCCGAGGACTCAGGCTGTTTTCATCCCCAGTGCTCCTGCGAGCCAGGAACCCCTCCTTGAGACAGACCCTGATATTTTGGGGTGCCCGGTGCAGAGTGTGTGTGGTTCCCCGTGCCAGAGCTGCTCCCGAACGCTTACACCCAGGAAAACTCTCGCTCTGGCTTTCATCCAGACTTCGATCCTACAGTAAATCCAGCAATAAATCAGCCTGTGGATGCAGGAGCCCAGCACAGGCACCCGCCCGCGCTGCCACCGGCCGAGCCCCATCCATCACCGCCACGGGCCTGACCCCGCCGTCCCCGTTGCCGCCTGCCACCTGCGTGTCCTGCTTGGGGATGGTGGCCCCTGCAACCCGCCAGCCCCCAGGGATGCTCTGCCACGAGGACTGGGGGGACCCCCAGCAGCGCCAGCTTTCCCCCCAGCTCCCCGCTGGCCCCAGCATCGATCCGGCAGCAGCTGGCAGCCGGCGTGTGGGAGCAGCTGGGGAGCGGTGCCGGCAAGGGGGTCCCGGCAATCACCGCCCTCCCACTGCCCCACACCTGCCCCACACTGCCACCAGCTCACAACCAGGTTTGGGGTGGGCGAGGGGACCCCCGTGTCACCCCACTGCCCCTCCACACCCTCCTCTCCCTCTCTCTCCCTGCACACTGACCCCACACCAGCTATCCAGGGCGAGTCCTTGCTGTTCCATGTACTGCTCTGAAAATAAACCACCATTAAAACATTTTCGGATTACAGTCAAGTGCGAGCGCGTTGTTTAGCAGCCAGGGAGCATGAAAAGATGGCTCAGCAAGAGACTTTCCATCATGCAAGCGCCATTCAGGAGCATTAATCCGTGGCATTTGGGAGCTGCTGCTTGATTACGCCCCCGTGCCATCCCCCAGTGCCCCCCCCCCCCCCCCCCCCAGCCACAGCGTGGGGCCTGGCACCCTCCAGCAAAGTTTGGCTTTGCCAAGCTGCACCGAAACACGGCGTGACACCGGCCACGCTCACGGGGACCCACCAGCCCCATCCTCGGGAGCTGGCTGGGGCAGCGCTGTGAGTCTGTAAATATATTATTTATTATTTCTATTACCCTTCTCCATTATTCATTGTTTAATTCGCTGCTATTCTATTATTAACTCTCCCCCGTGTTTTGGAGATGCTCTGACATGAAAGAGGCACCGCAAATTTTTGCTTGCGTACCGCGCTCTTCACACCGACTCGGAGGCAGATCCGGGACCAGTGACCACAGTGTGCCCCATCAGTGGCCATGGGGCTGGCCAGGGGCTGGCCACTGAGCCCTCTCCCTTCTGTGCCACGAATCAAACCGGAGCAAACTGTTTCCTAAGCCTTTTGGGGCACAATTTGGCTGTGCACAAGTCTTTTAGCTGAATTAAAGTGTAACGCTGCTGCTGCCGCCGCCTTCACGCCGGGGGGATTCGCATCCAGCCACCGCCTTTGGGTTTTGGTGGGTTTTACCCCCCTTGGGGATGGTGGGGACGGTCATGGCCAAGCCCCCTCCCCTCGTTTCCCCCACAAGACACAAATAACTGAGGCATGGCTGAAAATCCAGACATGGGGAAATTTGTAAAAAGGGCCAAGAAGCTTGTTTTCCTTAAAAATCATGATTTGTCAAAAAAATGACCTGAGCTCAGCTATGTGGGTTCCTGTTGCCCCCCTCAAGCTGCTGGCCCCGGGCAGCACCATGGGATAGGGGTGGCTTTCCCCAGTGACCCCCTGGCCACCCCGGCAAACTCCGCAGTCCCGGCATTACTCTCCACACGGGCAGCGCCGGGGCTGTTGGAGGGACCCGTGGGTTGTACATCCTCGGTCCTCCAAATTCCTGCTTCACGCTTGGACGCGGTGAGGACCTCGCCGAGGGGTCCGAGCCGCTGTGGGCAGCCTCAGAAAATAACCACCCCTCTTATTCTTTGCTGGGGGACGCTTTTACTGATGAGTTTTTGCATGGCCAAACCCTGCCGGCGTGCTCTGCTGCTTATCTGGGAGCCAAGGGAGCACGCGGGGCTGCTCAGCAAATAGCGGTGGCGTAATAGATGGGGCACCCAGGGAAACAAACACTTACAAATGGCTTTAGCATTTCCCGAAATGTCACGCCGGCGGCTCAGCACAGACAGGTCCCCAGCTCCGCCGAGCTGGCAGAGGAGCTGCGTGGTGTTTCGGGGTGGTGGGAGGTGCTGCCTGAACTCCCTGGAGACGCGGGGGACCCCTCGCCCACCCCGGTAGCCCCGATTCCGGTGGCTCCTTCCCATCTGGCGGGTGCCGGCGCCGGCACAACCCACCCGGCAGCACGCGGGTCCTGCGGGCAGAGCACCGTGAGAGAGCTGGGGAAGGCAAACCGCACGGATCCATCCCAAATCTCCTCGTGCATCGCGTTGATTCCTCTTCCCTACTCCCCCCGGGGTGAGGGGGCTGCCAAGGAGCTGGCCTGGACTAAGAATCCTCATTTATTCTGATTTATTCTGATTCCATCACCACGTTCATTCATTTAGCGAGGCGGGCGGGGGTGGCAGTTTGCTGTGGGGTCCCCAGGTTTCACCCCAAGCTCCAGCCTCTCCCCACCCGTAACACGGCTCCGTTGCTTTTCTGCTGAGATCAGCACAGAATCTCAGAATCATCTTGGTTAGAAAAGACCTTGAAGATCACCCAGCCCAACCGTGAACCTCACACTGACCATTGCAGGGCATAAGCTCCCAGAGCAGGGGGCTGGGGGCTGCAGCAGCGTTGCAGCGCAGAGCAGCCCACCCTCTTCCTCCTCCTCCTCCTCCTCCTCCTCAGGCGCTCACGGGAGATCCCACAGACAGGTTTTACCTTGGGTGCAGAGCACGGCCCTGCCACCCTGGGACCCTCCGCGCCCGCCTGCCCACCCCGGGAGGATGTCTGCTTTAAATTACTCTGGTTAAATTATGCATAAGCTTGGAGCAAGATGCTGGGGGGGGGGGGGTTTGACAGCACCTGATGCCCACCTCAGGCTGTTAAATTTCATCTCAGGCCGATCAGATGGATCATAATTTCTCCCGTTATTGAGACGTAGGAAGCAGCTCCCATCCTGGCACGTGGGCATTGCAGCTGCCGTCGGCACGGGCTCTCCGGCTCCAGTGCCTCAGCCCTCCTCAGCTCGCTCCGAGATATTATGGTTTTTTTGGGGTGATTTTCAATGAAGGCAACAGGGGTGAGGTATCATGGAGATGGTGGGACCCTGAGCCCTGGCACTGTGCTGCGGCCAGGGCTCTGCTCCTCTGTCACACCTCCCGGTGTCACACGCTGCCACCAAACCTGCCCCCAGCCCTGCTCCCTCCTCCGGCACCGGGGAGCCAGGATGGTGAGGAGTCACTTTAATCTCAATCAATTAGAAATAAAGCAGTTCTAACAGCAGGGCAATAAAAGAACACTTTAATTTTAGAGCTAATTAAATATCAACAATTGGAATGCAGCAACAGACAGTTAACCTGGAGTAACCCATTATTTATAAGGAATATAATGGATTGACTGGGGGGATGAAGTGAGTTGTAGTCATTTTAATATCAGCTGTCACAGTCTAACTGTTCTCTTTTGTCTCACTCCAGCACAATCATCTCGCCGGCTTCCTCCGGGACCATTACCACTTCTCTGCTCGACAGAAGATTAATTAAGCTCAGGTCCCAGCAGAGGACGGGCACGTGTGCTCCTGTCCCCGCTCGGTGAACCGGGGTGACGCTGGGGCACAGCCCAGGCTTCGGGGCTCCGCCAGCCCAGCCGAGCGAGGCGATGCCTCCAGCCCCAGGGTTCACTGATAATTGCAACCCACCGGCTCTCTGACAGCACATTAGAAGCTGTAAATTATTAATGGGAGCTCTCGCGGCTCTGCTGGGTGCCCCATGGGCTGCGGTGGCTCCGGGGAGAGACAGAGCCACGGTCCTGATGAGGCCAGGTGGGAACAGCTCCCCTGGGGAAAGTGAACCCCCCAGCGCCCTAAAACCCAGGACAAAGCCCTCTCTGCTCCCCATGCTGCCACAAGTCCCCAGCTCCCTGCACCGGGGAGCAGAAGTACGTGGAACTGGGGGAACCCCAAGCCTGCCAGCCCCAGCACAGCCCTCGGGGGGTCTCCTGGGGTGCCCCGGGCACCGGTCCAGGCCCCTGCACCCCAATCCAGGAGCCGGGCAGGAGGGGATGCTCAGCCCCGAGATGCGCATCCTCCCTGCAGCCCTGAAAGCCTCTGTCGCTGCAGCCCAGGCACATTCATCACGGGGCTTCGGCAACCTCCCGGCCTGCTGCAGGGAGGTTCATTTAATATGTGCAAAAGCACTATTTAATTTAGTGCATTTGTTAGATTTTTTAATAGCATCAGTGCCAGGGAGGAGCAGCAGGGACTGAAGAGTGAGTTCAACCGTCACAGGCAGCAGCCGCGGGTACCTGAGCTGCCCAGGGTCCCCAGCCAGCCCTAAGGGGACACGGGGCTGACGTGACACCACGAACCCCCTGTGGTTTCAGCCCCTGGAGCCCTTCTTCCAGCTGAATAATTTGTGGTGGAATAAACCCCCCCCCGGGCAGGGACTGTGCATCCATCACCACTCACAGCAGGCTCAGCACCGGCATCGCACCCCCAGCAGCAGCCTTTGGGTGAAAGGGAAACTCCTCCATTCCCAAAATTTGTGTTTTCCTCTGGATAAGTTCCCTAAAACTCATTTTGGTCTCACCAGGGCACGGTCCCAGAGCTCGCACTCCCCCGCTGCCACCGTGCCACCACCGTGCCACCCTTGTGCCACTCGTCCTCCCCAGCCCCTCCAGTGTGTGTCCACCCCGTACCCGCCTGGAGTAAGAGCTGCTGACAGTCAGACTCACACTAATAGAATTATTCCTGTATTGAAGCCATAGGTTGACCTTCCCCGTTAGTTATTCGCGGTGCCGGGCCGGCTCCGGCCTCGCTGTGTCCCTGAGCGTGCGATGAGGCTGCCAACAGGACCACAGAACATCCCAGGTTGGAAGGGATCCATAAGGATCATCAAAGCCAAGGTCAAATATTGAGGCTCTGCCCCAACAGCGCCGAGCCCGGCGTGGCCAGTGTCACCCCGGGCCCAGGAGCCGTGGGGAGAGGGGAGGAAAAGGGGGGTTTGGGGGACGCAGCAGAAGCGAGGGGCGTCTTGGCACAGACCCAAAGCTCCTCGCTCAAGACGGAGAAAATGTTTTCACTCCCAGTCGCCAGGTTTTTGTTACAGGTTTGATGTATCGGCTTTAAAAGAAAAATGCCATCGTGTGACAAAAAGTCAAGAAATTTTCTTTGGGAAATGTCAAAATGAAACACTCGCGGAGTGAAATGTCTCACCAGCAAAAGGCTGGCAGCAAATCCCCCCTGCCAAGGCTGGCACCATCACCGCAGCCCCCAGCACCTTCGCTGCTGGCAGGGATTTGGGAAGGGCAGGGGGGAGCAGGGGGAGGGCGAACACCCCCCCCCGCCCCCAGCCATCCCCTCATCCACAGCGTTTCCATGGGAGCTCCTCGCGGCCCTAATTACTGGGGAAAATCACAGCCCTTTTCCACCTGCCAAAGCAGGAGAGGGGCTGCTCTGAGTGGGAAGTTACGTGGGATTTCATTAGTATTATTATTGTTATTATTTAATTCTCAAGGTTGTAGGATTTACGGCCCAAGCTTACTTATTATCAGACCCAGCCAAATAAAAATGATAGATTCCTGTGCCTGCCTTACAGCAGCTCTCAGTGGCTATTACGGTTGCTAAAAACGTTTTCTGTTCCAAAAAAAAAAAATAAATAAAAAAAGGGAGAGGAAAGAAAAAAAAGGAGGGAAGAAAAAGAGCAAAAGGAAAAATGTGCAATAGGAGCCAGGGAAATGATGGATTGCTGGAGATAATCCATCTTGTCAGCCCAGGACTACATAACCTTGATGTCAGCGGGTATTTTTCTCTGCCTGAGCTCTTCGGCTCGCCAGCGCCGGGACGGAGCCGTGGCCTGACGAGGAGGGGGGTATGGCACAGGGATGGCTCCCACCGCACCTCCGGAAAACTGCCAGGATTTGGGGGTTCCCCCTCAATCCTGTGTCCCAGGTGGGGAGGGGGATGCGAATGCCCAGCCCCAGGTCCCCAGGGGGATGTGGGGGAGGACTGGAGCTGCAGGCGAGACGTGGCGGGGTGGCAGGGGACAGCAGGGGACAGGGGGGGACAGCGGGGGACCATCCCCAGGCACGTCCCAGCAGCAGCACTGCCTCAGCTCTTTCCTCCCCTCAATCTCTTTTTGTCATCTGCCAGTCCCCCCCCCCGCTCCCCCCTGCTGCCGCGCTCTCTTCCTGGCGTCTCTGCCATTTTTATCTAACGCTGGCCGTGAAAATTGGTGTGAAATAAAAAAAGGCATCTCTGCCCACAGATGAAATCAATTGATTTGGCAGGTCGCCCATGGACACCTCCGAGCAGCACTTCCAATTTGCAGGATGGACGCCGGCTCGATGCAGTTTCTTCCCTTTCTTCTCCTCCGTCTCCCCCACCCCAGCTTCTCCGCCCCGATTTTTTTCTTCTGTCTTTCCAATTTCCCTTTGATGTTCCCGTTATTTCTGCTTTCCACTTAATGGAAATCAGCCCTGGGTGGGTGTGGATGTGTGTGCGGGGTTTGTTTAGGGAGTCTGCACACACGTTCCTGTCTCCTTTCATCGAAGACGGCTCAGGGGTGTCCTTGGTCCCGGCGTGCTGGGGGACAGGGATGATTTTGGGGATCCCGTGGGGTTGGGTGGGAGCCGCAGCACCCCGGTGCCGTGAGTCTCTGGTCTCTCACCTCCCACCCCATCTCTGCTCTGGCTCCAAAGGTGATCTCAGGGCTGGGGACAGTCCCTGGAGGCTGGGAGCAGCCCCACACATGGCAGGGCACAGAGAGGACCAGGAGTGGCTGCACATGGCACTGGCCCTGCCCCGGGCTCTGCTCCATCCTTCCTCTGTCTCCTTCCTTCTTCCAGCTCCATCTCACCTCTGTCCCCATCCCTCCCTCTCCATCTCCCTTCCATCTCCAGCCCTCCTCCATCTCCGACCCTCCATCTCCATCCCCCTTCCATCTCCATCTCCATCCCCCCCAGGGACATGCTGGAGAGCAGCAAAATGGAGCCAAACGGCTGTAAAACCCCCTCTCCCCAGCCTGCGAGTGGCCAGACGGGGTTTTCTAGCCCCAGACCAGCCACGTGCACTCCCAAAACCCAGCAGCACATATCAGGGGCATCAAGCAAGTCCCTGTTGTGGTGCAACCAGGAGGGAAACACTTCTCTGAGCCACGGCAGAGCCTGGGGGCCGGGAAACTGGGATGCTGGGGCTGCTGGCTGGCTGGCTGGCTGGCTGGCTGGCTGGCTGGCTGGCCACCCCCACAAAGGAGTTGCCCAGCAGGGAGGAAGTCACCTGTCCAGCGTTTTTAGCAAGGGGTTAATTAAATATGGGTGTCCCTGGCTACAGGCAGCTCCAGGGCCGATGTGACCGGGGTGTGCACGGAGAGCGCAGGGCCGGCAGCGTCGGCTCCCGCCCGGGTCCTGGGCTGCCCTCCTGCCCGCACAGGCAGGAGCAAGGGTTCACACGCGGCCAGGCGCAGCCTCGGACCCGGCTGACACCGGCCCATTTATTCCCCAAAAGTTAAATATTACACAACTCCATTAGAGCTTCAAGGCAAATGTGACGTTAATCACAAAAACCTTGATATTCTGCAGGAGACTTAAGCCCTGAAAGGGAAGGGGGAAAAAAAACCCCACGCTTTCTTTCTAACGCTTTCATTTTACTTTGAGGTTAATAGAAGGCTAATTTGAAAGCACTCAGCTAATGAGAAAGCTAAAAATACTCCTCCTGTGCAGACCCTTCCTCCATACCGCCTGTATCAGTGGCGTTGGCTGCAGATGATGCTCCTGGCAACCCGGGGACGCGGTGCCCCTCACCTGTCCCCACCCTTTCTGAGGGACACGGGTCCCTCCTGACGGGGACACTGGGTGTCTTGGTGACCTCCCCAGCACGAATGTGTCCCAGCCGTAGTTGGGGTCATGCCATGGCCCCTGGGCTGGCTCAGACAGGGATGGGGTGTGAGGGGGAGACCCGTGCAGGGATCTACAGGGCTGCAGCCCCGAGGTCCTTGGGGTGGCCACGTGTGGGGTAGGGGATGGGGACAGGGACAGCTGGGCTTGCAGCCACACCGTCACCTCCCAAAAAGGAGCAGGGCTGGGGGGACCAGGGCGCCCATGAAACATGAGCCTGCATCCTGCCCATCCCTCGCTGCCTTCTGCATCATCTGGAACACGCCGCTGCCGAGGGAATACGTTGTTTTCCAGCACATCGCTCTGTGATGGGAAGCTAATGTTGTGTGGCTGGTTCCAGCACAGCCCCCGCGACTCGGGGGAGACAAACCATGATCCGCCCTGAAAACATCCCAGGGAGCCCCAGGCTGACGGGTAGGGGGGGGCTGCCCCCTCACACCCCCTCATCCCACTGACACCCCATCCTCCCCGAGCTGCCTGCTCCCCTTTGAACCTGCTGCAGCTCCCACGGGAGACCTGCGGGCACGGAGCCCCTGCCGTGGGCACACAATGGGGCAAAGCCCCCCTCCCTCGGCTCCCCCTGCCAGCACAGTGCCGGGGGGCCGGGGGACGCCAGCTCAGCCACCCCGTGCATGAAACAGGGTTAATAAAGCTCCTCCGCCTCCCCCAGGGCGTTTGCATGGGCTCATCCATCTTTCTGCTCATCCTGGTTTAATTTCCACAGTGGCTCCGCGTTGCCTTCCCGGAGCAGCCGATGATGCTCCCGGAGGAAACGACCGGCAGTAACGGGTGAGCCGATGGGATTTTCCGGCTGCGGGAGGGCTTGGGGCCAGCTCTGCTTCATCCAGCTCCTCGCACGGGCACGGCTGCCGGATCCCAGTTTTCCATCGCGGGGGCTGGACCGACTCCAGGCTGGCGGGGAGCTACCCACGTGTGCCGCTCGCCACGAGCCCCTGCCAGTTTGCACCCCTGGGAGCCGGTGCCTTCGCCGGCGCTCCCAGCTCGCACGCAGTCACTTGGGATGTGGTTTAATTAGGAAACGATCTGTATGGAAAATTGCGCCTTCGAGTGCCTCGAATCTCACGCTCATGGCTCAGCTCCAAACCGGTGGAAAAACCACCCAAGTTTGAGGACAATTTCTGGAGACTTTCTGCAGCTGCTGGGTGGGACCGGCAGCCGGCGGCCGCGTGGTGCCACACACACGGGGCACAGGGCTGAGGACCGCACTGACTGATCGGAGAGATGCCAATGTCTCGGGGGTCATCAACCTTTGGAAAAAAAGCCACCTCCCCTGCACCCCGTATCTAAACTGCCTCTAAACTGAGGCCTGGAGGAGCTCTGGGGCCCTCCCCGGGCATTGCTGGGCTGTGGGGAATCGCCCTGGTACCCCTGGGAGATGCCAGGAGATACTGGGACATACTGAGAGGTGCTGGGAGGTGCTGGGATGTGCCATGAGATGCTGGGACATGCCAGAAGATGCTGGAAGATGCTGAGAGGTGCTGGGAGATGCTGGGCTGTGCCATGAGGTGCTGGGAGATGCCAGGACACGGTGGGACAGGCGGGGACATGCCAGGAGAAGCCGCAGCCGGTGGCAGAGGCAGCGGCAGGCAGCGAGCGGCCGGCTCTGCCCGCCGTCCCCAGCACTCCCCTCTCCAAAGGTGCCCCAGCGATGCCAAAGCGTTTACAGCAAAATGGAGTTCAGGAGGGCAGGGCTAAACTGCCTCCCCGGAATAAACGAGGAGACTTTAATTCCCTTTCTACAAAGCCACATTAAAGGGTTTCTTGTTCTCCTTGCCGCAGAAAGGCCGTCCCTTTCCCCGTCTCTCTTCTCTGCTCCTCCAGAGACTGACTCACATGTCTTTCCTCTCCTTTGAGGAGGGCTGAATGTGTTTAACCTCCACATCCCCGGACAATTAAGAAGTTTTATTTGGGGGGACACGGTCAGATGCAGGGGGGACACGCACACCAGCACGCCGGTGGCTCTGCGGCTGCCACCATCGCTCCCTCCGGCTCCCTGACTCCTATTGATGGTTTAATTTTCCTTGGGGTTGGGGGGGAGAAGAAAAGCACTGGATAATTGTAGCGGAATGGGCTGATAAGTAATGTTTGGTATCCTTTTTACAACCATTCCCCAGGGGCCCATTATGGTAATTTTTCTTCTATAACTGGCAAATTGTATAACAAGTCAGATGATAAACTAGCAAGCCAGGCAAAAATTTGCATTTTAATACAACTGTCTAAATCACTTCTCCACGTAGAGCCGGACAGGGCACTTCAGTCGTCTCTGCTGCGTGGGGGGTTCCGGGGGGTGAGGGTTGGGTCCCCCCTCGCTGGCCCTGGCAGCGTGCAGGGGTGAGGGTCACACCGTGGGGCCACGGGCTGCCACGGGGCTGGGCGGTGGGAGCCCCCCACCCACAGTGGCAGAGCTATTTACTGGAGCCTTTCCTGGGATGTGACGTCCCTGAGCCCTGTGCCACCATGTCCCCAAGCCCTGTGCCACCATGTCCCCTTGCCCTGCACCATGACATCCCAAAGCTCTGTGCTGTGACATCCCCAGGCCCTGCACTGTGATGTCCCCAAGCCCTGTGCCAGCTCCACCTGCCCATTCAGCAAAGCTGTTAGCAACTAGAAATCTGGTAGCGAAGTGCCAGGCTCCCCGACAGCGTTATAAATAGCTGCTTTGAGTCCAGTTTGAAGTTTTGATTAAAAGGAAAAGAAGAACAAAAAAAAAGGGGGAGGAAAAAAAAATCCTTGTCTGGAGAAGGCATCAGCCACCCCTCTGTGGCTGCAGGGCACACGCGGAGCCGCAGCATCCCCGGCGTGCAAGGCCATTAAGGCAGAGCCTTGTACCCGTCCCCGTTCCAAACGTGAAACCTAATTAAGATTTTATAAACAGTCACCCAACACAGAAAACTGCCACCACGTTAGCAAGGCAAATAACACCCAAATTAAGTTATTTTCTTGCCTTGTTTTAGTCCAGTTTTTAATTAGGTGGCTGCTGAAATGTGGTGTGGCCCCGCGTAAGCGTGTCACTGTGATTTATTAGGGCTCTTGGCTGGAGTTACTGCTGCGCTCCAACCTCTGCATCTCCTGTCACAGATCGGGTCCTTCGTGCTGGAGCACAGCGGGGAGCTGGGGATGTCCCTGGCCCTGTCTCGTCCCCATCCCCGCAGGAGCTTGGGGACCCCCTCCTGCTGCCTCCCATCCCGCTGCCTTCCCAGGGGAGGAGGAACCTGCTGGGTAATCACCACACCGCTACAAACTGAGGGGTTTTTTAAAAAATAACACAAAAAACCCCACAACGGAGCTGCAAAGATTCCGTGTCTACATTTTTAACAACGGGAAAGATATTTTTGAACAATCTGATGACACCCCGTGCCCTCACCCTGCCCCACCGCGTTGCTGCCCGGTGAGGACGGTGGCACGTCCCCGCGGGGCGCAGGGGAAGGAGCGGGGTGCCCCAGCACGGGGCTGCAGCGATGTGCCGGGGCAGCAGCACCCCCTTTTCAGGGTGGGAAGGGGGAGGCAGGGCCGCAGGGTCGGCCGCTGCGTGCCAGCTCTTCAGAGGACGTTAAACCCGTTGCCACCGTCTTGCAGAATTAGCACAAGTGACATTCGCTTTGTAGCCACATGTTTCCAGCGCGGAGCAGATGGCGAGGCCGCTGGACGCGATTCAGCTCCACGGCGCTTCGCCGAGCCGGGCACCGCCACGACAGAAAAGCTGAATTTCCCCTCGATCCGCTGGGATATTCATTAGCTCTTGGGCGAAAGGCAGCGGGGCTTTGCCAGCTGCCAGCGTGTTCAGCACATCACCCCAGCTCCGGGAACAATCCGGGGCTTTTTGGCCGGGGTTGGCTTCGTTTGGGGCCTTAAGGGATGCGCAGGTAATTACCAGTGACAACATTTGCATTGCCAAATTGCCTCGAAAAAGGAGGAGGAAGAAACAAGCTGGTTAAAAGCGGGTATTTACCCAACGGCGAGGGCATTTCCTACACGACGCAGCAGCCAAGTGATGGGTGGTGGGTGCCATCCTGGGGGACGGCCACGGATTTTGGGGACAGAACCTGGCAACGGGCTGCGGGATGCACCAGCGGGGATGTGGCACTGGAGCCCCATCTCAGGTCCACCGCAGCTCTGGGCTGGGATGCTCCGGTTTCGGGGAGATTTTCCCAGTAGGAGCGGGATGCTGGGGCTGGGTCCAGCAGAGCGAGGCAGGTTTCCTCGCCTCCCCCTTGCAGCCTGCCTGGCTCCTGCCACCTCCGCTGCTGCTCTGTGATTGATGAAATAATTCAAGACTGAATGACCGGGAGAGAGAAACACGAGCATGTTGTCCTTTTTCTTTATATAAAGAAAAAAAAATCTCCCAGGGAGCTCTAAAGGCAGAGTCAGGGAGGAGAGCCAGGGCGAGGTGCTGGGGCGGGAGGGTGAGCTCTGCCCGCCCGGGTTGCTGCGTGGTCGTGGGGGGTCCCACCGTCTGTCCCCTCACTCCACCGCTGTCTCTGCTGACGGAGCAAGACGGGTGACACCGGGCAGCAGCACCCAGGATGCACAGCCGGGTGTCCCCACAGTCCCCAGACCCCCCCGCACCCCCATCCTGCACCCGCCGCGCTCTCCCAGCCCTCCTGAACCTGCCGCTTTCACCACGCTTTGAAGTCTCAGCTAATTTCGTGCCCTTTGGCAGGGCTGGTGCTTGGGCAGCCAGCGGCAGCGTTTGCAGCCAGAGCTGGGGAATTTGCCGCCCCGTTTGCCAACCCGCAGCCTTCGCCGCTGGCTGCTCACCGGGACGGCTGCGCCCGAGACCGGGCTGTGCCTGACAGCTCGGCTGAGCATCCTGCTCCAGGCAGGAGAGCACCGGAGGGACCAGGAATCCTTATCCTGAGCACCAGGGGGGCCGTGAATAATGAAAGAGGAATCCATAAGTAATTACATTCTAATTAATTAAGAATGATGGATAGAGGGGACTGGGTGACTCCACGTAAATCGTACAAGCTGTAAAGGGCCTCGCTCCCGCCACCATCAAATTGATTTGCTGGTTTGGAGGAGGGGGGGGGGGGGGGGGGGAAAGAAGAAAAGGAGCTTTGCGTTATAACATTTACAGCCTTGGAGGTACCATCGCACTGCGGGTCCCTGGCCCGAGCTGGGTGGGGAGTCCCGCCCGGGCTGGCACTGGGGCTGGCACGTCCCTGTGAGGAGAGGCGAGGGGTGCGCGGCCCGGCCACGGCCACTCTGGGGACGGCGGGATGTGGCTTTGCAACCCCCAGTCCCCGGGGTCATTTGTGAACTCGCACACAAACTCCTAATGACCTGGCAGTGCCGCGGCAGCCGTTCAGTGTGACAGCCGGCGCTCGGCTGAGGGCTCTTCTGTCAGTCAGCGCTGCGATTAATTAGCGCTCTGCTTTATTAGTGCCTTTATCTACTCAGCCCTGCGCAATGCAAACCCGACGCTGCTCCCCATCCCACGGTGGGGCCGGCAAAGGGCCCGGCACAGAGGTTCATGTGCCACGGGGCTGCCACCTGCGGGGGTCCCCCCTGCCGAACCCCATACGTCACCGGCCACGAGCGAGGGCTGGAGCTGCCACCGCCGCTGTGCCGCGGAGCCCCGGGGGGGTCACCTCTGCGGGGACGGCAGCCCCCAGCCTCCTCGCTCTGGCTCTGCACACACGTGGACACGCACGCACACGCGTGCACAGCCGTGCTTCCCCGCCTCCCCCCCTCCCTGCCGCGCACCCTCGTGTGAGCGGCCCCATTTCCACAGCGTCGAGACGGTTGCATTACCTTGGAGACTAATTAAGGCGGCGGGGAGAGCTGGAACACCTTGACCCGGGGAAGGTTAATGGCTCGCGCTCGGCGAGGGGAGGCTGGGGCTCAAGTCAACTCCGCGACATTAATTGCGGTATCGAGCGGCGCGGCGCGAGCGGCCCTGGAACCGTTCCTCGCCATTACGTTAATGGCGTTGCCGTGTCTATATTCTTTAAGTAATTGGCAGCGTTTTCTAGGTCTCGTCCTCCATTTACTTCCCCAGTACATCAGGAGTCATCGTGTACAACCGCTCCGCAAACGCCAGTTCCCGCGTTAAGTGGGATCGGCGCGGAAAAGCAGCTGGTAATAAGGTGAGGGACAAGAGGAGGGGCAGTGGTGCTGGCAGGGTTATTCCCTCGGGAATGGAAAACTCACTGGCTGGGACCACGGCACTGCCAGGGATGGGTGTCAGGGATGGACGTGGCCGTTGAGAGAGGAACCCCCAAATCTCCAGGCTGGAATGTGTGGGATGTGCACCGGGTGAGAGGAGCACGGCACGACTGCTTCACTGCCGGAGGAGCCGGGACAGAGAGGTGAGGGATGGGATGGGATGGGATGGGATGGGATGGGATGGGATGGGATGGGATGGGGTGGGGTGGGATGGAACAGGGTGGGAAGGGATGGGATGGGATGGGATGGGATGGGATGGAATGGAATGGGATGGGATGGGATGGGATGGGATGGGATGGGATGGGATGGGATGGGATGGGGTGGGGTGGGATGGGATGGGATGGAACAGGGTGGGAAGGGATGGGATGGGATGGGATGTGATGGGGTGGGATGGGATGGGATGGGATGGGAAGTGCCATGATTTCGGATACCAGCTGAGCCATGCCTGGAAACTGTTGGGAGGTGATGGGCGTGCCCGTGAGCCGTGCCCGAGGGCCGCAGGTGCTGGGCTGCCCAGCAGAGAAGCTGTGCCTGGTTAGCATTCTCCCGAGGAGCCCAGCAGGTAATTACACACAGATTAAAAATGTAAGCAAAAGCAATTTTTCTTCCTCACAAGTCTGGGCAGAGACGTGCGACCTGGTACTGACGGGGAGGAAGGAGCCAAGCTCGCTCCGTGGCAGCCAGTGCCCTGGGGGGAAAGCGAGGTGCTACACCCCACAGCCCTGCACCCCAGGGCCCACGGAGGGGTCCCAGTGGGCCACACTCCTCCATCCCCATCGTACTCATCTTCCTCCACAGCTCAGAGCTGCTGGACCCTCCTTGAACGTGGGGTCTCCCCTCCCCGATGGCATCTAGCAGCCTTCAAAGCGCAGCCAAGGAAGTGAGCTCCTGGTGCAAAGGGCACGCTCAGTGCTCCAAGTTCATTCCTTTTTTGTGATCGCTGGCTTTTAGCAGCCCAGGGAAGGAAAAGTGTCGTTTAAGAAAAAGCATATTTTTAAAAAAAAAATTGCCAGCATCCCTTTAATTAAGCGATAAAATGAGTTAGAGCGTGAGGAACTGCACACTAATTCATCCTGAAGACGTTGGGCACCGGGCCAGGAGGATCCTCTTACTGCAGCGATAAAATTTCATTAAAAAATGTTTTAACTTTTTTTTTTTTAAACACTTGTTAATTTAACCAAGAAGCTAAAAAGTTATGAGCAGGGAAAGCTGTCTTCTACGAACTTACCACCACACGAGCCCCGGCGCCGCTCGCTTCCTGCGCGCTCCCTTCCAGCAGCCGGGGAAACGCTTAAGCCACCATTTCCCTTTCCCATTCCTATGTTTTAATCCAGAATTATTTTATCGCCCACTGAAGAAAAAAAAAAGAAAGTGCTTAAGTAGTCATTTATTAACAGCTATAAGTATCATTAGGCAGAGAGATGTGGTAAAATATAGATTACACCGGGAAGAACCGAGTATCCGAGTGCCATTTTTCCTGTTCAGCATGTCATTACACATCCCGTCGTGGCATATCACAGCGATGATTAGTAGCATCAAATGACTTCTGAAAAATGATTATGTGCCATTAAAAACATTAGTCTGTCTGAAACCAGCACAAACAAATGGCCGTGCTGGGGATGAGTCATTAGCTCTGGGGCCGGGGGATGTGACGGGAATCCCGGAGACGCGGCGGGTGCAACCGGTGGGTGTTGTGGTGGCACCTGGGGAACGAGGGTGCTGCAAGCACGGTGGGGTGACAGGTGACAGACCGAGTGCCAGGCTGGCTGGGTCCCAGGAGGGACCCATGGGGAGGGCGGTCGCAGGGTGGGTGCAGGAGGTGCCTGTAAGTGACTCGTCTCCCTGCAGGTCCCAGGCATGGGGCTCCCCGTGCCTTGCACTCAGCTGGCCCCACTCTGTCCTTCCCTTTCACCAGCTGCAGCTCCAGAATGTGGCCCAGGTGTCTCCTCACCACCCCATCACCCCAGCCAAATTGCCCCATCTCCACCACCCCAAGTCATTGCCCTGGCTCTATCCAAACCATCACCTGGACCCCATCACTCCAACCCATTAACCCAGTTCATCACCCCAACCCATTTTCCTGGCCCCAACCCATTGCCATGGCTCCGTCACGCCAACCCATCATCCCACCCCATTGCCCTGGCTCCATAATCCCAGCTCATCCAACCCATCGCCCTGGCCCCATGACTTCAACTCATCAATCCAATCCATCACCCCAACCTACTGCCTGGCTCCATCAACCCCAGTTCCATCACCCCAACCCATCACCATGGCCCTATCTCCTCAACCCATCACCCCAACCCCATCACCCCAACCCCATCACCCCAACCCCATCACCCCAACCCATCACCATGGCCCTATCACCTCAACCCATCACCCCAACCCATCACCATGGCCCTATCACCTCAACCCATCACCCCAACCCATCACCATGGCCCTATCTCCTCAACCCATCACCCCAACCCCATCACCCCAACCCCATCACCCCAACCCATCACCCCAACCCATCACCCCAACCCCATCACCCCAACCCCATCACCCCAACCCATCACCCCAACACCATCACCCCAACCCATCACCCCAGCCCATCACCCCACCCTGCCCTCCCCACCCCACAGCCCTGCCCATGCCATACCAGCCCACTGCTGGCACTTCGCTCCCTGCTGTTTCCACTTTAAGAGGACATAAATCCAGTTAGTACGTCCAAAGAAGAAAAATCAAAATGTCACATCTGTGGAGACGGTTCAATTGAAGGGGTATTGATTGTCACAGAGAATATTCTCACTTTATTCACCTACTTAGTCCCTTCCCCTAGGCACATATGAATTCATCAAACATTGTCACACCACATAATAATACTTGTTCCCGGGTGTTGTCGCAGCCGCTCAGACTTTGTCCTGCCTTGCTGGGCAAGCAGGAATTTAGGGAAAAAAGGCTTCACCGGCAGAACAGACGTGTGACGGCAGCTGAGGTGCAAATTAACCCTCCCGTGGCTGAGGGAGGACTTGGACCCCCTCACCGCGATCATGCGCAGGACTGCTTGGGCTTTGTTTCCAGTTCCTTGGGATTTTTGGTGAAGGGTATGAATATAAGTTGGGGAGAAAAGATGTTTTCCCTTTGTTTGCAGCCTTTTATTGTCGCATCATCGCTGCCTCGTGCAGCCCCAGGAGCCCTTCGGCGCAGGAGCCAGCAGAGCGGGGATGCGGTGGCTGCTCTCCTCTGGAGGGGAAACGGGGCAGCGAAGGAGAAAATACAGCTGAAAAGGAGATTTAGACAAGAAGGAAAGGCCACAGAGCTGGCAGCGTGTCTCAGGAGGAAAGCGGACACCTCCTGTCCAGCCAGCCCCGCTGCCGGGCTGGGGTCCCACATCCTGCGGGTCCCCAAAAACCCTCGTAGGGGCAGAGCCGGGGCCAGGGGCTGTTGGCACGGAGCACCGGGGTCACGCTCAGGTGCTGCCATTGCAGGTTGCCAATTCCCCCCCAGGTAAAACGCTGCTGCTAATTACAATTCCCAATTAAGAAAGGCTGGATGAAGTGCTGCGGCTCAGGGATCCAGCCGCTGGGGTTGGATCTGCTGAAGGGTCCCTGCTGGGGTGCTGGTGCTACGGGGGCTGCGGGATCTTGGTGGGGTGAGCAGGGTACTGGTGGGGTGAACCTGCCCCCCAAACAGACGGGCTGGGTCATGCTCCTACATCTCCCTGGGGATGTGCCAGGCTCCCTGAGGGATGGTGGCCCACGGGGACATCACAGGTGGTGCTGCTGTCCCCAACCATGGAGCTCCTCCGGCTGTCCTCTGCCCTGCCGGGAGCTGAGCCGGGCGCTGCCACTGCTGTCATCGAGCCACGTGGGTGGTGGCAGCCACCAGCCCTTGTCTTCTGGTTGCGATAAATTGGAAGCACGAGCCGGTGCCTCTGAGCCACGTTTATTATTCATATTATTTGTGCGTTGATCTGATTCTGTGTAATGATTTAATCTGTTAATGGCCCCTGATTCAATCTGCTCCTCTCCGCTTTAATCTGCTTTTGCCATTTGCACCTGATTTGCTGATTTATCTGACGGCCTTTTGGCAGCTCGGGGTCGGGTTCGCAGCCCTGGGCACACCGCAGTGGCGGGTCACCGATGGGCGATGGCAGGATGCCGGCACGCCGCAGCTGTGAAGGGCGAGGAAGAGGAGGAGGAGGAGGAGGAGGAGGAAGAAGCGGGTCCCTCACAAGGGAAACCCCTTGGGGCTGCCCAGACCTGGGGATCCCGAGTGGGGCTGGGGCACAGGGAGCATCTGGGCAGGTCCCAGCTCCATCACCACCCCTGGGCACCCCGGCACTCAAAGGTGCCCCTGGGTGCTGGTGCTGGATGGGGTTGAGCCCCGGGATCAGAGCCCGGGGGGGTGCATGGAGCTGCAGCCCCCCCATGCCTGGCAGAGGCGGTTTGCACCGCACCCGATTTACAATTCAGAACGGGGATTTTGGCAGCACGCAGCCTGACGGGGTCGGTGTAATTTAGACCGTGGAAATATTTTCAGTGTTTTCAATTCCCCTGACATCTCAGGGGGGGTGGGGGGGGAGCAGGGGGGAACACAGAGCTGGTGGTGGAGGAGAGGGGAGGGAAGGAGAGGGGGGCACCGGCAGCCTGCGTGTGTCTCGGGGTGCACAGAAGCTCTCAGGGTGCACAGAAATCTCTCCGCCGAGACCCCCCCGGGGAAGGGGCAGCTCCTGTCCCCCCCCAGCTCGCGGTGACCCTGGTGATGCTCATCCCCTGCCCGCCGTGACATTGCCATTCCCCACCTCGCGCTGCCAGACCTCCAGGGCTGATTTATGGCGGCGCGAGGATGCAATCAAGGCCCCGGCCTCGGAGGACGCGGCGGCGGCTCCTCCGCCGCATTTGGAACCAGGAGCACGCGGCAGGCGCGGCGGCTGCATGTCAATGGGGCCCGGTGGCGCTCGGGGACATGGCGGGGCCCCTCCCGGGATGATGGATCTCTGCACGGGTGCCCGAGGAGGCTCACGGCAGGGCTGGAGCAGCGGGATGCGCTTCTGCTAACGGGAACGTGGCGTCCGGAGAGCTTCGGGGGATGCGCTGAGCTGCGAGTAACCCACGACGGGGCAGTGACAAATGCCATCGCTCCGGGGACAAGCCCCCACCGAGGCAAAGCAAATGTCCCCCGGACAAAGACGATGGCAACCGTGGCAAGTTATGAGATTTGTCACTAGTTCCTGGGAGCAAGCCAGAGCTGAGGAGCCTTTGCCTTCACCTCCCGGGGAGCCCCCGGCCCCCTGCGCTCCCCTGCCTTGATCCTGGCACCACCGAGCCCCAAACAGCACCTCCCGGCGTCGGTCTGGTCTCTGTTCCAGCTCCTCTCGCCTGATGTGAAATGATTTTTGGAGGCAGTTGGTGGCGAGGGAGTACAGCTGCCGCTAACTTACCCAAACGATTTATCTTAAGATTCATACAGAATTCATTGTGCGGGGAGCCTGGGCAATGTCGGCTTTTAATATTCATGCGGATTTGGAGGGAGCGTTAATCACAGGGTCTGACAATTTGCACTTCCCTTAATTGCCCGTGCAGCCGGCTCTGCCCGGTCGCCACCCCTCGCCTCGCCGCCCTTGGGGACCAGTGTGGGGTCCCAGCACGTCCTTGCTTGATTTTTTTCTTCCCCGTGAAATGTTTGCTGTCGCTTGGCCAGTGCGGGCGGCTGGATGTGGGCGCGGGGTCAGCTGGGGGGACCGTGTGGCGCTGGGGGAGCGCTGCAGCTGCACCCCGACTCCCCGGCTGGAGCATCCCGGGGTGAGCATCCCACGGCAGAGCGCAGGGGCCTGGAGCATCCAGCCCCCAGGGGCTGTCCCCATCCTCCCGTCGCGTGTCCCAGCATGGGGACGCAGGCAGAGCTGTGCCCCCGCTGCCGACCCGCCGGTTGCTGTCGTCCCCGTGGCTGGCGTTACCTGTCACTGCTGTCACTCCGCTCCCATCCAGCCAGCTGCCACCGCGCGGGGACAGAATACCAATGAGGCTCACGGAGCTGCAGCCTCATGGGTGGCCCCTCCTCACTGAGCGGCACGACGGGCACCCCCGGGGATGGGGGACAAGGTGTGCCGGGAGCCAGGGTGGCAGCTGTCCCCTGCACCATGTCAGCAAGGTGCTGAGACCCCTCCAGCTCTTGACAGCCGGCGAGGTGGGGGACAGACCTGTCACGGGCACGCGCATCCTCGGGGACCCCCAGCAGGACCCCGGTGACATGCCCACTGGGGACATATCCGAGGTCACTTCCATCCCCCCGGGGCCGTGCACCCCAAAGCCAGTGTCACCCCGGCACGAGCAGCACCGTGAAGGAGCCCTGGGCCAGCGTGTGGGGCTGGGACCCACCAGCCCATCCATCCCCCCTGCAGAGCCAAAAAACCCCCAAAACCCCCAGTCCCCCCTCTCGCTGGTGGCTCAGCCGAGGCGGCTGGTTGCGGTGCAGTTTTGGGTGGGTTTCAGCTGTCCTCATGCTGTAATTGTCCTAATTAGATCTACATATTTTGATGAAGGTTTCACAAGGAAAAAAAAAAAAAAAGAAGGAAGGCAGGAGGAGATAATCAAATCGCAGATGACATTCCCATCACCCAGCCTCTCCGCACAGCCTCTGCTGCAGCCGAGTCGGAAAATTATGCATAAAGGGGGAGAAAAATTACCATAATCTTCCTCTGCAGGATGACACCAAATTCGGCTGGAGCTGCACGGGGCGGCGGGGAGCCAGGCAGGCACCGCAGCTACTCTGCCCTTGCCCCGACGGTGCCACTGCTGATGGCACCCATCGGTGTCACACACCTGCCCGGTCTGTGCCCCGTGGCCACCAGCACCCTCCGGGGTCCTGGTCTGGGACGTTTGGGGCTGCCCACCCACTGCAGCCTCCCATGGGGTGCTGGTCCTGCCCGCACCCTTATCAGCCCCTGGATGTGTTGGGCTGGTATTTACATCCCTGGGCCACTAACAGTGACTCGCCATGAAGGCAGGTGCAGGGGACATCGGGGGGACACGACACAGCACCCCACATGCTGCCCTGTGCCCCTAACTGGGACAAATCCCCTCTGCAGATGTTGAGGGTCAAGCAGGGGGGGGGAAGCATCACCCTCAGCTCCCCCTGCTCAAGGACCAGGACCTGCAGGGGGGGACGTGCAGGATGAGGCCCACAGAGGGTCCCCGGGGAGCCGGGCATGTCCTGCCCCACGCAGGGGGGTTGTCCACTGCCGGAGTGGGGTGTCCCAGCCTTCGGGCTGCAGCTCCACACCCTGCTCTGCAAACTGGAGCCCCAGCCAAGGCCTGGGGGAGCTGGGGGGGGAGCTGGGCACTGGGACTCGGCTCCTTTTTATCTCTCCAACTTCAGCGGGAGACCCCGGAGCTGGGTGCAAGAAGGTCCCGGGGGGGGGTGAGACCAACATCAGGGGAACTGGGCAAGTGGAGCGTGCTGTAATGAAATGCAATTAAACCGCATTTCTCTGCCTTTTCTCTGCACATCTCCCCCGGGCTGCAGAAAAGCCCCTTTGGAGACGCGGCCGCTGCTCCTCCGCAGAGCACCCAGTCCTGCCTGCACCCGCATCCCGGCCCACCAGCTCGTGCCACGCCAGATAAACGGCACAAGGTGTCATCGCACAGGGACCCCGGCGGCAGGAGCAACCCCAGCATCACCAGCTCCTCCCAGTACCCCCATGGGCGCTGGCGAGCGAGGAGGAAGGAGGGGAGCAGCTCTCGGCACCTCCGAAACACCAAATCCTTGGAGCCGGCGTTGTCCCTGCCAAGCGCTGGTGTCCTCCTCAGGGCCGGCAAGTTAGTGCTGCTGCTCCGTGGCCACCGTTTGCAGGCAGGAGCCCAGCGCTGCCTGTCTGGGCAGGGGGGACACGACGCAGCCGGTGGGGGGGGCACACCGGGCTCTGCTCCTGCCTTTGCTCCCTGCTGCGATGCTCGGCTGGGTTCGGCTGGACGTGGCCACCGCCAGTGGCAGTGGGGCCAGTGGCACGGCCAAGCCACCACGCTCGTGCCCAGCTGGGCTCGGGCCATTATCCATGTGGCAAACACCTGAACCCCAAGAGCGTGAGATGGGAAAGGGGGGGCTGCGTCACCCTCCCCACCGCTCTCTCGCCCTGCCTGCGCAGCCAGCCTTCCAGGAACGGATTCACTTTGACTTTATTAATATTATTTAAAGGCAGGAGAGCCGGTCTCTCGCCCTGCTCCCCCCCATCACGCCACCTTCCCGTGGGCTTGCACAGGGACCGCTCCCTGTGCTGCCACCCCAGACAAAGCTCACCCACGTAGAGCATCATCCTCGCCCCCCACCCTGTCCCCCCCTCAAGGGACCTCACCCCACAGCCCCCCCCAGGCGGTGCGGCTCCGTCCTGCGTGGCCACATGCTCCCATTGCCCCTTCTGAGACCAGAGCAATTCGTGACAGGAGTGGCCAGACACAGCGCTGGTGGCGGGGGCTGCCCACGGAGACCCCCAGCACCTTCTGCTCTGCATCGCTTGGGTGTTTGCTCCCCTACCTCCCGGGGGAGGGATGCTGAGCTCGGTGAGCAATGGGGGACCCAGGTATTAAATGTTTTTTCTGCTGCAACGCCACAACCCATCAAACCTCCCCGGCTCCGGCCTCTCCCAGCCCCCCCGAAACAGCCGACAGCAGCAAAGCAGGAGCCGCTCCAGGGCCGGATGCTGATCCTGGCTCCCATGCGGCTGCTCCGCCCGGGCAGGATCCGGCCCAGCCCTAATTAAAAAAAAATATATATTCAAGAGCTTCAAACGGCTCCTGATGCCTGCGGGAAAACTTCCAGCCGCGTTTATTCTCCTTTTCCCTGCTCCGGCCACACCACGATGCCGCTGCTGAACTCAACCCCCACCAGCGTTTTCCCCAGCCCTGCGTCCCCCCCCCCCCAAATTTGCTCCCCCCTTTTCAGTGCATTTCCATGAAAACAGGCTCTTTTGTTTCTTCGGATTTCATCTGCCTCCGCCTGTTCCCCACCTCGAGCCTGCGCCTGCCTTTGTCCTCCGCAAATAAAGAACAAAAGGGGAAGAGATGGAGAAAATACGATCTCGCCTCCAAATGGGCTTTTTCTTTTTCCCCCAAGTCGTCCCTGAAGCTTCGGATGCTCTTTAAGAGCCGGGCTGATGAATGCGAGGGCATGGGAGCTGCCATTAGGAGTGAATTGATCGGCGCTCAGCAGCGCTCTGCCAGGGCCCTTCGCTTTAAAAACCGAGAAAGGAAGAAAGAATGAGAGCGAAGAGGGAAAAAAGGGAGAAAATACAGAGTGAGTGGAAAGAGTTTTCTGTCCCTCTTAATAACCAACGCATCCAGCAAATTGCACTTGCACTCCAGAGCAGGTAATCGCCATGCAAGGTCTTTCTTCTCTGCACCAGGGGGAAGAAACTCGAGTAAACAGGGGGAAAAATCAATTTCTGCTGCGGTTTGTTCCCTGAACAGGGGAATCTCCTGACGAACGTGTCCTTTCATGTCTCCTGTTAACTCCGCCAGCTCCCCACCTCCGCCGCACGTCACCTTCCCACACAAACGCCTTTGCACGGGAAAGAAGGACCCGAGCCTGGCAAGAACAAACCAAGGGCTGGATGGCGGCCGCCTGCGCCGCTGCGGTGCCTCC
The DNA here is from genome assembly GCF_031877795.1 of Strix aluco. Lineage (NCBI taxonomy): Eukaryota > Metazoa > Chordata > Aves > Strigiformes > Strigidae > Strix > Strix aluco. Next base: position 13,601,352 of record NC_133951.1, read on the forward strand.
ACGCCGGGACTGGCGCCGCGGAGCCGGGGGCTCATGCTCGGGCAGGCGTGTCTGAGGCGCGCAGCGCTCGGGTACTCAGCGCTCGGGCTGCACCTACGGCTCCATCCCGCGCCCCTCGGCCACGCTCACCGCAGCCGCGCGCGTCTCAGCCACACTGGTCTCCACCTTGCATGTCTCAAGCTTACATGTCCCAAGCTTGCGTGTCTCAAGCTTACACATCTCAAGCTTACGTGTCTCAAGCTTGCGCATTTCAAGCTTACACATCTCAAGCTTACACATCTCAAGCTTGCATGTCTCACCCTTACATGTCTCAAGCTTGCACGTCTCAAGCTTACACATCTCAAGTTTGCATGTCTCACGCTTACATGTCTCAAGCTTGCATGTTTCAACCTTACATGTCTCAAGCTTACATGTCTCAAGCTTGCACATCTCAAGCTTGCACATCTCAAGTTTGCACGTCTCAAGCTTACATGTCTCAAGCTTGCACATCTCAAGTTGCATGTCTCAAGCTTGCATGTCTCAAGCTTGCATGTCTCAACCTTACATGTCTCAAGCTTGCACGTCTCAAGCTTACACATCTCAAGTTTGCACGTCTCACGCTTACATGTCTCAAGCTTGCATGTTTCAACCTTACATGTCTCAAGCTTACATGTCTCAAGCTTGCACATCTCAAGCTTGCACATCTCAAGTTTGCACATCTCAAGCTTACATGTCTCAAGCTTGCACATCTCAAGTTGCAAGTCTCAAGCTTGCATGTCTCAACCTTACATGTCTCAAGCTTACACGTCTCAAGCTTGCATGTCTCACCCTTACATGTCTCAGGCTTGCACATCTCAAGCTTGCACATCTCAACCTTACATGTCTCAAGCTTGCACATCTCAACTTTACATGTCTCAAGCTTGCACGTCTCAAGCTTGCACATCCCAGCCATGCACACCTCAAGCTTACACGTCTCAGCCATGCACGTCTCAAGCTTGCGCCTCTGGGGCACCCACATCTCGGCCCCAAACTGGGGCTCAGCAGCCGTGGGGTGCAGCTGCCAAGCGGGGTTCCCACAGGCAGCTCCCCAGGGTGCCCGAGGTGGGACCCCGCACCTCTGTGGACACATTTCCTGCCCGCGCAGCTACTGCATCGCGTCCCCGAGGACAAGCCGCGCCTCCCACTCTCTAACCACCCGTGGGACCCTGAAACTGTGGGTTTTCCTCGCTGACTGTCCCGGACTGGCTCTCCTGTGCATCCTCGCTGGGTGGGGGGGACAGATAGGAGCAAACATTGGGGGGTGTCGCTGGTGTCCCCGAGCAGGGGACGGCCGTGTCCCAGGGAAGAGCAAGAGGAGAAGGAAACCACCGACACGTTGGGTGGGCAGGGTGCTCCCTGGGGCTGGTGCCCGTCGGGGATGGGGAGAAGAGGAGGTGCTCTGCTTCCAGCGCTGGAGCCAGGGGTGCAGAGTCAGGCCGGGGTCCAGGTTGCCGTCAGGACACCCCAATCGGGACCTGCCCGATAGCTTGGAGCTCGCCTTGAGACACAGACGAGCTGCGGTTCCCCTTCCCGCACAGCCGCTCTCTCCCTCCGCCAGGAAAAATGGTTTGCAATTCCATTAAGGACAGTGTAATTATGCATAATAAAAATACGGCTGCCCTTGTGTGTGTAAACACCGCTTTGACGGAGTACCCTTGGCTCGCTCGGCTCCCGGGTGAGCGCGCACAGCGAGCTGGCCGGCTCCCAAGAAGCGAGCAGGGCTCGGGCTGCCGCCGCCAGCCAAAGACCCCCGAGGTCAAGGCGAGCGGCGCTGAGGGCTGGAGCCCGCAGCAGATTATCTTCGGCGGCTGTTTAACTTTGAATCAGACCTTTGAGAGGAGCAGAGAGAAAATCACATGGGCTTTTTCTTCTTTTTTTTATTTTATTTCTTGTTGTTACCCACCTCCTCGCAGCCCCCGCTGCTGCTGCTGCTGCTGATAAGGTGATACCATCTAATCGCCGGGTGACACGCGCATCTCGCCGGCTGCCAACGCGCCACTTAAACCCGCTGCGGCAAATAAACTCCCGCGTGAGCTGCCGGGGGGTTGCCACCCGCGCCAGCCGGGTCCCCGCTGTCCCCAAGGGCGCTGGCGGACATCGCCCTGCCAGTCTCAGCGGGCAGCACCCCTGGGTCCCGGTGAGGGGTGTGTTTGGGGAGGGGGAGATGGGGTGTGTTGGATGTCGACAAGGTGCCCCGGGGCCAGATCCGGCATCCTGGGTCTCCTCCATGTGGCTCCATCAACATCCACTTCACCGGAGCCCCCTGGAGCTGCTGGAGGAGGAGGAGAAGGATGAGGAGGATGAGGAGAAGGATAAGGAGGAGGAGGAAGGCTCCTCATCGAGCTCTTCACCAAACCCTGTGCTGGGGGGGGGGTCACAGTACCCCCGGATCGCAGGGTTAAACACAACCGCAGTCCTGGCACGGCGCTTCCCAAGCAGAACCAGAAAGATTTTTTAATATAAAACTGGTAGTCAGTGGGTGAATTGAGGATGCTGATTGAATTTCATTAGGCAGAGGAGCCGGGCCGGTGGGAGGCAGGGAGGAAATGTATTTGATGTGTTTTAAAAGCTGCAGTTTCAGAATGTGGTGGGGTTTGGGGTTTTTTTTTTTTTCTTTTTTTAATTTAAAGCCAGCCGTAAAAAGATCCCGTCTTTGAGGAGCTAATGACTCTCATGAATTATTTTTGTTGATTTATACACCCACTCGGCTTTTAAATAATATTAATAAAGTAAAAGTGAATCTGTTCCCAGGGAGGAGCAGGAGCGATGCTGCTCAGGGGGCGCAGGGCCAGGGGATGGGGGAGGGACAGCCACCACCTGACCCACACACCCCCCCCATCTCAGGCTCCAACGGTGAGGCCACACTGCACTTTGGGCCAAAACCAGGTGATTTTGGAGGCTGCCACTGCGTGCCGGTGTTCGCAGACCCTCGCCGGGGCTGGACGGTGCCTCGGTCCCCTCGGCCGAGCATTAGTATTCAGCGTCGGTGCCGTAATGGGCACTTTTCATGCCAGTTTAGTTTTATTATTATGCCAAGAAGCTTGCTTCATTCTCTGCTGTCTTTCTTCTGCACTGTTGATTTACACCGTTAGTGTTTTAATTATACAATTCAGCACTCCTTAAAACATGAAAAACTGCTCAACTTTTGAAGCAATTAAAAGGCAGCAGAGTAGATCAGCCCATCAGAGATGAGATAAGTAAATCAAACAATTAAAAAACTCATTTGGTGGAGAGGGAGAAGAGGGAGAATCGTCCCACCCAAAAAACCTCCCCTTGGTGGGAGCCCCGCAGCTCCCGCCTCAGCGGCACGCTTCGTCCCAGTAACGGGTCTTAGTGTGATACTGGGAGGAGCTGGTGGGACGTGGGGTGGGGTGCAGGGTGACAGGGACAGGGTGACGGGGACAGACGGTGGCCATGGGCGGTGGGCGTGGGGTGATGGGCATGGGTGGGCACGCCGGAGCGGGGACACCGCCAGAGTCAAGGAGCAGCACCCCTGAAACATCCGCTCTGCCATCGCAGCCGGACACCCCGAGCACCCCCGCAGCTGGGAGCAGTGGGGCCGGAGAGGGGCGAGCCCTAGGACAGGACCTGGGGAGACCTGTCCCCTCCCCGGTGTCACCTACCACTGCCCTTCCTCCTCCTTCTTCTTCCTTGTACCATCGTTCGGGGGAGCTGCCAGCGCCGAGGGACTCGTGTCCTGGGGGTTTTAAATCTCCGAGATGAGCCGGGACTCATCCACGCTGCCGACACGAGACACGGATCCACGACCCTCCACTCCCCCCACCCGCACACGAGCGCTGCCGACCGCATCCCCCCACCAGCAACAATTAAAATCAGAAGGTAATTAATTATCCGTCTCCAAAACCACCATGGCTGCACGATCAGGAACCAGCAGGTAATTCATATTTGGCCCCCGGAGGGTCACCCCACGCAGGACTGTGGAGGGGGGTCCCACAGCGTCGGGGCACAGTTCCGGGGAAGGTTTGGCTTTGCTTTGCGAGGCAGCGCAGCCACAGCCCCCCCAAAATCACAGCTCCCCCCCCCGGCTGTGGGTGCCTCTGGTGCGATGGACGGGGATGTCCACGGACAGGGCCACAAGTGACGAGGAACCGGAGCTCGTCCTCCGGCTGCGGAGCGGAGGAGCCTCTGTGGGGCCGTAACTCCTCACCCTCCATTAAACATTGTTGTTTAATAGGTCTGGAACAAAAATCCTGCTTTTTAGTGAGTTACAGCCATTCCCCCAAAGCGTGTGGCGGGGATCACCCCGCTCCAACAGCCCCCCATGCTCGTGTCAGCTCACCAGGGGGACACACGGGGGACACCAGTGACCCCATCAGAGCCCGTCCTGCCGCAGGGCAGCGGGGGTCCCACGCTCGCCCCAGGGCCGCTCGCAGGGGCTGCTCCGCTCCCCCCAGCCGTCTCCCCAGGGAAAAAATCCTTCTGGAGAGATGGAGCCACCGATGGAGGTTGAGAAGCCTTTTCCGGCACCCACAGGCAGCCAGGCAGGAACGGTGGCCCGGGGCAAGCTGGGGACACCGGCCGTGCAGTGGCGGGGACCCCTCGGGACACCCCCAGCTGAGGCAGGGACCTTCCTCGCAGGCGCAGGAGCGTGTGATTTATGGGCTTGAATGTCCCCAATTGTCGCGTCCACCCCCGCGGTCGGTTCAGGCGTTTGTCTGCCCCGATGGTTTATTGCCTTTTAATTTGGACCATCCGTCAGGAAGGGCCTGTCCTGGGTCAGGGTGCTGGGTCAGGGTGCTGGTTGAGGGTGCTGGGTCAGGGTGCAGGGCCAGGGTGCTGGGTCAGGGTGCAGGATCAGGGTGCTGGATCAGGGTGCTGGTTGAGGGTGCTGGGTCAGGGTGCAGGGTCAGGGTGCTGGGTCAGAGTGCTGGATCAGGGTGCAGGGTCAGGGTGCAGGGTCAGGGTGCTGGGTCAGGGTGCTGGGTCAGGGTGCAGGATCAGGGTCCCCCACAGGAGCCTTCACAGCTCCATCAATTCCCTCTCTCCACGCCGGACAAGCCACCCCGCTGTCCCCTCCCGCAGGGGCTCCAGCCCCTCCAGCTGATGACCCGAGTCGGGGGGTCCCTGGCACGTCCCCAGAGCCAGCGTGGGGTGGGCGACCCCCCAAAAGCACCTCCAGCATGAGACTTCGGGGCATGGCTGGGAACTGTGGCTAAGGGAGCGGTGCAGCCCCCTGTCCCCAGTGTCCCCAGTGTCCCCACTGCACCCGATGACCCCACTGACCTCATCCCCCAAACCAGCGCTGCTGAGGAGCACCCCAGCACCCCCAAACACCGCTCCTGCCCCACACGGGGCTTGGCAGGATGGGGACGGGGCGAGAGGGACCGCGGAGGCGCAGGGACAGGCCGGGGTCCCTCGCCCCCGCCCCCCCAGGATTCTTGCAGGGATTTGGGGTGGTTTGGGGGTTTTGAGCGTGGCTGAAGCTCTCTCTTGTGGCAAAGCGGCTCCATTACACCGACCCGTCGAGCTCCAGCATCTCTCGGGGCGGGGGGGGGGCCCTGGCGCAGCCAGGGCCCCCCCCCTCGCCCCGAGAGATGCTGGAGCTCGGAAGGCTGCAAACAGCCCGCCCAGACGGCCGTGCTCCTCCTCCACGGCGCTGCACGGAGGCATCGGAGAGACCGGAGGTGCCCGGTGCTCCCTGTGTCCCCTCCGTGACCGGTGCAGCGGGAGCTGAGACCCCGCCAACTCATCACAGCAGCTGCGCCCGCCATCGCGCTCGCGATCCGATTCTTTTTGTCCCTCCGCCCGAGCCGTAGCGATGCCCGAGGGGGCGGGGTTAAACCCCTCCGGATGCGGAAGTGCACGCTCACTTCCGGTCTGTGCGCTGAGGCGGCCGCTGTGGGTATGGCGGGGGGGGGGGGGGGGGGGAGCGGGATCCGCCACCATCCGCCGGTGTACGGGGCTGGGCGGCCTCGGGACGGGACAGGGGAGCTGAGGGGACGCGGGAAGACCCGATGGTGGGCGGTGGGTGTCGGAGGGAGCGCGGGGAGGCCGATGATGGGCGGCCGATGGTGAGCGGTGGGGCTGCGCTGACGCCATTTTGGGTTGTTTCTGTCGCAGGTTGGAGCCTTCTGAGCCCGGCCCGGAACCATGGTGAGGAGGAGGAGGAGAGTGGGGGGCGACGGGGCGGGGGTTGTTCTTCCCCTCACCCCGTGGGGTTGGGGGTGTGCTGTGGGGCCGGCAGGATGGCGGGGTCCTCCCCTGGGGGTGAGGGGGGGGGGTCCCTGACTTCCCTGGCCCCGAGCGCGGGGTTCGGGGGGGGCGGTTCATCTCCCTGTGGTGCTGGGGGTGACAGCACCCGCCCCCCCGCTGGCCGGTGGCTGGGGCAGGGTCCTGCTGTCCTACGGGGAAGAGAGATGCCCCACGGCCTGGGGCAGCTGCTGCGGAGGGCTGGGGGGGGGTGGGTCTTGGCGGTGGGAATTGGGGCTCCCAGCGATGCGCAGGGGCTCCCAGAAGCCAGTGCGTGAGCTGGGGGGGCAGTTTTCAGCTGCTGTCTGTACGCTGAATTTCTGTTTTCCTTTTCAGCCTCGTAAGATTGAGGAGATCAAAGACTTTCTGCTGACAGCCAGGAGGAAGGACGCCAAGTGTGAGTAGGGGGGGTCTCTAGGAGGGGAAGCGAGGGGATTCTCTGGCGCAGGAGCAGCGGTTTGGAAGCGCTGCGGGACCCGCGGTGCTGAGGCTTTCTTCAGGCACATCAGTGACATTTAAAGCAGCTTTTGCTCAGCTTTGGCTGAGCTCACGCCTGGGAGCAAAACCACGCTGGGCAGAGGGACACCGGGAGGGAGGGGGGGCTCAGGCCTGGCACTGGGGCTCTGACACCCGCTCAGCCGCGTTTTTTCTGCTGTTCTGGAAGTGTTTTGGCCAAGCCACAGCTGGAAAGGATTCGCAGATCTCCCTCTTGACTCGCTGTAATCTTTGAAAAGCTACAAGATGTCAGATGCTGGGGACTTCTCTGGGAGTGACAAGCGAATCGCACTCAAAACTCGAGTTTTCTTTTGTTGCAAACGCAAAAGACCGTTATAATTGAAACGCCAGCAACGTCTTGTCTCGATACTGAACAACGTGTGAAGAGTTTTCCCTCTTCTCTTGCTTATTTGGATCCAGCTGTCACGGGGAAGAGGCGCTTCTGTTCTGGGAGCGTTTTGTTAACTCCGGTGTGGGCGAGAAGGGAGAGCTCAGCACCGAAACGCTCTTGGAGCTGCTGACAGCCCCTCACAAAGCGGTTTTTGTGCCTTTTGACTTGCGGCGGGGAAGGAGAGGAACCGGCCGCGGCTCTGCGCGAGCTGCTTGGGTAAAATGGCCGGGGGGGGGTGGAAAGGAGACGCGTTGTTTGTTGTAAAATGCTGCTGCGAAGCAGAACGGCCTCAAAACGAAGCTGTTGGCTTCGAGAAACGCACGAGGCGGCGGGCTGAGCCCTCGGACCGGGGCTGTTTGTGACAGCGGTGCGGGAAAAATTAACTTAATTTGGGTTGGGTTTTTTTTTTTTGTAGCGCGGGTGGGGCGGGCAGGGCTGCGACCGTCCTCCTGGCTCGGATGCGAATAGAGGAGCTGGGGTGGTCTCACTGCCCCCACCCCCCTCCTCTGACTGCCCTGGTCCTTAATCCTGCAGCGGTCAAGATCAAGAAGAACAAGGACAATGTGAAGTTCAAGGTGCGCTGCAGCCGGTACCTCTACACCCTGGTCATCACAGACAAGGAGAAGGCCGAGAAGCTGAAGCAGTCCCTGCCCCCAGGTATCCTGCGGCCTCCGAGGGGAAACGGCTCATACTGGGGGGCGGGCAGTGAGAGCCCCCTCCCCATGGAGGGGCCCCTGGGGAGCTCCCGCTGTCCAGTGGCCTCGTCCCAGTATGGGCCCCCCCCAAGGAGGCACTGGGTGCCCCTTCTTCAGGCTGAGCCCCCCCAGAGGACTCTGGGTGCCCCTTCCTGGGTCTGGGCCCCCCAAGGAGGCGCTGGGTGCCCCTTCTTCAGGCTGAGCCCCCCCAGAGGACTCTGGGTGCCCCTTTCTGGGTCTGGGCCCCCCCAAGGAGGCGCTGGGTGCCCCTTCTTCAGGCTGAGCCCCCCCCTGAGGACTCTGGGTGCCCCTTCTTCAGGCTGAGCCCCCCCCGAGGACTCTGGGTGCCCCTTTCTGGGTCTGGGCCCCCCCAAGGAGGCGCTGGGTGCCCCTTCTTCAGGCTGAGCCCCCCCCCCCGAGGACTCTGGGTGCCACTTCTTCAGGCTGAGCCCCCCCCGAGGACTCTGGGTGCCCTTTCCTGGGTCTGGGCCCCCCAAGGAGGCGCTGGGTGCCCCTTCTTCAGGCTGAGCCCCCCCCCGAGGACTCTGGGTGCCACTTCTTCAGGCTGAGCCCCCCCAGAGGACTCTGGGTGCCCCTTTCTGGGTCTGCCCCCCCCCCAAGGGGGCTCTGGGTGCCCCTTCTGCAGGTATTAACCCTCCTCTCTCCCTCCCCCCCAGGTCTGGCGGTGAAGGAGCTGAAATGAGCCGTTCCTGTGGAAGTTTCTCTGAATTTCTTAAAATAAATAAAGCCCCGAACCGGTCCCAGTGTCACATTTGTCTTTTCACGCCGTTCCTGTTCCTCCGGCTGCACTGGGGGGGGGTGGATCCTGCCGGGGAACCCCCAGACACCCCAGGAACCCCCGAGATTGTTTTGGGGGGTGCTGGGGCTGGGTGGGTGGGATGAGGACTGGGTGCTCAGGGGGGCTGTCACACACGGCCCCCAGTGTGTCCCCTGGGGGGGTGGGTGTCCTTTCCCTATAGCAGGGGGGGCTTGGGGGTGTGTGACCCTATGGGGAGGGGCCCACCTCCTATGGGAGCAGTGCCTCCCCCTATAGCAGGGAGAAGATGGGGTGTAGTACCCCTATAGCAGGAGAAAGATGGGGGGTGTTGTCCCTATAGTGGGGGGGGGGGGAGTGGGGGTGTGGTGCCCCTATAGCAGGGGGGAGGTTGGGGGTGCAGCGCCTTATGGAGGGGAGATAGGGGGGTGGTGCCCCTACAACAGGGAAAGGATGGGGATGCGGTGCCCCTATAGCAGGAAATATGGGGGTGCAGTGCCTTATGGGGGGGAGATGGGGGTGTGTTCCCCTATAGCAGGGGGGAGATTGGGGGTGCAGTGGCCCTATAGCAGGGAATATGGGGGTGTGGTGCCCCCACAGCAGGGAAGGGATGGGGCTGCGTTCCCCCTATAGCAGGGGGGAGTTTGGGGGTGCGGTGCCCCTATAGCGGGGGGAGATTGGGGTGCTGTGCCCCTATAGCAGGGAATAGGGGGGTGTAGTGCTCTATAGGGAGGAGATGGGGGTGCGGTGCCCCCACAGCAGGGAATATGGGTGTGCGTTCCCTCTATAGCAGGGGGGAGATGGGGAGCAGTGCCCCTGTAGCAGGAAATATGGGGGTGTGGTGCCCCTATAGGGGAGGAGATGGGGGTACGGTGCCCCCACAGCAGGGAAGGGATGGGGGTGTGTTCCCCTATAGCAGGGGGGAGATTGAGGCTGCGGTGCCCCTATAGCAGGGAATAGGGGGGTGCGGTGCCCCCACAGCAGGGAAGGGATGGGGGTGTGTTCCCCTATAGCAGGACCCAGGGGGTGCGGGGCCCTGGAGCCGTCCCCCCGAGCTGTGTTGGGGTGCGGGGCACCCAGGCCACGCTCCCCGATTCCCGGGGAGGGCGGGCGAGGGGGCGTGGTCAAGGGGAGGGGGCGTGGCCAGGGGAGGGGGCGTGGCGTGGGCCGAGCCCCGCGGCGTGGCGGCGCGGCGCCCCCCGCCATCGCCGGCCGCGGCCCCGGCCCCGCCGCCCCCGGCCCCGCCATGCCGCCCGCCCGTGCCGACTACCTGGCTCCGTGGTGGGCGGCCTGGCTGCACGGGCTACCGCACCGCGGCCTCCGCCTACAGCCCGTGCCCGCCGCCTTCCGACCGCGGGACCCCGACTACCAGCAGGTACCGACCCCGGGAAACTGCCCCCCACCCCGCCCCGCTCCTCTCCGGGACCCGAGAATACGGAGCCCCCCCCCGGGCAGCGGTCCCGTTTACCGGCGGGGCTCCCCCCCTCCCTTTCTCCCCGCCTTGCCATGGCCCCTTTCATCCGGCGCCAGCTCTGATCTCACGGCCGCACAAAGCTCCCTTCTTCCCCGGGGGGGCGGGATGCGGGGCCCCCCCGCCGGGCCAGCCGGCACCGGCACCCTCCGCCGGAGCCCCCCCGCCCAGCCCTTAGGGAGTGGGGGGGGGTCACCCCTCGTTTTGGCGCTGCCAGCACCCACCGCAGCATCCCAGGGCACGGACCGCTGTGACCCCGAAATGGGGGAGAAGGTTTTTGGGGGGGGGTGGGGGGGGGATGCAGTGCTTGGTGCCCCCTCGAAGGGGCTGCTGCACCCCGGCCCCTGCCACCCGCAGCCTGGGGGCCCTGCGTGGGGTGGGGGGGACATTTCCTCTTTCCCCGTGTGACCGTCCCGTGGGGCGCTGGACGTGGCCGCATCCTGCCTGCCGCCGGCACGTGATGGCCACAGCCGCTGACTGTCCCTTCTCTCCTTCCCAGTCGCTGCTTTTCCTGGGCTTGGTGGCCGCCGTCTGCCTCGGCCTCAACCTCCTCTTCCTCACCGTCTACCTGATCTGCCTGTGCTGCTGCAAGAGGGACCAGGAGCCCGAGACCAAGCGGCCCCACTCGTGCTGTGTCACCTGGATGGCCGTCACCGCCGGGCTCATCTGCTGGTGAGGACAGGGATGGAGACCCCGTGCTGTCCCCCCCCCCATCAACGAAGGAGCTCGACTCTCCGGCCATGAGTTGCTTTAATTAGTTCTGTGCAATTAAATCCCTGCTTTCTATCCGCGCAGCCGCTGATGCTGGGGCAGCCCCGGGGACCGGCCACGGGGCTCAGACCCATCCCCATCCCCGTTCCCACCGCGGCTGTGCTGCCATCCCGGTTAATCCCGGGCGGGAGCGGGGCCGGGTCGCTAATCCCAGCCCGGAGCAGATGGCGAGCGGCAGCGTGACCCAGCTGCCAGGTCCCGCACACACCCGGCCTTAATTGTGACCGCAGCAATTAGGCGAGGGGACGCATCTTTACCCAGCAGCGCTCTGGTGGCTTTCCAAGCCCGTCTCAATTTTTGGCAGCCCGTGGCTGGGAGAACCCCCCGCCAACCAGCCCATGTGTGTCCCCCCCCGGCAGGCCTGGCCGAGGAGGGGGACGGGATGGGACACGGGGGCCCTTTCGCTGCCCAGCCGCGACCCGCTCGCCAGACAAAGGGGCTGGTTTTGCCTGGGCGGAGCGAGATGGCTGCCTGCCTGTTGTACGGAGCAGGGAAGTGGCACTAATGAGCTTGGCTGCTCCCCCCGGGACCCCCCCGCCGGGTCCTCCCGCTCCTCCAGCCTCAGGGCACCCCACGAAGCCGTGACGGGGAGGCCGGGGCGGCAGACGATGGTTCTGCAGCTCCCTGGGGGCTTTGAAACCCCCCCAATAGCCACACTGAGCCTGTCCGCGGCCGTTAAAGGCCTAATCCTGGCGAATGAGCCGGTGTCTGTCGGTTTTATCGGTGTCTGCATGGGGAGGGAGGGAGCACTGCGTGCACTGGCCATGTACGGGCTGGGGCACATCCCTCCTCGGAGCCGGCTCTGACCCCGCTGGCGCAGCGGGTGCTGGGGAGCACCAAAGTGGCCACCGTGAGCTTGCCACGGGGCCTGGAACGGCCGCAGCACAGCCCCCAGCTTGCCACCCGCCTCCCCTCTGGGACTGAGCCCGGGAGCAGGTTTATTCGGGAGCAGCATCACTCCCAGCAGATTCCCCTAATCTGCTTTGCCCGGCCCCTCCGCTCTCAATCTCTCAGGGTTTGGCAGAAGGAGCTTCAAATCCACCGTGGAGCAGCTCTGGGCTCGGGTGTCCCCAGGCCCCGTGGGGAGCAGGTCCCCATCACGGTGCTGTCCCTGTCCCATCTGCTTTGGCTCTGCCCTGTCAGCAGCGGGGTGTCCCCCAAAACTGCGATGCTCCAGGGACCGTCCCCTGTCCCACCGGCGTCCTCACATCCTCGCTGGCCCCGAGGCAAAATGTCGGGGTGAGCTTTTCCCTCCTCTTTAACTGGGGGTCCCCTCTCTGCCCGCAGCGCGGCCATCGGCATCGGCTTCTACGGGAACAGCGAGACCAACGACGGGGTGTACCAGCTGCTCTACGCCCTGGACCACGCCAACCACACCCTGACCAGCATCGACTCGCTGGTAGGGCCACGGGGAAGGCCCCCCCCCATCCGACCCCCTCCGTGTCCCCCCAGGTCACATCGATCCCCCCATCCTGGGTTTGGTTAAAACATGGAGGGGGGGGGAGGCATCCAGCTGGAGGGACCCAGGCGTCCTGCGCTGCTGGCAGAGCCCTGCCTCCTCCGGCTGAGCCCCCGGGGGGGTGACGTCACCCTGAAAAATGGGGCCTTTGTGGCCAGAAAGGGCCGGGGGGGACCATGGCGGGGCCGTCCTGGGGGATGGATCCAGCTCAAGCACAGAGGGTCGATGTTGGGGGGGTGGGGGGTGCTCTCCCGGAGGGTCAGCGGCTGGCGGCCGGGGTGAATGGCTCCTCCGGGAGCGGGGCTGATGGCAGGGAAGCCCCCGGTGCTGTGCCGGGGTGTGGGGGGGAGGGACTGACCGTTCCACCGTCCCCCAGGTAGCGGGCACCACGCTGCAGATGCGGGTGGGCCTGGAGCAGCACCTGGGGCGGCTGAGCGAGCTGCTGGCCTCGCGGGGGGATTACCTGCAGACCCTCAAGTTCATGCAGCAGTTGGCCGGCAGCATCGTCCTCCAGCTCTCGGGGTTGCCCGTCTGGGGGGGAGCCAGCGCCGACCTCACCGTGCTGGCCGGCCACGTCGCCTACGTCGAGTATTACCGGTGAGCGGGACCACGGCGCGGGGCTGCCGGAGCGTCTCCCGGCAGGGTGGGGAGGTGGGCGCGCGTGACGGAGCCTTCCTCTGCACTCAGGTGGTTGGCTTACCTCCTCTTCTTCATCCTCGTCCTCACCGTCTGCCTCCTGGCCTGCCTGGGGCTGGCCAAGCGCTCCCGCTGCCTCCTCACCACGTGAGTACCCCACGGCCGGGCTCAGGGGTGCCGGAGGCGCCGCGGGCGGCAGGGCTGGACCCCGGGCGCGCTGACCCCTCCTCTCGCCGCAGGATGCTGTGCTGCGGGCTGCTGACGCTCATCCTCAGCTGGGCCTCCATGGCCGTGGACACGGCGGCGGCGGTGGTGAGCGGGGCCGAGCGGCGGTACCGGCTGTGCCGGGGCCGAGCCGAGGGCTGAGGGAACCCGTCCCGGCCTTCCCAGCCCCAACGATGCCCCTTTTGTCCTCGCAGGGCACCAGCGACTTCTGCGTGGCCCCGGACAAGTTCATCATGAACCAGACGGAGAGCGACATCAGTGCGGGTGAGAGCCGGCTGTGGGGTGGAGACGTGCTGGGGGCAGGACCCCAGTGCTCCCCCAAAACCTGCCTGGGGGGCCGGTGCTTTCCACTGCCGTTCTGCCCCCCCTGGGACACTCATACCGACGTCTCCCGTTCGCTTTGCAGAGGTGGTTCACTACTACCTGTACTGTGACCAGAGCCTGAGCAACCCCTTCCAGCAGGTATGGGGGAGCTGGGCACCCCGATTCATGCTGCTGGGGGTGCAGGGGGTGTCCCGGGGGGGGTGCTTGGGCAGCTCTGTGACCGCTCCCCACTCCCCCCTCGCAGGCTCTCACCGTCTTCCAGCGCTCGCTCACCACCATGCAGATCCAGATCCAGGGCCTGATACAGTTCGCGCTGCCCCTCTTCCCGACAGCTGAGGTGCGGGGTGGGGGGAGCTGGGAGCCTATGCCCCCCCCTCTTCTGCTCCCCATCCTGCCCAGCGCTGCCCTGACCCCCCTGTTTCTCCCACAGAAAGATCTGCTGGGGGTCCAGCAGCTCCTCAACTCCTCAGAGACCAGCCTGCACCAGCTCACGGCCATGCTGGACTGCCGGGGGCTGCACAAGGTGAGGGGTGTCGGGGGGGGACACACACAGCTCCCGGGGTCACCCCGTCACTGCCACCAGCCCTGCCCTGCCCCATCTGCCGTTGCAGGACTACCTGGACGCCCTCATCGGCATCTGCTACGACGGGGTGGAGGGTTTGCTTTACCTGGTCCTTTTCTCCTTGCTGGTGGCCGCTGCCTTCTCCACCATCATCTGCGCCACGCCGCGGGCCTGGAAACACTTCACTGGCAGGTGGGTCTTCACCGGGGGGTGGGGGGGGGGACACGGGGCTGCGTGTGTGGCATGAGCTGGGCCGGAGAGGGGGTCAGCACCACTGTCTTGTCCCTGTAGAGACCGGGACTACGATGACATGGATGAAGAAGACCCCTTCAACCCGCAGGCACGTCGCATCGCCACCCACAACCCAGCCCGGGGGCAGCTCCGCAGCTTCTGCAGCTACAGCAGCAGCCTGGGCAGCCAGAGCAGCCTGCACCCCCCGGCGCAGACCATCTCCAACGCCCCCGTCTCTGAGTACATGTGAGACCCCCCCCTGCCGCCTCAGGGATGGAGACGCCCCCCACACTGGGGGTACAGGGTGATGGGGACGGGGGGATCTCACTGTGCCCCCCCGCTCTGACGGGTTCTCCCCCTCCAGGAACCAAGCCGTCCTCTTCGGTGGAAACCCGCGCTACGAGAACGTCCCCCTGATCGGCAGAGGCTCTCCTCCCCCCACGGTACAATGGACGGCCGAGGCCAAGTCCTTCTTGTGACCCCCTGTGGGCTGGGCGGGGGGGGGGGGTGTTAGCCAGGTGGCAACCAGCCCCTCTGCTTCGCCAGAAAGCCACTCGCCCAGGGCGAGGTCTGCTGGGGTGAGGATGGGGTGAGCTCAGCCCCCTCCTCCTGCCCTTGCAGAGGACGTGCCCGATCTGCGAGCGCATCCCTCCTGCCCGTCTTTGCTAACCCAGTTCCCAGCCAGCCCGCAGAGGCTGCGGGGAGAGGTCACCCACCACGTGCTCGGGGGAGACCAAAATAGTCTTCCCTTCTGCTGCTCTTCTCTGCTTTATTTCTTATTTATTCTGACTTTCAAAGGACGCCTGTCACAGTCACCCGTGCGTGTTTACATTTCCCTGCTGTTTGGTTAAACCCACCCTGTCTGTTAATGCCTGCTTTATTTCTTTTCTTTTTTTTTTTTTTTTTTTTGCATCAATTATTTTGGAGCTAAGTTGCCCATCAAGAGTAAGTTCAGCCGCTTCCTTCTCCCTCCTCATCCCGGGGCAGCAGCTGGGTTCCTGTCCTCCTTCCCCCTCCTTAGTGCCTCCCTCCATCCCCTTCCCCATGGGGCTGGTTTGATTTTGGGGAGAGCGTGGAGGGCTCGGGAGGGACAGGGCCTCATTTTATCCCCAGGTACAAGAGGATTTGCAGTTCCCGTGTGTTGGGAGTGGAAATAGTCCCCATCTCCAGCCCCTTCTCGGCGCAGTTTTTCCCCCTCCTTTTCTGACAGCATTTAATCTGCTTCGATGCCTCTCTCTGAAGCAGTAATACCCCCCAGCTGCCCCCCACAGGCACGACGGTGGCACCGTGGTAGGGTCGGGGACACGGCTCCGGGCACGCTGCCGGGGCAGGGACACCGTGTGCTGGCCTAAACCGGGGAAGATTTTTGCCATCAGGTGAAAGCGCGGAGCCACGCCAGCGCGGGAGGCTGTAATCCGATTGCACAGACCTGGCAGCTGGCGAGCCTCTTCCCCGGGGCGGGGATGAGCGAGCGGGGGGATTCATTGCAGCACTTCTCCCCGCCCTGAATGGCCTAATTTAACCAGGATTCAGATCCCCGAGGAAGGACTTTCACAGTCTAAAATAACAAACTCGGGAATAATCTTCCTTAATGCCTGGCTGGGGTGTCCCTCCCTCCTGCAAAATGCTGGAGAAATTTAATTCTGAAATGTTTCTGGGGCGTGGGGGGGATGGAGGTTTTGCCTCTGCCCTGGGTTCGTTGCTACCCCCTTCCCAGTGTGGTAGGGGCCCCGAGCCCTGACCGGGGAGCCCCGGGGGGTTCAGCCCACAGCGGTTGCGGGCGCAGGCACTCGGTGAGCCTGGGGTAAGGTTTGTGCATGGACAGGGAAGATCAGGGGTCAAAACCCATCTCCGCTGCCACAGAGACCTGGCCCCGAGCCTGGGTTCTCCCGCTAAACCCCATCCTGCTGCCTGTGCCAGCGGAGGGCGGCGAGCTCAAGCCCCCTTGGGATCGGATGCATCCAGACTCGGTGCTTGGGGCTGAATTTGCTGCCTGGCTCGAGTCAGGAAGGTGGATGATGAACCTGGCAGTGTGGGAGGGGGCAGAGCAGAGCCTGAGGCCACTTGAAGTGTCTTGGCTGGGGGGTCTCTTCTCTTCCAGCCCTTGAAGAGGCTGTGACCAGGATCTGGCCCCCTTACCCATGGCAGCCTGGCAGATTAATTGGGGGTTGACACAAATGGGAAGGAATCCCATACGAGGAGCAGCTGAGGGAACTGGGGGGGTTTAGTCTGGAGAAGAGGAGGCTGAGGGGAGACCTCATGGCCCTCTGCAACTCCCTGAAAGGAGGGTGCAGAGAGGGGGGATGAGTCTCTTGAGCCAAGGAACCAGCGCCAGGCCAAGAGGGAATGGCCTCAAGCTGCGCCAGGGCAGGGTCAGACTGGCTCTTAGGAAGGATTTCTTTGCAGAAGGGGTTGTTGGGCGTTGGAATGGGCTGCCCAGGGCAGGGGGGGAGTCCCCATCCCTGGAGGGGTTGAAGAGTCGGGTTGACCCAGCGCTGAGGGATCTGGTGGAGTTGGGAACGGTCAGGGTGAGGTTCCTGGTTGGACTGGAGGAGCTTCAAGGGCTTTTCCAACCCAGATGATTCTGTGAATCTTCCCTCTCCATCCTTGAGCTTTCTCTGGCGGCTCAGTGGCGCGTGGCAGTGGAGGGGTTGGGTTGGACGTGGCTGGCAGGGGCTCGGTGGGGCATGCCGTGGTTTGGGGGTGCACTGACCCCCGTCTCCTCTCCCCGCAGTACTCCCCGAGCATGCGAGCCACTTACCTATCCGTCACCGATGAGCACGTCAGGCACCACAGCACCGAGTTCCCGGCCTAACGCGCTCACCCCGAGCAGCTCGCGGGAGGAGAAAATGCTGCCGGCGTTTCTGTAATGGAAACCAAAGACACCTGGAGAAGACACGGTGAAAGCCCAGCGGCAGCAGCGGCCAGAGGACGAGCCCCGGCACCGTGCCCCACTCCTCTCCCCCTCGGCAGCTTCTGCTCGGTCTCAAGTCTTCCTGCCTTACGGCTGACAGCAACTCCGGGACCGAACGCCAGCCAGTGCCACAGCCGGGCTCCTGGTGTGCCGGGAAGACCAGAGACACTTCATGCCTCCACGTCGGCTTCTCCTTTCCCTCCCTGTCTGCACCAGCTCGGGGATGTTTTATGCCACGGAAGGGAGACTCCTCCAGCTCCCTCTGCCTGGAGCGCAAAGCCTGGGACCACGGGCTGCCCCCCAGCACCAGCCCCTCGCGGAGGGGTCCGGGGCCGCGGCTTCTTCGCTCCCGTAGCAATGCAGTACCAACCACTAGTGATGCCAGCCCCTTCCCGACGCCCACGGGTGGCTTTGCCACCCGCCAACGGTGACACCGGCTGATTCCCTTTGCCACCTTCCCTTGCCGGCTCCCGGTGCCCCCCTCGCTGTCCCCCCCCCTTCAGCTGGAGCTGCTTGACCCTGGGTTTGGAGGCTGTAGAATTAGGGATGTTTTGGCCTTGCTGGTTTTCCTTTGCTTTGTTCCTGGGTTTTACGAGTTCTCTGCAGGGCAGAGGCGCAGTTCGCCTCGCTGCCTCTGTTCCAGCATGGTTTTACTGCAGTGCATGTTGGTAGCAGGTTTTTGGCTGGTCTGTAGGCTCTTTTTTGGCGATTCAGCTCCCCAGGGTGGGTGGGCCGGCAGCGTGGGCTGGGACAGGCTCCCCTCATCTGCAGGACAGCCCTGGGGTCACTGCGAATCCCCTGGGAGAGGGTTAGGGACCACTCAGGCATCCCTGGAGCAGGATACGTTCCCAGGGAGAGGGAGGGCATGGTCCTGCAGCCGTGCCTGGCTTGCCCAGCATTGCCAGGGCTTCAGGCTAAGCAGCCTTGGGGGCTGAGGGGCCAGAGGGAACGAGCATGAGCTGAACTGGATCCTTTGTGGCTGCTCCAGGAACCTCGGGAAGGTGCAAGCAAAGGCCCCTCCCCACGGCAGCACCTCGCTCGCCAAGGACAGGGAGAGCCCCTGCTCCATCGCCCCACCCCAGACCTCCCAGTCCAAAGGGCGCGGGACAGGGTGATCGGTGTTTTCCTGCCCACGCACCCTTCTGGTCCCTCTCCCCCACCCAGGGCGAGTTCAGCTCTCGTAACCACGTTTGGCACCATGACGGTGTCTTAGCTGGGGCGGGGTTTGCTCTCGGGCCCTTCCTCACTGCGAAGGCTGTATCCGCGCCATGGGAGGGCCAAAGCTTTACCCTGTCTGATTGCAATCAGCAGCCGCCTCCTGTGCTGCTGCTGGTGGTTATCCATCCCTTCTTCCCTGCTTTGGCTAACAGTGCTGCAGCCGGGCAGACCCCCAGGGTGGCCAGGCTGTCCCCCTCGGGCGAGCCGGGGGGGGGTCTTACTTGATAGCAGTGACTCACTGTGTCTTTTAAAGATAATGTGTACATACCCTTCGGTCCCTTAATGCCATCTGTCTGTGTTACGTGTGACTAGCATTACTTGCTGTTGGAAACTTCCAGGGCATTTCTATTTTTTTTTTTTTTTCAGCTTTTAATGTCTCGATGTAACAGTACTGGTAGAAGAGCTGTTTTTAAAACGCATGTGAACTAACCTCATTAGGACTCCTTCTAGGAGCTGGAGTCCGGCCTGATTTGTATGTGCCCTCTGGGGAAAAGACAATAAACACTTGTACTAAACTCATCTCCTCCCGGCGGGTGTCTCTGGGCTGACCTGCATCGCTGCTGCTCGGGTTGTTCCACCCCTCCCCATGTGCCGGTTCTGCCTGGACTCTTCATGCCCAGCGCAAACGCCTCGCTGGGAGCGTTTCTTTACAGTCAAAGCGGTTTTTAAGTGGGGTTAAACCCCGTGGCTGCAGCTTGGACTGGTTTTGGCTGCGGCAGTGGTGGGGAGGGTGGCTGGAAGCATTTCAGGTGTGTCGGTGCTGGGGAGCGGGGGGGACACACGGAATTTGGGGCTGCAGCGTGCGTGGACGCGCGTCCTCGGTGCAAAGGCAGGGACGGCTGCTGCTGGGGCTGAAGGTGGCCGCAGGGCCCCTGGGTGCGCTGCGCCTTGGGAAGGGTGTCGAGAGCTGGTTCTCGTGCTCCTTTCCCAGCACAGAGCGAGCCGGAACGCGGGGTTTGGGTGACACGGAGCGATGTGGGTGTGTGGGGAGCAGCGCTGGCTCCTGGTGCCAGCCCCCGGGTGGGCACGGGGCGAGGTGCCGGAGCCCACAGGGCCCAGGTCTCTGCAGCAATGGCCTGGGAACCCGGCCTGCTGCTGCAGGAATGGCGCAGCTTTCCCTCCTGGCCCGGGGAAGCAGCGAGGGTGGCCCCGCCATGAGGCTGGGCTCGTATCGCTGGGGCTGGAGGGACCAGGGTACGGTCCAGTCCCCACACACAGAGATGGGGCCCAGCCTGGTTTCCAACGCCCACAGTCGGGGCGTGGGGCTGGAGCTGGCAGCAGAGCCAGTGCTAATTGCACCCTGTGCTAATTGCACCCTCAGTGCCCTGTGCTAATTGCACACCCCCCCCCTTCATTAGCCACGTTTTCCCCTCCCAACATGGCGGCAAGCGGCGGCCATCACGTGACACCACCTTCTTGCCCTCTCCAACATGGCGGCGTGCATCACGTGATTCCCCTTCGGCGTTGCCAGGCAACGGCAGACGCGGCCCTGCCAGTGGCTCCCAGTGAGGCCGCGCTGGGGACTCCTGGGTCCCTCCCTGAGGCCCCCGATCCCTTTCGGGGCTCCCCCAGAGCAGGACCCCGCAGGGCTGGGGGAGGAAGGGGTGCCCGCCGCCCCCTCGCAGGGCCGCCATGGAGATCATGTACGTGTACACACGGAAGCGCAGCGAGTTCGGCCGGCCCTGCAGCTTCTCCGACCGGCCGGCCAAGGTCAGCGTGGACATCCCCCCCGACCCCGGCATGGCCAGCGGCTTCGTGCTGAGGAACCCCGTGGACAGTGCCGTCCAGCACAGCAGCGACATGTCAGAGCACGAGGTACGGGCTGCCCCACCAGCCGGCGGCGGCCTCCCAGGCTGCTGCTGTACGAAGGGGAAAAGGTGGTGGTTTGCACTTGTTCAGCTCAGATTCTTGCTCTGTTTTCTCCGTGCCACCCCCCCAGGTCAACACGGAGCGAGTGGAGGTGGAATCCTGCGGTGTCAACCACGTAGAGGGTGGCTGGCCCAAAGACATCAACCCACAGGAGGTGGAACAAACTATCCGCTTCAGGAAGAAAGTGGAGAAAGATGAAAACTACGTCAACACCATCATGCACCTCGGTGCCGTAAGGCCCTGCCCGTCCCCCCTCCTCGCCTCCTGCTCCCAGAGCCCCCTTGCCCACCCGCTGCTGGTCCCCTCACCTAGGCAGCTCCCCCAGGGCACGTCCTCTGCCTGTGCTTTCCCCGCAGCTGATGGAGCACTGCGTCAAGCAGAACAACGCCATCAACATCTACGAGGAGTATTTTGAGGAGGAGGAGATGGCAGAGCTGGAAGACGAGCCCCCTTCTGCAAAAACCATCAATGTCATCAGGTAGCACAACCAGCTGGGCTCCCCAGATCCACAGCGGGCTACTGAGTGTTAAACTGCCTTTGGAGACAAAGGAGGTGGAAAACCTGGAGGCTTTAGGATAGTGCTGGATCCATTTAGTCTGGAGAAGAGGAGGCTGAGGGGAGACCTCCTGGCCCTCTACAACTCCCTGAAAGGAGGGTGCAGAGAGGGGGGATGAGTCTCTTGAGCCAAGGAACCAGCGGCAGGACAAGAGGGAATGGCCTCAAGCTGCGCCAGGGCAGGGTCAGACTGGCTCTTAGGAAGGATTTCTTTGCAGAAGGGGCTGTTGGGCGTTGGAATGGGCTGCCCAGGGCAGGGGGGGAGTCCCCATCCCTGGAGGGGTTGAAGAGTCGGGTTGACCCAGCGCTGAGGGATCTGGTGGAGTTGGGAACGGTCAGGGTGAGGTTCATGGTGGGACTGGAGGAGCTTCAAGGGCTTTTCCAACCCAGACAGTTCTGGGATTCTGGGATTCTGTTTATGGGTGCAGAGACCTGCTGCAGCCCCCCTGCTCCATAAGTCCGTCTGTTCCTCCCCTCCCTGCCCTCCACCCTGCCCAGGCACTTTGGAGATAGGTACCACAGTCTAAGGACAGACGCAGCTTTGAGCATCTTCTAACAGTGCTTTAGACAGGAATTTTTTTTTTTTTTTTTTTGGTGCCTCAAAGATTATTTTCAAATGTCAATGGCTGTTAGGTCATTTCTAGAAGTCAGATCCAGTAACTTAATTGGATTCTTAGAAATGTATAACTGGAAAGACTTTATTAAATCATCAACTCTTCTCCCCCCGCCCAATCCCCAAGAGAATCGTTTCCTGCACTCAATGCTCAAGGGCTGCAGCTTGTTTTAATTGCGATTCCCACAGTTTCCTTTGGGAGACAGTCATCCCAGGGCGTGACACAGCTGTTAGCAAACTAACATCTTTCTTTGATGTCCTGTTATCAAAAAGGGATCCAAACGTAACCAAGAGGACGGCCACGCATCTCTCCTGGCACCCTGACACATGCAAGAAACTGGCAGTGGCTTATTCCAGCCTGGAGTTCCAGCAAAACACGAAAGACATGAGCTTTGACTCATACATCTGGGATCTTGGTAAGGGGAAGGGAAAACTCACCAGTCAGTAACACTGCTGCTGCGGAAGCACTTTGTGTCTTCAAAGAATGTAATGAAGCCTCACAGCACTCCGGAGGGGGGTGAACAGGGGTTCGGTTTCTGCTTTGCCCACAGATCAATGCCGAGAAGGGGAGAGATGGGACCTGAAAGCTGGCCAACAGGTGGAAAATAACCACTAAAATCCCACTACATGACTTCATAAGCCAGAGCGCCTGTGACCACAACAGGCAGCTGAGCCACACTCCTCTTATGTGGTTCTTGTCTTTGTATGGTTCACTCGTGCTTAAGAAAGAAAGAGGCAGCACAAGCCCAGGCTGAGAATTGCCCTGTTCTGTCAAAGACTCTCTCAGGCCTTTTGGAGTGAAAAACACAAAGAAGAGGGGTTGGGGTACCAGGGGTTGGGGTACCAGGGGTCGGGGTACCAGGGGTCTGTCCCCAGGCTGGCAGGTGAGGACAGGTCAGCTCCCTTCCTCGGCAAAGGTGAGGGACCCTGGGCCAGCACCAGCGGGGCAGGGAGCCAGGCGTGGAGGAGCGGGGTGCGGTATCAGGAGGTTTAGAAGTGGGGGTGCTCACCCTCAGGACTGCTTTTTTACTCATCCCTTCTTGGCAGAAAACCCCAACAAGCCGGAGCTCGTTCTCAAGCCGTCATCCCCTCTCGTGTGCCTGGAATACAACCCCAAAGACTCGCACGTCCTGGTGGGAGGATGCTACAACGGGCAGCTGGGTAAGCGTGAGGCCATACTAACGAGAGCCTGGCTTCGTTTTAATTCATTAAGAGCCTGGTTCCAGCACTGCTACACTACGAAGGACGTAACATCCTTAGTGCTGCGGCTGGGAATGTCCCCAGCACGGCCTGAAGCCCTGGGGCTTTGTGTGTGGGGGACAGGCGTGTGCTCACCTGAGCAGGGACTCGGGGAGGGGGGGGACACCGCGCCTGGGAGCCCCTCACAGGCCCTCGGGGCAGCGAGGGGGCTGCGGCCGCCCAGTGGGGATCGCTGGATCCGGCAGCTGAGCAGCACGTGGCCCTGGATCTTTGCATGGCAGAAACGCAGGAGAGTTGCCGTTGGTTTGTGCACCGAATCGTTCTTGTGCTGTTGTTTCAAGCGCTTGGAGAAGGGCCCCTCTTTGCCAGCTTCGTTTATGGCTCTGTTATTTACTCGGCCACACGAGCCCTCTGATTTAATTGCGCTCATTTCGATGTTTTCCTCGCCGTTCGCAGCAGCAATCGGAGCTGACAGGGCACGCGTTGCGGGGCTGTGACTGCACGCTCCGCAGGTGATGGAGGGGAGGGATCTCGCCCCAGCCTTCGCAGCGCTCCCCAGGCGCGTGGCGCGGGCCCAGCGGAACACGCTCCGTCACATCCAATTGCTTAATTAGAAGTGAGGAAGAGGGAGCGCGGGTGGCTCGGTGCCACCGTGGCCCAGCTGCCTCGTCTCTGCTGAACCACGGGCCAGGCCCGCGCTGTGCCTTGCCCTCTGTGTCAGAGGCAGAGCGATGGGGAAGGATGGCTGCTGCTGGCTGCGGGGGACCTGCGTTCGTTAACCAGCGCCCTTCGGGCACGTAGGAGGGGAGCGCAGCCCGGGTCAGGTCACACAGGCTGTTCTTTAGCAGCGTCGAGTGTAAGAGCTGCTGTTTGGAGTTGACAGGGGGCTGGGGGCTGCTTAGACCATGCCTGGTCCTGCTGCAACCCCTTGTGCAGAGCAGGGGGGAGCCGGGGGGATTTATTGTCTCTGGGGATTGTAGCATCTGCCAGAGACAGACGATCGCTGAGGAGCTGCTGCAGCTATTTAGTGTGTTACCACCATCTAGCTCAACAATCCCTGCCAGTGAGCACAGCGACAGGCTCCCAGCCCGCAGGACACGTACATGGGGCTGGGAAATGCGGGGGGAGCACCCAGTGAGGTTTGCTCCCCGTTCTGGCTTGGGCAGCGGGGCAGCATCTCCTCGGGGAAATGTGTGGCAAGCAAAGGAGCCAGGCAAGGGAGCTAGTGTGGGTCTTGACAGCTCCTTTTTCTCCCCAGCTTACTGGGACACCAGGAAAGGGGGGCTGCCCGTGGAGTTGTCCACTGTGGAGGTCAGCCACAGGGACCCCGTCTACGGAGCCGTCTGGCTCCAGTCCAAAACAGGCACCGAGTGTTTCTCAGCCTCCACCGACGGGCAGGTAAAGGGCAGGGGAGGGTGCCAGGCCCCCAGGCTGGCAGCGTGGGCTGGCACGGGGCAGCTGCCTGGCCCCTGGCCCCCGTAGCTGAGCCAGGAGCAGCCCCCACAGCCCCCTCGCACTCCTTGTCCCGCATAGGTCCTGTGGTGGGACATCCGCAAGCTGTCTGAGCCCACCGAGACGCTGGTGCTGGACATCACCCGGAAAGGGCTCCGGGAGAACGCGCTGGGCGCCGTCACGCTGGAGTTCGAGCCCACCATGGTGAGTGTCTGTGCCAAACCGAGCCAAGCTGAGCCGGGCGGGCGGTGCCCATCACCCAGGGGCACGGCACAAGCGTCTGATGCCCAGAGTGACCCAGAGCACTGTGCTGCAGCTTCCAGCACGTTCTCACCCATCTTGAAGAATCGGAGTTGATGTTTTCCCAAAACACAGGGTCTTGCTGGCGTTTCGGTCTCTAAATCCCCCCAATAGTGGTGGGTCCCAGGGCTCCGTTCTCCCCTGGCACTGGCTGTGACAGGCTCCCCCCTGCTCAGACAGCAAAGCCCTTCGCTGCCCCACAGCCCCCAGCCCCGTGGGGCCCCCCCCACCCTGCTGACAGCTGCTGTCTCCTGCTCCCACCCTCAGCCCACCAAGTTCATGGTGGGCACAGAGCAGGGCATCGTCATCGCCTGCAACCGCAAGGCCAAGACACCCTCTGAAAAAATCACCAGCACCTACAGCGGCCACCACGGACCCGTCTACGCGCTGAGCAGGAACCCTTTCTACCCCAAAGTCTTCCTGACGGTTGGTGACTGGACTGCTCGGATCTGGTCGGAGGAAATCAAGGAATCATCAATTATGTGGACCAAGTAGGTGTCGGTGTGTGTTTGCCCTGAAAAAAGTCTTTTTTTTTTTTTTTGTGGAAGGGGGGGTGATGAGCAGGGTCTGGTCTGCTCAGCTCAGGCAGGAGGTGGTGGGATGGTCACCAAGGCAGAGCGGTGGCTGAGGGCACCAGAAGGGGGGGTGGCCAGGCCTGGGCTCTGGGCTGCAGGTGCTGCGCAGGCCGCAGCTGTGGGGCCGGGGATGGAGCCCATCCCCGCTGCCTCGGGTCTGTGGCAGGTACCACCTCTCCTACCTGACGGACGGGTGCTGGAGCACCGTGAGGCCGGCTGTCTTCTTCACCACCAGATCAGACGGGATCCTGGATGTCTGGGACTTCCTCTTCAAGCAGAAAGACCCTTCCCTCAGCCTGAAGGTTCCTCTGGGTCCCGAGGCGGGGGGAAGAGCCGGGGCCATCCCCGACGGTGCTTGGCAGAGCTGCCGCCTTTCCCTGCGCGGCGCAGGCAGAGCCAGGGGGTGGAATCCTGTCCCGCCCGCGCAGGGCTCGGGATAAATCCCCCTGAGCTCTCCCCTCGGCCCTGTGCTGTGCCTGGAGACCCGTGCGCTCATAATTGTGTTCCCGTCACTGACAACCGCGTGGGTTTGCCTCTGCCAGCTCGTCCTGCCCCGTGTGGCATCACATCAGGGCTAAGGGCCACCATCCTCCCTCCCCAGGTCTGCGACGAGCCCCTCGCCAGCCTGCGCCTGCAGGACAACGGCTGCGTCGTCGGCTGCGGCTCGAAGCTGGGCACCATCACCCTGCTGGAAATCTCCTCGGGGCTCTGCACCCTCCAGAGGAACGAGAAGACCCTGGCCACCGCCGTACGTGCACTTTGAGCCATGAGCCACCGGGCTGGGTCACAGCAGAGCCCTCAGCACTGCTGGCATGTCGCTGGCCCCGCGCAGAGCAGCTCTGCCAGTGAGCCCTGTAGGGAACATACCGTCCCGTGGGGTCCCCTGCGCCCCTCAACCCCCCGCCCTGCCCTAGATGTTCGAGCGGGAGACGAAACGGGAGAAGATCCTGGAGGCCCGACACCGGGAAATGCGGCTGAAGGAGCGTGCCAGGTCCGAGGGGCAGGGGACAGAGGTGGAGGAGAGGCCGACGGAGAGTCCCCAGGAGGTGCTCGACCGTGCCCGCAGGGACTTCTTCGAGGTCATCGAAGTGGAGCTGCAGAGGAGGGCACAGGCAGAGACCCACCGCCCGCGTGGCGAGGTACCGGGGACGGGAGGAACCGGCGGTGGCTCCCTGCTGGGGCGCAGGGGACGGGGCTCAGCCTCTGCCTCTCAGCTTAAAAACCACGCGGGAGAGGAGGCGGCTGCGAAGGGGGAAGAGAGCCAGCTGCCCAGGGACGAGGAGGAGGAGGAGGATGTCAAGGTCAGTGCACTCCAGCTTCGCGTTGCTTTCCCCCCTCCTCCTTGCTGGGGTTGCTGCTCCTCATGTGGGGAGGGGCCGGGCAGAGCTCGTGGGGTCTCTGCCTGCGTGGGGGGGAGCAGAGGGTCCCTGACCCCACGCCTGCCCCCTCTGCAGGAGCCGTAGCCGAGACAGGACCGGTGGCTCGCACAGAAACCCTCGCGTTGGTCACAGATGGCCCTTTGCCCTCCTGATTTATTATTTTTTGCTTTAGGGTGAATAAACAGGAGCTTTCCACGTCACGTTTCCTGTTTTGTCACAGCGGGGTTGAGCAGAGGGTGGGAAATTCACGTCCCGTCGCTCTTCATCTCCCCTCCCCGGGCCAGGCCATGGATCGAAGCCGCCCGATGACCACGGCGGAGCTCCCGTGGCAGCGGGGTGTCCTTTGGGGTGTCCCCCAGCCTGACGGGGCAGCGCTATGCCCCTGAGCGATGCCGAGCGGCTCCCCGTGCCCCCCAACCTGCCGCTCTCCCTGCGAGAGCAGCTCTGCGCCGGGGTTATCGGCGCTGGGTAAACACCGCGCGGCCGGCAGCGCCGAGCGGCCGCCCCGCCTGCGTTACCCCCACGGCAATTATTAACGAGCCGCCGCTTGCGCTTGCCCCACGGCTCAGCTCTCCCAAAAGACCCTTCCCCAGGCTCGGGGCTGGGGGGGCTGGAGGGGGGGGCCAGCGCTGCTGACACCATCCTGCCTCGGCAGGGCGGTGGGGGGAGGCGCCTGGGGCCTGGTGTCAGCCTTCAAACAGGGTTTGTTTTCCGCTGTGCGAAAACCAACCTCACGCGGAGCCCAAAGCCCAGTTTTATGCCATCGTTGCGCAAAAATGGGCGCTGGGGGGGTCATTCCGTGACGCTCGCACCCCACACAGAGGAGCTGCAGCCTGTTTATCCTATGCCATGATTAGTAAAAAGCTGACACTCCTCGGCCCGTAATTACCATCGCATTTGCTAGGGGTTGGTTATATTTCAGCCAGCCCTGCTTGCTGTGTAAATGAGCACGCACGCTCCTCGCAGTTTTTTCAGTCTTGAATTGAGTCGGTGGTCGCAATCTCCCCCCCGACACCTTCACTCCTCCCCCAGTTTCCACAGATTTTTGCTGCCTTCCTGCTTCTCGGGCAATCAGCACACTCTGGGGCAGGATGCTCCCCTCTTACCGATCTTTTATCGCCTCTCCGATGGGGATGTCGTTAGCAAGGCCTGGATCCTAGCGGCTGACACAAAGGAGCTGGTGATTCTTGGTCCTTGTGCTTGAGCAGAAACATTTATACGGGCTGGAAAACTGCACTGTCCTGGGGGGGACAGGGCCTGTGGCTCCCCAGCCCCGAGCCGAGCGCTGCCATGTCCTGGCACAGCCGGTTCCCACCATGTTCATCCCCAGCTGTGGGAAGGGAGCCGGGCACCAGCCCCCCAGCTCCACCGAGCACCTCGTTAAGGGCCAAACCCTAATTATACCAATAACGAGAGGCGGACAGGCATTTCCCCCAGCCATGCTGGGCCCTGCGTTGCCCCTTCCAGCCTCACAGCACCCCGGCCATGGGGCTGGCGGCGCTGCGGGTGTCTACGGGCCTGGGGGTTGGGGCAGGCAGTGGGGGGATGCAGCCTCTGCGGTGCCACACTGGCTGGGGGGGCACCCGAGGGGAGGACAGAGGGGCTCAGCCCCCAGCCTGGAGTGCTGCCAGTGCCTGAGGAAGGGAATGGGGGAGACCCAGGCTGGGGTCCCCCACTGAGCCCTCCCTGGGGACACTTAGGGACCGGGCTGCAGCAGGGGGACAGAGTGGGGGGGGCAGCTCCCCTCAGCCCCTGCGCCCTGGCTCTAGGGGACAGTGAGGACCAGTGAGTCCCAGCTGGTGGCACAATGTCCCCAGGGGGAGCAGCACCCCATGGCTGCACCCCACAGGGCTGGGACGAGGCAGGAGGGGGGACGTGACAGGGACAGTGTGGCTGCTGTGACTCACCAGTCCTGCCACCCCCGCGGAGCACCCATCCCTGCCGCACCTCGGCACCGCAGGGCTGGTTTGGCAGATGCTTTTGGGGCACCCTGGGGGGTTTGGGGGCACAGAGGCCTGGCAACAACCCCCCAGTCCCACTGTGCCCCCGCGGGCTCGCCCATCCCTGAGCCACGTCAGCGGGGGGCCAGGTGCCAGCAGGAGGACACGCTGCCCGCCTGCCCCTTTGAGGCTGGTCCCAGCGGTGTTTGCTTTCGTCCCAGGAAAATAAACCTCTAATTGCAGCACCCAGCATGGGGGGGGGGGGGTCGCGGGGGCTGCATCGGCACTGCCGCAATGGCTCGTGTGCAGGTCCGTGTCCCCACGTCCCCCCATGTCCCCGTCCCCACTGCCCCACGTTCATCCTGGTGTCTCGCAGGTGGCTCTTCGCATCCGTCCGATGAGCGCGGCCGAGCTGGCAGAGGGGGCCCGGCCCATCGCCCACCGCCTGGACGAGCAGGTACGGCCGCGGGATGGGCACCCGGGGGTTCCTCGGGCACTGCCTGGCCCTGGTGTTTCACCGCCCCCGACTGCCTCATGTGCTTCACAGCTCCTGCAGGAGACCCTACAATAACAAAGCAGCAGGGTGGGGAACTCTGGGGGCTCTGGGTGAGGAACCCCCCTTCCTGCGGTGCTGTGGGACGCTGTCCCCGTCCCCAATCCTGGGTGGAGGGGGAGGTGGAAACAGGGCAGCAGCGAGGGAGCAGCTTTGCGTTACAGGAAAAGTCAAAACTTGCGTCGCAACGGGAGCGGTTGGGAGCTGGGGACCCCGCGAGGGGCCGTTCCACGCAGGGACAGGGACACACAGGGTCTCTGTGGGGTGTCGGCGTCCCCGGCAGTGGGTACCTTGGCGTGTTGCGCTCACAGAGGTGCCTTTGTGCCGCCGTGCCCAGGTGGGCGCAGCTGGCCCGGCAGGTCCCCTGGCACCGCACACAGAGCTGGCTTTGAACCCCAGCCCGGCCTGGGGACAATGGGACGATTCAGGAGGACAAAAGGGCCCCGCGCCGGCAGCACCGGCACCAGCCTGGGCACCTCCTGCGCCCTGGCACGGAGGGGACGCCGGCCCCGGCAAAGCAGGGGAGGGGTGCCCACGGGGTCCCGTGAAGGCTCAGACCCGCTGCGGAGCACATCTCAGTGCCCCTTCCCTGCCAGGGTGCCCCCCACCCATGCCAGGGTGCCCCCCTTGGCTCTGACCCCCACTGTGGGTGACGCAGGGTACCCAGGCAGGAGCACAGGGGGACGATGCAGTTCTGAGCAGGCGACGCTGGGCAGGGTGCTCAGTCCCCACCCAAGCAATTGCATTGCCCAGTGCCAGGGTGCTGATGCCCAGGCTCCAAAAGCCGAATCCCACTCGAGTCCCCCCCCTCAGCCAACCCCCCTCGTGTCCCCTGGCAGGTCGTGGTGCTGCGAGACCCCCTGGCAGACCCCGATGATGTCCTGCGTGCCAGCCGCTCCCGGCAGAAGTCCTACTCCTTCGATGTGGCCTTCGACGCCACGGCCACCCAGGTGGGTCCCTTGGGGCATGGGGTGGGGGGATGCGGGGCTGGGGGAGACAGGCTGGGGCACCCGGGGCAATGGGTGGAGGTGGGGTGCAGCAGGATGCACCCCAGGGCTTCTCACCCTCCCCCAGGAGACTGTGTACCGTGCCACCACCCAGAGCCTCATCAGGGTTGTCATCTCTGGCTCCAACGCCACCGTCTTCGCCTACGGCCCCACCGGTGAGGGGTGCAGGGTTGGGGAGTGGGACAGCCCCATGGCTGGAGGGGCTGGGGGGTGGTGTCCCGGTCCCCAAACCAGCCCCCTCCTCTCCCCCAGGCTGTGGGAAGACTTACACCATGCTGGGCACCGATGGCGAGCCCGGGCTCTGCGCCCGCACCCTGGGCGAGCTCTTCCAGGCCATCGAGGACGCCAGCGGGGATGTGGAGTACGAGGTCTCCATGTCCTACCTCGAGGTACGCGGGGATGTGTCGTGTCCCCCCGTTACACAGCCCCAAACCGAGTATCTCTGCACCCAGCGTGGGACACTGAGTCCCGCGGGTCCCCAGGCTGCGGGGAGGACACACATGCCCAGCTCCTTCCCCCCTGCCCAGATCTACAACGAGATGATCCGGGACCTGCTGAACCCCTCGCTGGGCCGCCTGCAGCTGCGGGAGGATGCCGGCGGCACCGTCCAGGTGACCAGCATCACCCAGATCCCCGCCACCAGCGCCGACGAGGTGAGCCAGCGGGCACTTATGGGGCAACAGGGAGGGGGAGGGTGTCCAGCGAGCCCCCCCGCGCTTCCCGTCTGCCCCAGGTCATGCAGCTGCTGGCGCGGGGGAACAGGCAGCGGACGCAGGAGCCCACGGCCGCCAACCGCACCTCGTCGCGGTCCCACGCGGTGCTGCAGGTCACCGTGCGCCGGCGGCAGCGGGGCAGGGGGCTGCGCCACGGCCGCCTCTTCATGATCGACCTGGCGGGCTCCGAGCGGGCGGCGCAGGTACGGCACCCACCTGGGGGGCTGCAGGGCCAGGAATCCCCCGCCTCGGCCCCTCTTTTACCAGGTTTTTCCCTCTGCCTTCCCCACCCTGCCCAGACGCGGAACCGCGGGCAGAGGATGAAGGAGGGAGCCCACATCAACCGCTCGCTGCTGGCCCTGGGCAACTGCATCAAGGCTCTGAGCCACCGGGCAAGCAGCAAGTACATCAACTACCGTGACAGCAAGCTGACCCGCCTGCTCAAGGTGCGGCCAGGGGTCCCGGCTCCCCCTGGCAGGTCCAAGCTGGGGAGGGGGCACAGCTTGCCCCCACCCTGGACCCTCTCAGCCGTCCTCTCTCCATGGCCAGGACTCACTTGGGGGCAACAGCCACACGGTGATGATCGCCCACATCAGCCCGGCCAGCACCGCCTTCGCGGAGTCCCGCAGCACCCTCGCCTACGCCCACCGCGCCAAGAGCATCCGCACCACGGTAGGGCCAGGAATGGGGGTTCCTTCGTCCCCCAAGCAGCACCCCCCGACGGGGAGGGTATGAGGAGTTCACCCCTGCATGCTCCACGGGTCCCCAGAGTGGAGGGGCTGCTCAGGGCTGGGGGGTGCTCAGGACCAGCTCCGCGGCCACGCACTGCTTGGGGACAGTGCATGGGGACCCTGTGGGGACACAGCCGTGCTCTGCTTGGGGACCTTGTGTGGGGATCCTACTCAGAGACATACCTGGGGACCTGCTCCACCAGCTCTCTCCTGCCTGGGGAACCTCTTCAGGGATCCTACTTGGGGACCTTCTTGGGGACCTGCTCCATCAGCCAGGCCCTGCTCAGGGACCCCACTTAGGGACCCAGTTTGGGGCTGGGCAGTGCCAGGGCCGTGGGACGTTCACACCAGCCCCATCCCAGGTGAGGCAGGACCCGCTCAGCGTTGCAGCCGACCTGCACGGGGAGATCCGGCACCTCAAGGGCCAAGGGGACACCGAGCTGGGGCGACTGGGGCAGGGCAAGCACCAGGACATCCCCTACACCCAGGGTAAGGTGCAGCCCCCCACCTTCCCACGGCTCCCCAGGGCTCGGCGCTGACGCCTGGTGCCTCCAGCCCAGGTTCGGCTGCGTGGTGCCCGCCGGGAGCCAGTCGGTGCCCGCCGGGAGCTGGCCGGTGTCCACCGGGAGCAGGTGGCCCTGTCCCACCTCCTCCTCCAGCCACAGGGCACCGCACTGCCGGCCCAGCACCTCCTCGCCCTTACCCCGTACGTGAGTGTGAAACCCCCCACGGGGATGGGGTCCCCCCCAGTGAGCCGGGCTGGGAGTCAGACCATCTCCTCCTCTTCCTCCTCCTTGCAGCAGGGCACAGCGGGGCCAGCAGTGGAGCGAGGAGGAGCGGGGGGAGCCAGTCGGCCCCAGTGACAGCGAGGGGGACTCCGACACAGGGGACAAGCGGTTGGAGGTGCCAGAGCCACCCAACGTGGCCGTTGCCCGCAAGAGCATCGCGGTTGTGGCACAGAAGCAGGACAGGCTCTGGCAGCAGAAGGTTTGGGAGCCCCGTCCCCACCATTGGCCGCTGAAACCCCATCCCCAGGGAACTGAGTTTGACAAGTCTCAGCCCGGTGGCCCTGGGGGGGCACAAATACTCAGGGGCCCTGGCAGGGATGGTGGTGTCATGGCAGAGATGCTGGTGGTGGGCAGGAATGGTGACACCGTGGCAGGGGTGATGCCGTAGCAGGGACGGTGATGCCATGGCAGGGACGGTGACACCGTGGCAGGGATGCAGATCCCCTGGCAGGGCCGGTGACCTCGCTGCGTGCCCACAGGCAGAGCTGTCACGGCACTTTCGGCAGAGTCAGCAGCACCCGCGGCGGCTGGAGGAGGCCCTGCGGCCCCGGAGCATCTCGGAGGAGCAGCGGGAGCTCCTGGCCCTGCTCCGCTGCCTGCACCGGCCCGAGCTGGAGATGCCAGAGCCACGCTCCCACACGCTGCTCGAGGGTGGCCTCCGGCACCCACCGTCCGTCACCGCGCAGCGCTTTGACCATCACCGGGCCCTCTGTGCCCGCATCATCCGGCAGCAGCAGCAGCTCATCGCCGGTGCGTCCCTGCCGTGATTTCCGCCGTGACGAAGGGGCCTCTCATGTGTTGTCACGCCGGGAGTCCTGCAGCCTCACCGGGTTATTGCAGCGGGACGTGCCCGTGATGCAAAGTCCCCCCCGGTGTCACGCCATCGCCATGTGGCACGGCCGGTTGATGCCCTTCGCCCTCTCGCTGGCAGACCACCGGCTGTCGGTGCCGCGGCCACTGGAGGAGCTCTACGAGACCTACCTGAGGGAGCTGGCGGGGGACCCCGGGGACACCGGCACCCTCAAGGTAGGGCAGGGTGGCTCCAGCCCCCCGCCACACCCCAGACAGGTCGCTCACCCCCTGTCCCCCACCCAGGGCACGTCTCTGCCCAAGATCCTGCCGGTGCGTGGTGCTGAGACCCCACTGGAATGGGACAGCGGGCAGGCACGGAGCTGCGACCACCCCACACCCTGCCATGACTCCCTCCCGCCGCTGCGCCCCACGAGGGACAGGTATGGGTGGGCACCCACCACCCCCCCCACACACGGGACTGCTGAGGGGTGTCCCCTCCCCAGCAGCGCCCCAACCCCCCGTGTTCAAGAGGACCCCACGGGCACAGCAGGTGGGGGCTGGGTGGGCGACGGTGCTGCCGTGCCGCAGAGCACCGGGAGATGTCGAGCAGCACCAAGAGCATCACGGCCGAGGCCACTCAGCACCAGTCCTGTGTCCTGGAGAGCACCCACCCGCACCCACCGGCGCCCACGGAGGAGCGGGGTGGCAGCAGGGACAGTCTGGCACGCAAGAGAGGTGGCAAGGAGCCGGGGAAGAGGAAGGAATCACTGGATGGCAGAAGGAGATCAAGGCGGTCACGGTCCCTCGAGGTCACCGGCTGTGGGGTAGGTGCAGGCACGGGGTGGGGGCCGTGCCCCCGGCGAGGCGGCGCTGACTTGACCTGGGATGCGCTGGAGCTCCGGGAGAGCGGTGCCGGTGGCCCTGGGGAGGAGGGCAGGGTGGGGAGGCCCCCACCAGCTCCCCTTGGCATCCCTGTGCCCACCGGCGGGGTGTGAGTGCCCTACGGCGTGTGTCCCCCCTCCACATCACGGTTCCTCCCCAAATCACCGTGCCCGCAGACCCCCTCCCCAACAGCCGGCGGCCCCCAGGGGCTCCCCGTGCTGCAGAGCCGCTCCGAGCGCACCGTGCTGGTGGGGGTGCGGGCACCCAGCACCCAGGGACCCCCCAAAGTGCTGCCCGGAGCAAAGCCACCCCCCCAGCCAGCTGCCAGGTGAGCCCCCACCTGGGAACGGGCTGCAGGGACCATCGGTCCCCCGTTCCCCATGCCCCTTCCCCGGGTGTTGGGGTCCCATCTCGGCCTCTCCCCCTCCAGCTCCCCACCACCCCCAGGAAGGGCCAGCACCCGCGGCGCGGCTGCGTCACCGGGAACGGTGCCAGGGCCTCCGGCAAGGACGATGGAGTCACCGGTGCTGAGCCAAGCTGGAGAGGGGCCGGACCCCGTGCCAAGCCAGCGGGCTGAGCACCCATCCCACCAGCCCCAGCACCCTGGGGCATCCCCCGTGCACCCGCCCCAGTGCCAACCCTGGGGGCACGGCTGGGGGCGAGGGGCAGCAAGCAGGGCAGGGGGCCAGCTCTCCCCGTGCCAGCGCTGAGGCAGCCACCCAAGTCCCCAGGGAGGGACGCAGTCACGCTGGGCAGTGATCCCGGCTGGAGCCACGCGGCTGCTCCGGGAAGGGCCTTGTGGGTGCTCAGCACCCGGGGGACGCAGCCATTCACCCAGCACCCAGCGTACGGATGGGTGCAGGGTGTCTTGCCGGACGTTTGTCCTTCCCAGGGGCTACATTAAAAGGAGACACGCTGAGCCGGGGAGTGACGTGACTGCTGTGCCCCTCTCCGGGGATGGGGACCCCCCCCAAAGACACCCCCGCACACCCCACGCTCGTTTTCTGCTTTTATTCAGAATGGGGTGAGGGGATGGGGCAGGGATGGGGCAGCTGCCGGCCGTGAGCGGGGGCGGTGCCCCCCAGAGCCTCCTCTGCTGCCAGGGGAGGCAGCCGGCCCACCCGCCCCAGCCTGGGCACGCACCCAGCTCGCCACCGAGCCTCAGGGTGCTGCTGCCGGGGTCCCCGTGCCGGCAGCTGGCCCCAGCACCGCTGCTGCCGCTTCGCTGCCCGGCGCAGAGGGACTCCAGTGCCACAGGGGTGGCATCACAGGAGGGACAGGCTGCCTCTGTCCCCATCCTCCCACCGTTGGGGTTCGCGAGCCCAGGGTGTGCCCCGCGGCCACAGGCTGCACATTTCACCCCCTGCGCCACCTGGACGGGGCTGGGGGGCTCCCAGTGTCCCCTGTCCCCAGCTTCCCGCAGGCATCCAGGGACAGCGATGGGTACGGGATGTGGTAGGGGGACAATCAGGGAGGGGTGGGCGGCAGAGAGCGCAGCCCCGGGGCCCCCCGACACGGGGACCTCCGTCTACCTACGAGCAGGAGAACCAAACACGAGCCCCCCCCTCGCCGCGGGGTGGCAGGGACAGTCCGGCAGCGGGACCTGGCTCTGCCTTGTTACTTCTTCACCTTGATGAGGGAGTGGTAGATGGGTTTGATGATGATGTGGAGGTGCAGGGAGTTGTCGATGAGGTACTCGGAGGTGCGTTTCTGCAAGTCGGCGTGGGCGAGGAAGTCGGCCACCTCCTCCGAGCTCTGGTGGAAGCTGTAGGCGTGTTTCACCAGCACACGGCCCTGCTGCCGCACCCCCACCAGCACCGTCTTCTGGAAGCTGACCCCGGCAAAGTCGGGGCTGCTCATAGCCGGGGTGATAACGAGCCGGGGGCGACCGTCCTCGATGCGCACCGGCTGGACGGCGCCCGAGGCCGAGTCCGAGTAGACAGGCCGCAGGCTGACGGGCAGCCAGCGCGGCGAGAACAGGACGTTCCAGGTCACCCGTTTGCCGGCGTCGTGGCTGCTGGGACCCAGCTGGGTCTGGAAACTGGTGCTGCGGTCGTCCCGCGCCGGGTTGTTGATGACCCACTGGGAGCCCCAGCTGGGCGCGAGGTAGTTGCGGGGCAGGAACATGCTGCAGTTGACGTCGAAATACTTGGCGAAATGGAGCGGGGAGGCGGCGTGGAACTGGAAAGCCTGGAAGAGCAGGTCCTGCACCGCGCCGTAGTGCCGCGCCAGCACCGCCGACTGCGCCTGCAGCCGGAAAAGCTGACTGGGCGCGATCATGGGGTAGCGGATGGCGCGCAGCACCCGTTCGGCCACGGGAGCCTCGGGCTGCCGGCGGCTCAGCCAGCCCTCCACGGCGGTGTAGAGCTCCAGCTCGCTGTGCAGCACCAGGTCGGAGCGCTCCAGCAGCAGCAGCAGCAGCTCCACGCTCACCGAGCCCCACTCGGCACTGCCCAGCACCGCCGAAAGGTTCCAGGCCAGGAACTGGAGGCAGGTCTCCTGCAGCGCCGCGTCCCCGACGCGCACGGCATAGTGGTACCAGCCCACCACGTGGCCCTGGCTCGACTCGCTGGCCAGGTGGGTCTTCATGTAGTCGGCCACGCCGCGCTGCAGCCCCCACACCCGGTACTTGCTGGCCAGCTGGTGCATGGGGATGGCTTGGTGCAGCAGGATGGAGACCCCCCCGCAGTACAGGTACCTGGGGCAGAGCGTGGGGCCGTGACATTGTTGTCCCCCGATCCCCTGCCCGGCCCAGCCACAGGCGCCGGCAGCACAGGGGAGCATCCTCCCTCCTGGGCTGCATCCCTCTGGGCACCCCCATCCCGTGGGTCCCCCGTGATCCCCAGGGGAGCATCTTCCCTCTTTGGCTGCATCCTTCCAGGTATCCTCATCCTGTGGTCCCCAGAGGAGCATCCTCCTTCTTTGGCTGCATCCCTCTGGGTATCTCCATCCCATAGGGCCCCCGTGGTCCCCGGGGGAGCATCCTCCCTCCTGGGCTGCATCCCTCTGGGTGTCCTCATCCCATGGGGTCCCTTCGGTCCCCAGGAGAACATTTCCCCTCCTTGGCTGCATCCCTCTGGGCACCCCCATCCCACTGGGCTCCCACAGTCCCCAGGGGAGCTGCATCCCTCCCCATATCCCCATCCCGTGGGGTCCCCACGTACCTGATAAACTTCTCGAAGAGGGCGGCAGTCTCGGGCGGCTCGTGCAGGGTGACGACGCTCTGGTTGCGCAGGAGGCTCTCAAAGACCTCGCTCTGGAGGCTGAGGAGCAGCTGGTGTGTGTGGAAGACCTTGGCCTCGTCGGAGGCGGCCGTGCGTACCCGCAGCACCGAGTCGCTGCCGTTGCCGTTCTGCAGCAGCTCCTGCAGCCGCTGCAGCAGCGTCAGCGAGTGGTTGATGGTGGCCGCCGAGGCGTCGCCGCTAAGGTCGGTTTTCTGGGCTGGGGGGAGATGGGACCGTCCCAGTGCTGCACCCCGGGAACTCCAGGGCACAGCAGAGTGGGGCGACGCACAGTTAACAGGGGGCTGGGGAAGCCTGGCTCCGTGCACGTCCTCCCCCCAGCGCTGGTGCCAAGGGGGTGTGGGGAGGACGAGGGGACATGGGGACATTTGCGTCCTTGGAAGCCAAAAAACTGCTTTTCTGCAGCAGAAGGGGTGAGACCACCATGTCCCGGGCTGGGACGTGCTGGGAAATGGCCCGGTGCCGGGCAGCGTTGGCTCGCAGCCCGGTCTGCCAGCCCCAAGCCCGTCCCCACTGCGGGCAGAGCGAGCCCTGGGCATTGCCCCCAACCCCCCCGCGTCCCGGACTGACACGCGGGGCACACGAGAGCCCGTGGGTGTGGGGAGTCAGGCACGCTCTGCCCCCACACCCCGGGGTGGGGTCCCCGCTGTTCGAGCAGCCTGGGGACAACCGGCTGCAGGCCAGTGCTGCGGAGCAGGCAGTCACCGTGCCATGCCTGCGCCCGGTGCCATCCCTGCCTCCTCGCTGGCACCGGGAACCGGCACCTCCTGTCCGGCCAAGTCTCGGTCCCCTCCTCCGGCTGCGTGTGTCGGCAGCCCAGCTTGGCCCCGGCTTGGGCACACACCGGGGGTGACTGTCCCCCCGTGTCCCCACAGTGCCGGGCTCCCAGCAGGGATGGGGGACCAAATCAGGGGTCTCCACGCTCTCCCAGGCACAGGGCGCCTTCCTCCTTCTTCTCCTCTCCCTCATGCCTGGCACAACTTCCACCCCCTCCCCAGAGCATCCTTCCCCCAGGGTGAATTTGGCCCCGTCTCTCTCAAACCCCAGCGAACCCACAGATTTCCCTTCCCAGCACCGACTTAAACCAGCGGGGTTGGGGAAGGGGATCGGGAGCCCCTCGCCCTGCGGTGCTGGACGCCGCTGCCTGTGGCACCAAGCCGTCCCGGAGCGGCCGCGAGCACAGCCCGGCTCCCCCCCAGCACCCCCCGGGCGCCGTGGGGCACAACCGTGGGGCATGGCACGTCCAGGAGCCGCGTCCATCCCTCCCCAGGCGCCGCGACGGCGCGGGCTCAGCCTCCCACTGGCACCACCAACACCCACACCGCGGCCGAGCCCCACCCTGGCACCCCGCGAGGGCAGCAGGACCCACAGCACGGGGACCCCTCCATGCCTCCCCCCGCAACGGCCACCCTTACCGGCTTGCACGGTGAGGAGGAGGAGGAGGAAGGCGGCGGCAGTGCAGCCCCAGCGGCGGGTGGCCACAGGCCAGGCGGCCGGCAGCCTGGCCATGGCTTCGCAAGCGCATCTGCCGGGTTCCGGCGCGGCACGGGGCGTGCGGTGCTTATGTAGGCCACGAGCCCTCCCAACCCGCGCACCCGCGCCGCCACATCGATTGGTGGAAACTGGGACCGGCCGTTACCAAGGGAACCACTTCCAGCCCCCGACCATCCCACCCTGACCCCGGACCCCAGTCCCGCACCCCGAGGTGGTGTGACGGGGTGCCCTGCTGAGCCCCGGCACGGCACGAGGGCACCTCCCTTTGCCGCCTGCTCCCGCCGTGGCCCAGCACCGCCGTGTCGTGCCGCAGCCCCACGCGTGGCCGCAGCCCTTTGTGCCGTCGGGCTGCCGCAGCGGGGTCTTTGCATTCAGGGCACAGCTCAGCGTGGCCTCCCCGCTCCCCCCGGCTCATGGGTATTCATGCCGGCAGCAGCCCATCACCATGGCATCCGGGCTGCCGGCAGGAACTGCCTGCCCTTTTCCCAGCCTTTGCAGCCAAGAGGCTGCTTGTGCCGGGCGAGTGCCCTGTGCCGGCCTCCGCTGGCACCTCGCCCACCCCGACGGCTCTTGGGGGGCTTCACAGTGGGGCTGGGGTGGTGTTTACCCCCCCCCTCTCCATGCAGCCCCTGGTGCCAGGGCTCTTGGGGGGCTAGGGGTGGGGCTGGGTGTCCCCACCCTGTTGCAGGACACAGGCACCCCTTGGTGTGGGGGCGAGCAGCCCCAGCGAGCGGGGTGGGAGCAGGGGGTGTCTGCACCCCACTTTTGGCCCCAGTGGTACTGTGGGGTCCCCACGGGGGGGATCTGACCCCCAGCCGGGGGGGTCTGACCCCCACAAACAGCAGCAGCCCAGCTCACACGGGCACGGCAGCCCCTCACCCACCACCCAGGCCCCCCATGAAGGTGTTGGGGGGCTGCTGTGCCGGGTGAGACCCCCCCCCCACCCCACAGCTCGGTGCTCCCCCGGGTGACCCTGCGCAAGGTCACCTCTGGGTGCAGGAGCGCCAGGGCCCCCCATCTCCTGGGGACACCGCCGGGGAGATGCTGTGACCTTCAGCACGTGGCAGTGCCGGAGCCGCGTGGGGGGATATTAAACCACTCCCGGTTATCGAGTATCTGTCCGGGCTGATGGGATTAGCGCCGGTGCCTGCGGTATTATTGCAGCTTTGTGCCGAGCGGGGTGACAACGTGGCGTGGCCGGTGCTTGTTTCACACCCTGCTCCCTCCCCAGCACCCACGGTGGGGGGGACACCAGCCATGTCCAGTGCTGCTGGCACCCCGCGGCGGGAGGGGACGTCGTGCCGTGGCCAGTGGGACGGGGAGCGAGCGGTTCACGGGGCGAAGCGGCCGTCGGTGCGTGCGGTGGGGTAGGACGGTGGCGGGGTGGTGGGCACGGGGGGGTTCAGCTGGGTGGGGGGGTGCTCAGCCCTTGCCCTGGCTCTGGCACAGTGCTGCCCGGTGCTGCCGCTGTGGCCAGGGGGGGTGGTTTGTGCCGGCGAAGGCTTCTGAGGACACGTTTGCTTTGGGGTCGCGTGGGAGCAAAGATGGGGCCACGGAGCCGAGGAGCCCCGAGCGCAGCCGTGGCCCGGGAGGGCGAGCGAGGGGCCCGGGCTTGGGGTCTCCAGACACTGATCGTGGGCAGATGTTGCCGCAGCTCCCCAGGGAGGGCGGCGATCGCCCATCTGGCCCTGACAAGCCACCCGGCCATCACGAGCCGCGTTCCCGGGGCTCCCTGGCCCCTCACAGGGACAGGTGGGCGATGCCACTCGTGGCGTGGGGCCGGGGCTCGAGCTCCACAGCCCCGTGGGGCAGGGGAGCCCCAAGAGCGCGGTGCAAGCAGAGGGGGGATGAGGGCCCCCCCACGCTGTGGCACAGCCCGTTACTACCTCACCGTATCCACCGCTGCCTCATTGAACCACCCTGCAAAAACCAACAGCTTGCCAGGAGCGTGCCGGCACGGTGCCAGCCCAGGGACCCCCGCGTCCCCCGCCGGGGTGGCACAGGCTGTGGGACATGGCAGGGACACACGGGGAGACCGTGGGGCCAGGGCTGGGGGTCACCAGGTGACAAGGCAACAGGGACATGGAGAGAGCAGCTGCGCCGGCTCCGGTAATTGCGGCTGAGGCGGCGGAGGGTTGGCTCACCATAGCGACCCGTGCCAGGCGGGAGCATCGCCCGCGTGTGCTGGGGGGGCACCGGGGGGGGGGGGGCGGGAGTCGGGGGTGGCCCCGGGGACAGGCAGGGGACATCAGCCTTCCCACCCTTCCCTGTGCTGCTGGGGAAACTGAGGCACGGGCAGGTTTTTCCCTCCAGGGTTGTGCCGGGAGGTACCCGGGCACAGAGCGAAGCCCCGCAGGGACAGGCGGGCGCACACGGGTGCACACATGCGCACACTCATGTGCACACTCGTGTGCACGCTCACACATGCGCACACGCACACCCGCTCCCCCAAGGCCCTGGAAGTTGCTGGGGACCCTGTGCCAGCCCCCAGCACCTCACCAGGTCCCTGCCTGTCCCCCCCCCGCCACTTCTGCCCATCCCAACGCACCTCGGGGTCCGCAGCAAACCCAGAAATTGGGGCTCCAGCACCCAAAGGAGGGGGGCTGGGGGTCGGGGTGCAGGAATGATGCACCCACCTTGGTCACACAGGCCTTTGGGTACAACAGGGGGGCCCTGCCTGTCCCCAGGCACCTGAACCGCCAGCCCTACTGCTCTGGGGTGGGGACGAGCTGTGTCACGGTCACTCAGGGCTGGCACAGCCCCCCCCAGGTGACCCCATCCCTGGCCCCCGCAGGAGCAGCGAGGCCTGGGGACGTCCTCCTGCCCCGCTAGCCCAGCCCGCGGCTCTGCCCACCCCGCTCTCCCTCCGCCCCGCCGCGGGCGCGGGAGGGGACACGGCCACTGACAGGGACACGGACACCGGTGGG
This sequence comes from Strix aluco, assembly GCF_031877795.1. NCBI lineage: Eukaryota > Metazoa > Chordata > Aves > Strigiformes > Strigidae > Strix > Strix aluco. The sequence continues at coordinate 13,642,759 of NC_133951.1, forward strand.
GACACAGCCACCAGCAAGGACACGGCCACCGGTGGGGATACGGACACTGGCGGGGACACGGCCACCAGCAAGGACACGGCCACCGGTGGGGACACAGACACCAGTGGGGACACGGACACTGGTGGCTCTCTGGGCCCAGGGACGGTGGCACCGCACGCCGGGTGGGTGGCACAGGGACCACCGAGGTGAGAGTCCGTCTCTGGGGAGCGGGGCCCCGGGAAGGGGGGAGGGGGTAAAAGGGGGGACTAGGTCGGACCCAGACACCCCCCCGCAAAGCAAAGGGGGTCAGGGCTGGGAAAGGGTTAACGCGCTCCCGCCAGCTGCAGCTCGATGCCCCAGCGCCCTGGGGGACGTGAAGGGCCGGGACTTGCCCCTCCTTATTAGCCAGATCTAATTAGCAGTTAATTGGCATCCTCCTGCGCATCTCTCCCCCCCGCCCCCCCCGGGGTCTGCTTCCTCCTCCCCCCACGGAAGCGGGATCCCTGTTGCCAGCCCAGCCCGGCGCAGCGGCCAAAGCCCCCCCCGGGCCCCCCCACCGCGGGCACTGCTGGTGGGGGCAGATTCATCGCGGGGGGTGCCCGGAACGGGAGCACCGGCGGGGGGAGAAGTGTGTGTGTGTGTGTGTGTGTGTGTGTGTCCCGTCCCCGGAGCCATCGGGGGTCACCGACGACTGGGACTGGGCCAGTTTGGGTTCCCTGTTGGGCCAGGGTCGGAGCGGTGCCCAGTACCGCCCCCCCCCCGGGCTCAGGACCCCCCCTACACCTCGCAACACCCCCCCCTCGGGTTGGAGATTCCCTGCGCACCCCCCAGGCTCAGGACCCCCCTCCCCAGCACTGTCCCTGGGCTCAGGACCCCCCCAGGGCTCAGGACCCCCCCCCGCACCCCCCCGGCTGAAGATCCACCCCCGGACCCCCTCCCCGCGCTCAGGACACCCCCCACCCCATCACTAAGGTTGGGGGGGGTTTGGTGGTCGCGGTCCCCCTCGGAAGATGCTAATGGAGGGGGTGGAACCACAGATTCTGACCAATCAGAACGCAGCGCTCAGTTTTAGCCTCCCGATGCCTGGGGAACGCCTCTCTGATTGGCTGAAGACTGGTTCCCTTTAGCCAATAGGAGCGCAGAGCTCGGCAGGGGGGCGGTGCCGCCCGGGTTTATGAATGGTGGGACTGATCCGGGCGCGGGGCGCGGGGGCGCGGGGCGCGGGGCGCGGGGCGCGGGGCGCGGGGCGCGGGGCGCGGGGCGCGGGGCGCGGGGCGCGGGGCGCGGGGCGCGGGGCGCGGGGCGCGGGGCGCGGGGCGCGGGGCGCGGGAGCTGGCAAAGGAGCCGGCGGGCAGCCTGGAGGTGGCCAACCCCCCCCGTTGGCACCGCTGGGACCCCCCCTTCGCACCTCTGTGTCCCCCGGGGGTATCACCCAGGCCGGGAGCTGGACCCTCACCCCGCTGGGAGCCCCCAAGAACATGGTGTTTTAATCTGTTGGGTTTTTTTTCAAAATGATAAATAGGGCTGGGGGGGGGGAATAAACCGGGAGCTTCTCCGGTAGTGGGGTCACCCTCCATTGTGGGGACGGGGACCGTCACCCCAGTGTCCCCACGGGGGCTGGATCGTGGGTCCCTCATCCTGCAGCTCTAAAACGTCCCATCGCGGGCACACGCGGCGGCAAACCCAGGGCAACCGCCCCCGTGGGAGCCAACCCGCTCCCAGCCCCCTGTGCCATGTCCCGGCTGAGCCCCCCCTGCACCCCCCAGGTGCCACCGGGGTCCCCTGACACTCCCTGTCTCCCCTCGCAGCCGGTCCGTGGCGGGAGGCGATGGTCCCGGTGCCCAACGGCACGGCCGCGGTGTGGGCCGGCGAGGCGGCACGGCCGGAGCTGGAGCGGTCGCCCTGCATGGTCGGCATCTTCCCCATCGTGTATTACAGCGTCCTGCTGGGGCTGGGGCTGCCAGGTGAGGGCTCTGGGCTATGGGGGGGGCTACCCAGGGATGGGGGGGGCAACACCCATCCTGCCTCATCTGAGCTACGCGCCCTCAACCCAGCCTGTGCCCTCGGCTGCCAGCAGAACCCCGTCTTTTGGGGATACCGGCGCTTTTTGGGGATGGGGAGAAGACTCTTCAAGGGTGGGGGAAACCACCCTGCTCCCCACGGCCCCCCCCTGCGGCCTCGGGGCCGGCCCCAGCTGCAGTGCCCAGCCCCACGTGGCAGGTGCCGCAGCAGCAGGGACAGATGGTATTTGCGTTGCTTGGGCTGACACGCGGAAGAGATTAATCAGCTCAGCAAATCTCCAGCGCACCGTGAGATTTATAACTCCCCACCCCAGCTGGGGCCTGGGGCTGCTCACCCTGCAGGGTCCTGGGTGCTTTGGGGCCCCCGCTCCAGGGTCTCACATCGCTCCCCTCCTTCCAGTGAACGTCCTGACCGCCGTGGCCCTGTCCCGCCTGGCCACAAGGACCAAGAAATCCTCGTACTGGTACCTGCTGGCCCTGACCACCTCCGACATCCTCAGCCAGGTCTTCATCATTTTTGTGGGCTTCATCCTGCAGACGGCCATCCTGGCCCGGGCGGTGCCCAGCGCCTTCATCCACACTGTCAACGTGCTGGAGTTCACGGCCAACCACGCCTCCATCTGGGTCACCGTCCTGCTGACCGTGGACCGTTACGTGGCCCTGTGCCACCCGCTGCGGTACCGCGCCGTCTCCTACCCCCGGCGCACCCGCAAGATCATCGCAGCCATCTTCGCCGTGGCGCTGGCCACGGGCATCCCTTTCTACTGGTGGCTGGACGTGTGGCGTGATGCCGACCCCCCCACCGCCCTGGACATGGTGCTCAAGTGGGTTCACTGCGTCACTATCTACTTCTTGCCCTGCAGCATCTTCCTGGCCACCAACTCCATCATCATCCTCAAGCTGAAGCGGCGGAAGCGCTCGGGGGGCAGCCAACCCCGCCTGAGCAAGACCACGGCCCTTCTCTTGGCCGTCACCACCGTCTTCGTCGTGCTCTGGGCTCCCCGGACCATTGTCATGATCTGCCACCTCTACGTGGCCTCGGTCAAGAGGGACTGGCGCGTGCACTTGGCCTTGGACATCGCCAACATGGTGGCCATGCTCAACACCACCCTCAACTTCTTCCTCTACTGCTTTGTCAGCCAGACCTTCCGCCGCGCCGTGGGCGAGGTGCTCCGGGCCCACCTCCGGCACGGCCCCCGCCCCGGCAGCACCCGCTTCCCGGCGGCCCTGAAGCCTCTGGAGCTGCTGGCCGGCACAGCCCTCTGAGCCGGTGCTCGGCCGGGGGTCCCGGGGCTCACCCAGCCCCCTGCACCCCACCGGGACCCGGTGAGACCCTGCCCTGGGGACGCTGCCCCCCCCACGATGGCCGCTTCTCCGCGGCGCTGGGGGTTCCCGCGGGTGCTGGTGCCCGGCCGACTCGTTGCGCTTCTTTGGGGACCTCGGGCTGCCCTGTCTGGTGTCAGCACCCCCTTACACCCCAGGGACCCCTGTCCGTGCTCATCCCCTCGGGTCACGCAGCATTCAACCCCCCCAGGAAGCAGCCGTGGGGCAGCCAGGACGTGCCCCCTCCATGGCAGGAGCTGCCGCCTGCCCCACGTGTGCCCCCCTGGGTTGGGCTTCTCTCCAGCCCCACGGCTGGGGGGTTCAGGGGGCTCCCACGGCCACGCTCTCAGCTGCTCTCCTGCACCGAACCGACGCACCGAAGGTCCCGGGGGCCCCAGCGGTCCCGGCTGTCCCGTGGTAGGGGGGTGACGGGTGCAGGTGAGCTCCTGCGGGTCCCGGCAAGGCCGCGGTGCCCGCTGGGTGCCGGCGGGACGGTTCTTCCTCCATAAACCACCACGCTGAGACCAAAACTCTGCCTGGGTCCAGCTCCCTGCCAGCGGCTGGGACTGGGGTCCCCCTGCACACCCCGGTGCTCCTGCCCTGGCAGCCGGGGGGTGCGGGGAGGGAGAATCCACAGGGTCCGGTGTCCCCAGGCTGCGGGGCACGGGCACCCCGGGCGCACCCCAGCTCCAGGCTCTGCAGGAACCAGCCCCCCCCCCACACACACACACACCCCCCGTTATTCACCCAGAGCCACCCCGCAAAGCTGCGGCACCCCGGGCGCACCCCAGCATCTCCCACCAGCTGCAAGGTAGGGGGTTCAATATGCCCCCCCCTGCCTTCCCCGCCTCGAGTGCACCCAGCCCTCCCAGTTACACCAGTGCCAAGCCCTGCTGTGCCAGCCTGCCTGTCCCCAGCTGCCACCAGAGGGCAGGGACGGGACACCCTGCAGAGCTGGCACCCCCAGCCCCCCACACCAGCCCTGCCCATCCCGCTCCCCACCCGAATTCCCCTGTAAGGCCCTTGGCGTAACCGCCCCCCCCCCCCCCCCCCCCCCCAGACAGACCAGCCTTTCCGCTCTAATTCCCCAGAGACCGAGGTGGGGGGGGTGTTCCCGGGGGGATTTGGGGTGTCCCAGGCACTAAGACCTTCCTGCCCACCCCACCGAGCCATGCCCAGCACTGGGGTGCAATGAGGTGCAGCGTTTCCCCCCTGGATGACCCCTGAATCCCCCCCCCCCCGCCTCTCCCCGAGGACGTGGGGCTGCCCAGCACCAGCGCGTGCCAGCGCAGGATCCGGCTCTGCCCGTTTTCCCGGTGCCGGGGTTGAAGCCGGCCGTGGCGGCGCGGGTGGTACCTGGGAGGTGCTCGCTCCATTAATTCCGGCATGTGAGGAGAGCAGGACTGGGAAGAGATTAGATATTAACCGGGCCAGCGCCTCCCACCCGCGGGCAACCATCCCTGGGGGCTTCCAGGGCCGGATCCCACCCCGGGGCCCTTCGCCAGGGCTGGAGGGGCCACGGGCAAGGGGGGCTCGGCTGGCAAGGGCAGCGTTTGGCAGGCGCTGCGGCCCCGCTCGCGGCAGGCTGGGGCTACCGCCGGCCCCCCCTCGCTTATTTACTTGGAGAGGGAGGTGGAAATGTGCTGACCGCGTCCGCCGAGGGGCTCCGGTCTGGGCAAAACCGGCTCCGGTGGAAAACAGCTCCCCAGCCCCAGGCCTGAGCGGCGGCAGCGGGGAGGGCGAGCGGGGCACCCCCGGCTCCAGGTCCGGCTGTCGCCGTGTCGAGGCGAGCCGCCGCGGAGCCGGGGCTCAGTCGGCCGTGCCAGCCGTGCCAGCCGTGCCAGCCACGCCGACGCCCGGCCCTGCGGCTCCCTCGGAAAGGTAAGCCTGGAAAAAATGTGCCCGGCGTGCCGATGTTTTCGGAGGGAGCCTGGCCTGGGTCCCGCTGCCGTGCCGAGCTGCGTCCCAGCCCTTCACTGAGGCTGCTGCGCCGGAGGAACCGGCTCTGCCCGTGGTCCCCAGCCCAGCCGGGGCACCGGGGAACCGGGGCCGGGCTCTGCCCTCACCGAAAAGGCCACATGCCCGGCACCGACTGCCCCGGCACATGGCCACAGGAGGGGACCGAGGGCAACCAGTCCCTCGCAGCCCACGGTTGGTCGCTGCAAGGCAGCTGGCACGTGGTGGCATCACACCCCACCCACGCCGTGGCCGCCTCCCTGGTGGGGTGTTTGTGTAGGACCTACAAAAACCCCAGGGGTGCGCAGCAAAGGCTGGAAAGCCAGGAAAGTCCCCACAGGAAAGGGGTAGGAAATCACCTACCGTGGCGGGGGGGGCGGGGGGAAACACGAGGGTGAAAACTGTGGGGCAGCCTCGGCGGGATGGATGCCCGCCAGTGGCCCCACGGCGAGCCGGGGGGGGGGTCGCGGGGGGCCGGTGCTGAGTCAGCAGGCGGGAAACCCGCCGGCCCCGTGCGGCGGAAGGAAGCAGCCGGCAGGAAGCCGCGTGCAGCGCGGCCTCTCCGCGGCTCGGGCCGGGGTCAGCGCCGGCGCGGGGGTGACCGGGGCAGCCGGTTCTGATTATCCAAGGCTGAGCCTTTGCCGGAGCGTCCTGCGAGGCTGAACCCCGGACTCCCAGGGGAAACTGAGGCACAGGAGGCCACCGCAGAGCCCCTGGGCCCGTGGCACCCTGCCTCGGCGCCCGGGCGAGAGCACACGCGTGCGCACGTGCCCCGGCAGGGAGGGACGATCCTCCCCCAAAGGCTGTTCTGAAGCCAAACGCTTTTTAGGAAGAAGAAGGGCAGGAGGGTGGGTGGCCCCAGCGCCGGAGGGACGGCGGCAGCGGGTGCAGCACCCAGCCCAGCCACGCCGTCGCCTTCCCGCGGGTGCTGCCAGCTCCGGCTCTGCCGCCCTTTCTCTTCGGATTGTTTTTATCCCGGCCCGGGGTTGGGGGAGGATCCGCCGGAGGCGCGTTGAACTTTCGGCTGCATCCTTCACCCTCTTGCTTCACCCTCCCAAAATAGCAGCGTCTGCCCGGAAACCGGGTCCCCCGGGGCACCCCGAGGCTCTGGGGGCTCGTCCCCAGCCCCAGGCCCCAGGGATGACTGCGGGGTGCCCACGCCCAGCTCCAGGGCACACGGCCACCCTCGCCGGGACAGGGACCACCGGGCCCCATCGGTTGCCCCCAGCCGGGGCCACCCTGGGCCCCCTCGCTGAAAAGGGCTTTTCTGGGGCCCTGCTGCCCTGCCAAGGGCTCCGGCTTTAGCCGTCAGCTGACATTCCTCCGGGAGGCCCCTCCGGGCCTGCGCCTCGGGGCTGCCCGGCGGGAGCCGCTGTACCCTGACACGCCGGAGCCCCCCGCTCCTGGCTCCCACCCAGGAGCCCACCCACCGGCCCGCTACCAAGAGGAGGTCGGTGCAAGGCCCCGTGGGGGGTGATGCTGCCCCAGCACAGCCCCCCTACTCCGTCCCCCACGGTCGCCCCGAGCTCACCGGGCTGACCCAGCTCTTCTGGGCTGAGACCCCACAGACTCATTCCACTGATGGCCAGGTGGGCTCCCGTGCCGATCCTCACCCCGCTCCACCGCCCCCCCGCCCCATCCCGGTCTCTGACCCCCGTTCCCGCACGCACCCCCCCGACACCCCCCCCCCCCCAGCCCCCTGTGCCCCCGGGGCAGGTACCCCCCGCCCGGTGCGGGACCCCGGCCCCGCTCGGTCCCGCGGTAGCGGGGCAGGTCCTGGCCGGCCCCGGGCGCGCTCCCGGGGCAGAGCCGCACCTCGGGGAGGGGCCGGGGCCGGGCAGGCGCGTACGGTGCGGCGGGACCGGGGCTCGCCCGCCGGCACGGCACGGCACGGCACGGAGCGAGGGGGGCGGCCGGGTACCGGAGCCGGTGAGCGGGGCTGGGGCGGGGGGGGGACACCGGGAACCGTAACGGCAACGGGTCGGGAGCCGGGACCCGGCCGCCCCCGCGGGCTCCCCTGGCTGGAGAGTTGGGGGCGGCTCTGGGCAAGTTTGGGGTCCGGTACCGGTCGGGAGGGCCGGGGAACAGGGCCGGGGGTGCGGGGAGGTGCGTGGGGACCGGGCCGGGGGTGCGGGGGAACCGGGCCGGAGCCCCCCGGGGAGGGGCGGGGAAGGGGGGGGGCGGCCGGGCCGGGCGCGGTGCAGCCGGTAGGACCCGCGGTGGGGGGGGGGCGGGCTCGGTGCCAGCGCGGTGCCCGGGGGGTCCCTGTCCCCATCCCGGAGCCGCAGCCCCGGGGGTGGGTCGGGGGCTGCCCGGGCTTCGGGGGAGCGGGGAGGGGGGGGTGTCCCGCTCCCACCTGGGGTCACCTTGCCGGGTCCTGCCGGCTGCCCCCCCAGCAGTGGGGCTGCAGCTTCCTCAGTGCCTCCTCTTCCCCGTGCGCTCCCCGGGGGGGCAGGAGTGGGGACAGGGACCCCCCCGTGCCATGGCCGTGCCGTGCCGTGCCAGGCTGCGGCTGCCTGCGTGCCAGCGGCCGGCAGCACCGGACACGGGACCTGCGCTGGGTCGGTGCCCGGAGCTGGAGGGGGGAAGTGGGACAGGAGAAGTGGAAAGGGGAACGCGCTGGCACGCAGGGACAAGCCGAGGGGACAACCCTGTCCCCGGGTGTCACCCCTGCCATCCACCCCGGGCCCGCAGTCAGTGCTCCTGGCACCGGAGGAAGGGATTGGCACAGCCCCGGAGCCAGCCGCGCTCCGAGAAATCCCACATCAGGAGGGAGCGTGTGGGGCACAGAGGGGCTGAGCCCCCCCCGGCCTCCAGGCACGGAGCTACCGGGGGGACGCGTGGCTGCCCGGTCCCATCTGGGGCTGCTTTGGGCCGCGCTGGGGTGGACTCGGCTGTGCCGGCACGGACGGGGCTCACCGGGACACCCTCGGGCGGGTGGGATCCCCAACCGGGGTGCTCCGAGCCCCGGAGCTGAGCCACGGCCCCGCTCCCCCCGTTCCTAACACCCTCTCTGTCCCGCAGGCTCCCTGGACGGCCCGCTCGGCGCCCGCACCGCGGTGCAGGATGGGTGCTGCGGCGGTGCCGCCGGTGGCCGCCGGCGTGCTGCTGGCCCTGCTCCCCGTGGCCGGCGGGCAGAGCACCCCTCCCTCCGGCTGCGGCAAGGACCTCTCCTCCCTCTACTACAACCTCTGCGACGTCTCGGCGGCCTGGGGCATCGTGCTGGAGGCCGTGGCCAGCCTCGGTGTGGTGACCAGCTTTGTGCTCACCATCGTCCTGGTGGCCAGCCTGCCCTTCGTGCAGGACCCCCAGAAGAAAAGCCTGGTGGCCACACAGGTTTTCTTTCTTCTGGGCACCTTCGGGCTCTTCTGCCTGACGTTTGACTTCATCGTGGGGCCGGATTTCTCCACCTGCACCTCCCGCCGCTTCCTCTTCGGCGTCCTCTTCGGCATCTGCTTCTCCTGCCTGCTGGCGCACGCCGTGGCCCTCAACTTCTTGGCGCGGAAGAACCGGGGCCCACGGGGCTGGGTGACGCTGGCGGTGGCCCTGCTCCTCGCCTTGGTGGAGGTCATCATCAACGCCGAGTGGCTCATCATCACGGTGGCGCGGCGGGAGGGCGGCTCGCCGGACCCTTGCCAGCTGGCGGACGCTGACTTCGTCATGGCGCTCATCTACGTCATGTTCCTGCTGGTGGCCGCCTTCGGCACTGCCTGGCCCGTCCTCTGCGGCCGCTACGGCCGCTGGCACAAGCACAGCGCCTTCATCCTGGCCACCACCGGCCTCTCCGTGGCCATCTGGGTGGCATGGACGGCCATGTACCTCTACGGGAACCAGCGGGCAGGCGAGAAGCCCGGCTGGGATGACCCCACGTTGGCCATCGCGCTGGTGTCCAACGCCTGCGCCTTCCTCCTCCTCTACGTCATCCCCGAGGTGACACACGTGACGCGGCAGGGCCCCGAGCAGGCCTTCGAGGACGACATCTACCCCACGCGCGGGGTGGGCTACGAGACCATCCTCAAGGAGCAGAAGTCGCAGAGCATGTTTGTGGAGAACAAAGCCTTCTCCATGGACGAGCCCTCCTTCGGTAGGCACTGGGGCTCCCCCGGGGACCCTCTTGCCCCACGGCGGGGCTGGCGGCGGGCACCGGGGGCTGGCGACGAGACGTCTGGTCGCGACCCGCCCGGGATTGACTCTTGCTGTTGTTGTGGCTCCTAAAAACTCGCTGGGCTGGGTCTACCAGTTTGGGCTGAGCTCAGCGGTGGCAGGGGTGCTCCCTCCCCGGCGTGGGGTGCCCACGGCTCCTGGCCCTCCGCCCCGGGGAACCGCTCCACCACGTTTCTTCCTAATAGGGGAAGCGTTGCCACCGCGGTGGCCCTCGTGAGACCCTACAATAACACGGGGCGGTGTCAGCTGCCTCGATGGGGACCGAAGGTGGCTGCACCCACGGGGCAGGGTGGGTGCTCCCGAGCGGCACCCACACCACCTTCCCCACAGACCCTACAATAACAAACCCCGGCCGGGCCGGGGCTGTGCCGGGAGCACAGGTGATGCAAACTCCGGGGGACACCCCTGGGAAAGGCGCAGAGCAGCCAGCTGCTGAGTCAGCTCATTAAGCTAACGAGGACTGGCTCCCCAGTGGGGTGAGGGTGGCTCTGAGAGCACCCCCCCTCCTCTCTTCAGTGTCCTGTCTCTTTACAGCCAAGAAGCCGGTGTCCCCGTACAGCGGCTACAACGGGCAACTGCTGACCAGTGTCTACCAGCCCACCGAGATGGCTCTGATGCACAAGGGGCCGGTAAGTGTGACGCCGCGCAGCACCGATGGCCAGCTGGGCTCTGCGGAGGTGGCCACATCCTGGCCGGTGGACGGGCTGTCAACCAGAGATGGGGGCTATGATGTGGGGCAGCTCGGGGGGGGGCTCCACAGCCCCCACATCCCAAGAATTGCTGCAACAGGGTGCTGGAGGGGGGTCACCCCGCGGGATTGGGGGTGCTCCTGGTGCAGCTCCCCCCTCCTCTCCCCCGCAGAGCGACAGTCCCTACGACGTGATCCTGCCCCGCGCCTCCACCTCCAGCCCGGCGGCCGGCAGCGCCAGCTCCACGCTGCGAGCCGAGGACGCCTTCGCGGCGCAGGCCCGGCACGCCGGCGCCCAGCGGGACGGCAGGAGCTGCCAGGTGGGTTAATGTGCAACGCGGCGGGCGGGGGAGCGGGCACTGCGGTCCAGCCCGCGGCCGGGGGCAAAGTCTGTCCCTGCCCCAGCGTCTCCCGTGGGAGAGCAGCGGCAGGGATGGCTCTGCCCCGCACCCCAGCGTGGCCGCACCCCCCCGCCGGTGCCAAGGTCGTGCCACGCCACGCCACGGCCGTCCCGCTCTGCCCACAGGTGCAGTCCCCATACGGCAGGAACCGGTGGTGAAGCCCCCGCCGTGGCACGGGTCCCGTGGCGCCGGCACAGCCGCGGCCCCGCCGTCCCGCTCCCGAGGTCTCACCGAGCCTCCTCCTGCCCCACCACATACGTCCCACCCCGGCCGGTGGCCGGAGCCGGTTCCTGCGCGGGGGATGCCCGGACACGGTGCCGGAGCCAGCGCTCCTGCCTGCCCGTCCCACCTGGCCACGGCACCCGCAAGCTGCCAGCTCTGCCCGGAGGACCCCCGCATCGCTGCTGCTGTCCCTGCCGCAAGGACCGGCTCCCACAGGGCCACCCCGAGTTGTCCCCTCGCTGCCTTCGTGACGCACAGACACCCCGTGTCATCCCCCCCCAACCCCCCAGGCCAGGGACCATCCGTCACCGAGCCCCCCGGTTCCACGCTGACCCTCGCCAGCCCCAGGGACGTCGCAGACCCCAAGCTGACACCGTCCCGCTGCAGGGCACGAGGTGACACGAAGCTCCCCCCAGCTCTGGCTCCTGCTGTGCCTCAGTTTCCCTGTTGCTGGGGAACAGGGTGGGGGGGCTGCTCAGGGTCCAGGGGATCAGTGCCTTGCTGGGGCTGGGCACACGGCCCCCCCGCGGCTCCGCCGCCTTCTTGGTGCCTTCCCCCCTCGGGGATCCCTCCTGGGGAGCAGGGAGGGAGCTGGGCCCCTCGCCCTCCTCGTGGCTTTCTCTGTTGTTTTCCCTCTTCCCCCTTTTTTTCAGGTCAGCCCCAATAAAGGTGGTTTTTTCCTACGCGGGGCTGTAGCAGGCGACCCATGATGGGGAGGGGGCACCCAGCCACCCCACCGGCTGCTCCCCCACCCCCTGACCCCTCCGCAGCCACAGGCTACCACAGTGCCGGTGGGCTCAGCCTCACGTCCCCCATCCTGGGGGGCAACAGGGAGCAAGGGGGAGTCAGGGCAGGGTCCTCAGCATCCCCCAGCCCCCCCACGGCAGTACAGGCCGGGGCCAGGAGCACAGATGGAGCCGCCGGGCCGGGAGCCGGCAGCTTTGGCAGGACGGGCAGCACCGGACCGGCTGCCCGTGGGCAGATGGGCTGCCTGGCGGGAAACGGCGCGGAGGACGTGCCAAGGTCGGGGGTGGTTTCTCCTGCTCAGATTGCCTTTCCCCTCCACAGTGATTTCTCTGGCCCGGGCAGGAAGCCTGCGGCTGCGGCCAACAGTGCCATGAATTATTCAGGGCCTGAAATGGCTCCGTGGGGGCAGGCGGGTGACCTGGTCTCCTTGAGCCAGAGCCGGGCAGGCGGCGGTGGGGCTGCCCACGGCTGCAGGCGCGAGGGCCGGGCGCAGCCACGGTGTCCCCACGAGCAAGAGTTTGGCAAACGCCATGTCCTGGCCATGCCCTCGCCACCGGGGACGCGGCAGGGCAGGCGCAGCCCCCCCCAAAAGGCCGGGGACGGCCGCAGGACCGGGCTGTTTGCAGCAAGAGCCGGCCGTGCCCCCTCCGCGGGGCTGCGCTGCGTCACCCGTGTTTACCTGACGCCAGCGGGGACATCTCCAAGCAGCACCAGGCACTCAAAGTCCCCAGGGCTGGCGTCACCGCGGCAATGCCCTCCTCCCTGCTGCTGGCACGGCACGGTGGGGCCCCCACCGTGTGCCCCCCACCCCCAAAAGCGCGTCCACCTGCAAACCTGGCGCCAGCCACGGCCTTCCTGGCGTGCAAGGAAGGAGGTGACAGCCGCAGGGACAGCAGAGTCACCCGAAAAAAAAGGAGTAAAAACCTCTGTCCCCAGTCAGCTCTGGCAGGGGACACCGGAGCTGCCGCTGGCTCCGCTCCCCGCGCGTGGCCCCAGCCCCTCCGGAAGCCCAAAATCCCACCGGCTGCCGGCAGCGCCAGGGCCGGCCCCGCTCCAACAGGCAACGCTTTGTGCCGCCGAACAGCCCTGCCTTTGTCCTGCACAGGTGAAGCCACCACAGCAGCCCCACGGGCAAACACAGGCTGGGCTAGGCCAATGGTAGCCCCCCAAATCCCTCCTCTGGGAGCTGGGGGGCTGCTGGCCCAGGAAGGAGGGGGTGTGCCAGGTCTGGATCGCGTGGTTCAGCCCAGTGTCGGTGTGGGGGGCTGTGGCAGCGAGGGCACCGCGGGCACCACGCCCTGGGAGATCTGGCAGGGCCGTGGGCTGGGGGGTGACGCTGAGGGCAGGGGACTAAGGGCTCACGCAACGTCCCCGAGTGGCAACGACAAAGTGACACCGAGCAGGTGAGTTCCTGTGGGACGCTCCACGTCCTTGGGGCGCAACTTTCCTCTAAGTGGGATCACGGCCAGGCGCCGGGGTCTCCCCCGAGGGTCCTGCCCCCCCCCAAACAGAGCCCTGCCGGGTCCAGTGCCCAGCGAGGGACGGTGACAACGTGCTGCGGACCAGGACTGCCATCTGCCGGCACGGCCACCGCGCAGGAAGGACACCGGGGAGGCCCCGACGTGCTCACGCCATCAGCGCTCAACGGCATTTTTACTACAAACAGGTCCGTGGCACCGCGGGGGTCCCAGCTGAGGGGTGCCCCGAGCTGAGGAGGGGCTCAGCAATGGCAAAGCAGCGTCAAGACAACTGTCCCTCTCGAGTCCCAGGGTCCCGTGCTGCCTGCACGCTGCCTGCGCAGCCTCGGTGGGACCAGGGAGGCCCAGCTTGCCCAGGCTGGGCTCAGCGTGGTGGGACCCTGCGTCCAGGCTGGGCACTGCCCCGCGCCGCCTCGCGCTGCTGCTGTTTGCGCCTCTGGATGTCCCTGTAGGCCTGGATGACGCGCGCCCGCTCCTCCTCCACGATGCGTCGACGAGCCATCGACGCCGGCGCTGCCGGGGACACGGGGGACGCCTGGCTCCGGCCTAGGCGAGATGTCAGGAGCAGCTGCTTCTGTCCAGCCTGCAGGCAGAGACGGGACAGGTCAGGGAGGATGAAAAAACAGGACATGGCTCTGAGGCTGAGGCCACTGCTGCCCTTCCAAGCTCCGTTTCCAGCCCAAGGGAGGTGAAACGACCCGGGTCCAGCCCAGACCTGTGCGTATGAGGGGATCGAGTGCCCCCTCAGTGAGTCTGCAGACAACACCCAGTTGGGTGGGAGTGTTGATCGGCTCGAGGGTAGGGAGGCTCCACAGAGAGATCTGGCCAGGCTGGAGCGATGGGCTGAGGCCAACTGGGGGAGTTTCAACAAGGCCAAATGCCAGATTCTACACTTGGGCCACAACAACCCCCAGCAGCGCTCCAGGCCTGGGGAGGAGTGGCTGGAGAGCTGCCAGTCAGAGAGGGACCTGGGGGGGATTGGTAATGAGCCAGCAGTGTGCCCAGGTGGCCAAGAAGGCCAATGGCATCCTGGCTTGTATCAGCACTAGCGTGGCCAGCAGGGACAGGGAAGGGATCTGACCCCTGGGCTCGGCACTGGTGAGGCCACCCCTCGATTCCTGGGTTCAGTTTTGGGCCCCTCACCCCAAAAAGGCCATTGAATGACTCGAGCGTGTCCAGAGAAGGGCAACGGAGCTGGTGCAGGGTCTGGAGCACAGGTCTGATGGGGAGCGGCTGAGGGAACTGGGGGGGTTTAGTCTGGAGAAGAGGAGGCTGAGGGGAGACCTCCTGGCCCTCTGCAACTCCCTGAAAGGAGGGTGCAGAGAGGGGGGATGAGTCTCTTGAACCAAGGAACCAGCGCCAGGACAAGAGGGAATGGCCTCAAGCTGTGCCAGGGCAGGGTCAGACTGGCTCTTAGGAAGGATTTCTTTGCAGAAGGGGTTGTTGGGCGTTGGAATGGGCTGCCCAGGGCAGGGGGGGAGTCCCCATCCCTGGAGGGGTTGAAGAGTCAGGTTGACCCAGCGCTGAGGGATCTGGTGGAGTTGGGAACGGTCAGTGTGAGGTTCATGGTTGGACTGGAGAATCTTCAAGATCTTTTCTAACCCAGATGATTCTGGGATTCTACCCAAGGGCACGGCTGAGGGGTGGGAGGCATTGCCCCCCACAACTCACCTGCTCTGCAGGGCCCCGGCCCCTGGGCCGTGAGGTGATGGTGGGTGGCTGCGTAACCACTTCACCGAACGCCACCGTGTCTAGGAGAGAGAAGCAGGCACCAGCGTCAGGCAGGAGCTCCCCCGAGACACCCCATCCCAGCTCACCCCCAAATCTCCACATGCTGCTGGGGCAGGGGGTTGCTCCAGCCACCCCCCTGTGCCAGACTCACCTTGGAACAGGCTCTTCTCCAGCATGGCCTCTTTCTTCTCCTCCTTCTTCTTCCGAGCTTTTTCCAGCTTCTTATTCTGAAACCTGAAGAGCTGTGTTATGGGCAGGGCTCATAACAGGAGCAACAAGCAAGTCCCAACCCCATGGGATCCCTCCAATACCTGGAGCCCCCCAGCTCTCCCCCCAGCTCCAGCCCTGCAGGAGAGTGAAGCAGGTCTGTGGCTCTGGTCCCATAGATTCAGCCCGGCGGCGATGAAGCCCACAGCCCTCCACCTGCACCCCAAGTCGTGGCCGGGTGCCGGATCTACACTGCAGCACCGGCAACGCACCCACCACGTGCCCAGAGCCGGGTGGGAGCACACGCCCGGGTTGACCCAGCCCGGCCCCGCAGCCGCGGTGGCTTTGCTCTCACTCTTTCTTCCTCTTGGATTTCTCTGGTGCCTGCTTCTCAGGCTCCCGCTGCAGCTGGTTCTTGGTGAGGAAGAGCAGGCGCTGCACCTCCTGCTCCATGCGGCAGACGTAGGAACGCTCCGATTCCCCCTTCCCCCTCTTGAACTTGGGCACGGGGATGTCTCCTTGGGCCTTGGGGCCCTGGGACTTGGGCTGCTGCTTCTTCTCTAGGAGAGACGGGTGACATTACTGCAGCAGTGACAATCTGGGGGTCCCTCCCGCTGGCAGGGGTGGGCAAGGACATCGCTGGGGGGGAGCAGGATGCCCCAATGCAGGATCTGGCCGTGGGCTCCTCAGCCAGGCCCTGGGCACCCCGGCTCGGGCCAGCTCCGTGTCCCACCTGCCGCGCGCTTCTTCCCGGGGTTGGGGCACTTCATGGCCTCCCGGCTC
Source organism: Strix aluco (assembly GCF_031877795.1). NCBI lineage: Eukaryota > Metazoa > Chordata > Aves > Strigiformes > Strigidae > Strix > Strix aluco. Next base: position 13,658,459 of record NC_133951.1, read on the forward strand.
CTGATGAGCTCCCGCAGGCGGAAGGGGATCTCCTGCTCGTCGGGGTGTTTGGGCTTCATGTTGTCCACCTTCCGCTCCTTCCTGGGAGAGAACGAACGTGGTGTGAGGCCTGGCCTGAGCACCGGGGACCCGGGCACGGCGGCAGCGGGATACCGGAGCCCCTGGGCCTGGAGAGGCACCAGCGGCCCCGGTGGGACACCGGGATCTGTACACAGGGGGATATCGGGATCCAGCTCCCAGAAACGGGGACCCCGCCAGAGCCCACCCGCGCCCCGAGACCCCCGCGTGGGCCCAGGCCCCAAACCGGCAGCCAGCCAGGCCCGATCGCGACCGGGATCCCGCGGGCACTGACCTGCCGCGGCGCGGGGCGGCCGGTCCCCGCCCCGGTGCCGGTCGCTGCCCCGATCTCTGTCCCGGTGCCGGTCGCTGTCCCGATCCCTGTCCCTGTCCCTGTCCCTGTCCCCGGCCCGGTCCCGGCCCCGGCCCCCGGCCCATGGCTCCGCCGCTCCCCACGTTGCCGCCACTTCCGCCTTCCCCCGCCGGCCCCGCCCCCTGTTTCCTATTGGTTCCACGCTGCCGCCACACCCTCATCAGCAGGCCGCGCCGAGCTGCGATTGGCCGGGAGAGCTGCCTCTCGGGTGGAGGCGGGGCCAGCGCGCTGCGACCGGATGTTGCTGCGGGGAGCGCGCGGCCTGGCGGGGGCGCGCCGGGGGGTGAGCAGGGGGGCAGGTGTATTTAGGGGGGGTCCCACGGGAGAAGGGAGTCAAGAGGGGGAGACTGGGGGGATACGGAGTGCTGGGGGTGAGATGTGAGGGAGTAGTGGGGTACGGGGGGCTGGGGGGGGTAAGGAGGGATGGGGGGGACAAGGGGGGGATGGGGATGGGGTGGGGGGGGTAAGGAGGGATGGGGGGGCATGGGGATGGGGTGGGGAGCTGGGAGGGACAAGGAGGGTGTTAGGGATGAGATGGGGGGCTGGGGATGAGATGTGACAGAGTGGGGGGTAAGGGGGGGTGGGGTAGGGGGAGATTGGGGGGGCAGAGGGGGATGGGGGGTAGGAGGGTGCTGCTGGGATGTGTGAGCTGCTGGGAGGGTGATGGTGGTGGGATGGGGGGGCGTACACTGGGAGCAGGGTGGGGGTTCTCTGGCCGGGGGGGCAGGGCTGCTCCCGCGTTTCCCCCCAGGCTGGCGTCAGCGCCGGGTCGTGGTTCTCAGGAGCCCCCAGATGGCACCGGCAGCCGCGGGGGGGTGCTCAGAGAAGGGGCCCTGCACCCCCTCCCCGCCAACATCTCCAGCCTCCGGGAACTTTCAGACACCTCAGCAAAGGCCAGCGGCACTTCGGACACCTTGGGGAGCAACGGCGGGACGGATACGCCCAAGGCTGAGGGGGGGCTCCCTCCTGCTGCCCCCCCGCTCCCCCCCCCACCCACCCACTGCTGCGGGACCGGCTGTCCCAACTGCGTCTGGGTCGGGTACGTGGAGGAGCTGCTGGAGCGGTACCGGGATGGCGGCAAACGGGCCTTGGCGGCCGTGGAGGAGCACGTGGAGGACGAGAATGTTAAAATGATCCTCAAGATGGAGATCAGGCTGCGCATGAAGAAGGACTGATCTTCCCCTGACCCCCAAAAACTGGCAAGTGATCCCCCCCCCGGGAGCCTCTGCTGCAGGCTGGGGGGTGGGATCCAGACTCAGCTTATTTAAAGTATTTATTTGTGTGTGTTGAGCTCTAAGGGGGGGGACGGACTGAGCCCCCCCACCCCGGGGACCTGCACAGCGTCGAGCACGGGATCGCGGATGAGTTTCAATACAGGCAGTGCCCAGGTCCTGTCTCGCCTCTTGTCCATGGGGGAACCTGCCCTTGGGGAGCGGCACCAGCTCACGCACGTCCTGAGCCCCGGATTTCCTGACAGACGGACGCTGCGCTCCCCCCTGGACAGAAAATCCCTGCCAAGGGCATGCTGGCGCATATCCCACCGCCCCCCCCCCCCCCAGCCTTCCCTGCGCCACTGCTCTTGCCTCGTCCTTGCGTTCCCCAGCTTGGATTTTAAGCACCTTTTGTGGCTTGGCTGTGACCTGGTGATCGGGGGGGGCTGGGGCACCATCCCGGACCCCCCTCCCTGCCGGTGTCATAAGCCTCTTAGGGGCTTCTCTGTCTGAAGGGCTTGCGGGGGGGCACCCGGGGCTGCCAGCCCCTTCCCTGGGCAGGAGGTGCGGGCAGCGTGCGCCCGCGAGCACATGGGGCCCGGCAGCGTCCCGGCAAGGGCACCATCCCCAGCTCCGGCACCAAGGTCACGGCGCCTTTTCTTCCTCGATTGCCTTTGCCTCCATCTTAAAACCCCATAAATTTGATCCATCCTGCCTGGCTGGGCTGGGGGGCTCGCAGACTCCTGGCCATCGTGACCCCCCCAGACCCCCCCATCCTCCTCCCCAAGGAGCCACGCTAACGAAACCCAAGCTGGAAGCAGCAATTTACACCAGGGCCCGGCTCTTTGTTGAAGTAGCTGGTTCTGCTGGCTTCGTAGAAAACACTCGCGGATCCCTGTAATCCTATTTGTTGGAGTTCAACTAATTGCAATTAGTGGCAGGGGCTGAAGTTCAATTAAAGTGTACTGAGATTACTCCTTTTTGTAATTGCTTTAGTGCTGGGATTAAGGGAAGCTTTGGAGTGATACCGTCCCAGGGAGAGGGGGGCTGTTGGGCAGGGCGGGCAGGGGCTGCCCACCCCCTTTTCTGCCAGATTTTGGCCTGCAGTGCCCACACCCGGGCAGGGCTCGGGCTGTCCCCTGGGTGAAGCCACCCGCAGTGGCACCGACGGGGATGACGGACCTTCACCCAGGCCAGCGTGGAGTCTGGCAGCGCCCGCAGGCAGGAGCCCTGGCAGCAGCACCCACAGCCCTCGCTTTTGGGGCCAGACCGTGCTCGGCACCAAGCAGAGGGCAGGTTCTGCTGCCCGTATTTCCCAGCACAGCCTGCCTGCGGCTGCCTGCGCTACTGCCTTGCCCTCGTGGGGTCAAGCCACAGAGGGTGTTGGGTTCCCAGTTTGCAGGTCCTCATGGAGCCCCAGTCCACAGTCCTGGGCAGGACTGGGGGTCCCATCCCTCCCCCTGGGATCGAGGGGCACTGGGGTGACATCTCAAGGAGTGGGGGGGTCCCCTGAGAGAGGTGCCTTGGTGACGTGGGGAGAGGAAGCACAGGATCCCTGTCCTGACACCATCAGTCCCAGCAGCACTAATCCAGACACCCCCTCCCCATCCCACCGGGGCGGAGCTGTGGGGAAGGGCATCAGATTACCCCTTTGAAAAGAAGGGACATAAATAATCCTATTACTCCAGAGCAGGATAAATCTGCCCTACCCTAAAAGCCACTCAGAGCGTCTATAGGACGTGCAGGAGCAGGACGGAGGGTCTCCTGTGGAGCAGCGCTGGCCTCGGGGACCGCGGCGGCTGCGTAAGTCGGGGGCTCTGCTCCGTGCGCGGGATGGGACCCGGTCCCGGTGGCACCGGGGCTCCCGGGGCAGGGTGTTGCTTTGTTCCAGGCAGGAGCCTGCTCTCGCCTCCTGCAACCGGAGCGGTGTCTCTGGCAGCTCCCCGGGCCAGGTCCCTTCTCGCCCGGGGCCTGCGTTCAGCCGCTGGGCTCCACAGCAGGGCCAAACCCTCTCACACCGGTGCCGGAGCCATCTCTTGTGCCGAAAAACTCCCGCACCCAGCCCGTGGCGTGGCTGCCGTGCCCGGATGAGGCACAACGGCAGCGGGACGGAGCTCACGGACAGCCCTGTGATGTCCACCTCAGCTGCCACCCTCCGCTCCCCTGGCGTGGGTCGCGAGGGGTCGGCAGCCCGGGGGGTGCCCACCACCCCCAAAACCCACCCCGCTGCAAACAAGCCCTGAGGGACACCTCGGTCCCACGCCTGCGGCCACACCGATACCAACCCAGTGTAGCACCCACGGCTCAGCACAGACCCCGGGGCAAGCCGTGGTGGGGGGTCCCCGAGTGTCACATCCACGCTGGGATGGGGGGCAAGGGCTGGAGGAGAAGCCCCGAGGGTTGGCAGCAGCTCTGCTGCCCCCAGGGACGCCCTTCCCTGCCTTTGGGGTAAGGGGATTAGCGGGCTCTGAGCTGGGCTAAGTCAAGATCGCGGGGAGGGGGCTCTTCTCCGGAGCAGCTTGGAAAGCCGATCAGTGACATCCGAGGGGCCCCGGGGCAGGAGAGGGTGGGAGCGGGGGCACGGGGTGTCTGTGGGTGGTAGGAGAAGCTGGTACCCCCACCCTGCTCCTCGGCGTCCCCACATCTCCCCTCCATCAGGTGTGAGGAGACGTTCCGTGCCAGCGCCGGACCCGCAGGGACAACCGCGACCCGGGGCAGGCTGCCGGCCCCGGCACAGCCATGAGCCTGGAGCTCCCCAAGCCAGAGATCAAATCAGCCACGAGGGTTTCCGGGGGACCCGCCACCCCCCGGAAAGGACCACCCAAATTCAAGCAGAGGCAGACGAGGCAGTTCAAAAGCAAGCCGCCCAAAAAGGGGGTGCAGGGGTGAGTGGGGCAGAGCCCCAAGGGTGGGGGGACGCAGCTGTACGTGCCCAGCTGGGGTGGGGGGTGGGGGGGGGCTGGCCGGGGGTCAGAGCAGACACAGTCTCTCTTTGCAGGTTCGGCGACGACATCCCGGGCATGGAAGGGCTGGGAACAGGTACGGGGGTAGGGGGGGTTGGTCCTGTCCCCACTTGGCCACGGGTGGGGAGCGGGGCTCGCTGCGGGCACAGCCGCCTGCGGCCAGGCTGGGGGGGGGCATCGCGCTGATGCAGCCTCTCTCCTCTCCCCAGATATCACCGTCATCTGCCCCTGGGAAGCCTTCAGCCACCTGGAGCTGCACGAGCTGGCTCAGTACGGCATCATCTAAGCGGGCTGCGACCATCGCCGCTCGCCCGCCCCGTAGTGCTGCGTAGGTAGAAGCCGCCCCGGCCGCGCGGCGGGGCTCAGCCTGGAGAAATGCTCATTAAAACCCAGAACGAGCGCGGGAGCCTGGTGTCGTGCTCTGGGGTTGGCAGGGATGCGGACGGAAGGTGTCTCTGAGGCGCGGGGTGGGACGGACAGAATGCGGCTGGGGTTCAGGCTTCTGACAAGGTTTATTTTGGGCTGGATCAGCGCCGTCCCCGGCATGTCCCCAACCTCACGGGTGACAGTCAGCACACCCTCAACCCTGCACCCCGATGGGTGCGATGTCTCTGAGCATCTTCAGCGCCATGACCACACCGATGGCCTCAACCAGCACCAGCACGGCCGCGGCGGCCGTGATGCCGCCCGCCTGGCCGCGGAGCCAGGCGCTGAGCTGCGCCACGCAGCCCCCCAAGTGCACGATGGCACCGGCCGCCACGTCCCCCAGGCGCAGGACCCCAAAAGCACACTGAGCGTTGGTGACGGTGCCGTTCTGCCAGGGGTCCAGGCAGCAAGAGGCAGGGACGCTGCACGCCTGCGCTCCCGGGGCGCTGCAGTTGAAGTACCTGCGGGGATGGATGAGGAGAGCTGCCGGGTGGTTCCCGGTGCGGGGACAGGCACCCCCCTCCCCACCCCAGCACCCCGACTCACGGGTTGGTCTCCCAGTCGCGGTAAGAGCCGAGGCCGCAGCAGCGTAGGCTCCGCTGCATCTCGTCCACCAAAAACCGCAGGTCAGGCTCCTCCTGGTAGCGCAGGAGGCAGAGGAGCAGGGCGTCCCGCAGAGCGTCCCGCAGCCGGTGCTGGGCCGCCAACAGCAGCAGCCCCCCCAGCACCTCCAGCCCCGCGAAGGCGAGCACGGCCCCCACGAAGAAACGCAGCAGGCAGGGGCTGGCACGGAGGGTGCCCAGGCAACCGGCCAGGGAGACGGCGCTGGCCCCCAGTCCCACCAGCACGAAGAGCAGCATGGGGTCGGAGCCCAGCGGGGCCAGGCGCTCCCCCCGCAGCAAGCCCTTGGCCAGCATTCCCCACACCCCCACAGCCAGGGCCAGCAAGCCCAGCAGGAGGAAGAGGAGGTTCCAGAGGAAGGCTAGGTACCGCACACACTGGCTGAAGGTCCCCGGCTTGCGGGGGACGGGGCGCTGTGCCCCGGGGTCTTGCTCAGCCATGGGAAAGTCCATGTCCGCAGCCAGTGAGCCATCATCATCATCATCGGAGGAAGGGTAGGGCAGCTCCACCAGCCTGGACTCCTGCATGGACAGATGAGCCGCTCACAGCCGGTGGAGCAGCCCCAGCAGACCCCCAGAAATACCCCCCTCAACCCACGTACCCCCTTGTCCTGCAGGCAGAGGCTGTCACAGGCTCCTGGAGCCACCACGCACCCACTTTTGCAAGAGGCCCCTGCACAGGGAGCCCCACATCCACCCCCCACCCTGTCCGTCACGGAGACCCCCGGGGTCAGAGTAGACGTGGGTGCTCTCCCAGAGACCCCGCCCCTAGCAGGGACCCCCAGACTCATCTCTATGGGGGATGTGGGTGCTGGGGGCTCCAGCACAGAGCCAGCACCCTGGGACTCAGCACTTGGGGGACACTGGTGTGGGCTGAGGGTCCCGAGGGAGGGGATGGGGTGGGGAGGGGGGTTCTGCAGAGCCCCGGCGTTACCTGGGGCAGCAGCTGGGTGCTCTCCCCGCCGCCGGCCGCCCCACGGGGCCAGGAGAGCCGCGCTCTGCTCAGCGCCATCCTGCTCACAGCCCAGGCCCAGGCAGTCACACTCCCATCATGTGAGGGGTTGTGGCCGGCGCTTAAATAGGCTCCCGGCCCCGCAGCTGGGCCCGGTCCGGCCCAGCCCCCGCTGCAGCCCCCGTGTCCGTCGCCCCGTTAGCGGGGCCGGTAGCAAGGGCACAGCAGGACGCGTGGGGGTTTTGGGGTGAGTGGGGGGGACACATCCCCCTGCCCGGCCGATGGGAGCCCCCCCACCTTGTGCAGGGGAACGGGGGGGCACCGGGGGGACCCCACGCCCGGGCTGAGCCCCGCAGCGGGGGACACGCTGGGGGGGGGGGGGGGGAGGCTGTGGGCAGAACGAAAAAACAAGGGTTGAGGGGGTGGGAGGGGGCGGCTGCGGCCGTGGCACCGAGGCAGCGTAGGGGACAGTTATGGCGGTGGCACCGAGGCAGCGCGGGGGACGGTTGTCGCGGGCGCCCCGCCCCGCCCCGCCCGGCCCCGCCTAGGAACCGTTGTGCGGCGGAACGCGGGTGCCGGGGCGCGGGGCCCGGGCGGCGGGCGCGCAGGCGGCGGGCCGGGCCCGGGAGGCGGGTGGGCCGCAGCAGGGCCGGGCCGGGCGAGGCGTCGCGGAGCGGAACGGGCCGCAGCGGGCCCCGGCCGGGAGCTGAGCGCCGCGGCGAGCCCCGGGCCCCGGTGGGCAGCGCCATGGCGGAGACGATCGTGAGTGGGGCCGGGAGGCGGCGGCGGCCGGGGGGAGGGGCGATGAGGCAGCAGATTCCTGTGGGGCGGCGGGGCCGGGCCGAGCTCACCCCGCCCGGCGGGACCGCACCGGGCTCTGGGGACGGGGCCGCACCCCCGGGGGCGGCGGTGTCCGAGCCGGGCAGCGCCCCCCTCCCCGGAGCGGGGCCGTGGACGGATCCCCCGTGCTCTTACCCCAGGGAAATGCTCCCCTGGGGGGTGGGTGGGGTTTGGGACCGGGACCCCGGGGGTCCCGCTCAGCCCCGGGCGGGGGAGGTCTCGGGGGAAGGTGCCCGATCCCGACCGGCATCGCCAGAGAAGGGGCTCGTCGGTACTGCGAAAGGCTCCCGCTGCCGTTAGGCCGGGCTTGATCCCGTGCTGAAAGTTGGGGGAGTGTAAAGGGATCCTGCGAGGTAATGCCGGGACACCGGCAGCCTCCGCTGCCCCCCCCCGTGTCCCCCCGTGTCCCTCCTTCCAGCACCCTCCTGCCATCCCGACCGCGGCTCTGTGTGACATGCCAGCAGGTGAACGTGCCCTTTAGAGCCACTTGAGTCACTTCTCTGGCCCTCGGCAGCTCGAGGACGCCGGTGTTTATGTTTGCCACATCCCTGCCAGTATGTGAAGAATTGTCCCTGGCCTTTTGCCCAAAAACCCAGCCAGTTTTTCCCATCTCTGACTTCAGGTTGCAGCAAAACTGCTGTTTGGTGTTTCACAGCGTGAGCCCTGGGGCTCTTCTCGTCTTTTCATCAGCGGTGGAAGCTGCACGTCAGTGACGTGGGTTGAAGCACAACGGCCGCGCAGGTGCCCATTAGCACCAGTCAGGCCAGTGTTTGTGTGTAGGCACCGAATAAATCGCTCCCCGGGAAGCTCTGATTCACCCTCCTTCTGAAAGTTTAATTCTGCATCTGAGGACGCAGCTTTGACAAAAAAAAAAAGCAGCGTTAGCGTTTTGTTTGGTGCCAGCTTCTTGCCGTGCCTCAGGCGTTGGGGTAATTCAGCCTGCAGCATGCAAACACGTACCCAGAGCAAATCACTTCCTTGTGCATTTGCGTGTCCTTTCGAAGAGCAGGAGGGAGGAGCGGTGGGGATGGTCCGTGTCCTGCGTGTGAGACTTCAGCGTGGCTTCAGCAGGCTGCGAGCGCAGGGTGGGCTCTGTCCCCCCGTCCCTAACCCGGGCTCTCCTCTTAACCCCGCAGATAATCCGCGTGCAGTCGCCAGAAGGAGTGAAGCGCATCACGGCCACGAAGCGAGAAACGGTGGCGACGTTCCTCAAGAAGGTACCCCCGAGCCTCTCTGCGCCTTCCCCGCTCGCCCGCGGGACGAGGCAGGGCTCCCGCGGCCCAGCGCACGCCACCGCTCGCTCTCGTGGGAGTCACGGGCTTCGCCTCGCCGGGCAAACGTGGATCGGGGTGTGCCTCGTGGAAAACGGCGGTTTTATTGGTGTGGCCAAAGCCAGTTTTCTCATTGCTGTTCCAGAGGGAAAATAACGAAATTAAAGACAAAAACTCCACTTTTCAGTTGGAGTTTCTGGGGGTGGGAGCTTTCCTGGGGGAGGACACATTTTTAGTGTTCTCCCAGAGAAATGGCAGCTGGGGAAGCAGAGGCTGACAGTGACACAGGAAGGCTGTTTGATAGTCAAAGCCTGCTGCAAGGGCCTGGCCTCTCCAGGCAGGATCCAGCCAAAGCTCAGCTGCTTGACTTGCGCTTTGAATATCATTTGAATGTGCTTTGTGTGCCGCTGGCTTTCCAGTGTGGTTTCGGAGAGAGCAAGGAAGGAATTAAGGCGAGAGCTGAAGGTGATGTGGGAGCCTCCGGGGTCTCCTGGGAAAGATTTCCACCCTGGGATGGGGAGAACACACTGAGTGTTGGAGTTGTCGGGTTTGGAGTTGGTTGTAGCTTGTTCTTTGGTCTGATGCAACTGCTCGACGTTTAAAGTTTGCTGTTTAAGAGTGAGCAGTTCTCCATTTCCTTCCCTCCTGGAACCCTCAGATTAGGATTTCTCTGCTTGGTAAGAGAAATTACTTTGTGTTCTGTGCCTGAAGGGCCATTCTTTTAGTCAGCGAGATTTCCTTTCCCCCTGCAAGGGGGAAGGGGAGCAGCCTGAAACCTGCTGCTGTTTGCCAGTCGTTTGCTTTGTTTGGAGCTTGGGCCCAGACCACGGCAGCAATCCCCACCTGACCAAGCAAAAATCCTGATGGATTTCAGGGCTGGGTCAGAGACACCCGCTGCAGGCTCTGAACAGTCTCACCCAAGGAGAAAAACGTTGCTTTCAGAATCTCTGGAACCTGTGCAAAACAAGCTGCTCGGTTTCAAGGGTTCATGTTACCCGAGGCGGTGTGGAACAATCGTGCTTGCAAGCACTTACCGTCGGAACAAAAGCGTCAGCACTCACTAAAATTGCCTGTTGATCTGGGGAAAACTATATCCTCTTGCTGAGCTGAATTTGAGAAATGTTTGGGTTTCTTTCTTGATACGGGGTTTACCTGAACGGGGAAAGTTGCAAATTTTACCATTTAAGATCTGTCCATATTAATAGCTGTGGATTTTAACACTGAAATGTTGATCCATGTGGTGGATACAGCTAGATAGCTGTAATTAAAGAGGCATCAGATTGCTTCTATGCTAGCAATTAACTTGGATCTCCTCTTGACGACTCCAGAGAAGCTGCAGAAATGTTCAAGAAAGCACATTTCGGAGTGAAAAGGGCCTCGATAATCTTCTCTATCTTTTGTAGCACACCCTAGTAAGAGGACTGAAAAAGGAACCTCTCAGATGCGTTCGGGTTAGAATTGAGTTAGGAACTAACTCGAGCCTTTTGCTAACGTATTGTGGAATTCGTCTGCCCAGCAAAAATTGGTGAAGTCTGTGGCCTGATGAGCCGACGTTTAATTCTGTCGGGCCTAACGCGGGAGACGAACGGTTCGAAAGCCGTGCTTCCCTTCGGACGGCAGATCCCTGGCGCCGCAAGTCGCAGCGAAGCCGACGGCGGAGAAGCTGCTCTCCGTGGAGCACTTCTCTTTGTGGCGTGTTAGATTTGTGCTGAGTGCAGTCACTGTGAGCCCTGCCGAACCACCGGGAGGTGTGCTTCATAAAAATAAAGGCTGTTAACTTAAGAATTTAGGAAGAAACTTGTCAACTAAACTAACTTTTAACACCACTTTTAAACTGATGATGTTTTTAAGTGGCCAAATGTGAAAATTACTATTGCTGTGAAGAGGCTTTTGACTGCTTAAGACTAAAGCAGCTTTAAACCAAAATAGTGAGAGAATGAGCAGGGAAAAAACCTGCCTGAGGACTGAGAGGTGGTTATGGTGAGGGTAAGTTCCGTCAGGAGAAAACAGGCAAATGGAGACAAATAGAAAGGAGAACAGCGGGAAGAGCTTGAGTGAAACCTGTGTAGCAACTGGTAGGCGAGAGCAGAGCTGAGGGCAAGAGATCCTCAGAGGTGAAGGTCTGGACTGAGGAATTGTGGTCACAGGAGGAGGAGACTGACTTGGCTGGTGTGTGCTGGCAAGGCTGGAGCGAGAGGGCTGGGGTAATGGAGAAGGTAGTTTCCCCCCTCTAGTCGTGACAGCGCTTGCCTGGATTTAGATAAAAATACTGCATTTGTGTTGTGTGAGTGAGAGACATGTTCTGTTTAAGTTGCTTTTTTTAATGGATTGCTTGTGTTACTAAGCGTTTCTATTTTTCTCAGTTATCCTGTGCTCTTCAGAAACACGAATGAATTCAGCTAAAGTTTTGCAGTAGAAGTTCCCTGGACTTAGCGCTTGCTCTGAGCAGCTTTCAGCATCTGTCCGGGGCTGTGAGGTACCTTAAACCTTGTCATTAAACCTTAAATTCTTCTCTCTTTCAGGTCGCAAAAGAATTTGGTTTCAGGAATAATGGGTTTTCTGTCTACACCAATAGAAACAGGACAGGGGAGATCACAGCGTCACAAAACAAATCCCTCAACTTACTGAAAATCAAGTGAGTCCTGACGGGGAGAGCGCTGTGGGTGGAGGGGGGGCTTTGTACAACAGGGCACCTCTGAGCTTGCCCGAGCTCTTCCCTCCGAACCGGGCAGCCGCAGACGGCGTCACGTTGCAGGAGTCCTGAGCTTTCAGCTCTCACCAACTACTTGAAGGGGTGAGCTCGATCGGTGTGCCGAAACGGGGGGGATCAAACTGACTGTGTGCGAGGCTGTGGCAGCCATTTTTTAGGTCACTTCTTGCCTTGTGTTTCCTTGTTGTGGTGAGGCAGCAGCAGGCCTCCCGTTTCCTCTTTTACAGCCCGCAGCAAGCTCCCTCATCCCTGCTTTTCCTCACGCTGTCCTTTTTTTCTGCACCAGTGCCAGAGTGTGATAGTCCCCTGGGCAGAAGCCAGGCTTCCTGCCTTCTGTAGCCAGCCGCCGAGGGAGATCAGAGGTGCCAAATGGTGCAATCGCTTCGTGTTTGGGATTGTCTTTGTTTTGTTCATGACAAGAATAATGTTAAACTGGTTAAAAATACAAGAGCTGCTACCACCGCGTGCAGCTCGTCCCTTGGGTGTGTCAGCACTGGGAAGGCTGGGACTTGATGTGCGCAGGAGCCTCGCTAGTCCTTTTCCCTGCTGGAGCTGCTGCTTCTCTCCACAAGCTCCTTTCACCTTTTTCTTCTTTTTTTTTTTTTTTTTTTTCCCCCTCGGTCTTGTCTTCTGATGAAAAGATTTACATTTATTGTGCAAATGACCAAAGCAGCCGGAAGAGGTGGCTCAGGGAGTGGCTTTGGACTGCCACGTTTGCTAGTCTGTGTGTAATTTGTGATAAATTACACGTTCCTCCGTGGTCTGGGAGGTTTGCTACCCAGAAGCAACTACTGATACCCGCGTGTTGTTTCTCCACACCCGTAGGCACGGTGATATGCTGTTTCTCTACCCCTCGAGCCCAGCTGGCTCCTCCTCGGAGACCATGGACACCTCTGTCTCCCAAGGCTTGCGGCCTGTGGGGGCCCCCCAGGTGGTGGAAGATGAGATCGACCAGTATCTGATCAAACAGGATGGGAAGATTTACCGAAATCGAGACCAGCAGCTGTAAGTACGGGTGGACTTTGTTTCTGCCGATGCATCTGTGCCTCACCAGGGCTTGTAACATCTTGTCTGAAACCAGCAGCCAGGAAATGTGCTGTGGGAACTGCCCTCTTAGCCCCTGCTTTATCCCTCGCTGCCTTTGAAACGTTCACAAGGGAAAACAGCCCTTGCCATTGTCCTGGAAGGTTAAATCGAGCCCTGGTGAGCCGAGGAAGGAAGGATACCAAGATCCCAGGGTCTTTGCCAGGAAGGACTCATTCAGAGCATCTATTGTTCTGATCAAGGTGGCCCCTGCTATGGGACTTGGGATCGTATATTTTGTGCTCCTAAAACTTTTGGAGCTCTCTAGATTTAAATCAATACTTTGAATTCTTCCCTGGGATGTCCTGGCAGCCGGTGCTGTGTAGAAATACTCAATTATGCTCTGTGTGTGGCATATTGCTTAATAAGCAGGGGCCTGCTGTCTGCAGGAGCTTCTGTTCCATATGGTCTCAATATGTAGCTCCCCGTTGTTGGGGTCCCGAGGTGACGGGGCTGCGTCTCGCAGGAGAGGCGCGGACGGGGAAATGCGCTTGGGGCCGGAGCCGCTGCCTCGGCGTCACCCAGGCAGCAGCGGGTGAGCATCGAGGTTGGGGTTGTTCTCTAAATCCCAGACAGCTCCTCTGTCAGAGTAGAGATCTGAGCTCCGCTGGCTTTTCAGGCAGCCGGGCAGCCTCTGCCTGCGTGGGCAGAGCCGGCACCACCCTGCCTCGCCGTCTGCGGCCCCTCAGCTAGGACCTCCCGAGCAGGAGCACTTGTGTCTTCAGATCCAGCTGCTCCTCCTAAAGGGAAAAACACAGAAGTGAAGGGAATGAGTGGAAGTGTGTAATGGCAGAGACGTGGAAGTGGGGCTTGGGTCTCTGCCTGCTTAGTTTTTGGCTTCCTTTTCCATCACGTGCCTTTCTAACCTTTCTGTGAAACCAGGGAGTCCATTTTGCTCACAGAAACGCAGCAAAGTCTAGCTTTGCCAAAGCTCTTAGCTGCAAGAGGCTTAGGTAAGCAAAGCGGCTTGTATTTTTTGTAAAAGTAATAATACAATGGTGAGTTAATACCACCGTAAATCTACACTGATGTTGCTAAAACGTCCTCTGTCTGGATGGTTGTTTTTTATTGCTCATCATTAACAACGTCCCAGTTGGCTCCTGGCCCGATGCCTGCACTGGTTGTTGGCTTGGGGCTGGACCCCTCTGCAGAGGTAACTTCTGAAAGGGCTCGGCTGAAAATTTTAAAGGCAACCAGGAATTCTTTCTAAACCAGAATAGCTCGCCCTTCCCCATTGTGTTGTCTTCCATATGGTTTATCTTTACTGCTGCAGCAGCAAGGAAGTTTGGAGAGACGTAGCCTTTACGTGGAAAATCCTATCTAACCTTTTCAGGCTGATGATAAATAAGGGAAATGTCACGTTATTGAAACAATAAAGGCAAAACCCACCACTCCATGGCAAAAACATTGTCTTTAACTTGACCACATTTTTCAAAAGAATAAATGAAGGTATTGTTCTTAGCAGGGAGCCAAAGCACAGTGGTGGATATTTATGATAAAAAGAGTGTGTCTGGGCTTGTTCCTGTGTTTGTGAGTGCATATCAATCTAAACAAGGAGGGATGCTGGCGTTGGGCTGAGTGCATTAGCAGCCTTTAGTGGCCCTTTATGTACATTATCTGCCGCAATACTGTGTTAAAAGCAAGGCTGCAACTGGATCCCATCCATTTTGTCTTTACAAGAGCCAGCATCCACGCTCCTCTCTAGAGGCCTACCCTTGAAAACTAGCACTGACCTAGTGCTGGGGCAGAGGTGGGGCGGGGGGGACTTTTTTGTTGGTTTGGGGTTGGTTTTTTTTTTAAAGCAATCGCCTCAAAAGGAGATGTTTTCCCCTCTGTTTTGTAACTTTACCCAGCGGGTCTTTATCTGTCTGATAAACACATGCTTCCCTGTTTGTTCCAGACCATCCTCTAGTGACTGATAAAGGATGAATGTTTTAGTTGTCTTTTTGTTAGAACCCCACAGGCCAGCCCTGTGACGTCGATTTGAAATTCTTTGAATTGAAACGCAACCCCAACGCGGGGTTGTAAAACTTGAGAAGCTGTGATCTGACATCGCTTCGCGTGGCTGTTCAGAGAGCAGAGCCACTTGCCAGCGACACAGACATCAGGAGGGTTTGATCTTGACCTGGGACTCTCAGATTTAACCCGAAGCTGTCGCTGTCTCTTTATGTGAAATTATCTTGTGGTGACCCCTCTGTAATATTCCCTAGTGGGTGGAGAGTTGCTGGGAGCCGTGTGATTGTACAGATCCTCCACACCAAAACTGTTAGAGCAACTTTTACAGTCTGACTTTTCCATTATTAAATAAGATTTAACGCTACTTTCTCTTCCTCTCTGCACAGGTGTCGCCACGGCCCCTTGGGTAAATGTGTGCATTGCGTACCGCTGGAGGTAAGAGCCCCAAGAAGGTGCTCTAGGAAGTCACACAATGTCCTCTTGGATCCAGTTCCTTCCAGTGTGAAGGCAGCTCTGGGTCAGAATCCTGCCGTGCACCGTAAAAGGTGCCGGCTCACACCCAGGATCACTAAAGCTCTGGGCCTCCGTGACCCTGGGTCGATTCTGGTTAATGCTCTGGGTTTTGGCAGAAATGGGTTTAACAGAAAGTGCTTCAGAAAAGCTCCGGTTTTCCTCCCTCTTCACTCTTGCCTCTATCTTCTTATTTCCTCCCCTCTCTCACGGATCCCAGCACTTCCCAGTTTAACCACGTATTATTAGGATGAAGGCAGCTTTAGTAACGCCTACAAATGTGCTAAGCTGTATAATTTATGGCATGAGGCAGCGATCCCTCAAAAGTCGCTGCGAGCAAGGATGGCTGTTCCCCCGCTTCCCCGCCGTGTGCTCTGGAAGGTTTTTTGGCCTTGTTTGAGCAGCTGGGCTTTTTGTTTGTTGTTAGATATTGAAAGGGAAAAGCATTTTGCCTTTGAGGCTCGTTCTGATTTGTGGAGCCAATCTGTTATAAAAGTAGGAGGCGATAATAAAACTGGCTGTTGTAAAGCCCCACTGTTTCTATCACAGTAGTAGCTGCCTTTAAAATGAGCCTAAATTTTCTTGATTGCTTCCACATTGAGAGCCGGTGGGGTTGACTCTAGAACATCCATTTGTTTAGTGATCAATGTATTATCAGACAGGTGTCTGACCTGGCTTTTCTTTGTGTGGTGTTTTTGGCAGCCTTTTGATGAGGATTATTTAAACCATCTGGAACCTCCTGTGAAGCATATGTCCTTCCATGCCTACATCAGGAAGCTGACCGGAGGGGCAGACAAGTAAGAAAATCTCTGTGTTTAAGGGAATCTAGTTGTAGCTTCTTCTTTAAAATACAAATAAAAGTACAGACGGAGCTCACCAGAGTAGTGTTGGATACAAGTATTGAATGGCAAACTGAGGAGAAAACAGCACGTTAAGAAAAAGAAAAGGAAAAAAAGACAGGGAAAAAAATTAAATCTGTCTTTTTCTTTTTTTTTTTTCTTTTTTTTTTTTTTTGCTGTGGCAATGTAATTGCTTCCAGGAGACACTACTGATGGGGGGAGAAGGCCAGATGGAAGGAAAGAGCTTCCCTAATTATACCAAGCTCCGAGCCTGGGTCTCAGACCTCGTGGAGAGGCTCTGAGACTGTGGTGGACCTGGGGAGCTTTTATTCACCAGCGGCTTTTCTTACCTACAAACATGAATAGGAGAGAAGGACGAGCCTGACATTCCTCAGGGCCTGATTCTGCTCTGTCCCGTGCTCCGTGTGTTCTTGGTGAAACCCTTTCTTGTCGTGGTGCCGTAGTTCACCGCCCACAAACTGGAAAATAAGGTGTCCTGCCCCGCGACGGGGTGGAGGGTGCTGTGGTGACCCAGGCCAGATCAGTGCTGAGCAGAGAGGAAGTGCTGAAAGAAGTATTTATTTCTTTACGCCTCGCTGTGGCGCACGTGTTCAGCGAAGGATCTAAAGTCCCCTTTGGAGACGTCGGGTAACCCACTGTGTTCTGAAGTGCAGCTCCTTTAAATAAGTTCTGCAGAGGTGTAAACTTCTCCCTCCTATCCCTAAATGCCGTTGGGGTTTTTTTAACGTCTTTGTGAAATGCAGCTCCAGTCCGTAATACTTTGATTTGAAGGGAACTTCCCTTTGCAGGAAGCCTTGTGCACATGAAAGGAACTCTCATTCGCCCTAGCAGTATAATCTATTACTTCCCACGTGCTGCGTAAATTATTTAAGCAGGGTCCCGTGAGTTTTCTGTCTCTGCTCTTGTTCGAATATCTGCTTAGGAGCTGGCTCGGGGAGCACGTGTCGGCCTCTTGACCTCCCTCGCTCAGCAGGCAGCAGAGGCTACTTGGGGACTGCAGGAGCGGAGCGTCCCCCCGCGGGAGTGTGCGGGGCGCTTTGAGATCCTCTGATGACACAAAGCCTTCTCCTCTGCCCTACTCTACGCTATTTCTAGCCACTCAATTTTTAAGACCCAAAACGAATTACTCTGGTAACAGCAGCTTTCTCTTTTCCTTCTCGCAGGGGGAAGTTTGTTGCCCTGGAAAACATCAGCTGTAAGATCAAATCGGGCTGTGAAGGGCACCCTCCTTGGCCAGAAGGCATTTGCACAAAGTGTCAGCCAAGCGCCATCACTCTCAATAGGCAGGTGAGAAGCAGCTCGCAGGAGCCCTTGTGCTTAAAGCTGAGAGGGGATTTGACTTTTATTTTTGGAGAGATGACTTCAAGAACAGCCAACTTGGAGCAAGAAGCCTTTGCGTATTGGCAGTTGTCAGGGAAATGGCTGTTAAGGTCTTCAGTCCTTGGAGAAAAGGACTCCAGAACGTATCTGGCTCAGCAGTTTCCTCTTAATATGGAGGACATCTGAGCTGGCACCACCGCGATGAATCCCCACGCTTTTCCCTCACGGGATCCAAAAGGCCACCCACTGTTTCTTCTCGTTTCCTCCTAAATTTCAGCGTCTGTTTTTTTTGAGTTGCAAAGGCTCTTGGGGTAAGGGCCCTCGTAAAGAAGCCGAGCTAACGGGGTGCTGGGGGTGCTGAGTGCTTCCCCACGCTCCAGCCCGTGGAGCCCCCAGCGTGGCTCAAGCGAGTGCTGGAGCGAGGGCAGAGGAGGGCAACGGACCTGGTGAAGGGCCTGGAGAATAAATCCTGTGGGGAGCGATTGAAGGAGCTGGGGCTGTTCAGTGTGAGGAGGAGAAGGGGAGGGGAGACCTCATCACTCTCTGCAGCTCCCTGAAAGGACGTTGTGGAGAGGTTGGTGCGGGTCTCTTCTCCCAGGGAATCAGTGACAGAACAAGAGGGAACGGCTTTAAACTGCAACAGGGGAGGTTCAGACTGGACATGAGGAAAAAATGTTTCCCCAAAAGAGTGGTCAGAGAGTGGAATAGGCTGCCCAGGGAGGGGGAGGAGCCCTGGGTGTGTTTAAGGGCCGTTTTGATGAGCTGTTGGGGGATGTGGGGTAGGGGAGAACTTTGTAGAGTCAGGCTGATGGTTGGACTCAATGATCCCAAGGGGCTTTTCCAACCTGAATGATTCTGTGGTGGGCTGGGGAGCGGTGCTGAGGGCAGCAGAGGGGAGGGAGGGAGCCAGCGAGAGCCTTCCCTGTCCCGGCTTCAGCAGGATTCAGGTGTAAGGGGGGTGGGGGGTGTCCTAGGCAGCTGGGAAGGTGTTGGGGATAGGCAAAGCGAACGCACCCGGTCGAGGATGGCCTGACGCTTGAACTTTGTCAAACAGAAATACAGGCATGTTGACAACATCATGTTTGAGAACCACACAATTGCAGATCGCTTCCTCGACTTCTGGCGGAAGACAGGAAACCAACACCTTGGGTATCTCTACGGCCGGTACACGGAGCACAAAGACATCCCGCTGGGGATCCGGGCGGAGGTTGCTGCCATCTATGAACCCCCACAGGTAAAAGTTGGGTGCCGCGGCCTCCGTGTCAACTCATAATCGGGGAACACGGAAATGCTTTTTTTTGTTTGGGAAACCTCGTGCAGTATTTCCGACTGCAGCTCCGTAAGGAAAACGGTGCCGTGAAAGAGGTGGTGTGATTTATGTCTTTTGTGTTTTACTGCCACTGAAAGAATTTTAAACCCCAGATTTGCTTTTTGTTATTTTGATGGTTTCTTTTACATTACTCTTTGCTCAGATGATTTAAAGCCAGGGTGACTTTGTAACAGTGGATTTCACTTTTCACGTTTCCTTGATTACTGATTTCCAAGGCTGTGGTGCAGAACAGCTTGAAAACAAATTCTGTACTAGGGATAAAAAAGTTGCAACCCTTGCTTCAATTTCTTATCAGCTCTCCGGGAAAATTTAAGCAGCTTAATTAGACAAAAATCGAGAGGCTGAGGATGAGATTTGATGCCTCGGAGCAGCTGGAGTCCCCACTAGATGGTGCACGGCACCGCGCAGCCCCACACCTGGCACCACCGAGTCCTCCCGGGAGGCTGCAGCCGGAGCGGTCCCGCCGAGCCAGGCCTCCCGGGGAACCCAAAAGCTGAATTTGGTGTCGGAAAAGCTGAAAACGGAGATGGCAAATCCAAAAAGCCACTCTGCCCATGACACAAGGCTCGGCTTGGAGTTGAGTTTGCCTACTGGCTTCTTCACCGCCGAGCAGAGTCACTTTGCTAAGTGCAGACACTGTGTGTACAAACATACCGTGGTGGGTCGTATGTTTTCTTCCTCTTGATGATTTTTGCAGGGTTGCTAGAGGGAAACGCAACAGATTTGTCAGTGGAAAGAGAACAAATGGATCTTTGGGAGCGTGTGTGCGAGAGCAGCATTGCAAACCTTTTATAAGTTCTTCCCTTTCTTTGCAGTACGAGCAGAGCCGTGCCCTCTATTGTTTCAGTATCACTGTTAGGGCTCTGGAAGTTCATATGCTTCTAGTTGTGCACGGTAAAAGCAAGGAAGCTTTTGCTCTCCTGGCGAGCAGGCTCTGCTTGTGCTTCTTGACACGGCATCTCCCCACACGAGGAAGCTTGCCTCTGAAACGCACCCAGATGGAGTCGTGTTTTCCAGAGCGCGGGGGGAAGGCCTGGGCGTGGGCTCTTGGATTCACTGGATTTCTGCCTCTCTGCTGCTCAAAGATTCAAACAAACGAAACGGCGGTACAAAACCAGCAGGTCGAACACAGAGCTTTGGAAAAATTATATAATCTCTCCCTTTTTCCGAAGCACTCGGAAACAGCGATGGCCTGTTTGTAAATGCTGAGTCTTTCATTCATAAACCCCGACGTAGTTTGCAAACGTAGCTGAAGAGCTCGGACAGGATGGGTCTGTGAGTAGAGGAGGTCTCTGGGGTGAAACCGGTCGCTGGTAACGCCGAAGGGGAAACCCAGAGCCCTGCTTCCACCCGCTGCCTCACTCCTGATAGTGGCTAAGCGTGCTGTGTTTTCTCCTGTTCTGTCTTACTAGCAAGTTTTTCTTTGCTGCAGATTGGTACACAGAACAGCCTGGAGATCCTGGAAGATCCAAAAGCTGAGGTTGTGGATGAGATCGCTGCAAAGCTTGGACTCAGAAAGGTTAGGATGTTGTCGGATCTCATGCGTCTTTGTTTGGCAGTGAAGAAAGTCGGCGGCAGTTCTCTTCAGCTCCACGGGGTTATTCAAGACTGTTTGGGCAGATCTGAAATCTAGCTTAAGTGTCGGTAGCTCTTACGCTTTTAGGTATGAAAAAACAAAATGAGAGCGTTTTCCTGAGCACAAGCATCTAGCAGGGCTGTGCAGCTGAAGTCAGGAGTTCTCTGTCATGAATGACATCAAAGGGAGTAAGCAAAGAAGCAGAAACACCATTTTCCCTTTATTTCTCCTCAGATAAGAGCCGTTCCTGGTAGCATCTCCCCGGTGAGTGCTAATTTGGCACAGATGTAGCTGGAGTTGCCTTCTGAGTTTGTTCCTTTGACAGAATCCGTGCTCCACTTCCAGGAGCGGAGGCTCCTGCTTGTTTTTTATTCTCCTCCGTGGGGTCCTGCCTCTTGGTGCTGCTGCGGCGAGTTAACCTGTACGTTGGGTTTGGAGGTGCAGGTCCCCCGGCAGCTGAGCCTCAGTCCTCTGCTCCCCTCGTGCCTGCAGCCAGTCAATGGACCAGGAGCTGCGGGTGGGGGGAGCTGCTGGTTTGCTGCCATCTCTCAAACCTGTGTGGATATTTTCCGGTTTGGGAAACCTTTTGGTATCGTGTGAATGCCGGGGATGAGATGTACACAAACAAGATTTGACTTGCTAAAGAAAACACAAATCAGAAAAGGCTCGGTACAGTAGACTATAAACATCTGTGGTGAGGTCTTTTGTTCTCTGAAGATAAGATCTTCAGCTTTTTGCCAGTGTCTGAAGCAAAGCTTCTGTGTGTGTTATTTATTTCCCTGCTTTTCCTCCGCTTCTCACATGAGATATTTTTAATCGATATGACTTAGCACGGAACTTACTGCTGGTTGCAGATTTTTCTCTGGGCTCTGCTAGGAATCTGAATCAGCAGTTCTTCCTCTGAAGGGTTAATGCTGTGGGAGCTGCTCACGGGGCTGACCGGAGCTGTTTTTAGCACATGTGTGTAGAAGGGTTCACGCAGCGGTGTGTGTGTACACATCTATACTCCTATGTGCAAACAATGCAGAAAGCAGGAATGTGTTTTTTGGATCGGAGCAGACTCTGATTTGGAATGAATCATCCTCCAGTGGGAACATATGAGCTTTATCTTAACTAGTGACTGCGAGCTTCAAAATGAGATCATGTGAGCTGCTTTGTCATCCGCTGGCGCTCCCGGTGCTGCTCTGCTCTGAATGCTCAATAGGAAATGCTTTTTGCTGTGGGTGGGAGGAGGTAGCGGCTGAGAGGCCTCTTGCAGCCTCCAGATCTTTCCATGAAAAAATATTCCATAGTGAAACATAAAGCTGCAGGTGCCCCCGGCCGGCCAGCTGGCATGCTGCTCCTGGAAATCGGATTCAAATGAGCCCGGCACAGCTGGGAGAGCCATTTCCTTCAGGCAGCGTACAGCAGGGCTGTGCGAGCAGCCAAGAACATCTTGTCCTGCTAGGAGAAAATGTATAAGCTCTCTTCTGGTTTGGGTTGGTTTTCGGGGTTTTTTTTTTTTTCCCCCCTTAAAGCAACTTTCTTCATAACACTTCTTTATAGGTTGGCTGGATATTCACTGATCTGGTCTCTGAAGACACACGGAAAGGGACTGTTCGATACAGCAGGAACAAGGTGAGATTCAAGTGTGCAGCTAATTACAGCCGCTGGTGTCATCGCATAAACACGGGCTGTGCCGAGCCGGGGCAGCGCAGGTGACGCCGGGAATTCTGGTGAAATGGGGTTTTTCAGAAGCTTCTGAAGGAAAAGGAGCTTGAGCTGGAAGAGCACTGTTAGGGGGTTGAAGCTGTTGGGATAGCACGCAGAGCTGCCTGCCGTCCTTCGCCCACGCTGCTTGAAGAAAACGGTGCTCGTGGTTTAAAAAATCGAGTCGAACCGAGGGAATGGGGCGGTGTGAGGTGCAGGCACAGCGAGCAAAAGTGACTCAGAGGATGCATCTACGGGCTGGGCTTTGTGAGATACACGTGGCTCAAACTTTGACCTGCTCAGCTTCCTGTAATTCTAAAATCAGTGCTAGCCCTATTTGGAAAATGAAACTCCATTTTTAAAAAAAAAGGTGTGTAAAGGTGGGTGGAACTTGAAGCGGGACAGTCCTGCTGGGGAGCTGACATGTCACATTCTTCTCCCCGTCTCTGCAGCAACTTTCTACGAAAGCATGTTTTACTGGGGTGTTGGTAGTTTGCTTTGGCTGCAGACCAGGGAAATAGGTCTAGGCTACATCGCGTTGTCCTTTTTATTGACGTTTCTGCTCTTCCCTCAGGACACGTATTATCTAAGTGCAGAAGAGTGCATCACAGCTGGAAACTTTCAGAACCAGCAGCCCAACATCTGTCGCCTTTCTCCAGATGGTCATTTTGGATCCAAGTTTGTCACAGTTGTGGCTACAGGTATAAACTGGCCTCGGCTTGCCCCGGCTCTCTGGGTTACACATGAATTATCTCTCATTAATAGAAGAAGAATATGCAGCTCTGCCAGAAGTCAGACGTCCTGGTCCCCATCTGTCCTATTTAACAAGGGGTTTGCCTTGCTCTGTCAAGTAAAATACTCTTTCATTCTTTGTGCTATCTCCTCTACGATTATTTACCCTGTCCCCTGCAGGAAACTTAATTGAGGCTCAGACCTGAAGCACCCACCTCTGTGATCCGTAAAGCATTTTTTTGCCTGCGGCCAGGGGAATAACTGTTGCTCCCTTTTCTGTTTCGAATCTTTAAGCTCCAAATTCTGTTGCCTGAAAGCGGCAGTGCAGAACCACGGCAATCCGGATCCTGAAAGTTACTCTGGCTGGTTCAGCAGAAAGGAGGGACCTTTATCTCCCTTGTGTCGCTGTCAGGGAAACCCTTACGCAGGATGCTGTGCTCTTCCGTGCATGGAAACATTTTTTTGTTTGCCTGAATAAAACAGAGAAGCCTGCAAAATGCTTTGCTTTGTCACCTCTGATTACAGCCGTTTTCACAGCGAGCCTCGGGAGGCACTGTGGAATAGTCTGCGCTGCCCGGGCTGCGAGGGGAGATGTTGGCATGTGCTGGGAGAGTTGTAGTGTTAGAAGTTCAATCTGCTCTTCTCCGCGGGATGACACATGGATTCAGTTAAAATTTCCCTGGAGCAGATACGCTGCGTTCTGGGGCTGTTTAGCACAATGAAGAAAACGCGTGACTTCCAAATAGCATCCAATGTCAAAACTGAAAGTGTGATATTATATTGCCTCCTCGGAGCCCAGGTTTTGTAAGTGTTCCCGGAGCCTTTTTCAGTGAAAACGCTCCCTTTCAGTTAAGAGGCCCGTGCAGTCAGACAGCTGCCCGTACATTCCAGACTGCTAAACGCATCCATCTTTCATTAAAGATAGATGTGTATCTCGCTCGCTCTTTTTAAAAATTTATTTCTATTTTTTTCAAACAAGGTGTTTTACTGTGAAAATGATGACTAGCTTTGTTTAGGCCTTCCCTGTGTCTTGGTCAATGTTTAATTTCTAGGAGTGTTTGTTCTGGAGCAGTGAGTGATTGAGGTTAGAGA
This sequence comes from Strix aluco, assembly GCF_031877795.1. Lineage (NCBI taxonomy): Eukaryota > Metazoa > Chordata > Aves > Strigiformes > Strigidae > Strix > Strix aluco. Next base: position 13,682,030 of record NC_133951.1, read on the forward strand.
TCAAAGGGTAGAAAACGAATATTTCCTCTTTTCTGTTCCAGGTAGTTTCATTCTCTTCTGTTAAATCAGCCCATCAGGTTTCTATTTAAACACTTGATTCCTTCCTTTTGTGCCGTATAAATATATTTGGATAGTTTGCATCAACTTTGCCTTTAAATCCTCTACATGGATTAATTCCTATCCCCTCCTGAATTCCTAGGTTTGGAAATAGTAACGTTTTCCTACCATCTGTCTGTATCTTCTCTTTCCAGTTGTATTCTAATGACATATGACCTGACGTTGCTTACTTTATCCAAATTAAAGCGCCAAGCATGTGATCTATCAGCGAGCCAGGGTCTTAATTTCCACTTTCCATGTCAGATTTCCACCAGGCCATCCATTACAGGCTGACAAAACACTTTTTCTTCTTACGCCTGACGTTACTAAGGGACCAACCCCGAATGGTTCCTTGGACACGAAACAGGCCCCCAGGAGCTGCGTGCCTGGTTTTTGTTTGGAAAGAGAGAAGATACCTGCAGGGTGGTGGGAGGGGGACGCTCTCGGGAGCCTTTCAAAAGGACAGCTTCGCCTCCTTTGAGCTCCTGGCAAAGCGCTCTGGCTGTCACTCCAGGGTCTGTCCTGTGAGGCTAGCTGTGAAAACGTGAGGTACTAAATAAATGTAGAATTTAGAGGGGGTTCTTGCCTAGAAGTACTTCCCGTGCAGCAGCACCAGCGGTCTCACCTCGCCATTCTTCGTTCTTAGCCAGACCGTCGTGTCTAACGCTGCTCTTTGAGTCGTGCCTCTCGGAGTTCCGCCGGGCGAATCGCTCTCGGGTGGGATTTATAACCAGCCTCTTCTCTTCCAGGTGGTCCCGACAACCAGGTCCACTTTGAGGGCTACCAGGTCTCGAATCAGTGCATGGCGCTGGTTCGAGACGAGTGTTTGCTGCCCTGCCGAGATGCGCCGGAGCTGGGCTATGCCAAGGAGTCCAGCAGCGAGCAGTATGTGCCTGACGTGTTTTATAAGGTAAGGGCTGCGTGCCGGGCTGGGGGAGCTGCCACAGAGTCTCTGCCGCGTGTCTGGAAATCAGTATGGCCAGCTCAGGAAAGGATGTCTTTGAGGTCTGAACTATTTTCAGTAGTAACCATTCACCACATGTCTGCAAAGTAATTGCATAAGCTCCATTTCCCCTTCATAAATGTGCTGTTACGGTTTCCGGTGCAGCGGTAGCCACTGGCTATCCAACTTCTAAATGAGGCCCGCAGCGATCCACCGAGAGCCCGCAGCAAGTGCTTTGACCTCGCCTCCTCTTCCCTGTTGGCAGTATTTGCTGTGCTTCTCTGTGGATTTTTTTTTTTTTTAGACTGGCTCTTAGGAAGGATTTCTTTGCAGAAGGGGTTGTTGGGCGTTGGAATGGGCTGCCCAGGGCAGGGGGGGAGTCCCCATCCCTGGAGGGGTTGAAGAGTCGGGTTGACCCAGCGCTGAGGGATCTGGTGGAGTTGGGAACGGTCAGTGTGAGGTTCATGGTTGGACTGGAGGAGCTTCAGGGGCTTTTCCAACCCAGATGATTCTGGGATTCTGTGATAATCCCCAGCTGAGTTCAGCTTCCTCCACTGCACGGGCATGTGGTGTGTGTTAGCACGAGCGGCGCGGTGAAAGCCGTGGGTTCCTTCTGCAGTGCCAGGGATTCGCTTGTGGGTGACACGCTTACAAGCACCAACTGGGCAGCAGATGCAGCAAAAGATAGTGTAGTTCCTGCCGCAGGAGGAGGGACGGCCTTCTGCGCAACAAAAGGAAGGCGCGAAGGCTTTAGAGCAAGGGCAGACCGGAGCGTGCCCCTGGCTTTCCTCTAGTACTGGGGTTACTGCCAGTGCCCAGCTCCTGTTCTCGGGTCAGACAATAAACTCCAAAAACTGCTCCTGAGGAGCAGCGGGGGATCCGTGCGTCCAGAGCGGATCCAAAATTCCCTTGGGTGAAGCATCGTGCGAGAGCGCTGCGGGTGAGCTGCCTGCTGCGGTGGTTGGTGCAGCTTGTTAGTGACGAACGGACTGTCGTGGCTCCCTGGGCAGTTGTTTCTGGAGATCTTCAGCCCCGCTGTGTCTGCAGGGTCAAGTTAGAAACTTGGGGACAGGGTCTCTGCGGAGGCTGATAGCACTGCTTCTCAAATGTGTGTGTGCTGGTGCGCTCTGTGAGCAAGGACAGAGGAGTTAATTAACGGCGCTGCTTGCCAACTAATTAGCCATCCATCACCCAAGTTAGTTCTTGTGTCTGATACAGCCCACTCAGCCTGTAGCCTTCCTGCCGCCTGTACTAAAGCTGTCTGTTCAGGAGCATAGGATAAGCAAAGCTACTTTCTTTTGGGACAGCTGAAATGAGTGTATTGGGCACCAGCGACGGAGACGGAGCTGCTCAAAATGCTCTTGTGTGCCCTGAACCTGAGACAGGGAAATGGGTGAATTAGTCTGTGAGACTCCATCTTCTCCCTCCACCCCTTAACGCTGAACTCGGCTTTTCTTGATACCACCTGAAAAGGAGGAACACCTCCGGCCTAAATGCCGTGCTGAGAGGAAAGGTAGATGGAATCGGTGCGTTTTTCCGCAGCACGCAGACAGTTTGCTCTTAGGAGCTGATAAGCCAGGTCCGATGTAGATACAGCGCAGCTCGATTATGCAAGGGTTGGCCCCGAACGCGACGATGAGCTCATCTCCTGGCGTGCCGCTGTCCCGCTCCCGAGGAGCCCGCGCTGTGGCACAGGCAGGGTGCAGCCTCGCAGGGGGGCCCGCAGGTCTGCGTCCCACATGTGGGCCACCCCGGGCGTTCGGAGCAGCAGGAAGCCAGCGGGTGTTCCCATAAGGTCTTCACTCCCGTTCGTAATCTGAAGCAGGGAGATAAACAAAATGCTAACTGATGGCTCCAGCCTCCTGTGGAAATTTCCATGAGCCACTGATTCACTGGGTCAGGCTGCAGCTGATTTCATATGTTTTATAACTTCTATCCATAATTGCCTTTTTCATGATGTGCTCAAGGAAGGCTCGAGGACTGCTCTGGTGGGTGTAATTGTCCTTCAGCCTTAAACGTGTTTGGCTGTAGGATCTCTTAATTTTTTTGGAATGTTCTTAAATCAACGGAAAGCTTAGTCACTCCTGGCTTTGAAAACCTTTGGGGTCTCATTAAATGTGCGAGGCTTGAGGTCAGAGACACTACCTCATAGTTACTGGGTTGGTGACAACAACGGTGTCAAAGCGTTGGTTAAATACAGTGTGAGGAGCAGGAGTCCCGTGCTTGGCCTCAGCAGAGGACAACTGCTCCGTGGTGCAGCACCCCGCTCCCCCTTTCTCTGCTGGAAGGGCAGGCGCTGAGCAGCTTTGTCCCCACTCCTCGATGTGGGGGTTCCCCTCTGTGCTGCCCCTGCCCCCCGCCGCTAGGTTTGGGCAGAAAGATGCACTTTTGAGTAGTTGCTGCATTTTGTCTCAGACTGAGGAGCTCTCACTGGTAGAGAAAAAAGTCCATATATATATATATATATTTCTGTGTAACGTGCAAGTATTCATTTGAAAAGCCCTTTAGGATGAAAGGAGCGATACAAATTTATTCTAATTGGATGAGAACCAGAAGCCAATGTTTGTGTAGTGCAGATGTATTTATAGAACAACTACGCGTCCGGATGCAAAGCAAAATCTATTGAACTCTCGGATCTGCCCACGAGAGGGTAACGCAGCCGATTCACCTTTGGCCGTGCAAAGAGGAAAAGGTGCTGCTGTTTGTGTCTCTAGTGGGTCAGCGAGCTGGTTTTTCAGCGTTTGCACCACGGTTTGTGTTTGGGGGGTGGGAGAAAGGGGCTACCACGTCCCCTGAGGCTGCAGCTGATCCTGCCCGAACGTGAGTCACCTCGGCGGCGTGTTAGCCTAGATGGGCTTTTCTTCCATGGAAATAGGAAAACTGATGGCACCAGCGTTATCCTGCCTCAAGAGGCCAGGCGTTTTTCCTGAGCCTCCAGCCTTGTGATTTCTGTATTTCTTTACCATTCTCTTTATGTTGGCCACTAGCCCTGCTGCTCAGAGGAGCCACCCCAGTGGAATTGGCAGCGTGCGCTTTTCTACACGCGGCCGTTGCTTTCCTGGCTCGTGAAGGCTGGAGTTCCGCTCTAGTCGAGGGCTTTGGGGAGCGTGAGCGCGAGTTCCTTTGCTGGGAGATGCTTCCCCAGGTAAGACTAGCCAGAAGGAAGCAAACATCTCCCTTGGCCTCCTGGGTTGTCCGCGAAGCGTCACAGCGCGGCGCCGTTTCCAATTCGAACGTTGCACAACCGGCACGTGCTTCGTGGCGAGTTCAACGCAACGAAACTCATGAAGGAGTCGCTCTCGTCAAGCCACAGGCATGCGAGCCGCTCTCTTTGTGAGTGAGGACGACGATGTTGCAATGGCCACTTCACCCTGTTTCCCAGCTGGATGGGGCAGAGCCCATCTGAACAGTACGTACGGGCATTTTCCATTCCCTGTCTTCTGCCCTCGCGCCGTCTCCTTTGTCCGCTTGGCTCTAAAAAATAACCGTATTGATTTTGACTCCACCGTTGACTTCATGGGCGTCTCAACTGCCCCCTGAATGTGGGGAAAAGATTGCTGTGTTTTACAGACCCTTTGAAACATTTGAATAATTGGATTTCGGGGCTGGCTGGCTTCGTCTCTTATCGCAGGTATTTGTGTCAGCGCAAACATGAAGATGTCATCCTCGCAGCGAATTGCATTTTACAGCTGCCTTAATATTCCCCCAGAGTTTCTTTGGTAAGACACAAAGCCCTTCCCAATGGCTCTAGTGTTGTGAAAGAGCCCTTTGCCCCCGCAGAGCCCCGCGTGTGCTTTGTGCACGTACAGCGGCCGAGGCGGTGTCTGAGCCTTGGCTTCTCATCTGTTACGGGTGGTCCCGTCTGGCCCCGGCAGAGCCCTGAGCCGGGGCGACTGCTCTGATGGGAGCTGACCGGGACCTCCGAGCCGGGCCGTCCCCAGCGGGACACGTGTTCCTTCCACCCGTTGGCTTTGAAATCCTCTTCCCGGGGAAAACACAACAGCCGGGCTGCGTGGAGACTTCTGCGGGGAGTTTTCACTAACGGGGAAGGACTTCCCCTGGTTGGCCTCCTACCGAGGCTTCGTGTTGGACTGGAAAAGCCGCCTTAGCCTTAAATGTCCCAGCTGCTCTGGGGAGGAGGATGCTCGATTAGCTCACGAGGAGTCTCCTGAGAAGGGTTTCAACTCTCGCTGACCTATCGCTCGCTCTTAGAAAAGTCGCTTCGTTTCTGTGCGTCAGCCGCTCTATCTGTGCGAGGGGGCAGGACTGCCTGGTAAAGCTCTGCGAGATCAGCAGAGGGAAGAGCAAAGCTGGGCTTTATTAACACACAGCAAGGACAGAGAGCTGCCCGGCTCCGCGGTACCTCCGCCAGAGAGAGCCCCTGCGGAAAACCAACGCCCGGGGATGCCAACGCTGACCAGCCCTGGGACGCAGGACCCGTCTGGCTGGCGCCCGCCCGGGCTCCTCGCTCAGCGTCTCCCCTCACCCTGGATCGAAAATCCCGAGGCCGCCCCGAAGCCTCTCCCCCGCGGGCGCACCCCTCCTTTGCCCCGTTTGACCCCGTCCGTTTGCAGCTTCTGCCTCCGACCGGCGCTTTGCGGGGCTCTCATCGCCGCGCCTGATGCAATCTCCACTTTGCTCCTGTCTTCGGGATGATTCATTGTCCAGATCCTCCAGGCCTTGCTGCTTGATTTTTGTCCAGGAGCCAAATACTTGCGCCTTCGTTAACCCCTTCCTGGCCTCCCTTTGGAGTAGTTGCCGCTGGGCGTTCACAGCTTTGGGGGCCTGGGGCTCCCGAGCTGCTGCAATAACGTGTCGAGAAGCGCTGCTGGGGCCCCCGCGACTGCTGAGTTCAGGATGAAGATGTCTTTCACCCAGCCTGACGTTTGTTAAGGCCTTTAAAGCGTAATTGCCTAATAAAATGGTGCGTGGGGGTTGGAGAAGAGCGCCAGCATCGGGGGGGGCTTTTCTGTCTGGGGTCGGGACGTGTCCTCGACGCAGGGGGAGCGAGGTTCCAGCGTGGTAGTAACAGTCTAGTGCCTGTCTCGAAGGCCTCGGCAGCGTGACATTAAAAAGAAGGCATTTAACATGGAAATCCCCAGAGGCGGAGATTAAAGCGAACAGGTGCTGGAAAAATGTTTCTGCATATTAGAACTTAATTAGATTTGAAAATGAATTCCAGATGGGCTAATTATGTGTGAGTTGTTGCAGGTTCTTTCTTGCAGGGGCAGGATTGTGTTTGGGAAGCTGATTCGGTCTGATTGGATTTGATTCCTGACTCTTGCGGTATCGCCGAGATCTAGAAGCAGGTTAGCTTTCGGGTGCTGTGATCTCCCTGCAAGGGCTCCGCGTCTCCTCCTGCTCCTGTCAGAGCCAGAGAGATCTGAGGCCACGAGCCACCAGGCTTGTTGCTGAAATAACCACAGGGCCAACAACCTGTCATGTTCAAGGAGAAAAGATCCTTATCAAAATTGCTTTTAAAAGGAGCTTCAAAGACTGGAAGGTAGATTTTTTTTTTTTTTTTAGGGTTGTTTTTTTTTTTACAAAGGGAACCGTTCCTAGGGACAGAGGATGCTTGGGGAGGGGGCTCTTGCCTGGAGGGGAGCAGCGTGCCAGAGCCTGCTCGGCCACGTCCGTCTGGGTGTACTGGGAGAGCAGAGCGTGAGAGCGGGGTGCTGGCTGCCGCGCCGCATATTTGCGCTGTGTAAATACGAGCGGAACCAAGAAATGCTGATAGCGGGGGAGTGGCGTACGCCGGGGGAAAACACGGCTCGGGAGAGGAGGGTGTCAGCCCTGGGCGGCTCGTCCTGGTGCACGGAGCTGGCTCGGCTTGAGGAACGCTGCTCAGAACCCCGCGGGGGACCCGCTGGAGGCGGGGGGGGGTCAAGGCCTCTTGCCAAGGTCCCCCAAAGCCACATCGAAGTGTCGGGGTGACGGCTCTGCCGGCCTGCGGCAGCTCTGGGTCTGCCTCCAGCCTCTGGGACTTCTGCGAGCTCAGTAAATGTAAACTTTAATGTAAGGTCCCTGATTGGAAATTATGGGCATATGATTTATATGGGGCTCAATGAATGATTTATAACATGTTAAGTGATGATTTAGGTAGAAAATACAACCCCCTCTTACAGAATCTTTAATGAAAAGTGTCAGTTCTCATGAATTTATTTCTGAAGCTGTGTTTGAACTCGGCATGTTTGACATAAATCACATCTAATTGTCATTTTATGATTAATGAACATATGCTGGCCGTTTTTCTCCATAATTAAACTTTATGTTCAATTCGTCTGGCAAAGCAAAACAAGTTTATGCATTGTGATATGCTGCTCTTCAGGTCCGTGTATGAGAAAGCGCCTGGATTTCCAATTCCCGGGCGAGAATTGGGTGAGACTCGTGGCTGGTTTTGCAGAAAGTCGGGTTTGCCTTGGCTGAGAAAGCAGCTGTGGCGCTGTCCCTCCCTCCTGAGACCGTACTGCTTCTTAAACGGCACTTACGCTCCTTAAATAGCACCAGGCACCTCTGCCGTGGCGATGACGGAGGTAAAGGTGGTTTGTGACCACACACTCCCTCGGCTCACGAGGAAACAGAGGTCCTGGCTCGTGGAGTGAGAAAAATCTCTAGCCCCGAGGAGCTGCGGGGAGTTGGGCAGCACCCAGCCACGTACCGGCAGGTTCGTCTCTACACCCTCAGTGATCTGCCAGAGCGAAGGATCCCCAGGCTCCTGCGCAGGCGTCTCCGGGGCAGGATCTCTCAGGCTTCACCCCCACTTCCATGCTGAGGAATAATAAGACTCTTCTTCTTTCAGGATATAGACAAGTTTGGCAACGAGATCACACAGCTGGCCCGCCCGCTCCCGGTCGAGTACCTAATCATAGATGTAAGTATTCGCTGCACTTGTTTGCTTTCAGCAGGAGACAGTCAGGGCGGAGTGAAGTTCTTTAACCCACCTCTAAAATTCCCACGGAAGGCGATTCACAAGACAGATTTTCCTTCTTTCTCCTTTCCCCTCGGCGTTTCTAGCACCGAGGTGCCGGGGGCGGTGCGCTCTGGGGCGGTTGCGGTGCTGCTGGGGATCGGGGTGGTGCCGGGAGCGCGCTTCCCCCCGGCGAGGGCACTGCCTGGTGTCATCCCTGCTCCGAAGTGGCCCGTAGCCACGCAGCCGGGGAAGCAGCCAGCCCCACAGATCCGTGTGCCGGGCACTACCTCACAGGGAGCTAATTAGAAAGCTCCAGTTGTCTGTCTCTTAGCAGCAATTAAGAATCCATCTCCTTTTAGTGACTCAGCAGACATTGGTTGGACAGAAACGCCTTTTCTTGGGGGAGGGAGTTCACAGCTTGGCTGGAGCAGGGCTGCTGCCTGCCCGTGAGCAAACGCTGCCAGGCGCTGGGGCACAGCTCTGCCCTTCGGCTTGAACGGAAACTGTTACGGCGTGGAAGGCAGGAAAGGAAATAATTTGGATGACAGATGATATTGCTGGAGTGAAGAGGTGGTGCCAGGAACGATTAAATCCACCCAGAGCAACTGCTCTGGTCCAGCTGCCCCTGGCACAGGCAGCGTCCCGCGGGCGCGGGGAAGTTGGCAGCCCCGAGGCTTCCCCTGGCTCGTCCTTCCTCCCCGCTGATGATCTGCTGGGTGTATCACTTCTCAGAGCAGCCCTCGCGCTGGCGCTGGGACGTGCGACTCGCCCAGAGAAACGTCGTGTTGGGAACAACGGGCCCATTGTGTGGAGCCCTCGGACGCCCCGTGCCAGTCGGCAGCGCTGGAGCGTATTTATTACTCGAGTAGTAAAGGCATCTGCTTCTGGGCTACCTGGGGTGTAATTAAGATGAAAGCAGATTGAGGGAACAGGCATTTAGGAGCAGTCTGGAAAGCTGCATTTCTGAAGCATCTTGTTTTGTCTCTTTCTTTAAAAAAAAAAAAAAAAAACACAACAAAACAAACAACACAGGCATTATTCCAGTTAAAACCGTCCTGGCAGGTATTTCTGCATCTCTGCTTACAAAGGGCCTCGCCGCCGGGGCCCAGCAGTCGGTAAATGACACCAAAACTTTAAAGTCCCCAGAATCAGGACTGGTTTAACCGTTAGGAGCTGGCCCAAACGCTTGTTCTGAGCTCAGTAACATGGGCACAATGTTGCGTTACCCCGTTCCCCGTCCCCTTGGAGCAGGGAGGAGGCAGGGCTGCACCTCAGAGCACGGGCTGACCGTTCAGGGAAGCGCAAAGGTGGGTTTTTTTGGCACCCGTTCTAGCCCTGAATGGAGCAGCACGGTCCCCTGGCTACCCCACGGCCAGACGCGGGGACCGGGCTCTTCCCTGTCACCCCTCGGCGTTAAGGTGACACCCCTGGCACGGGGCAGGTCCCGGTGACCTTTGCAGAGAGGGATGGTCTCCATGGCATCATGCTGTGCTCATCAGGGCCCGGCTCGGGACATCTCCCTCCCGTTTCGTTAGGAAGCGACTGGCAGGAGCTAAGGGGTGTGCTGGTTGGAGTATCGCTCGTTAAAAGCCATCAGCAGGTCCCGGCAGTCTGAGCTCTGTCGCGGAGCTGTGGCTGCTCTCAGCAGCTTTGCTTCCCGCATCCCACTTCCCTCTCCTGCTGGCAGCTCTCTGATCGTCCTTTCTTGGATTTTTAGATTACTACAACTTTCCCTAAGGATCCAGTCTACACTTTTTCTATTTCTCAAAATCCATTCCCCATCGAGAACCGCGATGTGCTGGGAGAAACTCAGGTAAGGAGTGATTCCTCACAGAGCTGCGGTTTAATACAGACGACCCGTCTCTCTTGCACTGACCCGTATCTGCCAAGGGACGGCTGCAGTTGTGCCCTTAAATCACCCCTTGGCCGTTCAGCCCGGCGCTTGCCAAACCCTCTCCTGCGCGGAGCAGCGTCTGCATGCTGATGAGGCAGCTGGACGCCGACAGGCAGCGGGGCTGGCGCCTCTCAGACACCACCCGAGAGGTTGGGGGGGCGCCTCCAGCCCCACGCTGACAGCGCAGCACCCGCGGACGGGAGCGGGACAAGGGTCTGTCGCTCCAGTTCTGAGAGCGTTGACTTCTCTTCCTGGACAGATTTTTTAAAACGCAGAGACCGTTTCCTGCAAGAGGCCCGTAGCGTTGAGCAGAGGCAGCTGCTGGACAGCTCGAGGCACTGGCCGGGTGTTGCCAGCACGTAGAAGCCTCGAGTTGCTTTAAAGCAGCAACAGCTCGTTTCTCTAAGGAGGCCAAAGATGTCAGAGGCTCCTCCCGAGCAGTCGCTGCCCGTTGCGGCTCTGCCAGCAGAGTGGGACAGGTCGGCTGTTCAGCAGCAGCTTTGGCCCTCGTTTTTGAGGAGGCCCTGGGTTCAAGAGCAGAGGATGGGGAAGAAGGGGCTGCTTTGGCCTCATCTGCCTCTTTTCCTCGGGGACTGGGCTTTGAGCTGAGCTGCCTGGTCTCTGCTCAGCGCCTCTCGGGTCTGGGGTTGTTCAGGTGCTCGGGTGGGGGAGCTAGTGGGGACCCAAAGAGACTTTTCTCTGGAAGTTGTTAGCTGCAACTCGGCCAGCCAGGCTGGGATCTGACTTCGGGAGGGTCTCCGCAGGTTGCAGCCGATGCCCAAAAGAGACAGGAACGTTACAGTGGCTGTTAGTGGATTGGAATAGGAAAATAAAGTCATCACGTGGGGGAGAAGTGACTTCTCTTTGTTACTTTCCCCTCTCTCTAGGACTTCCACAGCTTGGCCACGTACCTGTCCCAAAATACTTCCTCCATTTTCCTAGACATCATTTCCGATTTCCATCTGCTCCTCTTCCTGGTCACGAACGAGGTGATGCCTCTGCGGGTACGTAACGGGGAGGAAAGCGTCGCGTCCGCGTCGCCGTCCCCAGGGCCCTGAGCTCCTCCCGCTGTGTGGAGGGGACAACCCAGCCTGCCACCCCGGAGCACGTCCCCAGCTGGGTCAACGCCACTTCTTCCAGGCTGAGCTGTTGGTAGAAGGTTTAAAAAGTGAAACCAAAGCCCCCAATTAGACCCAGAGCTCTCAACACGCCGCTCAGAGCAGCGAGGGGGTGGTGGTTGTTAGCACGGTCGCAGACCGGACAGAGCCAATTTGGCTGCGGCTCAGAGAGCTGGAAACGTTTTTAAAAATATCTCAGCATCAGAAATTCCTGTTGTAACGATAACGAGATCAGAGCTCCCAAATCTCGGCGAGGCCAACGACTTCCTGGCCGTGCAGTTCTGCCTCTCTTGGCTGGGCAGCGGGGGCTTGGCAGCCACCCAGGCCCCCAGTTCCCATCTGCACCGCCGCGACACGCCAGCGCAAAGGGCCATGTGTTTGCCAGAGGCTTCGAGGGCGCCCACGACGGCGCATGTGCGGGGCAGCCGGGCTGACCCTGGGCAGCTGGAGATCAGGCCGGGGCTGCCTGCGGGGCCACTGAGCTCCGGCACGGTGGGTTTGTACCCCCCGAGAGTCAGGCTGAGCCCCCAGTGCTGGTCAGCTGCAGCTGGGTTAAGAGATAACCCCCCGGTTAGGGGATAACCCCCTCCGTGCAGAGGTTTGGGGTTTAGGGGTGTGTCTGAATGCTGGGGGGAGCAGAAGGGGTGAACTGCATCTGGATTCCTGTCCGTGAACCTCACCGGGGGAACCCAGAGGGGCTTTAGGAAAGGGGCAGCAGCTCAGACTCACAGTTTTGTCTCGCTGTGGCTGGTGGAGGAGGGCAGGAGGCGCTTCCCTGGGCACACAGCTCCGGCCCGGGTGCCAGAGGAGCGTCCAGCACTGATTCTCCCTCTCATGGCTTCCAGGACAGCATCAGCTTGTTGCTGGAAGCTGTGAGGACCAAGAATGAGGAGCTTGCACAGACCTGGAAAAAATCAGAGCAATGGGCCACCATCGAGCAGCTCTGCAGTAAGAGAGAGGGGAGGTCTCTCTGGGAGGGGGTCCCTTGGGGAGGGGTCCCTTGTCCCTCGGGCTGGCGCTGCACAGGGCCGCTCTCAAGCCACCGTGGAGGTTCAGGTGGGAGGAAAACTGTTCCCGAGTGGGGCTGTGCTTTGTGGCTGCAGCTGTGGGGTGCTGAGATCTGTGGGTGCTGAGCCTCCCCGGGGTGCTGGCCTTGGGGGTGAGGGCAGCATCTTGGGCAGGGAGACTCCTGCCTGTGTTGGGACAAGAAACTTGCTCTGGGTTTAGGCAGGGGCCCTGCCTGTTCCCAGCGCTTCCCCCCACCTCTCCCCACCCCGGCTCTGACTGGGCTCTTTTCTCTCGCAGGCACAGTCGGGGTCCAGATCTCAGGACTACAGGAGTACGGGGCCATGGGCGGCTCGACGCACGCCGTCTCGGCGGCCATGTGGGACTGCAAGCACTGCACCTTCATGAACCACCCGGGCACGGACCACTGCGAGATGTGCAACCTGCCCCGGACCTAACCCCGCCGGCGCGTCGCCAGACTCCAATACAGAGCAAACGCTCAAGCAGCAGGAGTGGTGCTTGTCCCTTCCCCGTCCTCCCATCTGCTTCCCCCCCCACCCCTCAAAGCCCCCCCCGGGGTGCAGAGCTGGGCAGGGGGTGGCTCCAGCCCTCCCCAGTTACTCCTCGCTCCCTTTCAGGGGCAGCCCTGTAGTCGCAGCAGGAGCCAGGTGCCCCGGCTTTAGCGTAACGCTGGCCCCCAGCCCAGGAAACCAACGCTGGGCTGTCCCCCCCGCCCCCCTCCCAGCCTGCTGGGGGCTCGGGGGGGGCGGGGCCTGTGGCCACCCAGGGTTCCCTCCTTGCCCGCTTGCCAGCCCAAAGCAGCCTCGCAGCGTAGGGGAGGCTTTGGCATCCCCCCCCCCGGCAGCTTTGCTCCCCTTTCCCTGCCCGCCCGGGTCGCTGGGTTCCCGGGTACCGACAGCTTCCACGGTGAACGGGCCCGTTACCGGCGCTGGGCCAACCAGCAGCTCTGCCAGGCTGGGCCCCGTGTGCTGGCACCGCTCCCGCAGCAGGACGGGCAACGCCCCCCCTCCCCAGCTCCTTGGCACCGGGCGAGGGGTGGGCATGTGCCAGCTCTTGGCTTGGCACCGAGCCACGCTCGCTCCCTCTCGCGCGCCGGGGCTGGCGTGTGCGCGGCTGCTGGCTGGGCACAACCCGGGGGGTGCTGCGGGAGGGGTTGTCCCCCCTCCGTGCCCCCAACGCTGAGGGCCGTGTCACCCTGCAGAGAGCGATTTGGCTCCTTGGGCAGCAGCTCGGCCCCTTTTCGGAGCGAGGCCACGTGGGGGGAACCGTGGAACTCCGCTGCAGTGTGCCGGGGCTCGGCGAGGAGCCGGCCCCCGCAGCTGGCACCTTCCCCCCCACCCCCTGCCCGCGTCCTCCCCGGTGCAGGGCCGGAGGGGAGGGGTCGGGCCGCGCTCTTGCTGCTCGCTCTCCCCTTTAAACCCCGGCTGGGGGCTGCCCCGTGCCAGGCGCTTCTGGGGCTGGCGAGGGGGCAGGCGGGTGCTGCCGGTGCCCCGGGGGCTCAGCTCTCCACTCACAGGGCCCCTGCCCCAGCCTGGAGCCCCCCTGCCCCTGTGCTGCAGGTTCAGGCCTCCATTAAATCCCCGGGGCACCAGTTCCAGCCCGGCTCTGTGCCCTCCTCATAGGAGGGAGGTGGGAGGCCCCGTCCTGTGCCAGGACAGCGTTGTCTCTGCCATTTCCAGCAGGACAGGGACCCCGGCACCCCCCTGCTCGGGCTCCGGAGTTAGCGGAGCAGCCATCCGGCCCCGGCGCAGGGCTCGCGGGCTGCGGTTTGCTTTTCCCCTCGGTTTGTTGGTGTTTGGGGTTGCAGCGGTGTGCGGTGCCTGGACTGGACTGACCCGGGTGCAGGGTCTGTGAGTAACGTTGAATAAAAGCACCCTGAAACGAGGAGCCAGCGCCCACGTCTCCCGCGCTCTGTACGCGTCCCGGGGGAGGGGGCTGGGACATTCCGTTCTCCCGGCGGGACTGGGGCGGGGTGGGGGGGGACAGGACACACGCTGCACCCCAGCACAGGGCACTCGACGCCCTGGCCCCTGCCCGCGGCTCTGCGGCGGCCGCGCGGTCTGTTTGCAATCAGCGCCAGAGCCGCGTGCGGCCGGGCCCCGCGCCAGCCCAGCGCCTTCAAAAGGGACGGCAGGAACCGCCGCCGAGCCAGAGCCAGGGGAGCCGAGCCCGGCGAGCGGCTGCCTCGTCCCGGCGCGGGTACGAGGGGGGGAGAAAAGGCTCCGACAGCACCGAGTCCCACGTGCCCAGCCCGGCCCTCGGGGACACGACACCCTGCGGCCACCACCCAGGCTGGGGGTCCCCGTCCCCGCGGCTCCCCCGCGGCCTTTCTCACCGCCTTCTCCCCTTGGCAGCGCCATGTCGCGTCTTCTCCCGCTCCTGCTCCTCGCGGCTCTGGGCTCTGCCGCCAAGTCGAAGCGGCGGCCGGCGGCGTGGGACGAGGGAGCAGACGGTAACTCCCCCCTCCGCCGCCGCGCGGGACTGTACGGGCAGGGTCACAGCATCCCTGCCTGATGGCGGGCAGCTGCCCGCACGCGTGTGGGGCTGGTGCGGGGTGCCAGGGTGGGGGTCCTGCCCCGGCCAGCCTGTCCCCTCCGGTCCCCGCAGCCCAGACGGCCCCGGGGAAGGGCTGCGCCAACCTTACGCTGGTCTTGGACAACTGGAAGTTCGCCATCACCTCCCAGATGAGGAACCTGCTGCTCTTCGACCACCAGACCGTGCTGCCCGACTACGGGAGGTGAGGCGGCCGCGGGGATGGAGAGGCCGGGCCCGTTGTTGGGGGGCGGGGGGGTGCCCGCGCCCTCACCCCTCTCCCCCACGCAGGATCCGGTCGCTGTCGGGGGCTCTGGACGATCTGTACCGGGATTTCAGCGCCCTGAAGGAGCAGCTGGGGCGGCTGTCGGCACGCTTCGCCGAGGTGGAGGCCTTCGTGGACCAGCTGAGCCGGGCCCGCGGCCCCGGAGCCCCCCCGCGCCGCCGGGGGCTCCCCCAGCCCGCCCGCAGGCCCCCCGACCCCCCCCAGTAGCCACCCCAGCAGCAGCTTGAGAAGCCTCAGCCAAGCTGGGGAATGGGGGGTCCATCCCAGCGGCCGGGTCGTGCCCCCCCCTCACGGGACACGGGGTGGGGAGGAGGCGGCCATGGGGCAGGGTCAGGCCTCTGCCCCCGGGGGGCCCAACCCGGCCCCCCCCTCGCCTTTAATAAAGCCGCTGCCGCCAGTATCGCCTCGCTCCTCTCTGCGCCCCCGCCACGGCGGGTCCCAGCACACCCGGGAGGAGCTTTACCCCGCCCCCCCCCCAATCCATCCCGGTACCGACCCCGGGGGGTGCCGGCCTAGGCCCGCCCATCGCGGCTTTACGGCCTGTCGCAAACTCCCCGCCCATTGCGGCGGCCGCCGCGCAGCCGTAAAGCGGAGCCGCCCGCGCCCCCCGCCCGGTACCCGCAGCCCCACCGGGAGGCAACGGGGGGCTTGGGGGAGGGGGGGGGCGAGGGTGAGGTGTGGGACGGGGGTCAGCGAGGCTGTGAGAGTGGGGCGGACGGAGCTGGGGGGGCGGGATGGGGGGCTGAGGGGGGAGTTTGGGGGGGTCAGGCTGGGGGGGCTGGGCCTGTGGGGTGGGGCTGGGGGCTGAGGTGGGGAATGGGGGGTTGGGGGGCTGGGGTTGATGTTTGCGGGGGATGGGGGGGCGGCTGGGGGTCTAGGCTAGCAGTATGGGGGGGCATGGGGCTGGCCCTGCAGTCTGGGGGGCTGTGGGGCTCAGGCAGGGGTGAAGAGGGGGGGCTGTGTCACACCGCGCCTGGGGCTGTCAGTGCCCTGGAGGTGGAGGGAGAGGGGCCCGGGCTCAACCTGCACCCGGCGTGCTCGCAGATGGGTCCCGTCCCCTTCCCCCTCGGTGGTCTTTGATGCGGGGGTGCCCTCCTCCCCCCCCCCCCCAGCGCTGACCCCCGTCCCCGCACCCCCAGGCTGGCACCGCGCCCTCCCCGGCACCATGGCGCACGTGGGCCACAGGGTGGATTACCTGGCCGGCTTCTGCTGCCCGGTGGGGGGGCTGGTGGCGGGCAAGCCCCGGGTGCTGTGCCACGAGAACGAGATCTACCTCTCCAACGGCAGCGAGTTCGTCTACGTCTACGACCAGGAGGGAAAGGTGCTGAAGGTGAGCGGCCTGGCGGGGCGGGGGCCTTCACCCTGCATCTCCCGGGCTGGGAGGGTGCTCTGGGGCTGGTGGCCACTAGGGCTGGTGGCCCGGGACAGGGTGATGGTGTCAGGGACATCAGTCTCCCAGTCTGGGGCCAAACTCCTTCCTGGGGTCCCTCCATCGGGGTCCCCCCATCCACAAACAAACTTCACGAGCAGCTCCAGACCCCCTTAACCAGCTCCAAGGCCCCCTCTGGGAGCGGGGGGGGTGCTGCCGTCTGGCCCCTCTCCTCAACTTGCGAGACAAACATTTAATTAAACTAGAAAAGGTTTTTTCCCTCCCTGAGCAAAGTGACGTCCCTTTGATTTCTCACCTACAAAGGGTTTCGCTATTGTCTTTGCTGTGACTAACAGCAGTCGTCGTGTTGAGTTATACACGGCTTCTTTTTTTAATTTGTTCTTATTATCATTTCTAAGAAAGCCATCGCTGTAATATCAGGATTTGCCTCCTACACTGCGCTCCTTCTCAGGAAAGTAGAGCACGTACCGGCTTTCTGATCGCTGTTTGCCTTCCCCTCGGGGAGCGTGAGTGACGGGCTGCCTCCCTCCCCGCAGCCCTTCTCCCGACCCCCTGCTGCTCTTCGCCGAGGGCGCCTGCCCCCCGCCTAGGAAAGCCCAGCTGGGTCCTGCCCAGATTTATTCCTGGAGACTCCTTAGAATCTGCGTTTGCAGGAAATAACCCCTTTAATTCACAGTTGGGGTTGCCCAGCGAGTGGTTTATTTCTTTACCCCGCGCAGGCGAGCACGGCTCTGCCTGCCTTGGCAGCGTGGGCCCCGAGGCTCCCTCGCCCTGCAGCCCTGTCCCCGCCATCCCTCTGGGTGACATTTCTTTCTGCTTTTCCACGCAGGCCGTGTACCGCTGCCCCGACCAGGTGTGGCACGTGGAGCTGCTGCCCCAGCCCCGGCAGCTCTACATCCTCTGTGCCCTGAGCGGCATTTACTGCGTCTCCCTGGACCAGCAGAGCAGGTGAGCCGGTTGCCACCCCCGGGGTGCACAAGCCAGCCCCGTGCCGTTCGCCCTGGAGCCCTGGGGCTGCTTCTCACGGGCCGGGGTGACGTGTTGGGGTTTCCACCGCTGCCCTCTCCCTGCCCGTCCTCGCGCAGGCACGGGGAGCGTTCGGCGGGCGGAAGCTCTGGCTCTCTCCGGGTCGCTGCTCTCACAGCAGATGCTAAAAGCTGTGCTGCGGGGAGCTTCTTTCTGAGGGCCAGGGTGAGAGGCAGCCAAGGGAAGCGCTGGCTTCGCCCCACGGCTTGGCTGAGAGCTCTTCCCTCTTTGCTTGAAGGTTAATGGAGCAGACGGATGGCGACGGCCAAGAAAGCAATTGCCCTTCCGGCGTCTTCCCTGTGGACTCGGACGCCTGCATCTTCCCAGACTCCAGCCTGTGCATGTTCACTCTGCTCAACAACTTTGTCATCACCTTGTCCCAGGCTCACGGCAAATGGTGGATGAAACTGCACGAGCTTCCCCACCCCGAGCAGGAGAATCCCCCGTACCGGCAGGTCAGCGAGGTGGGCTTCTGCCCCGGCCCCCCGCCAGGGGATGAGGGGGACGCTCCCCCCTCCCGCTTCCTGCCCGTCCTGTGCTGCGCGTCCTCCCCAGGCACCGTGGGATCCGGGGAGGGGCTGTGGTGCTCGGGGGGCTTCGTGCTGGAAGAGCCCCTCTTCAGCCTGCTCTTCGGGATCGACGCTGCCATGCTGGAGTCTCCGATGATCCTCTGCGGCTTCCCGGATGGACAGCTCTGCTCCGTGCCGCTGAAGGCCCTCAGCTCTTCGCCGGCTGTCGACGGCTGCCACGACGTTTCAAACCAAGACCCCCCCGTGAAGATCCTCCATCATTTGGAAGAACCCATCGTCTTCATCGGGGCCTTGAGAACAGAGCGGAGGGCAGCGGACGATGCCGAGGATGACCAGCTCTTCGGAGACGCTGGCTGTGACTGCGTGGTGGCCGTGGGCCACTACGGGAAGATGGTGGCCGTCAAGGCAGATCAGAGGGAGGAGGCGACGGTGCCGGAGCTCAGGGAATACTACTTACGTGGGCCCATTCTCTGCGCCGCCTGCGGCAGCGGCAGCCGGATGTATTACAGCACGCACTCGGACATCTCCGCCGTCGACCTGGACTGGGTCGGCGATTCCTCCGACCCCGAGGACGCGGAGAGCTGCGCTGGCGTCCTGCCTCCCGTCCTGTCTCCGGCCAGTTTAAGTATCTGTAGCGTTGTGGCTCTTTCCTTGTCTTCTCGGGCGTCAGAAGGTACTGCCGGCAGCGGGGCGTGCGCTGGGTCTTGGGGTGGAGCGGGGCAGGATAGCTGCCTATTCCGGCCCGTACGTCTCCACCCCTCCTTACGGTCCAGATTGGGCTCCATCCTCCATCCGTTCTTGTTGACTCCCCTCGTTTTTGTAAGTCGTTTCTGTCGAGCATGCCGACTCGGGCTGAACGCGAGGCGTGCTGGCAGCTCCGGCTCTTCCCCGCCCGTCCCGCGGTTCCTCTCCGCTCAGCGGCAGCGCAGGAGGCGGCTGGTTCCCCCCCGGGATGCTCGCACCGGGGAGAGGACAGCTGGCGGGGAGCCCCGAGCGACCGGGGATGAGACTCACCCCCAAAAAGGGGAGGTTTTGGGTCTGGACTGGGGGCTTCCGCGCAGCCGCTCGGAGCCTGCACGTGCTGCGCTCGCAGCCCCGCAACTAATTACGTGTGTCCCCGCCGCAGCCAGCGCTCGCCCTCTGGAGCGGAGGAAGGGAGCAGAGTGCCAAGACAGGGTGGAGGGGGGTGTGTGGAAAAGCATTTTGTAGCCGTAGCTGAGCCCATTGCACGGGGCTGGAACAGGCAGGTGAGCGAGGAGGCGCTCCTGGGGCACCCAGCAGAGCAGGCAGCCCTGCCTGCACCCGGCCCCGCTCGCTGCATGCATCTCGCTGCCAGGGACCCTGCATGGCACCCCCAGGGCACTGCAGCCCCCTGCCTCGGTGCCTCCCCCAGCTGCTCCTGGCCTTGGCTTGGGGGTGGCCAGCTCCGGGAAGCATGGCTGGGGCGGCGGGGCTGTCAGGAGCCCGCGGGGACAGGCCAGGCATGAGGCGGTGGAGGCGGGGGGGTGGCGGTGCCCTTCTCGGGGAGCTGCGCGCGAGGTGGACGTGCTGTCATGGTCCGTGTCCTGTCTCCGTCACACCCCTCCACAGACGGAGGCCGTCCCGCTGTCCTGCGGCAGGCAGTGCCATCCTGTGCTCCCCCATCCCCCTGCATCCACCCGCCGCAGCCATCAGGGAAGCTCCAGCTGCCTTCCCAGCCCCCCCCCCCCACCTCAACACCTCCCCTCGTTGCCTGACCTGCCCTCATCTCTGCCCGCAGGTGAATCAGAGCTGCTGGCCTTGTCCGCCAAAGGCCGCCTCATGACCTGCGGCTTATGCAGCCCCGAGGACCCCGACGTGGAGCTGACGCCCGCCGAGGCTGGCCGGAGGATTAAGGAGCTGCTGTCTGGGATAGGCAACACCTCGGAGAGGTACAGGCATGGCTGCTCGGCCCTCGTGCTCTTCCTCTGCCAGCTTCACAGGCACCGAGCTGCATTTCTCTGCATCCAGAGCACCCACCGCTCCAACATTGACCTTTCTGGAGTGTGGGAATCCCACCCCCCTGACCTTGATGGGATAAAGAGAATATTTATGGGCAGCCCCCACCCCTGCCTGTCCCCCTCCCCAGGGCGCAGCCGGCTCCAGCGCTGTGGGCGGGCTGGTGTTTACAGCCTCGGCGGCAGAAGGTGGGAGAGGCAGGGTGCCAGGCGCTCCCAGACGCCCCGGCGCGCTTGCCAAGGCGGCGGGAACAGGCAGGGCAGGCACGTGCCTGCGGCCGTCTGTCTGCACGCGGGGGGGTGGGGGGAGTGTGGGGTGTGTGTCTCCCAAATCTCCTTTCGCAGGGGGATTCCTGGGGTCTGGGTGGCCGGAGCCGCTCCTTGGGGTCAGCTCAGCTGATGGGGGGTCACAGGCAAAGCAGCGTAGATGGATCCCGGCTCCGTGAAGGAGCTGGCGAGTTCCCGGGGCGGCTCAGGGCGCTGGGTTCCTGCCAGGGGCTGCTCGGCTCGGCTGCGGCGGCGGCCCAGTGCCCTTTGGGCAGCAGCCTTTGGCACCGGCCTCTGCCACGCTCCCGTGGCTGACCCAGCGTCCCGGCCACCCTCCCTCCTGCTATTTCAGCGCCGACGTGTTGTCCTTGCAGGGTTTCCTTCCTGAAGAAGGCGGTGGACCAGAAGAACCGAGCCCTGGCCAGCCTGAACCAGGTGATGAACGTGAGCGCGGCTTTGCTGTCCAGCCAAGAAGGCCAGAAGCCCATTGCTTGCACTGTCACTGCCAACTGGAGCTGCCTCCTGCTCCAAGATACCGTCACCATCTCCTGTCTGCTGGAGAACTGCAGCGAGTACAGCCTGGAGGAGGGCTGGACCCTCTGTGTCCAGCTCCTGGCCAGCCCCTGTGCCTTAGAGGAGGAATCTGTGGATTCGGCCACCACCTTCACCTTCCCCATCGACCAGCTCCTCCCTGGGAACAAGAGGGAGCTGACGCTGCCCCTCGGCTCTGCTGCGGACACCAAGCTGGACCTGCCTCTGACCATCTCCTGTGCCCTCTACTACAGTTTACGGGATATTTTGGGCAGCGGCTCCGACTCCTCCGAGGCCCTGGACGACCTCCTGCCCGACGACTCGCCCATCCTCTCCCCGGACAGAGAGGGGATCTGCCTGCCCCTCAGCGAATGCACCATTGACATGCTCCAGTGCCTCCGTTTTGAGAGCAGCCCCCCCGGGCCGGATGCTTCCCCGCCGACAGCTGCCCCCCCTGCCCCCCCAGACCCTGTGGAGACCTTTCTCAAAGTCTCCCGGGAGCAGACTGAGCCCGAGGGGGTGAAAGCCGATGAGCTGCCGCCTGCCCCGGGAGAGGAAAACCTGCCCCCCTCGGCAGCGTCCATCAGGGTGTCCTCGGAGCTGCTGAAAAACGCGCTGAAAACCTCCGGCTCAGGTGGGTCCCGGGTGAAGGAGCATCCCAGGGGCTCCTGGGACATCTCCTTGGGTGGAGGCGTTTGCGTCCCGGCTTGTGGCCACCCCAGGAGAGGCCGGAGTGGCCCCGTCACAGCCCGTGCGTGCAGGCTGGGGGAGTCACCAGCCCCTTCCTTGGGCCCAGAGGGCTGCGTGACCCCGCGCAGGCACCTCAGCCCCTGGGCTGGCACCTGGACGCGATGGCAGTTGCGTGACCGAGCTCAGTTTGTCTCAGTGGGGAGAGAAACGGCCCCCGCCTCGGCCCTGACCTTGCATCGCTCCGGCCTGAGCCACAGGGGAGGGCAATTCTGCGGCTGTAACAAATTCTGCCTTTTTTTTCCCCCCTCCTTTTGTCCCCAGATGTCCCGCTGAGCTGTGCCACGCTGCGCTGGCTGCTGGCTGAGAACGCCGGGGCCGAGGCGCTGAGCGGCGGGGAGGTGGCGTCGGTGCGCGGCGCGGCGCCGGACGGAGGCGAGGTGCAGCTGCTTGTCCGAGAGGCAAGGAATGGGTTAGCCCTGCAGAGAAACCCCCCGTCCCACGAAACCGGCTCCGTTCGCTCGTGCCGGGGAGCTGGGTGATGTCTGGCCTTGCCGTGCTGACCCCAGGGGCCACCTGGGAGCCTTTTGGCTACTCTGCTGCGGGGCTGGGGCTTGTGTGCTGGGCTGGACGGGCTGTGCTGCTGGTCCCCCTTTCTCCCAACCCAGGACTTCCCAAAGGCTGCGGCGGCTTGCCTCCCTCTCCAGGCCCATCTGTGCCCCCCTCCCTTGCCAGATGCCCCCTCCCCTCCCAACATCCCTTCGCTGGCCTGCAGGATCTTTACGGGCCCCTTTGCCGCTGCTTTTCCACTGGAGCTGTGTGGCTACTGCTCCTGGCCAGCTCACCCAGCCCCGCTGAGACACGGTAGCCTCGGACACTCACCTTGGCTGCAGGAAGAAAAGAGCTTTCCCTTCTGCTCTGCCTGGCTGCGCTTTGCCGGCTCCGTGAAGCGAGGGGAAAACGTGGCTGGATTCGGGGTGTAAATCTGATTTGCTGCGGCTTGTCCCCCCTTAATGTGAAAATCCCCCTCTGAGCGCAAAGGAAAAAATACCAATTGCTGCCCAGCTCTCGCACCGCGGCGAGGGGCCCGGCTGCCTGCACGCGGGCAGGGACCTGGCGCAGGTTGGCTCACGCTTGAGAGCTCAAATCGCGCCGATGCGATTAGTGACGCTGTTAATTCTGCTCGGGGCTAAGCCTGCCGGGTTCAATCTGCTGGGGTGGCAGCCCGAGGCTCGTTGGGGAACGGGCTTCAGCTCTGGTGGCCACGGCTAAAGGAGCAGGCGAGGGCTCACCTGGGGGCCCGATGGCCACTGGGGCCAGGCTGGGGGCAAATGTCCCTCAGCGGGGCTGGACAAGGGCTCTGATGCGCCCAACTGGGCTAGCAGCGCCTCTGCTGTGCTTGCCCGTACCAGGCTGGCGAGGAAATGGGTTGTGGGGGGTTGTGCAGGGAGTAGGAATGGGGGACTAGAGCATTTTGGGGAGCCCTGTGCCCGTGGGGAGGGGTCGTGGGGCCACCCTGGCCCCCTCCCCGGCCCAGCGCTGGTGGCAGCGTGGCTCTGCTCGCTGTTGCAGGTGGCCATGAGTGACCTCAGCCCCGCGGGCCCCATCCAGGCCGTGGAGATCCTGATGGAGAGCCCGTCCCTGGCTGACGTGTGCAGGACGCACCACGCCGTCATCCGGCGCATCCAGGTACGCTCGGGGGGGGGCTGTGCCGCAGGCCCCCACAACCCCAAAACAAGCCAAAACCCCCCTGGGCTAAAGCCTCTGGGTGCTCCGGGAGGGTTTCTCTGGCACCACCGTGTGGCAAACAGCCCAGCCTCCAGCACAGCTGGGCCACCGGGCCACAGGCCCTTTGCAAGCTCCGGCCTTGGCTCTGGGCGTTTGGGCCACGGAGCCCCAGGAGTTTTAGACTGGCTCTTAGGAAGGATTTCTTTGCAGAAGGGGCTGTTGGGCGTTGGAATGGGCTGCCCAGGGCAGGGGGGGAGTCCCCATCCCTGGAGGGGTTGAAGAGTCGGGTTGACCCAGCGCTGAGGGATCTGGTGGAGTTGGGAACGGTCAGGGTGAGGTTCATGGTGGGGCTGGAGGAGCTTCAAGATCTTTTCCAACCCAGATGATTCTGGGATTCTGTGAGGTACTTGTCATCTGCCCCGGGAACAGGACCCTGGTCCCTTTGGCAGCTACACGGTGCAGGGTGGGGAGCCAGCCTTCCCGGAGGTGCTTTGACACCAGCAAACGCGGTGCCTGGCTTGGGGAGAGGCCTGGCTCGTGGCCGGTGCCACAGTGGGGGGCTCCGCGGGGCTGGGAGGAGGGGGAGGCTCGTCCCGGCAGAGTTTTCCGCTCCCCACAGACGCTGGTGCTGGAACAAGCGGCGCAGGGCTCGGGGCCCCCCGACCTCCGCATGCAGTACCTGCGCCAGATCCAGGCCAACCACGAGGTGAGCCGCGAGCCCGTGGGGTGCTGGGCCCCCACAGAAAGGGGGGTTCACCCCACTGAGGACCCTCCCACACGCGCATCTCAAACTCCGTCTTTCTCACCCAGATGCTGCTGAAGGAAGCGCGGACCCTCCGCGACCGGCCACCCCTCGGCGAGGAGGGAGCTGCCACGGCAGAGAAACTCCTCAACATCTACCGGCAGCTGCGCAACCCCAGCCTCGTCCTCCTGTGAGCAAGGAAAGGGGTGGGGGGGCGGCCAGTGCGCCCCGGGGGCCCCGAGCCCCGCTGGCCGGGGTGGGTGCCCACTGGGCTAGCGGCGAGGAGAGAGGACTCCCCCCCATCCCCCCCCACCCCAGTTTCAACCCTGCTGCGGGAGGAGCGGGCCCAGCGGCGAGGGCAGGGAGGCCGCGGTGGTGGTCTGGCTTGAGGAGGGGACAGGGGAGGGGACACGTGTGTGTGTGCGTGTGTGTGTGTTTTGTGGTTGTGTTGTCGGCAGCACCGGAGGGTCCGGCGGCAGAGCGGGGGCTTCTGGGCTGGCCCGGCTCGGCCCTGCCGCTCCCCCACTCACACACCCCACCCCCCCTTCCCAAGCCCGGCCACGCCGGTGGGCAGCCCCCCACCCTCGGGGGCCGTTGCTGTCTTGTGGATCGTTCTAGCCGTGGTAGTTTAGTGCCGGCCACGCCGTGCCGGCTGCGGGCTGTGCCCCCCCCTGCCCCCCCCCCGTGCCGCCTTGCCTTTCAGGATCAGGACAAACAGGGTGCTGTGCCAGGGTGCCCAGCGGGCGCCTGCCCCGGGGGAGCCCCGTTTTCTGCTGGGCAGGGGAGGGGGTTTTTCCGCTCCCCCCCCCCCATTGTTTCTATAAATGATCTTGTATTTCTGTGGCGGTGCAGCGTGGTTTGGCCCAGCCCTTCCCTGCACCGCTCCGGTCTCTGTAAATCTGTCGTCTGCCATGAAAAGGATCGTGCCGCTCAGCGAGTGCCCGTCTCTTCTTCCTTTCCATCTCCCCGTGGGGCTGCCACCGTCAGGGTGCCCCCCGCCGCCTCTTCCAGTAGCCCCCCGCCCTGCTCCCCCAGCCTGGCAGAGGGTCCCTGGGCAGCGCAGCCCCCTGGGTCCTGCCCGCAGCCGGTTGGTTTTACCGAACCCCTGTCCCCTCCGGCACTCCTGGGGTTCCCCCACCCCCCCAAATTGCCAGGATCAGCCCTTTCCCGATTTGGGGGGGGGGGTTTGGGGGTCGCTGGGTGCAGCGGAAGGGGAAGGAGAACGCGGCGTCATCCAGACTGACTTTAATGCCGTGAGTCGAGGGGGGGAGGTTGGGGACACAAGTGCCACCACCGGCTCCGCCGCCATCCTCCACCCGGGGCCCAGCTCGTGCCCGCAGCCAGCCTGAGAGCTGGGGGGGCTGGGGGAGACCGGGGTGGGGGGCGGTGCCAGGCGGGTCAGTACTCCCAGAGCGTGGCCCGCAGCACGGACTCACTGTCGGCGCGCAGGGTGCCCGCCGGGTCCCCGCGCAGGTACCGGCCATTCTTCCCTTTGATGGCCACGCGGCCCCGCTCCCGGAACTCAAAGAAAAAATCCTCGGAGAGGTCCCCGTCGCTGCACACCGACCCGCTGCTTGCCACGTACCAAAACTTTCCCCCTTGGCCTGTGGAGAGGCCGTGGGGGCCATCAGCTGGGTCTAGCCGAGCCCCCAAAACACCGGTAGCCCCCCCGCCCCATCCCGTTGCCCACCTTGGATCTGGTAGGCGCCGTCGCTGAAGCTGATGTGGAAGACGTCGTAGACGGAGCGGTTGGAGTCGAGCAGGTTGGAGCCGCGGTGGTAGCAGACGAAGCCGTGCTCGCCCCGCAGCACCAGCATCGGGCGGTTGATCAGCTTCAGAGTGAACTCCTCATCCTCCCCTGTGCGGGATCCCAGCCCTGAGCGCCCCGAGGTGCGAGGGGACGACAGCGGGGACCCCCTGCTCACCCCCGGCACTTACCCACGGCGTCGCTGACGGCCGCCAGCTGCCCGTTCTTCTTGGTGCAGACGTAGCGGCCGTTGCTGGCCCGCAGGGCCACCCGTCGCCCGCGCCACTCGATGTCAAACATGGTGTTGGCAGCGCTGGCGGCGGAGGGAAACCGTGAGCCACGACGTGTGTGTGTGTGTGCGTGTCCCCCTCTAAACCCGCCCCCCGCCCCGCCGCAGCACGGCCCCACTCACACTTCGGTGGCCACGGCCTGGATGCCCCCGTGGGCCACGAGGGTCCAGTAGCTGCCGGTGTTGGTGTGGAGGCTGCACTTGTTGGTGTCGCGGTCGATCTGCAGCTGGAAGGTCTCGTGGTTCAGCTCCTCGTCCTGGTTCGCCGAGACGTTGACACCTGTGGGAGCGGCCGGTGGCGCCGGCCACGTGCGCCGATGAGCCGCGGGTCACGCTTCCCCCCGGCCCTCCCCGGTAAATCCTCCTGCCAGCGACGTCCTAATTGGGTGCGTAATCAGATTGCGGCCGCTGTGCACAAACCCCTTATTTATAGCGCGGCCGCCGCCGTCACCCGGCCCTGAGCTGCTCGGCCTGGTGGGGACGCGGAGGGTGGCCCTCGGGGAGTGGGGACCCCCCGTTGGGGCTCTGGAGGTGCCGCCCCCGGGCCCACGCGTGGCTCTGGCGCAGGCAGGGCTCTGCCCCAGCCCCTCCTGCCTGCAGCTGCCTGTGCTGAGCTGCCAGGCTCAGCCGCGGGCCAGGGGAGGGCCCACGCGTGGCTGAGGGTGCAACACACACACACGCACACACAGACCCCTCCAACGTACCCCTACGGCTGCACGGAGCTCACACACACGTGTGCACACTCACACGTGTGTGCACAGGCCGTGCTGGGAGGAGCTTGCACACGTGTGGCCGTGTGTGCATGGCACTGTCCTGGCACAACTGTCTGTGCTCGAATGGCACCACCTGCAGCCCTGTGCACACCCGTGTGTACACACACACACCCCCACAGGGCCCTGCACACGTACACACACACACCCCCCCCACACACACACACCCCTTTACACACCCACGAAGCCCCACACACACACACAGCCCTGCACACCCCCACGGAGCCCCACGCACATACACACCCCTTTACACACCCACGGAGCCCTACACACACACACCCCCCAGAGCCCTGCACACACACACACACACGTGTATACACACACACACGCCTTTACACCCCTAAGGAGCCCTGCACACACACACACGTATACACACACACACATACCCCTGTACACACCCATGGAGCCCCACACAGCGCCCCCCCCAGAGCCCTGCACACACACCCGCGTGTATACACACACACACACATGCCCCCAACTTTACAGCCCCATGGAGCCCTGCACACACACACACCCCCCTGTGCACCCCCACAGAGCCCCACACATCCCCAAACCCTCCTAGAGCCCTGCACACACCCCCCACACCCCCACAGAGCACTGCACACACACACGTGTGTATACACACACACCCCCACCCCCCTGTCCACCTCCCCAGAGCCCCACACCCCCCCACTGCTCCCACCCCGGCCCCACTGGCCGCAGCCTCCCCCTCGTTGTTATTGTAGGGTCTCCTCCCATGACGGGGGGGGGCCAGAGGCGCTCCCACGGCTGCGGGTGCTTTCAGCTGAGCTGAGCCCAGGGGGGGATCCCCTTGGGGCAGCTGGGGTAGGCAGGCAGCGGGGTGCAGGCAGGGGGGTGCAGGCAGCGGGGCGCAGGCAGTGGGGCACAGGCAGGGGGTGCAGGCAGTGGGCCGCAGGCGGGGGGGTGCAGGCAGCAGGGTGCAGGCAGGGGGGCGCAGGCAGGGGGTGCAGGCAGCGGGGCGCAGGGTGCAGGCAGTGGGGGTGCAGGCAGCAGGGTGCAGGCAGGGGGGTGCAGGCAGTGGAGCGCAGGCAGCGGGGCGCAGGCAGCGGGGTGCAGGCAGCGGGGTGCAGGCAGGGGGGTGCAGGCAGTGGGGCGCAGGCAGCGGGGCGCAGGCAGGGGGGCGCAGGCAGGGGGGTGCAGGCAGCCCTTACCCTGCCGGATGGAGACGTATCTGCCGTTGGCCGCTGTGAAGACCACCTGGGGGTGACTCTCCTCCAAGTCGAAGAGTTCATCTTTGCCCGGCTTGGAGCTGCGGCCGGATTTGAGGGTGCCGGTGGGCCCGGTGGGCGCCAGATATTTGCCGTCGCAGTCCTTGAAAGCCAACTTGCCGGCCTTGAACTCGAGGGTGTAGCCGGTGCGGGCGCCGGGCTCGGGCACCAGCGTGCCGTCGCAGCGCAGGTACCGCTCGTCGGCGGTGCGCAGGCTGTACTTCTTGTCCTGGAAGCAGAGGGTGATGAGGGCGTCCACCCCCCACGGCAGGTTGCTGTCGGTGGCGATTTCATCCTCGTGGGCGCTGAGGTGGGCGTAGCGGCGGCGGCTGACGCTCAGCAGGTTGGCCTGGGGGTGCATGGCCAAGTGCACGGTCCAGAGCTCGCCCTCCGTCACGCTGGGGGCGAAGCAGGAGAGTTGATCCTCCCGCCCGCCGAAGAAACGCCGGTGCGGGGCCGACTGCAGCGCCCAGCGCCCGTCCGACTGCGTGATGATGCTGAACCGCTCGTCCCGGCCCGGCTGCTCGGCCTCGCACCGCACCTTCCCGTCTTTATCGGCACCCAGGTACCGGCCCAGGTGGCTCTTGAGGAAGACGACGGAGCTGTCGGCTTCATCCTGCTCCAGCGTCCAGATCTGTTTGCGCTTCAGGCTGGGCGCCGAGGCGTTCACCTTGTAGCCGAAGCTCTCCGCCGTCAGGTACCGGCTCTCGCAGTTGATCAGCCCAAACTGGATCTTCAGGACCTGGTGGATCCCATTCGTTGGCATCTTCCGCCGGCGCGGGGTGGCCCCCGGGGGGCCGGCGGGGGCTCCCCGGCCCTGCCGAACCCGGGCGTCGCGGCGGCTGCGCCCACGGGGACGTCCGCGCTGCCCCGGCGCCGCTGCCGCACTGGTCCCCGGCGGGGCGGTTGGGCACAGCTGGGCACGGCGCAGCACAGCAGGGGGGGGTGCCGGGGGTGGGCCGGGGGGCCGCAGCGCGGTTAATTAGCCGCAGGTAGGATTACAAAGTCCAGCCAGATTGCGGCGAGCAACGGGGGCGGCCGTAACCTGCGGCGGGGGCTTTCACCAAGACCCCGGGCGAGGAGACACCGCGGCAGCTCCCCGGGGCACGCGGCCGCGCCACCGTCCGTCGCCGCGCTCCCGGCTCTCGCCCGTTCCCCACCGCGGAGCCGTGGGTGGAAAACTTGGGTGGGAACCCGATCCGGGCGCGGGCCGGCGTATCCGTTCCCAGCGGGTTAGGGTTACCGGCCCCTCTGATTCTGCTGCAGGTCACCTCCAGCCGCGCCGCCTCCCGGCCAGCCCTAAGCGCCTTACCCATTAGCCAGGCATTTTGATTAGTTTAAACCTTTTATCCTGCTTTGGGGCCCTTGGCCTCCATCTGTCCTGTGGCCCCAAATCCCCCCCACAGCTGTGAATTGGGGTCACGGCCACCCCACCCCCAGCTGGGACCCCCCTCTCCCATCACCCGGGGTGTGGGGTGCTCCAGCGCCACAGGGCTGAGACCGCCTGAAGCTCATGACAGTGGTGGGGAAGTGCTGCCTTGGCGGGGGACAGCAGGGAACGGGGGGTGCAGGGGACAGTCCCCACTCCTCCAGGCACCTGGGACCCCCCCAGCCGGGGCAGACACAGCCGCAGGGACCCCCAGGCCTCGGCCACCGCAAGCCCTCGGGGACAGGCCACGCTGACTCCTGGCCCTGCCACCTCCTGTGCCCCCCCAAAGCGCTCAGACCCCCCGTGCCAGCCCCTGCGCCCGGGCCCGGCCGTGCACCGGCGAGGCCGCAGCGAGGCCCCGGCTGCGATGGCTCCCGCTGCCGCCTTCCCCCCGGCCCCCCGGCTCCGGTGTCAGCGCAGCGCCCGGTTATTGTTCCCGAAAATAGGTCCCGGGGATTGGTTGCCTCATGACTTTTTCATGGCCGGGCTCTCTCTTACCACACCAGGGAGGGGGGTGCCACGGCCCCCCCCAGCCGCTGCGTTACCCGAGCCGCCGCTGCGCTGCCCCGCGCGGTGTAACTGACCCCCGCCGAAACGGATACGGGTCGGTTTTCGGGCTGGGGAGGGGGGGGCGGGTAAGTGGGTCAGGGTCCTGCAGTGGCTCCAGGGGGCTGGGAGTGAGGGGGGGGGAGGCTGGGGGGGTTCGTGGGCTCCCCGGGGGTCTGGCGGGGTGGCAGTGCCAGCTCTCGGCGGGCGCACGCTGGCACCTGCCTGGCAGAGCAGCCGGGAGCTGTATTTATACGGGCCAGCCCCCCCCAGCCCCCCCAGCGGGGGGTCAGGTTCCCATCGGGGGGGGGCCCCCCCCGGGCCCTGCGCTCACAGCCACAGCCTGTCCCTGCACCCCCCTGGTTTGGGGACAGCCGGACCCCTCCCCACGCCACTCCCAGCCCCCCTCCCCAGTGCGGGGGGTGTGTGTGGGGGGTGTGGGGTGGCCGCTGAGACCTGACACACTCGTGACAGCCCCTCCTGCCTGGGCATGGCAGGGGGCCGGGGTGGGTGCCCCCCACCCTGGTTTCCATCCAACACCCTTCTCGGGAGGGATGGGGGGTGCTGGGCTGCCCGGTCTGGGGGGGCCCCCAGTCCCCCCAGTGTGGTCCCAGTCCTGGTGGGGGGGGATCAGCCAGCCCAGGGGGTCAGGGCAGGGGTTTGGGGGTCGGCGGGGGGTCGGGATGGGGTTGGGGATCAGGGTGCGGGGATCGGGGCGCTGGGTGGCGGTGCCCCCCCCATCACCCCCCCATCACCCCTCCCGCGGCAACACCCGGCCGTCACCAGGGCGACGGGAGGGGACGGCGACCGCGTGTCACCACGGCGACGGAGGCTGCGCACAGGCGGCGGGAGGTGGGGGGGGACGAGGGACGGGACACGGACACGGACACGCCTTCCTCCTCTTCCTCCTCCTCCTCCTCCTCCTCCTCCTCCTCCTCCCCCGGCCGAAGGTCCCCGCGGCGGCGCGGGGCGGTGTCGGGGCCGGGCGTCCCGCTGCCACCGGCCCGATCGCTCCTAATACGGCCGGGACGCGCTGCCTGCGCCCGCCCCGCATCGCGGGGGCCCCCCCGGGCCCTGCCCGGCCCTGCCCGGCCCTGCCCGGCCCTTACTCACCGGCGCTGCCTTGTTTGGGCAGGAGGAAGAGCCCGGACCGGCACCGGCACCGCCCCGCAGCGTCGCGTTTGTCCCCCGGTACCTCCTGCCCCGGGACCCCCCCGCCGTGATGGGGGGGGGACGGGACACGGACACTGGAGTCACGGGCAGGGGGATGTCACCACTGGAGAGCCCAGACCGGGGATCCAGCGGGTCCCCGCACCCCGGGATGGGGAGTCACGGGATGCGGCTGTCACCTGCGCAGCCCCCCCTGAGCCCGACCCCCGGCCCGAGGTGCCAGCGCCCACCCGGCCACCAGCCCCGAGCCCTCCGTGGCCCACTCGGCCACTGGCCAGGGCCACTTCGCCTCTGACACGGGGACATGAGACCCCTCGAGCTGTGCCAGGACCCCCCCTAATCCCTCTGCCACCCACCCAGCCCTGGCATCACCCTGTCCCGCACCCCAGCACCCCCAGTTTGCTGTCGCCGCACCACTGAGACCCCACCGTGCCGCCCATCCAGGCTCGGTGGCCAGTGGCACCGGGACAAGGCCTGAGCCCCGACGGGACCGGGAATCCCTCGGGACACAGCGAGTTTCCGCTGCCACCCGCTCCCAGCACGGACACGGGCGATGCCAAGGCCGGCACCCGCCACCTCCACGCGCCCAACTGCTGCGGCACGGGGGTCACTGGCCTAGGGCATGGCTAGCTGACATGGAGCGTGGCTACCTGGCACAGCACAGGGGTCCCCAGCACAGAGTGGGGGTCTCCGGCACAGCGTGGGGCTCCATAGCACGGGGGGCTCCAGCATGAGTGTGGGGACAAAGTGTGGGGACCTCCAGCACAGGGCAAGAGTCTCCAACATGGTGTGGGGGTCCCCGGCACAGGATGGGGGTCACCAGCACAGCACAGGGGCCCCTGGCATGGCATAGGGGGCCCTGGCACGGTGTGGGGGTCCCCAGCATGGCACAGGGGTCCCCGGCACAGTGTGGGGGTCCCTGGCACGGTGTGGGGGTCCCCGGCACGGCACAGGGGTCCCTGGCACAGTGTGGGGGTCCCTGGCACGGTGTGGGGGTCCCTGGCACAGCACAGGGGTCCCTGGCACAGTGTGGGGGTCCCTGGCATGGCATAGGGGTCCCCGGCACAGTGTGGGGGTCCCCAGCACCGCGGGCTGGCAGGAGCCATGCCCATGACACCCAGCAGCAGTTTGGGGGACACAGCCCGTGGCACCCCCCGACGATGCAGGGGGGCTCAGACACAGGGAGGGCCCCAGGCTGGTGGGGACCAGGGAGGGGGGGGCCCACCAGAGTTTTTGGGGTGCCGGCTGGGCTGGTGGGTCTCCCCCTAGGGAGATGCTCCGGGTGGGTGCCCATGGGGGACGCCGTCCCCAGGCAGGGTGTCACCCGTGGGGTGCACAGCACCGTCTGCGGGGTGTCAGCACCGTCAGCGGGCGCGCAGCAGCGCTGGAGCTGAGGAGAGTTTTTTGGGGTCCCCGGCGCTGGCTGTGCAGTGCGGCGGGTGGGCCGGCACTGCTGGGGTGCAGAGCTGCCTGCGGGGTGCAGGGTGCTGCCTGCACAATGTAGGGTGCTGCCTGCAGGGTGCTGTGGGGCGCAGGGTGCTGTCTAGAGGGTGCAGAGTGCTGCCTGCAGGGTGCAGGGTGGTGTCTATAGGGTGTGGGGTGCTGCTTGCAGGGTGCTGTGGGGCGCAGGGTGCTGTCTATAGGGTGCAGGGTGCTGCCTGCAGGGTGCAGGGTGCTGTCTATAGGGCGCAGGGTGCTGTCTATAGGGTGCGGGGTGTTGCCTGCACAATGTCGGGTGCTGCCTGCAGGATGCTGTGGGGTGCTGCCTGCGGGATGCAGGGTGCTGTCTATAGGATGCTGTGGGGTGCGGGGCGCTGTCTATAGGGTGCGGGGTGCTGCACTGGGGGCACGGCCTGCCTATAGGTGCTGGCAGGGGGTGCTTACAGCCGGGAGGGGCCCACGCCGGTGCCCCCCCATCACCCAGAGGATACGCGGTGTCACCTATGGGGGTGCGGGGCTCTCAGGGTGGGGGGGCGGTTGGGGCAGCGCTGCCAGGGTCAGGGGGTGCGGTTGGGGGTGCCCAGCGCTGGGCAGCGCCGCCGGCGGGTGATGGGTGCGGAGGGTGCTCAGCCCCGGGGGGTGCAGGTGCTGCCCGAGGGGTGCCCGGTGCAGCGGGTGTTGGGGGGGGGTGCGCACCCCATCGGTGGGGTCACACGCTGCCCGCGGGGGGGCACGTGCTGCCCGAGCCTGTGCACGTGCTGCCCGGGGGGGGGGGGGGCCCGGTGCCACCTTCGGGGTGCGGGGCCAGGCCCGGCGAGGCCCCCGCGCTACCGGGGGGGAAGCGGGCGCTGCCCCGGGGAAGGAAGGCGGGGGGGGGGTGCCCGGTGCTGGGCGGCGCGGCCGGGGGGAGCGAGGGGGGGGGGGACACACACACCCCGCCATGGCCGGGGGTCGCCGCCGCTGCCCCCCCCCCACTCCCCTTCACCCCCCCCCCCCCCTCGCCCCATGCAGGTTCCGGGGTGCCGCGGGGCGGGGGCAGCCCGGCAGCCACCCCACGTGGCCGGGTGCGCGTCAACCAATGAGAAAGCGTGTTTCTGAAAGATCTCCATATATGGCGATGTTCTCGGCCGGGTGGGCGGGGCTGTCGCCCCCTGGGTATAAAAGCGCGGGGCTGGGAACGGGACGGTCTCACTCAGCCGGCGGCAGCGGACCAGGCGGTAGCGTCCCCCCAGCGCCCGGAGCAGCCTCCCCCGCACAGGTACCGGCAGCGGCCCGCGGGGCGGGGCCCGCGCTCCTGCCGCCGCCCTTCCCCTGCAGCCCCGGGAGGGGGGCGGCGGGCCCGGCTCTGGCCGGGGAGGGCTGTGCCCGTGGGGGGGGTCCGGCCCCCCCTCCCCTCTCTTCCCCCCCCCCCCCCACCTTCCCCCCCGCGTTGCGCTCGGATGGTCTCGCCCGTCGGAGCGTCTGGGGCGGCGCCACGGGATTGGCGGCGGCGGCGCGTGACGTCACCGCGCGGGCGATTCAAACGGCGCCGGGCGGGGGGGGGGGCCGGGGCGGGGCGGGCGCGGCCGCCGCCATCGCGGGCTCCCGGGGCGGGGTTCGCTGACCCGCGGCCGCCTCCCCCGCAGAGCCTCCGCCATGGAAGAGGAGATCGCCGCCCTCGTCATCGACAACGGCTCCGGTATGTGCAAGGCCGGATTCGCCGGGGATGACGCCCCCCGCGCTGTTTTTCCTTCTATCGTCGGTCGCCCCCGGCACCAGGTAGGGGGCGGAGGGGAGGGAAGGGCGGGCCGGGGCGGTGCTGCCGCCGGGTGGGCGCTGACTCAGCCTCGGGCCTTCGCAGGGTGTCATGGTGGGCATGGGGCAGAAGGACAGCTACGTGGGGGACGAGGCCCAGAGCAAGAGGGGGATCCTCACCCTGAAGTACCCGATCGAGCACGGCATCGTCACCAACTGGGACGACATGGAGAAGATCTGGCACCACACCTTCTACAACGAGCTGCGCGTGGCTCCCGAGGAGCACCCCGTGCTGCTGACAGAGGCTCCCCTCAACCCCAAGGCCAACAGAGAGAAGATGACGCAGGTAACTGCCCCTCGCCCGGGGGGGGCCGCCCCTTCGCTCTCATCTTGTTCCCAAACCTCCTTTTGTGACGGCATCTTAAACCTGAGTTTGTGTTTTGTTTTTTCTTTCTCCCGACATTTTCAGGGTTCTGTACTCCTGGCATTTCTTCCTTGACACGCCTCAGGTTTCTTTCATTTGTGTTTTC